>NC_133898.1:77623566-78823566 GCF_964199755.1 Larus michahellis
GCTGTTTTTGGGGACAGCAGATAAAGCAGTGCTTGAGAGAGGCAGATTTTTGCTGTTAAGCAGTGCAAGCACTCCAGAACTCCTGGGGCCGCATTCGCGCACGTAGATAAAGGGCTGGCCAACCCTCGATGTGTCTTACGTGGCCTGCCCGACCGGCTCGCTTCATGAACCTGTCTCAGAAAAATGACGATTTCTTCAAATTTTCCCGGAGGCTGACAGAAAATTGGTCCACGCAGCATGACTCTAGGTGGGTGAGAAATTCCATTTGATTCAATCCCATCTGACGGCAATAACCACTGTTATCAATGACTCCGCGTTTCACTAATTTCTACCCCCCTTCTAAAGAAATGGCATGTTTCTATTTATTTCCTTTCCTAAACAAGGACCCTTGTACCATGCTGTAGTTGTTGTGAAAAGGGTAGCATTTTACGCGGTGCCACCGTAGGCCAGTGACATGAAGCAAGACCAGCTCCCCCCCAGTGCCCACCCCGACTCTGGGAGCTTTGTTTGTACCTCTGTGGCTCTCCAGCACGCACTGGCCTGGCGAAGCCATTTCGTTAATGCCAGGCAGCAGGAACTGCTGAGTGCGCAACACCGCAGAAGAACTGTTTGCTTTACTTTAGAAAGTAGATACAGATGTGGAAGCCTTGCCTTACCTTTCCAATCGTCAATAAGCTGAAAGAACGGAGGAGAGCCTTTTCAAGCGTTGGACCTGCGGTCTCATGGGTTTTTCACATGTTTTAGTGTCTTGTTCTGCTCAGCATTGCAAGGGTGAAGATCTGGTTCTTTAAACACAGATGGGTAAGTATTGCTATAGAAGTAAGCTTTCTATAAATTAGATGCCTGGACATTTCTAGCAGGTATCTTCTACTACTTACAGGATTAAGGATTAGGTCCTCATACGTATCAAAAGGTCTCTGCACCCATCAGTGTTAATAAAGCTAAACTCCAAACTCCATTTTCAGAAATGCTCGGGTACTCGTTAGTTTATCTCTCTGGTCTCCTCTCAGATTAGCCCCCAGGACAGGTAACGCACAGTCAAATGTTGATTAAACACACCATCTCCACTGCACGCTGTCTGAACATCATCCAATTTCAGCTGAGACGCTGTGTGATGCCCAGCCCAATGTGCTCTGCTAAGTGACCAGTATTTCTTGAAAGTTGGTGTTAACTCTCTTTGATTGCCTTGTTGCAGGGCTGCAGCCAGCCTGGGGCTGGGGCTCACAGCACAGCCCAAGCAGGTGGGCAAACATCTCGCCCAAAAGACCTTGCAGACTGCACTGAGACTTTCCAGGGACAACAGACAAGAAGGGACTTAAAGCTTGTCAGGTACTCTGATGCATGACTACTGCATGTTCTGGTGCCAACCAGACTTCTCAGCTTCAAATGAGGCATCTAGGATCCCCACAGGAAGTGTGGAGAAGCTCGTGTTTCACATAGAAACCACGTGAGCCACAACTCTAAGAATCTGTATGAGCAACAAGGGCCAAGCAAAGGGATTTGCTGAGCAAAAGCATCCTTCAGGGGCAACCACCTGCTAAACATTTTTTTGTCTGGAGGTAGACTAGAGAAGGACACAATTCCAGGCCTAAATATTTGAGCTTTGCTTGTGTCTGAGTTGTCCAGGACTCAGGGGCATATCACTTATCGTGGTAGATCATGTCTTGACTGCTAGCAGAAGCCATGTGAACCTCATTCCAGCTCCTTGAAGAAAGCAGGAGACCTGTGGACCTACTTTTGGAAGATGGTGAAGGGCTGGGAAGGAAAATCTGGTTCACATTGATGATGTAGAGTAGATGTGGACCCCGGAGTGGACAAACTTTTGATTTATACTACTTTCTTGCAGAGGGAACTGCTTGGCTCAAGGGTGAAGCCAGGGTGTACTCCCGCAGTTATACAGGATGGACTGTATAATTGGGAGATAAAGATCACTCTGTAAAGCAGAGGAGCAACCCAAACCGAAAATATAGGTATGTCTTTAGTTTGTTGTGATGGCACTGTTCCACTTCATGTAAACTTCGGAGCAGAATCAAAGACCTGATTTTCTTCCAAATGAGGAAACACCATGATCAGCTGGAATAGCTCAATATCAAACTTAATATGTGGTTTGGTTCATATTTATTTATTTCAGCAAAGTGTTACATCCCCAGCACAATGGACTGAGTCCATTTCAGTCTCAGCCTCAATATTTTACTCTTTTAAAAATTAACATCCCTAGAATTTTCCACATACTCTTCATTTAGAATTAAATTTTAGAAGGAACTTAATAGTGTTGGTAACTTCTTATATTCTCTTCTAAAATTCTTGAAAACTTACTCATACTATCAGTTGTACAAGGACGAGTATCTTGGTAGTTTCAGAAATGGAACTGAAAGGGAAGACTTACATCTAGGACACTGAAGGCAGTCCATCAGCTCTTTTTCAGGAGCCAGAAGCTGGATAACTGCTATCTTAAGCATGCCTGCAGATGGGCCATGTCATCTCTCAAATTAAAGCACTTCCCTAGAACTGAAAGCTGGGGGCTGTCAGAAACTCATAGCTTCCGTGGGAGGACAGATCCACTATGTCAGCCAGTGGATGGCACATCTACCTGTGAAAAAACCTCTAGAGTCGAAGCAAAGATGCTGTTAGAGGACGCTGTATGTCTGGGCTAGTTTTTGAAGGCTGATCATACTTTGAAGATGATGCTTGATAAAGACTGTACTAGAGAGAAAGGAAGGGCTGTTTATTGTCCTCCTCTGTATTACATACAGATGGTATTTTTACTGAAGACTTTCTAAAACATGTCACTTTCATTAAATTTTGAGTGATCTCTATGTATCTTGATGCAAAACAGGTGACTAATCAATGAATTCAGCTTCTGAACAAAACTGAATATGAGAAAACTAAATATGACAAGAATTAAAAAGGCATATAATATCAAACTCTAAATGTACAATTTCACTGTATGTCTCTCTTTACTGTAGCAACGAGGGCACAAGGGCAGTATGAACATGTGGCCCTTTATTTGATCAAAGATAATAATCAACTAAGCCAAAAGGAAGGGAAGTAGATTTTCCTAGTTCAGCTGCTAATATAATCTTTTACGTGTTTCCAATTGTGTAACCATTGCTCCATGCAGCATTGTAACATGCAGCCATTGTTAAGTGGGAAAAAACTGTGCAAATAACAAAGAATCCAAAATGTAGAGAAATGGTGTTTGGTACCACAAGTTATGCAATGGGCACTATATTTTGCCTCTCTCTATTTCAGATCCCAGGCCCATTTTTCTCCTGTTTTGCCTGCTCATGCCTCTGTTGGCAGGCTCAGGTCCTGGTGAGAAGTGAATCTGCTGAGTCTTGTAATTGCTGCAAATGTCTGGTAACCATGGAAGCAGCAGAGTTTGTGGTAGGATCTCCTGCTTTCCTGGTGTCTCACCATCCCAGTAATGTTGATTACTTGAGGTCTCATCATTAGCAATGATGCAGCATCTCTCTAGAGGCTACAGATACCTACAGTCCTTCTATTAAGGATATCATTCTTGTCCTAGAATGTGAAAGGCGCATCTCTCTTCCATCAGAGAGGTTTCAGCTAATGCCTACTTAGACCTGCATTAATCCTGGTTTACACCATTTCTGACCTAGTCCTAGCCTTTTATTCCCACTTAGCCCTAGTTTTTTATTCCAACTCTTAGCTGAAGCTAATGACTATGTCAGTGACTCTTACTGATTTCAATAATAAGCACAGATTCTTGCAGGTCTTAAATCCGTAATAAACTCAGATTCGTTGCTTCATGTTGGCCTGAACCCCAACCATGACTAAATTCCCCAATGCCAGCCTCAGAATTATGATTGACAATGTGGTCTACATCACCTAAAACCTCAAATTAGTCTCACTCATTTCTTCTAGACCTGGCTTTAGCCTAAATGGCTCATTTCAAATCAACTTTAAGTCTACTCTTAAGACTAGACCTTGAAGGAATCGTAACTAGATCACCTGGTCTGGCAGTAGGTTTCATATAAGATCAAAACCCCCACTAAATGCAGTAACAGCCCACTTTCACCAGTTCCTGCATAAGTAAATCTTAATTTTAATTCTGACTATAATATTAATCTATATTGGTCTCCCTACATTCTGTTTTATCTAGAACTAAGCATAGTTTGTGGGTCCCTCTAAGCAGCAGCATTAATCCGAGCTTGATGGCCACTTCTAAATCCAATATTGACTCATGGTCTCAGCTTCATGTTGACCCAACCTCTGAAGTTAACCCTAATGACAAAGCTAACTCAGATTTAAGCTCCACCCTGAGTGCATCATGAAGAAGAAAGCAGCAAACTTTCCTGAATGAACTATGTTATGTTAAATATACCATGCAGGCAGGCCCTGCTGGCAAGAGCCGTAAGCCAAGCTCAGGCACTATGCAGGCTCATCCAACATACTAGCCTGAATCAAAGCCCGTAAACCAATTTTTTATTCCCAAACCCTACAGACAGAGTTCATCATAAAAACTAGACCTGTCACCTGTCTCAGATAGGCAATTTAGTACAGCTTTACAGGCACTTACTTGCAACAGCCATAAGGCATGTACTAACCAGCCCACTCTGCCCAGACTCTGTTCTCAAGGCTAATATCAAATTTAATCCAATATCTAAACGTAGATTAGTGGTTCCAATCAAACTGTAGCCCAAAACTATTCATACAAAAGGCTGTTACTTACAGCCTGGGACATATCAGCCCTAAAACTAACTCTAATCTCTTTTCCCCATTATCAAAACCAGGTAAGGCCTCCTGCAATACCTAGATCTGATCACCAGCAAGCAGCCTCAACAATTTTAGGTTCAGCTTGATGGCCCCTTTTATTTTAGCACAGTACTATTGGCTGCTGTGGGACTCCCGGCCTGTAGTACCACGTCTTTTTCCAGAGGTATCACCAGTGGCCTGTATTGTTACTCTCTGGCTTCTACAGATTCTTGTATTTCTTTGCCTGATCTATGATTCCGTTCCTAACAGATTTAGTTTCTTTATTGTCAAATATCCACTTTTGCAAGAGTGACAACATCTCTACAGTTTTCCTCTAAGTGCTCTAAGGTTTTTTGGTCATTGTTTCTGCTCTGGACCACTTGAACCATAAGCCTAAAGTCCTCTCAGTTCTGATCCCACGCTGAGGGAAACAGCTCGGCGCTCTGTCGTATAAGGTGTAGGTTCTCATTCGGCCTGTCTGCAATGAGGCTGTGATCTTCTAATAGTCTGCCTTAAATATAAGGTTCTGCTAAATGGGTTATCTCTACCCACTGCACTGCGGGCTCCTTTCCTTTCTGTGACCACTGACCACTCCTGTGCTAGACCGAGACAGTTGTCAGAATATTGATGCGACCTGTAAGATGCATTTGGCATGTAGGGCGACAATATGATACTCAGGTTTAATTTCCCTGTGTTTTCACTACACATTTAAAGGTAAAGGCAATCTTTCTTTGCTATTTTGAGTTTGGAGCAAAATTCCCATAGTCTTAATTGCCTTCAGAGTTGAAGAACTGCACTTGTCTTCCAGCACCAACAGTTTCCCTGTTGCTTGCTAGGCACAGGACAATGGCACACAAGACAATCAGTTCTTCTCCAATATAGCTTCATCTTGATTGATGTAATTTGTTTTAGAATCAGTGTTACTTTAGAAGCTGAAGCAGATTTGACCTGTTCATCCAACTCGTGCCTCTTCTAGCAGCAGTTCAAATTCATTGATATTAGCAAATAGATCAAAAGAATTTCATTTTTCATCTTTCCTTCTCAGAAAAAAAACCCAACAAACCACCCACAACAAAAAAAGCTTTTTTGTTTTTCCTTTAGGCAATATTCATTTGACACTGATTGTACTCACTATCTACAATTTTTAATCACAGATTTTCTGGCGTGTATGTATTAAAACCAACATATTAATGCATCCTCAAAAATGCAACTGGACTGAGTAATAAAAAACCACCAAATGGTATCTCCCTTGATTCTTCATATTATTTACTGCAATGCTACCAAAGGTAAAAATCTTCCCATGGGGTATCCACAAAAGCTATGAATGATTTCATTTCCCACAGACAAAACTTACTGAACTTATCAAACCACATATTTGATGGAACTAATAGGTCATACAATGGAAATTTTTCATTTGGTTTTGCTAGTTACAATTATGGATTTGTTTTGTTGTGCAACATTATGAGAGATTCCTCTTAACTGGCTATTTGAATATTAGAATATTTTTTATTACTCCTTGCTGTTGATAACGAACTGCAATTTACAACAGTGTGATACTTCACGCTACTCTGCGTTTTGCAGTCATCACGAGAATCTGCACATTTAATGATATAATATTGTTTCTTATCTCAGATAAAGTGCAGATAAAGCAATTTACACCAAAAAACCACCCCACAATGCAAAATGGTTCACATGACAAAAAGAAAATGACTGGAAATGATGCATCTAAATCACATGTAAGTCACTATGTGCCACGAACTGTGCTTTTTATGCAGGATCTGATGGACCAACACCCTGCCTGCCGGTGGCTGCCTACTTCCTCTAAATTCTACATATTGCTCTTAACGTAAATTCAACAATCTGGACGTTTCCAGCTTAAAGTAATTATTTATGCTATGCCATTTGTCAGCAGAGGGAGCCAAGCATTTCAGTATCTTTGTACTCCCCCATCTTCTCTCACTTGGCATGGGAGGGATCTATCTCTTCACTGACTGTAGAGGTGACCTGCTTAGATAGGGAACCTGACTTTTATAGGACTAATTCTAGGAGAAAATATATATTCTGTTCTGAATAATCATGAAGAAAGAACACTTTTGCAGTGCTTACTTCACTTGATGTAAAGCATTGCTCCAGAAATTCTTGTTTGAGCAGCCAGTATTACCACTACATGTAATCAGGAACTTTTGTTGAAACCAAAACTTTCATGCATCATTATGGCATTTTCAGTTGCAACATAAGACTTCACTCTGAATTAGGAAGCAATTGAGCTGGAGTCTTACACATCTTAATTACTGAACTATGGCATTTTATTTCTGCATATCAGGGATTATTCATGAGCTAGCCCAGCCAATGCTCCTTATTACTTTTCTGCTGCAGTAAGACTTCTCATGGTAGAAAACACTAAAGGAAGTTATACAGGATTAGAAATAAAAACTTCGTCAAGGTATCATCTATTTTCTTCCACCAAAATACCCTACCATCTAATTCCACTATATCCAATGGACTGAATGGGAACTGACATTAAAGAGATTCAAACAATTCAGAAGTCTGGATTAAAATCTTAATCTGAATCTGATGGTGGGACAATCTTATTATAACATAACTTCTTTCATGAATGTGTAGCAAGAAGGTTGTTTTGTAAGTGTGTTCTTTTCTCTGTCCTCTTTAATACCATAAGTAAATACTCTTCACCTGGTTTCTCCAGAAACATACATAAATGCATGTTGGTACACTGAATATCATGGCACTTGTAAAATATTTTTTTATTATATCTGATCCAGAGGTTGCAATATGTTTCATCATCTTTATGGCTTTTGGTCTCAGTTTACACAGTTTCCCTAAACCCATACATGTTGATAGACATCTTTTTTGTGGACTTCCACCAGTAGAAATTTTGGGCTCATACCACAAGTAATTTTGAAATCCCATGACATTCTGTGTCACAGTTTCATTTGTTTCAGTTATCAGCTACAGTAGCAGGCTACTGCAATTATTTAGCTTATGATAATTGCGTGTTTTGTTTATTTTAAGATAAAGTGGTTTATTTTAAAAGAAAAAAAAAATCCCCACAATATGTTTTATTTATTTCCTGAGGACTTTCACTTACACAAGTAGGCACTAAACACTTGAAATTGAATTTCCAGAGCACAACAGTAAAAAACTTAAGAATTTGGCTTAGTTTCATTTAAAATAGTAAAAATTGACCTTGTAAACATTTCCATAGGAGGTAGGATACATACATTTGACAGTTTGTCAAATAAGAGAAAGTAAACAGTTACTCTGTGGTCCTAATAAATAATGAGCAACACAGGCATTAAATAAACATTTTTATATAAAAAGATATAAGGGAAAGACTAAAATAGCATTTTTAATAAATTAGGAATAGATGTAATCATTTCTTTACAACAGTCTTGCTTGCAAGAATCACTGCCTCTTTCTGCTCACCCTGAATTTCTGACTGAGAAGCTCTAATGATAAGAACAATCCTGAGTGATTCACAAGCAGGACCCAATCTGAATATAGCTATTTTTTTTGTGTGGAGGGCTGCTAATATCTCTAAAATGGCTCCTTTAACACCTATATATAATACTTTTCTATTCCACCAACTTGAAGGGGATTTTCATCACAGCCTTAATGTCTGGATTTGAAAAGTAAGCTTAAGGCACTGACATGTCTCTCCCAGTTCAGGTTCCTCCAGCAGCTGTTCCCATGAAGACAGTGTTGATTGGTGGCAAAGATGACACCATATCTCTGCTTGGTGGGCCATGGGACTCCAGATTTTCCTGAGAAGAGAACTGACCAGATGTTCCGTACATACACTGGGAAGAAGATGCAGTTTGCATGTTTGAAGCTGTGGGAAAAAAAGGTTACCATCATTGCAAGTTTTCTATCTATTGAATTTAACAAAAAACACAGTCTAATTTCATCTGACGGAAACTCTTATCTACCAGGCACACCATGTGAAGGATACTTCTATACTTCACTCAATTTACCTATACTTCTATAACTTTTCTCCAGTGGCTCCTCATGCCATCAGGGAATCGGTCAAAAACCCATGTATAAATGAACTCTGCTAAAAATCCAGCTATGGGCATGAAGTTTACAGCTTGAATATGAGCCACCTTCTCTGAAAATTGTGCAAAGCTATTTATGTGCGCTATACTCGTCTTTCCATATCTTGCACCATTCATGTCCATATTCAGTGGTGGTACCGCTGCCACCACCTGGCACATATCAACATAGAATACAGAAGATAATTGATGGGCACAGTCCCTGCGTGGTGCTGCTGGGGTTTTTTTCACCCTCTTTAGCATCCTTTAAAGAACCGAGCACTGAATTCTTGCAGAGCCTTAGTGAGGCAAGTAATGTCTAATCTTCTGTGCAAGGTTAACCGGTAATAGCAGGAAGAGGTAATCTTGTGGAGAAACCAATGGTTCACAAATTTATATCTTCCATGCAACCCTTTTTGGAATGTGAGGCCAAACTCAGCTGCCATTTGATTAATGCATATATCAAAAAAACCCCTTTGAGGTTAGGTAATTTCACTTAAAATTCACTGTCTGTGGGAGCTTTGCCTAATACATGCAGTTGTCAAAGCATAGGACAGGAAGGGACTATGTCACAGGAAGTATATATCTAGACATCCCTGACCCAGGGTTCATTTGATCTGTTTGACAGTGAGGATCCTTAAGAGCCCTTAGAAGAGCCCAGTCCACTATTAGCTCACTTAATAGTTAGAAAGTGTTTCCTAATACAGAGTTTTCTGCAATTCAGGCCAGTCATTCTACTCCTCATGGACAATGGACCGTAGTCCTCCTTATGGGAGTTATTAAACCCACTGTCCTTAAATTTTGAGGAAAACACATCTTATGATACATCCTAGGTACTGATTTAGTTTATCCCTATATTGCATCTCATATGCTATATATGGCAGCTGCAGATTAATACTCAGCACTTGTTAGGAAGCTAAAAAGTTCATAGCTCTTCCTCAATCACTGGCTATACTTACGCATAGGAGTCCGACAGACAATTGAAGGTGAAGACTCTGTGTAGTATGAGCCTGTTTGTTTTCTTCCGGTGTCATCCAAGATATTCAGTGGATCATGTATATCATTGTATGATGGCAATGATCGAATGCTGCTTACACTGCTGATTACCGAAACATGTTGATCCACCATTGTTCCAAGTCTGTGAGAATCTGGATAATTTATATTGTTTCCATAATATCCTATTGACAGGAGATTAGAAAAAAGCAGAGTGAAACTACTGTTGAAGAGAAAGGGTAGAGTAGGACCCTGTGACAACCTGGGACAAAAGGTAGGTGTTACTGTCTGAGTCCCTTGAGAATAAGATTATTTATATACAGCCTAGTAATATTTGTAACATATTCAGCGACTGACACAAAAGAGGGGTGGTAAAAAGAGAGCAAAAGGATCCTAAGAGTTCAGTCACGCCTTCAGTTCAGAATCGCCTTTCCATTCTAAGTTCAGAATCAACCAGTAGCCTGCAACCAGTGTCTACAAGAGACACCATGGGGACTCCTATCCACAGTTCAGTGCTCCCTTCTGAAGCTCACAATCAAGGAAAGTATATGTTGAAAGAAAATCTGCATGATAATACTTATTTTCTGCATATACAAATCCATACAAAAGAAACATTTCCACTGTGTCTTTCCTCCAGAAGAGGGAGGTGGTTTTGCCAGCTATATCTCTGAAGCAGATTGAGGCAATAACTTTACGTATGAAAAATATTATGGCCAAAGTCTCAAACTAATGCTAACGCACATTTTTATGCTTCCTTTCACCACCCTGACCCTGTGACTAGAATGGCCCATTATGCTGATCCCAGAGTATTTTATGCCTGCTCTATTTCATAGCAGATGTTTTGAGCGCTTTTCAAGAGATTGTTAAATCACATTGTTATCCTGGTTTTGCTTCCTTTGTGCAAGACGTGGTGATGGTGCCAAAGGAAGATTAGCATAGGTGCATCAGATGCATTTGAGGTCAGCTGAGGATTCACCAGAGGAAAATAAATCCTTAAGTAGCTTGTTAAGCTGCTTTACAATCTCTATGTGTCATCAGAGAAGTGGAAAACAGGAAGGTATAAATAAAAGCTGAAAAACGTCTTCCATAGAAAAAAGCAGAGAGGTGTTTTAATCCATCAAGGATAGAGAAACAGAAGAAAAGAACAACAGAAAAAGAAAATATATATTAATACCGTTGGAAGCATTAGCGGGATATGCTGCTCCTGGGCACGTAGACACTGAGTTGCTCAAGAAATTGAAACTCCCAGTATTCAGAAACTGCATATTGTGTGTGTCCTGAGACATGGATGAGGAACCATAGCTGGAAGGGGATCTGGCATTGTATGGAGACACAGCACAACTGTTGCTGAAGTAGTCTCTGGAGAACTGCTGTTCACTCAAGGCATTGAATCGGCTGTGCTCTGCTCTGTGGTGGTAAACTCCTGAAGAGGAATGGGCCTGAGTTCTGAACATAGCCTGGTAATTGGAATTGTTTCCATAGTAATTCTGATTAGTTTGTGACAAAGTCTGATAAAGAGGTTCTGAGTAGGAAGAGCACTGTGAATGTGTGGATAACACTTGACCTACACTTGGAGGTCTCACAGCCATTGGCCCCTGGTTGATAACACTTCCTCGGCTGACCATGGCTGGTGAAATGGGTGGAGTCATCAGGGGACCAGTGCTTTGAGACAGCTCCATCTGATCTGGAATAAATAAGCATTAGCCGTCATTAGCGTTCATATGCTGAATAGAGCATATCTGTTAAGACACTAATTCTCTAGTGAAGTGTACATTACCATTTGAAACCTTAACAAAGGATATGCATTGGCTTCCACCTATACAACACACCCTTTAATCAATGGCTTCAGGCTATAAAGCTTCCCGTTTTCATTCTCCAGCCTGGAGACTGCACATTCAGTGGGAAATTCCAGCAGTTACAAGGCTCGTGTGCTCCAGGGGTTACTGTTCATTCTCTCCTCACAAGAACCTCACCAAGCCAACAGGTATAGGATAGTTTTACCATTGTTCCAAGAGGATCTATTACTGGCAGGGCTCCACAACTGCCGCCTTCTGTAAATCAGCACAGAGGATGAGCTCATGAAATGTTATTTACTAGAGGTCTTTATAAATGCATATGGTCATTGCTCCTCCTACAGCATCGTGTTACTGTGGACTGAAAGATGAACAAGCAAGTAAGAGAAGGAGAAACTAGAACTGATACATACCTGTCATCTGCATATTCTCACTGTCTCCTGTGACGAAGGGGTTCAGACCAGAAGATACACTGCTGGGCTGGCTAGCTGACAAGGACACGTAGGTTTGCTCTGCTAGACACTCATTTTTGACTGAAGTGTCACCAGGCAGAGGAGCAGCTTTGTTACGATTTGCTAGGAAGCAAGAGCTTGGTGATGCAGTAAAGGTGGCTTTGCTTGCATCTGGAAGAGTAAGTGAAAACTCTTGGTGGCTGTTACATATGCTCATTGCACATAAATTCACCACTAGTATATTGATAGCGTATAAGCTGCTCATATCTTTGGCTAATTATTTTAAAACCCAGTGAAGCCTCCATATTTTGCATGTAGTCAATGAATACAAACATTGTTCTAGTCTTGATCTTTCCAGTGGAACTGTTTGTATCGTATTCCCTGACCTGATCTACATTCCAGAGTTCAGCTCCTTACTGAAGCCATCACAGTGAAGGTATGAATCAGATTTATTCCCTTGAAGTAAATGTCAGCAATCAAGTCAAGTAGATGGCACTGAGTGAATCAGGCTCATGACACTTCATCCTAAAGAATTAACAATGGCAGTTTTGGAATGCTTGAACTCTATTTTCATACTGATAACTAGAGAAAAGCATTTGTTACACTCAGCAGATCTTCGGTTTTCTGCAGACTATTGATAAAGTCAGTGGAATTTTTGCTATTCTTCAGTGGAAAACATGACTTTACCTTATGGTTTCAAGTACCTCACCTAAGTATCCAAGGATAAGACAGCTGCTAGGTAGGACATTTTTTTTTTCCTGAAGGCTGAATTAAAAGAAAAAGTGCAGCATCTATTGCCAGAAAAATTCTATGCAAGTTTCTTGCAGCAAAGTGCAGTTTTAGAGCAACAACAACCAAAAAGTTAAAGATAATTGCTGGTGCTAATATTAATAAAAAATAATTCAGCAGAACCCAGTCGAGTTCCCCTGGATATTTAGGGATTAATTTGGACCATAATTTGATCCAAATCAATCTTCATTCATTTTATAGCAAAGGACTCGGAGCATATGAATTCAAACTGTCTAACCTTGAAGAATCATAGAATCATAGAATCATAGAATTGTTGAGGTTGGAAGGGACCTTTAAGATCATCGAGTCCAACCTTTAGCCTACCCTGACAAGAGCCACTTCTAAACCATGTCCCTCAGTGCCCCATCTACTCTTTTTTTAAACACCTCCAGAGATGGTGAATCCACCACCTCCCTGGGCAACCTATTCCAATGTTTAATAACCCTTTCAGTGAAAAAATGTAGAAGCCTGGTAGATGGAAAATGTTAAGCATACTGTTTTAAATTCACTTTGTTTCTCTTCCACATAGTAATACTTCAGCCAGATACTAAATAGGGCTCCAAACTTGTGTTCCAACCTTGCAGGGATATTTGCATTTTGGTAACATTTAATACATTCCTAGTTCGAGGTGTAATTATGTATTTAAGCTTTGGCAGAAAAACCGGATTAGGAATCCCTAGCATGCCTTTCTGCTACTTACGCCTCTTTTCATATGTCAGCTTGTGGCCCTTCAGATGTACCTGCAAGTGTTTGTTGCATCCAAGATCATTTCACTGATCCAGCGTATTCACATTCCCACAAAATGTTATAACGTGAATTACGGTAGGAAGGTGGGAATGAATTGCTAAGTGAATGGTCGCAAACTTTTCAGGTGAATTTGACAATGTTGCATATAACTACATCTTCAGGAGAAGACCGTGAACCTGCTTCTGTTTAAAGTTAAACAAATATGTCAATTTCTAAAAAGACAGGAGCACATTCAAAAGAACCAAGCTCTAGTTACCTAAATTCTTCATGTATTTGTCCAGTAGATTCTGGAGTTCTTGTTCTTTGTCATTGTTGAACTGTGTCTCCATGGCGAGCAGGATGTACTCATCTAGTAGCATGCGGATCAAATGAAAAGAACCTTTTGGAGGAGAAAGAGAGAGAGTAGCTGAGTTATCTGTGTGACCATCTCTCACCACTCTACAAGAAGCGAGTGAAACAAACAAATAATTGTGGACTTTAAATGACCTGGCAAGACCAACAAGGAATAGTGCCTAACTTCTAGCTCTAATCTCTCTTTGCACTGGCCCACCTAGCTCAATTGTTTACTGTCCTGTAGGCTATTTGACCACTAATTACATCAAAGAAAAATACTGATGAAAGTGAGACATGCTTTATACTTGAAGAGGGCACACAGTGGAGCTAGATAAGGCCGAAGTCTGCTAGAATGCCTCTGCTCTATTTCTGTTTGCCTTGTGCTAAATAACCAGACAATAACTGGTGAAGTCTTTGACCTTATTTCAAGGATATATCACATTAAAAACACGTATCTCCTTACCGCCATTTCAAATACCTTCTGAATTTTAGATAATAATGTACCTACAACTAAATTTAGGAAATTATGTGCTAGATATAAAGTGAGTTTCACTTGCTCTACCATCTTGTATTTTATAAAAGGTTCTGTCCAAGAATCCCCCAAAATGTAAACATTTCTAAAGATGGACATGTGAACCTTAATTTTTAAAAGCCACAAACACCATTGAATTGACTGTCTGCTGACCCCAGAATTAAATGAGTGGTGGTCTGCCAAATTCATTTTGCTTTTATGAGAACATACCATGCACAAGAACTTCTATACAATGGTAATTTTTTACGAAACTGATCCACATGTAAAACTAATAATTTAAATCTCTGTCTCCTATACTGAGATATGCAGTTACATTTCCATTGCCATATCAAACCAAACAGAGCTTCTAGCTCTTAAATGGCAAAGCAGTATCAAACAGCTATTCAAAAGAAAAATACCTTTTTAAAATGAACATGTGACACAGGTCACCAGCAAAACATTGCTAGCATTTACTGTGAAATCTTAGTTTGAATAACCCATTACACAGTTTGTGGCTTTGATCAAAGAATCTTAAGACTAGGACAGGTTTCTCTGCTCAGGAAACGGTGGAAAGCTGGTAAATCCTGACAAGTATGTACAAAATATGAGTGTTTTTACAAAGCCCGGGTACCAAAACTTGATGCGTTGTTTAGAGTTAGGTTATGCATCACTCGAGCACCGAAAAAGCTCCATTTGAGAAGGAAGTCCTGAGCTCTCTTCTTTAATGACCTCCCATTTTGCTTGCTTGCCTGAAAGAGAATAGTAAAATACTGTTAAGTATACTAACTAACTTGCTTTCTGTACACAGGAGAGAATAAAGGAGAACTGATTATGCTTGAGAGTTCAAGGAGTGCTCAACTCGGGCTGATGTGGCAGGGTGGATCAAGCTGCCTGATTCAAACTGTCTTCACAATGTGTGTCCTCAAGTGATAGAGAAGAGCAGCATTCACTCTTTTCAGTGCAACCAGAGCAAAGCTCTGACAATGTTAGATGAAGCAAACAGCTTACAGCTTGGGCTCTGCTGTGTCCTGAAGGTATATAAATTACGTCATATTCTAGTATTAAAGGTGCCAAATTGTTCTGTAAATATACAGGTGTACAGGGCAGAAAGAAAGAAAAAAACCCCACCCTCCAGCACTATGTTATTCCACATAAGCAGGGAACAGAAACTAGTCTTTGTACCTTAATGTATTCCGTATAACATTGGCCAGACTTCTTATTACAAAATGGTATGTTTACTATCGTAACACTGATGCTTTCAATGCTGCTCATTTCATACTGTTGCTTTGCTCTGGCAGTGATTTGTTCGTGTGGTAACGCATGCCCTGTTGCTTTCTCAAACAGCAAGCAGAATGAAGCTGTTTTGTGAGTTTGACAGTAACCACACTTCAGCATGAACAGAAGGCAGATAGCAATGGAAGGATTACATGTTCTGTAAATTATTTGCTTCTGCTGAGTTGACCTAGCCTCATATCAGGACTTGCTGGTATTTCTTACCCTTAACTACAGGAAAACAATGCTAGGAACCATACTTCTTAACTTTAACAATACAGATGCTGAATGGGAGAGTGCTTCACCTTTTCTGCCTGGGTTGTTTATCAGGAATTGTCTTCTGAAATTGTGGAATCAATTTTAGACCACAATCATTCGGTTCTAAAATAAGTTGTGATTGCTCAGCTTCAGTAGGAGTTTTGTGTCTGGGTAAGTGTGTATGAGGACTTGCTTTGGCTCTGCTGCCCAGAATCATCCAAAGCTCCTCACTGTACTGCTCACATATGACAGCAAATGTTAGGAAACTCAGAGTGCTCTAAAAAGAAGGAAATTATTGCTGTCTCCATTGAAATTTGGGAAAACAGGTGAAGAAAGCAAAAGTGACATGCCTATGGTTATTCTGTAAGTGTCAGAGTCACTTTCTGCAAGCCAGTCAAAGCTAACTGCACTGTCTCCTCCTTTTGCATCCATTCATATCAAGATGCTCCCTAAAATGATGGATAAGATACTGCATTTCCAGATAGAACAAGACCCGATGAGAAGACCTGTGTTCAGCTACTAGCAAGCAATGTGTAACATTTTATTCTGCTAGTTTACTTTCATTAGAGTCAAAAATTGGGTAAATTTCTCTTACTTGAGCTACAACTCAGAACTCAATTATTTCGTTCCGAGTTACAGTGTAATCATTCCTAAATCGTATAGTGTAATCATAAAATACTTGTAATTATAAAGTATCTTGTAAATCAGAGAGGGGAAAAAAAAACATCAAAACTATCAATTTACTGCATAAAACACCTTATAAAGCTACAAAACTGTATCTTCCCTCCTGGTGTGTAGAAATCCTTCTACAGGTTAGCTACTTCTGAATCTGCTACATTAACTTACACCACCTACAGTACCATCCAAATACCATGAAAGAAAGAATTTCTTCTCTAAGAAACAGCTTTTGCTCACATTACTGAGAAATACTACTGTGATTCTGCATGCACAGATAAGGTGGATAGGTTTCTTTCATGTACAGTTTATGATAGTGCTGACTTTAATGTTTTAGTTAAGATACTTCTTAGTTTGTAACACACATAAGACTGTTCAACAGCACTCAACATGATTAATTAGAACTAACGGCATTGGAATCTTTCACACCAAATGAAGGACTCCCCTGTCACAGTAAGGAGATGGAGCAGAGATGAGAATCCCACGTGCAAAACCAATGGGACTGCATAAGTAAGGGACTGTGTAAGGACTAAGGGGAGTAGGATTTGGTCTTGAGTCAGGCAGAACATTTGAAAGGTACCTTGATAACCCTTTGCTCAACCACAGTATCCAACCATTCAATAAATGATTCCACAGTGGCATTCTTCTTTAGAAGGTCCTTCAGTTCTTGGAACACTGTAATAGAGTCATCTACCATGTAAAAAGGAGAACATATCATTGCACGCTATTCTGAATGTGAGAAAAAGCCACTCACCAGCCATATGACAATATTGTAGCATGGAAAGGAAAAGCAAAGAATTAGAGCAGTGAAGAAATAAGCAATTCCCCAGCAAAGCAAACAGACACGCATCCATCACACATATGTATTTTAATTACTTAAGCATTACAATGATACAGGTTGTAAGAAAATGAAGTTTTACAAGAAAATAAAAGCAAAAAAATTTCTGGTATTTTCCATTCCTTTTAAGATTCAGGCTTGAAAGTCTTTATATTACTAAATTTAGTAATAAAGTTGTATCTGTAATGTGGCAGATCTGTATACTGTCTTAGGTCTCCCATGTATTTTATAATTTTCTCACAATATAAAGCAAAGCTAACTTCCACAATTCCCATTTTCAAAAAAAGCACCTGAATGATCAGCTATTTCTCTTCCCCTTTTCTTTTTTTAACCAGTGTGAAAGAAGACAAAGAACAAAATAGAAAACAATTACACAAAAAGTAGGAAATGGGCAACTCAAATGAAAATGTGAATAGGATCGTGAACCATTAAAGAGAACGAACTTTCATGATCAAAGTAACAATATATAAAGGACAACACATTGCTATTGCGCTCCTTTCAGCTTTCCAAACTCTGATCAACATGGTTCCTATGACAAAAACTATCATTTTAATAGAGAAAATGGCTGTATCATTTTTTCAACAACAGGTACGTATATGAAAATTAACACCCGCAAAATTTGTACTTTACTCCACTCCATTCTGTGTATGAAAATAGCTATTGCACTTTATAGAAAATTATGTATTTTTTCAAAAATCAACCTTCAGCAAAAAAAAAATCTATTCATACAAAAAAAACCCCTAGCTTAAATATCCATTAAATTAAGCCATAATGATACTAGAATTTTTGAGACATCTTTCAAGAACTGATCAGTGCTAATGTCTGTGCTAATATCCCCATATGATTAGGACAAAATTTCAAAAGAGATTTCATTACACTTAGCAACTGACATGTAAATGATTTTTTCAGCAACCATGTAAAGTCATCTAGCTGGGATGACTTCCCAGTGCAAGCTTCTGTTCTTGTAGGACATGCTAGGGCAACCAATTGATTTTCTTAAGCTACTGAAGTTAACACTGAGCTAGGTTAGAGAATGCAGTGTCTACGTGTGCCTTTTCTCAGTCCGTCTCCAAGTAAACTAGTGTGGCATGGAATGAGAGAGTGAATTACTTCTTTTAATGGTACGAATATATCACCATGGACTTACATTCACTGTAGACCTCCCCATCAGAGTCTGTGGTCCCTGAGACTGCAAGGAGTGCCTGGGAGCCAATACTATTCAAATCGACTTTTTCAATATCTGACACCATGGAATTCACCACGTGCTGATCAAAAAGGGCTGGCCGAGCAATCTGTAAGAGAAGGCAAGGTAAGACGCTGAGACCTGCCGTGGTTTAATCCCATCCGGCAACTAGGCACCACACAGCTGCTCATTCACTCACCACCATCCCATGGAATGGGGGAGAGAATCAGAAGTGTGAAAGTAAAAAAACTTGTCAGTTGAGATAAAAACAGTTTAATAACTTTTAAAAAATATTATTATTATTATTGTTGTTGTTGTTGTTGTTATAAAGAAAAGGGAAAAAAAAACATAGAGAGAAAAATACAACCCAAGAAAGACAAGTGATGCAAATGAAAAAAATTGCTCACCACCAACCACCCAATGCCCAGCCAGTCTCCAATCACTGTCCTCCCCACCAAGCCACCCCCTAGTTTTATTGATGAGCATGACATCACATGGTGTGGAATATCCCTTTGGTCAGTTGGGGTCAGCTGTCTCAGCTGTGTCCCCCACCACCTTTTTGTGCATCCCCAGCCTACTCACTGGCGAGGCAGTGTGAGAAGCAGAAAAGGCCTTGACTCTGCGTAAGCACTGGTCAGCAATAACTAAAACCATCCCTGTGTTATCAACACAGTCTCTAGTGCAAATCCAAAACACGTCCCCATACTAGTTACTATGAAGAAGATTATCCCAGCCAAAACCAGCACAGACCCACACCTGGGGATCACCTGAATAATTCCTCAGAGAAGAAACATAGTCTGTTTAATTTTCTTATCATGGCTGGGTTTTTCATAGATCAGACAAGATAATATTTCCCTTCCATTAGCCTTCTAATGCTCTTATGTGATCACCTTCATGATGTCACCCACTTTCATCTTAATACTTATGAAAGGGAAAACTAAGTCAAGATGAATATATGGTGCATCTACAGTTATCCATGAGGACTACCACCTCAAAGCCCAAGCTGTTAGCACTTAAGTTCCATGAAAGGCATCGTATCTTTCTGTGTAAAGTACCAAATCATCACATGGAGGTGCTTCCTGATTGCAGATATCTATATCCTGCCAACACAGCCTTGGGGCCCTCAGCTACCTGTTACATGTTTTCTTTTCAGTCAAAACCCAATAAAGGTCATCATGGGCAGAGAACCTTTGCTAGGCAACAAGGGTCATCTGACATTTTCCAATTTGGAACTAAAACAAATGTCCATATATTCCACTTCATCATTTGATTGCCAAAAGTTCCCATAATAGTAGTTCATTATAACCATGGCCCTTTCTCTCTTTTCTACTACAAAAGTTTGAAGTTTCAGTCAGATCTACTTATGGCTGCTTCCTTCTTGCATGGTTAAAACTACAAAATGTAAGTCTTACGTGGTTGAAGTTGAACCTTGAAAAAATAATGCATTATATCTCATAGCCAGCAAGGTGCACTGAATGTAATTGACAATTTTTTAGATGTTGCCTTGGTTTAATCCCAACCAGCAGCTAGAACCACACAATTGCTTGTCACAACCCTTGCCTTTTTCCCCACCCTCAAGAATGGTGTGGAGAAGAGGGAAAAAAAGGATAAGGAGAAAAAAAAAATCTTGTCGGTTAAGATAAAGACAGTTTAATGAAAACAATAACAGAAAAGGAAAAATAACAACAATAATAACAATAATGATAATAATGACACAGGTCACTCTCATCGCCCAGTGAATTGGCACCACCCAGAGCAGTGATTGCGGACTACCACCCCCTGACTAATTCTCATTTATATACTGACCATGATGTCTATGGTATGGAATATTCCATTGGCCATTCCATCGTTCTGTGTATGCTTCCATGGCAAGATGAAAAAAATCCTTGAATAGTGTAAACATCACTTAGCAACAACTAAAACCAATAGGTATTATTGACACTCCTTTCACAGGAATCACTAGAAAGAAAATTAACTCTTTCCTAGCTGCAACCAGGACAAATGTATAGTCTTATTCTGTTTACCTGTGCTAGGTGTAGGAACGACGTCTGTCGCTTCAGCGAGGAAACAAATCTTCGTGCAATAGGCAGTTTCTTATCAGTCAGGTTTTCTGGTAGATTTTCCAAAGAGGAAGCAACCCACTGTTCCCAGTTTTTTGCAAAATTTCTTATATCTGCCAGTAAACTATAGGAAAAATAAATTGTTTTAGAGAAACATCAATAAAAATTGTCTTGCATTATTTTAAATAATTTGGTTTCAATCTATGATTAACAGACTCCTGGACATATCTGTGAATTAATCCTCAGGTGTCACCAAAAGGAAACAGGAAATGACCAATCATCAAAAGGCTAAAATTGACTATATATTGATCTGTTTCTCATCTGAGAAAAGTTGTAAGCCATCTGCCAATTTAAATAGGTTGAAAAACATTAGCTTTATGAATAAACTGTAAGAAATCCAAGAATCATTAGATATATATGAAGCTAAAGGCCTTAGTCATATATGAAGCTAAAGGCCTTAGTCAGATGCAAAACCCCAAACAAGATGCCCTTCAAGGGAAAAGAAAGATAAGAAGTTTCAGAGATAACTTATAATAATCTTCTTATTAATGTCTTGTTCAGAAAATGCTTCGATGTTATGATGATGCATAGGATACAACCCCAAAAAGTATTCTGAAAAAAAGATAACAATTATTTCTGCTTAAGCACCACGAGTACATTTGATTCTTTTTTGATATTCTAGGGCTTTAATGTAGAAGAAACCTATTTCAAAATAACCAGCAAGCCAGTAGAAAGGGGCGTTAAAATACTGTCATATTTTATGGCTGTTCTATAGCTGTCCTCGGAGCTTACAGTATGTTGCCATACATACCCTACTGTTCTAAACATGAGCATAAATGTTGCGAGAAAATTTCTTGAGGGTATCGAATTTCTGCTATTTACCTGGAATATACCTAACAAACAGAATGTAGCATTATTATTGTCAAATACCTACCTCTCTGGCATTTCTTGCATTGTTGCAGGGATGAGTACATCTGTAAGGACCTTCAAAAGGGTAACAGAAAGTGATATCAAGCTTCCACGGGCCATTTATTCATTCATGTCTGTCTTGTCTACTTAGATTGCAAAGTGATAAGGACAGGAAACTTATACAGAATAAAGCCATTCAACCTACTGTCCAGATGTTTATATACCTAGATTTCTCCCATCACTATTAGACAGGAACATATGAGATATTTATGTACCTAGATAACTCCCATTCTTAATGTATGCCAGCATGCCAGTAAAACAAGAAAGTGCTATCACTCATGTCTTACAGTAGGGAAATTAGTGGAAGAGAGATGCAGAAACCCTTTGTCTTTTTCAGCATCACTGTGAGTCCCAGTAAACACATACTCAGGCACCTCCCAAGTCCTCCACTGCTATTAGCCACTTGTCTCTTCTTTCTGCCATACTGGATGTGGCACTGAAGGTGTTCAGACTTCAGGACAAATCCCCTATAGCAAATTGTCATGTGGAACTGTTTTGGCAAAAAACTGTGCCATCTGGCATGCCTTCTGGGAATGTTATTGCAGCGGGCAAAGTTGTTAGCCTATATCCCAAAAAATCTGTTTCCACTATTAATGTAAGTGGTTTGATATAACAACACAATAAAATTCCTCCTTCTTTCTGGCAGCTGCGCTGTCAAGAATATCTAACATGATTATAAGTGAGAAATAGTGGGAGACAAAGAAGAGGCATAGTAGTGAATTTATGAACTTTTCAGAAATTCTGTCTTACTCAATTTATAATTTAGTGCTCCTGTAATATTTCTTCATCTATCACATTAAATATTTATTACATATAGAGTTAAAATTGGATCTACTGGGACAGCACATTTAGAGCAGGAAAAAATTCATAAACTCAAGGTACAATATAACCTATACAAGTAAATGAGGCTTAATGGCTCATCTCCAGGGTAGTAATTATGATCTTTCACGCTAATCACCTTTACTTCATTCTGATAACTAAAACTCCTCTTCTTACTTTACAGCTTGATTTGCTTCTAAGAAATATGTATTTTCATCTGTTCTGGATTTTTTCCCCATAATTTTGTACAGTAAAGAATGACAAATAGATGACAATAAGGCACTCAGTGTTAAACAGCCCCAAGTCCTTTGCTTTGACTGCTTGGTGTTTACTGTTAAGTCAATAGTTATTTCTTCCCATCGTTATGTAGTTGCGAAATGTGTTAGAGAGAAGATGAAAATCCTTTTCTATTTATATGGCATGTCCTATCACAGGAACTTCAAGTACTTTGTAGCTATTAATTAATGTTCTGATCTGATTTTCCAAATTAAAAACTCAGCAAACTATGGTGACATTACTTTATTTTTTCCCAGTGTTCTATCGCTTAATCCTACCCTTGCAATACTCCTTAGTTTCACTTATTTTCAACTATTTGTGCGATCACACTGTGAACTAGATCAAAGAACTCATACAGCACAAAAAATCTGCAAAACAAATGTTCCTTAGGTTTTTTTTTAAACCCAAACCAGTTCAGAGTGCAGCAGTTTTACTGATACATCTAGCAGCATAGGAACAGAAATGAAGTGTAGCAGGCAGGAGAGGCGGGAATATCCGAACCCAGTATTATTCCATCTCTGTAACACGAAACCATGGCCTGACATAACCTGTGAGTAGCAGATTCACATGTGGAATCACCTCGCTGATCTGCCACAGACTGTCTTTGCTGGTAGAAATTGCAATAATCTTTTAAGTAAAAACAAGTCTTCAGTTTTCATCCAGGCTTAATTTAGCCAGCCTTGTCAGTGAAGCACACAAGCATTTCTTTTAGCAACATTCAAGCAAGTAGGTCAGGATTTCACCATCAGTGTGCTGCCTGTAGGCGCGCATCAAGTGTGCACCAGAGCTGAGCCTGGTGTTCAGCTCTTACACGTGCCAGTTTTATGTTCCTGATTTCAATGGAATCCTTGCTGATTTACACAGGTAAGAGGCAGAAAACACTCATGGCATCCTGTTATTCTAATTTCAACTCTGTTTTTACACAAGCAAAAGCTGTAACGTGGTTGAGATTATCCATGTAGCTAAATGCTTAACTTACCTTATACAGTATCGAGTCACAAACACAGAAGATGTCAACAATGATGGGATTTTCAAGCAGGGGAAGGAGATGGTCAGGCATTCCTTGCCAAAAATGTAATAGGAAATGCCGAATCTAAAGGAGTAGGAACCAGATTTGTGAACATGAATAATGCTTTCTTGGCTCCCTGTGCATATATAGCAAGAATGTGTGTTCAAACAACCTTACCTCTTCAAAGTTCCCATTAATTGCATTGTCAAGGACACACTGACAGTGTGTTTTGTACATCATGATAAGAGTATCTACCTATTTTGGAAGAAAGAAAGATTAAGCAGAGTTTCTTAGCTGTCTCCTTTACTACTACAGTCATTTAGGTTTCTGCTTTCTGTAGCTCATATTTAAATATAGAATATATATATATGGAATATAAAGTGTATTACAATGAACATTTACAAATAGGCAGTCTGTATATCCAGAAGTGATGAGGGTCACTCATCTCTGGTTTCTATTGACATCTTTAAGTCTCAATGCTGTTGTCATAAATGTAGCATCTGAATCTGTACACACTGTGAAAATGGGGATATAGCTAAGGCAATAGCTAGACTAGCCAGGCAGATGGTAAAGTAAATTCACCTTTCTGAAGCTAAGATTAATCCCAAAGAGTAGTGCAAGTTAATCATTAGGCTACTATAGGCGTCTATGAGTGTTCTGAAACATCATCTAGTTGGACAAATGAGAAAATAGCTGCCAGTCATTTGGTCAAAGTTTAATCACTGCCTTACACGAACTGAACTTTAAAAAGCAGAACTCTCTTTCATCTCAGCGGGCTAATTTATCTGAGTGGAGTGTTTCCTTATTTTAATAACTTTTTCAAAAATGGCAGTAAACTTTTAAATTTGTAGGAAAGTATAAAACTATAATTTTGTAAAGTATTTTAAGGAAAGGAAAATGCTAGCAAAACCATTCTCATGGTCCAGAATCACAGAAAGTTTGTTACAGCTTGTGAACTTCTCTGGCAAACCAATACCAGGTTTTGAATGAACCTAGTATCACCTTATTTCAATAGGTTTAGCAGTTTTCTTTGAAAACAGACCTTGCTGACTTTCAGAGCTGCTTCTGTAGCTACTTATCTTTTAAAAACAATGGCAAAGAACATTTCTTTCATTCAAGAACATTTTAAAGACTTTTTTTGGAAGGGGTTGATGGAAATTTAAAGTTTGGGTAAGTTTTCTTCAGAAACATAAAATGCAGAAAATACCAATCTATTTTAGTGCAGATTGCTACGTTCATGGGAGAGACTTCCACTGCATGCAATTTCTAAGGAGTTTAATGTAGGAGTCAAACTTCACGTATGGGCTCTCTTCAACAGAGTACCTAAATATCTTGGGTTCAATAAGCCTTGGTCAGATAATCTGAAGGAATGGAAAGACAGTAAGGAAATAAAACAGCAAAAAAGAGAACAAGGAATGAGGACGGAGCAGCAAGGAAACAGAGATACACACAGAAATTCATCCCTCTTCCCACAGTCTTCTCATAACTCCATGAGTCTGTCCCCAGACAGAGTCACCCTCTGGGCCTTCCTGTCATCTGGTCCCAAGACCAGAGCAATTGCATGTTGCTGACCCAAGAATGAAGACAAAATAAGTTGCATTCTTTTTTTCAGTTGGAGTGGTAAAAGATTGCTTACACTGCTGCATTGGGTCAAATGCTCTTCAGATTTAAATGTTCCAAGAATGTCGTATATGTGAGAGATGTCAATTCACTGATGGAGACTAACATAGCAGATGATGCACACTGCTGAGTACACCAGTTCTTGGGCTTTCTTTAGGAACTAAAGCTAAGATCTCTGTACTACAGATGACTCCTTTTGTTTAGCTCCTCAGAACAGGATTCCTAGGTTTCACCACTTTCACAGAACAAACTTAAGAGGCAGGGCTCATAAAACAAAAAGCTTTAAAGCAACATATCTCAAGACAGCCACCATCATGACCTGCACTGGAGGCTAAACTGGAGAGTTCACAATGTGTACCAAAAGGTTTCTAGCACAGTTCAGGGGCGTAGCAGCCTGTAATGTGACCAGAAACAACACAGACATAACATACAAGCAGTCAAGACATAAACCAGCAACATTTCTAACTAAAGAGTTACCCTTAAGATGAGCAGTACTGAGTACCAACTTAAGGAATACGATTTTACTACTTTAATAAAAGACACATATACGCCTAGATTTTCACAGTCTCTTTCCAAACAATTAATGGAAGAGAGTAAAGTTCATCTAATTATTTGTTGTGAATTATTTGTTCTGATCTAATCAGAACAAAATTTACCTGAAATCCAAAGGTATTTGGAATGAATACAACTCTCAGTTATTTGTTTTGCTCTCCTCGTCTTACATACCATCAGTTTGTAAAATACTAGGTCAGTTAATAGGTAAATAATTCAACCACCTTTCCAGTGGAAAGCCAGTTAATCGGTGTTAGTAAAGGTTTGCCCCCTCTATAAATCAGTCACCTCTGTTTGATTATGGACATTTCTGGCTCTTTCATGTCAATACCTCAAAGGCTAAGATATGAAGAAACATTCTGTGGTAATTTTTGATCTGTAAGTCGGAAGAGGAGTAGCTCACATTTTACCTTGTCTTTAGAAAGGCACCCTTGAAGCAAAAGGTGTTGAGCACTTGGAAACTCTGGGAGGAGAGTTCCAGTTTTGGAACTCAGAGAATATTTACGAGTGAAACCACCCTGAAATGGAAGCGAAAAAACAGGAACATTTAAGTAGCTAATATAGATTCAACTGAAACCAACAAGTCATTCTAAATTTGTATATTATCTCATGAGTCTCTCAATGTTCCAGAATATTTACATTCAGATAATCCTTCCAAAATATTGATGCTTATCCAAATCTGGATTCCAGCTCAGGAAGGTAATTAAATATGTGTCTAGATCTAAACCCCAAAAAATACAGTTTTCAGAATCATGCAGCTTTTGAGCCACATTACTTCATGGAATTCTATAAACTTGGAATTTAATCTAGGTTTAAAATAGAATACAGTCTGATGCTCTCCTCTGCAGTATGGACTGTTATATCTTCAGGGAGACCCTAAATTTTATTTAATATGTATCTTTCTAGTGCAAGGATCTAGGCTACTGGTGATGTTATTGTTCTCCCTTGCTCTCTTCCTGCTCTAATAGCATGGCAACAGTGATTTCTGCTGCTTTACTATGGTAATAACTATTTTAGTTTATCATAAAGTTTGATAATATTTTATAGCATTATGGATGTCATGGTATGTAGGGTCTGTGGACACTTCTGAACTATGTATTTATTGTATAGCTCTCTTTGATTTTGGCAGACTTGACATGAAGGCCCAGAAAATATCTTCCAGTCCTGTGTCCTATTGTGTTAAAACAGATAGGCACATAAACACCTGTACCAAGAGCTTTGCAGGAAAAATGAAGGATGCTGAGCTGCATGCCCTCCCGGGGCATGCCACCAATTTTAGCTGGCTTTCTCCTGCTCTGTTGAAATGGCTGAGAGTTTGGTCATTCATCTCAGAGACTAGACTTGGTTCTGTGAATACTTTTGGAGCATTTTGCTTTTGTCCGTAAGGAAGAATAAAACTATGCTGGGTAGCATAGGCACATACAGTCACAGGTCTACACAATATAAAAAATCCTGTACAGAAGCTCAGTGCCAAAGTTCCAAATCCAGGATCACAGCCTGAGCCTGGAAAAAGGAAATGCAGTTTCAAAGGGACTTAAAGGAAGGGAATAAATAATTTTTCTCTTGCTAACTTTAGCAACAAAAAAGGGAAATAAAAAACGCATCTGTTAATATGATCACAGTTTGATATCTCAGTAAGAATGACATTCCCAGCCATTTGGTGTTCTCCAGTTACTTTGTTGAGGAACAGTGAATGCTGACCTGGAGACAAGATAAATTTCTCCTGAATTATCCTAAATTCTGCTGATCTGAGAGTTCCTTGCAGCTCTTAGAGTTCTTAAGCCTTTTTAACTTGTGACTTCTGAAATATCATAGACACATCTTGTACTAGTTACAGACTGCGAAAAGATCTTGAATAATTATGAGATGCTAGCCTTTGGAGAGATGGGATTGAAGGATGAAACAACAAGAAGCCTGATATGTGGGGATGCTGACTGTGAGGCAATACATGGTAAATCACACCTTGTTTAGACTCCTAACCTAATATTGTCACAAAATCTGATTTAGTCTACTTCTCATTAAGGCTGAGCAGTCATATTCTTTAATGATATAATGTTACTATGCTTATATTTATAATGCACACATTACGCTTATGAAGCTTTCAAATGATACAACTAAGATGAAATCCTCATCCTCAAGAGAAACAACAAAATCTGTATGATGATTCTGTCCCTACTGACTGAATTGTACTTGTCCTATTCTCACAGGATTGCATTCAAACCTAGAGAAGACTATTTGCCTGAAACCCTTTGTTCCATTTTTGCCCACTCAGTCCTTACATCAAGGTAGTGTATGGACCCTTGAGCAGGTCTTCTGCATATTCCTGCAGTAAATCTACTACTTCTGTGCAGATTCCCTTTGTACTAATGGATGGAATTTATGAACGCGCACTAGGCAGTACTTCCAGTGGCCTTTTCCTACCCCTTTGCATACAGTCAGATTTCACTGAAGCGGGAATAGCAGGTATATAGTGTAATGTATAGTGTAAAAGTGTGCAAAAGGGAGTATTTTCCTATATACGTTGACTCACCAAGCAGAGGTCAGTTTCAAGTGAAATTCTCTCAAATACTGAATTCAGAAAACTATAGCTATAATTGACTTTTTCACCATATATACATCCCTATTTTTATAGGGTGGTATGTCTGCCAAAACAGACAGCAAGGAATGAAAGTATACATTATGTAAACACGCTTTGCTTGTGCTATCTACTATTCAAATACATATAAAGCTCTAAGTCAAAGAAATTACAGTACTTTTGTGTGTCAATACTTTTGCAGTTTTATAATTGCCTATCAGTATCAGGAGGTTTGTTGTTTTTCTAATAACAGGAGTAATCTCAATGATTTTATTACGCAATTACCCGTGAAATATATTAAAAGCTCTGATTAAAAGGGATTAGTTAATTTAAAAGAAGGCAGGGATGGTGGTGGGAGGTTTAAAAGAAGATAATCTGCAATGTTTTTTACCTCGCTAATGGATTTATATGACTGTACCTCAGTTTTAGACTTAATATTTTAACCCACTGCCACTTGCCCTTTCAATTTAATGCCATCTGTTTCTAATGGCCGTTTAACATTAAGATAATGACAGTAATATTATCTGCCTAATTAACCATGCAGACTCTAATGGTGCACTAACTGGTTTAGATAAAAGAATTTGCTGATATCTCCCCCTACAGAGAGAATACTAGAAAATGTGATAAAACATACCAGAAGTAAACAGTGTCCCTGGCACTCAATAAGTGTTCATTCAAATGCCATTTACTCAGTATATTTAGACAATCAGTGCTTTAACATCTTTTCAATGTCTTTATGTTCCTACTGAGAATTACACCTTATGCAATCATTGTAAATCTTTCTGGAATATCTAATTGCATGTACTTCCAGCAAATGAATAAAGGTGTATCACCTGTTGGCTTTAATGGAACGTGTACTGCCAAATTTTCAGTACGCTGTGTTTGTTAAAATTCGGTTTTGACCATGAAAGACATTTTTTTCTTTTAAGACCTGACTGAATAATTTCAGAAAACAGAGAGCTAGACAATGAAAAACTCATACCGATGTGCCCTTTCACCCTTATTTCCACCAACTTCTCTATGATTCTTTCTCTGGGAAGATCAAGGTATTGAACTTTGGGGAAGAAACAAGCCAGGTTTATGTCAATTCCCTAACAGACTGGGGATGCCACATCAGAGATGGAAGTAAATGTGTATTCATCTATGCGAAGGGAACCAGAAGTTTTCCACCCCCAAACTCTGAAATAATGAATGCTGTAGTAGTGCTCATGAATATGTCGGGGATATCCCATGGCATAGCATGATCTTTTTTTGATAAGATAGCTGATTATCTAAACAGGGAAAATGCAGCAGATCTAATCTATCTGAACCTCACTAAAATACTTGACGTGGTGTCACCATGGGAAATGATTAGTTATGCTGGTGAGAATGGGGATTAGTACAAGAATGTAAAATGTTTAAGAAACTGACTCTAGCTGAAATGCTAACAAGTTGTGTTGACAGGGAAACTACTAGGTTGAAAAGGGATTGAAGTGAAGATTCTCAAAGATTAGGCCTGGGGCTGATCTCATTGAACATTTCATAGATTAAACCGGCTGACGAGCTAGTGAAATCGGCAATAAAGAAGACGACTAAGAGGTCATGTAGAAAGGCCTGGATGGCTTTGAGATAATGGCAATAAAGGGGATGAAAATCAATAGAGCAAAGCTACACCCTCAGCGACCAATAAGAATTTCTGCTATCAGTTAGGAGCTGCTTATCTGGAAATGAAAAAGGCAAAAGACTTGCTGTGTATCAGTTGATCGCTGAGGGTATATTTAGTGTAGTAAATTAAACGGTGTCAGGGAACGTTCCCAGGCAATACTGGCAGTATTATTCAGAATAGCCCCTGGTATTCTTCTGACCCATGCCAATTAGCAGTCTCCTAAACAATTCCTAGTCGTGCTGCAACAGTTACCGCATGCTAGGCACTTTTCTCCAAGGCAATGTGGCTGAGATGTGCCTATGCTGTTTTGTAGGTTCAGGAGTTTAATAACATGGGTGCAGGCTATTCCATGCCAGTTGAACTCAGTGTCAAAGAACAATCCTGGGAGCAATCCTTAACCCTCAATGTACAATTATATGTAATTTTCTAGTATAAACACGACCAGAATGACAGTGTATACTATACCATAGTATAGTATACTATACCATATACCATAGTATACAGTAGTGAAAATGTAGGCGACCTGTGGGGAAAAAAACCTCAACCAACGAAAAAACCCCAACCCTCAGTTCTAGTGTTTGTCACAAGGGATATTTCCAATAGAGGTTGGAGACATGCCATTTGCAAGACTTTATGATTTTTTTCTATAAAGATATTCCAATTGGAACAACTACAGTGAAAACTTGTAAGGCTGATCAGAAGTGACTAAAAACTGCTGCTTGTTCCACCTAGCAAGCAAAAGCAGCAAAAAGACGTATCACAGGGAAATGTCACAAAGAGCAAAAAATTGAGAAAGACAATCCTGACCAGGAGCTATAAAATTCAGTTTGTTAAAAAAAATGTATTTTGTCTTCCAGTCAGACAAATGAGATCCTGAAAAAGCCTTCCTGCAAAAGTAATGGATGCAGAAAATTAAGCTAGAGCTTGACCCTTTTCTTAAGAGGGTCTATTATAAACCTCTGTAGTTATTTGGAACTGGATTGGAACAGGAACCCAGAAGGTGCCTTCCAATCTTATTTTCCTTTGAATATTTAGAGGCACAAATACTCAGCTTCATGAAAAAAAGATTATGCAGTCTAATCTTTAATGAAAAATATTGCTGTAATTTTCAAGGACATTAATGTGAAGAAAACCGTACATCACATAATATTTGGATTAGAACAGAAGTGAAAGAAAAGACTACAGCGCTTACCTCATTCTTTAACTTGCTTCCAGAGAACCTTTGAAAATAAATGCATTTGATTATTTTTTCATAAGCAGAACATTTTTAGAGTTTGTATATATATACACATATATAAAATAGATATGTAAAATAGATCAATAATAAAAATGATGACATTTCTCCAAATGTAACTATAATAAAAATAATGTTTTTTTCTTAACTTCTTCCATTGGTTTGCAAGTGCCTAAGGATATCAGGGAACCTACTGGTGTCTTCTAAAACACAAAGATTCAGATCATTGACCAAATAGTAAAGCATAAACCCTGGGTTTTTCTTTGATAAAAGTTCATTTTTTTCTTTGCATCTTTGCAACTTCAAAAATATCAAAAGGGTGCAAGTCCATAAGGTCTTTATGAGGAAATACATAAAGTTTTTGATACAGCTGAGTAAATTCAGAGCAGAAAAAATATACCTAGAATTTACACTTCTCAGGAAAATGAAGAAATCATATCAATTTAGATGCAGGTGAAATGCATTTCTGAGCTCAAAGATTCATTAACTGTCCAAAATGTGTTGCAATATACTAAATGTCCTATTAAGAGTCCAACTGAGAGATGCCCAATGAAGTCATTGGACTATCAGGCAATTCTTCAGTGCGGAAATTAGAAAGCACACATTTTAGATTATAACTACTAAACTAGAGAATGTGTAATGATAGACATTGTAATGTACCAGTATAATGATAAACGTTATTTGATTATTGTTATTTCCTGTTCTGCTAGCTGCTAACTGATAAGATACCCTGGGCAACATGATGTCTTATAATTATTAGTGGCAATATTGTGATTTCTTGCTGTTGAGATGCTCTGCAGGCAGGACAGAAAACCGGAAGCTGAGCGGTTGTGGAATTCCTCCTGTCCAGGCCAGGCACAGGCACCTGACAGTTCCCATCACACGATGATCCAGCATGAGTTACCCGCAGTGTTCCCTTGGTTGTTGATAGATGAGTATGAAAGAAGGCATCACTCAGTTGATTACAATGTGGAGCTAATTAGCTTCATAGCTGGATGTATTTGTTATGGATTGGATTTCCACATGTGCAGCAAAATGTACACAGAATGTACAGCAAAAGCATGAGGCAGCATCTGCTAGCATTGCTCCTCCAGGGCCTTAACTGCTAGCTAAAGCTACCCTTCACACAGTGCTCTGGCTTCTAATAATTTCTGGTGTTATGTATGCTCCTTTCCCTATGTAAGGCTTGATATTTAAAGGAACTGGGAGGTCAAATTTACAGTGGAATTTAAGGATTCAGGCATCTGCAACCCTGCATTTAAGGACTATTGTACTCAGCTCAATTACCTAAATATTAATACACATATGCCAATTAAATTTGAAATGGCAGTAGAGGCCTGTATTTAGGCAACTAAATTGAGGCCCATTGCCCCTTTAATGTTTTGAAAAGCTGCCACCTAACATGCAAGCCTTGTGGTAAAGGCCTCCATATGCCTATATTTGTGCACGGGCACAGTGTCGTCTGTTACCACTATCAGCCCGTATATTTTTCCCGCTTATTTCTGCCCCGAGCTTGATCCAGGAATCATTTCTACATGAGACCACAAGTCCTAACACAAAGAAACGGTTCCTAATTCGTGAATCTAGTGAGTACTTCTGAAAATCTTAGAGAGTATCTATGCCATCTTTATGTGAGGGTATACCATCGGAAAAACAGCCATGGGGAATTTTGCAGAACCACCACTTTCTTTGCATTCATTGCTGCTAGATTGTGCAAGGACAGAGCTTTACATGACAGGGCACTGGCCGACATAAAGCTGAGAAGTAAGAGTGATTATATTCCCTTAAATGAAAATAACTGCCTTTTAGTCAATTAAATGAGCAATTTGTTCAAGATAACTCTGTATTATGAAAGAACCTCATCTAGCTGTGTACCAGCAACACCTCCGCAGCTCTGGATAAATACTGGACAAGGAAATGGCATATTCCAGTCTATTATACCTCAGGTCCTGCCGTGGAGAGACCCCTCCTCTTAAGCATCATTGGCAACATTACCCTCAATTTTTACACTTGTCCTATTGATTGGAAAAAGTCTCTTTGGATATAAGTTAAATCTGCCAGCCGTTGAATTTTCTATGTGTGATTATAAACTCATTTATTCCCTTCCTTTCTTAGAGTCCCCACTTATACTGTTGTAGACAATGAAAGCCGTCATTCAAGCCATATGTGAACAGAGACATTTGTTTTACGAACTATTAATCTTTGGCAAACCAACAGGCAGCTATCGTAACGTATTGATCCTGCTAGCTGTCCCTTAAATAAATATAATTAGAGCTTCCTGGGTTAGGTTTAAACTGATATTAGCCAGTCAAAGGACCTGTAAATATTAATCTACACTGACCCCTCCCTCCTGACCACAGGTGCCAGCTTCACACCATACTCCAGACGTTTCATAATGGGAAGCTGTCCTGGGGAAAGAACTCAGAGGGTTACACACAAGTAAACAAAATGAGACAAGTGTTCTGGAAAGGGTGTTTTGCTGCCTTACACAAACTTGAACAAATCCTCTGCTGGTATAAATTGATGCAAGTCTATGCTGACTGTGGTGGGGCCATACTGGAAGACACTAGTAAAAGATCTAGATCAGCCTCTTAAAACAAAACTGATTTCTTTTGGGAGCAAACTGCTACTTAAATTTAGGAATGCCAGACATTGAGATATGCAGCAATACTAGTTTTGGTATCAACAAAAGTTAGTGTCCTACAAATACCTTCCTAAGGCAAGCTTAAAGTTAGATCTTCACTGTCTAAATCTCAGAAGTTATGTTGTACCTGGTTAAGCCTTTTCCAGAATACACAGAGTGGTAGTATGCACTGCTTTCTTTAATGCCAATTCCATAATAGTGATACCTATGGAAAAGAAAGAGGAGTGTTTATGAGTGACAAGTCATGTAAAGCAAATTGTCAAATTGATTTTCAATGCTTTCTGAAAACTTTTCTTAACAGTGTCTACCAATTCCTTTCACTGACATGGAACAATATCTGGTTCACAGAAAACAGTATTGTCATGATCTGATCCAAAATTCAAGGCTATGATCTCTAAATTTAAAACTTTTTCTCTTTTACAAGAAAGCACCTGGCACAGCAAATCTCCTAGAAACATGTTACATCTCTTTTCCCTAATGTGCATTCCCTTTCATTTTACTTTGTTGAAAGGGTGCTGGGTTTGATCTATCAAGTTTATTTTATTAGGCTTACCACTGTTATATTTAGACAGTCTCGCAGAGCACTATTCAGTTGCTCTGGCAGGGGGGTTGGGCTAGATGATCTCCAGAGGTCCCTTCCAACCCCTACCATTCTGTGATTCTGTGATTCTGTGAAAGTAACTCACCATTGTGCCCTATAAATTAGTGTTCAGCCTCCTATGACTAAAAATGCTAACATTTCATTCATTAATTCTTCTCTCAGGTTGTAGGCTGACCAACTCAGCTGAGTTATTTAGCTACTTAAGCCATTCTCATACACATTTGTCTCCCTTGCAGCTCTCCTGGAGATTACTACTGCCAATAGAGCTCGAAAAAGGAAATGTGCCTATCGCTCAGCCTCTGCAGTGCTGAGCCCAACACCTTAACCAAAGACACTAAAGAGGGCGGGCTGGTGCTAAGAAAACTTACTATGCAGTAGATACTTAGTGCTTTGCACTGATTTTACTACAAAAGAAGTGACCTTCAGGAGAAGGGCAGGAGAGCAAGCTGAGGGCAGCTATTTCTTACCAGTCATAGCAAAGTTTGCTTGAGTTCATCTATCAAAGGTGATAGGCCCTGTCTTAAAAAATTTCACTCAATAGATTTTAAAACTGATTGCGTTAAACCAAATTTGTCTAAGAATGTTACGGGCAGTATACTCAGGATCATTTGTTTTATACCAGAGTTAGCTTGAAAATACCATAGCAGCTGGTGTAACTGAACTGCTTCAAAGTAACACTTGTAGTTCAAGTATATTGCACTTAAAGCACGCGTAACATGGAGGTAATGCTTTGCAACACATTGCCTCAATTTCACTGAAACATCTCAAAAGCTTGAAGACATGCACTCTTAAGACACAAAGCACCCTGCAAATAGTTCATAGAACACATGAACAAAAGTTTTCAGCTCATCTCTGCTGTTCTTGGTGATGCCCATTAAAGAAAAAAATCACAATATTACTGTTTCTTCTTGTATGGGACAGTCACAGATAAGAACAAAACCCTCAAATGCTTTATATTTACAAAGCTGGTTAAAGGCATCAGATACAAACAATATTCAAGAAAATATTCATTAGGGTGATATATTTGCTTAGCTTAGGTAGCTTTGAAAAACTCAGCTGAAATAGTCATTCTGTTTCTGGACAGTCTGTTGTGTGCATTTGGGATTTTACAGCCAAGAAACGTTACAGAAAGTGGCTGCATAGTGGCATCACAGCTTTTACTCTTTGCCTGAAACTGACGAGTCCACATAACACCACTAGATCGCAGGGGCACCTGGTGACCCAACGGAAGGCCAAAAGTTTCTCACCTCTTTCTTTACTGTTAGTTTTCTTGCCTCTTAAGCGTGCTTTTCTGAGGGAAGGTGATGGGGTGAACTGACCATTTTTAAATACCTGTTAATATTCAGAAGCTCAGATGCAGGACCACCTGCTGATAACAGTCCCCTTTTTATCCATTACAGTCAGAGTTGGCTGATCAAACCAAAGTGACACCTCAAGGTGGTTTAGGATGCCAATAGGACCTTTCATTAAATGTCATAATGCTAGACAGTTGACCATTTCACATACAGTACTGTGTCATCTATGTTGTGAATTAAAGTCTTGAAGGCTTTCAACCACTAGTTTTGGTTTAGGAGTATTAAACATGTAGACTTAGGCAAAAGACCTGGATCTGGAAACTCCTAATATTTGACAGAGTTTTGGCAAAAATGCTAAAGGCACAAACATTTCTTCTTCTTTCATAAAAACAAAGTAATTTTAGATGTGACACAAGAGGTACTAAAAATACACATGTATGGATTCTTTGAAATAACAGCATTTACTTAGTCTTGACATTGGAAAGGTTATGCATTGAACAGGATGCAAAACAAAACAGAGCTGTGACTGCTTCTTTAACAATGTTATCTGCACATTTGTCATTCACGATGTACGCAAGCAGTTGCCTACATCTCATTCCAACACCCTAAGTCTCCCAGTTTCAATCGCATGCTATTTTTTAAATTCTAAAAATAAAACTTCACACTTTCACCACAAATTTGGAATCTCCTCCTGCTAAAGCTGGAGTGGGCCAGAGACCAAGGAAAGGCATTACTTCTTTACAAAGTTAGAATTCGATATCTAGGTTATTCAACATCTAATTCAATATTAACACATTTGGGCTAGAAACGGGAAATGTTGTATGATTTGGATCCCCAGGTTTCCAGTAGTAGGCAAAAATACTTGGCCCTGCTCTGAAATGCCCCAAGATATCAGAATTCACCATTGCCACATTTTGTTATATAAAGAATAGATATTTTCAGTACCTATTCAGTGTGTCTTAAAGGCATAGCAGTTATCATTCTGACTTCTAAAAAATACAGCTTTCCAGTCATGACACAGAAGCAATTAAAAAAATTATAATCTGTACTTTTTAAGTTCTGTCTGGAATACACCATAGAGTAATAAGGTATAAAGATTTTTATTCTCTTACAAACCAAATTCATTAGCAAAACAGATTATTTTGGACTCCCTTTTCAGAGTAGCATATCCATCCCAAACACACGGATAACATCTTTAACCTACAACTTCAAGTACCCTCTTTTTGTCTCTTCATATGCATAGTTCTATGCGCATGTACAGTATATATGTGTTTTACTATGTTATACTTCTATTGTATAATTAATACAAGGAAATCAGTCATCATAAGGAACTTACTCTCAATTTTCTTAACGAACCTTTTAAAAACCAAACTGAACTGCTTTCCTCTTTTAATTTCAGTGGTTTGTTGTGACATATGTTCCTACGCAACTAGTAGCCCTGATTTTAGCATACACTGACACAAACGATAGCTGATAAGGAAATGATAGGCTTAAGCTGTTCAGGGACTTGCAATAACTTGTTATCACGGGGCCAGCTGCCATATCAGTTTTATTAACCCACTAAATCACTCCTAATAAATAAGATAATAGTTTTCAGACATGATGGATAAAAGCTAAGATTCATCATTGATCAAAGTCTGCAAAGAAATTAAATTGTAACTTGAGCTCAAACAGTCTTCAGTGTGTATGGACTGAGCAGTATGTGCATTTTGCTGAATAGCTGCTCCAGGTAATTCAGGTACCATGAAGATTATAACTAAATTCTAGCAGTGACCACAGTATGTTCAACATTACCTATGCAAAAAAGTGGATTGAGAACCTGCTGCACAGACAACTGTTGCTTATGAAATACTAATTTAAGAGCAGTTTGACATATTTGTTGTGCTGGGCCTTCTCCCACTCAGCAGGTATATAGAAAACGTCCCCTACATTCAGCAATCTGGAGTTATTAGCATGGGCATAAGAGTTGAATGAGCTTTGTTAACAAAATTATGTCCAATGTGTTGTACCTTCTTGGCCAAATATTTAAATGACTGTTTTAGTATTGATACTGTTGTACAAATGGGTTGTCAGATGTAAACACACAGAGAGACACTCTGACTCTGAGCATCAAAGTTCTAGTATTTATTAGACCCATTTTTAAGTCTCTCCTTTGCCCAGAACAGAAGATCACAAATGTTGCTTGGAATCAGAGGAGGAACTAACATTTGTATATCTACCCTACACCAAATCCAGTTTCCAAATCAAATTCATGCTTGTGAGAATGCTAGAAAGAACTTGGCCTTGTTTCAGCATGGGAGGAAAACAGTTTCTGTCACCTTGAAGGTGATGGAAAAGTGAACTGATTTTCTTTGCTTTCTTCTAATCACAGCCAGGCTCTATCGATACGTTACTGTGTACGCACGCAGCCTCCAGTAAGGCACTTTGTTCCTGGGGAGTTAGCTTTTCTTTGCGATATAAGAATAATGATTCCATTGGAGAGGAACTGCCATTTTCCTTTCATGCTTTTGCAACATCTGGCTCAGTAGAATCCTGGACAATGATCAGAGCTCCTAGGCAATACTACTGTATGAAACATCACTGTCAGGAATAGTTTGTATACTGTTACTGCTCCTACTAACATTATATGGAAATAATGATAGCAACAACAGAAATAAAATGTCACTAGATTACCATGCTTAAAAAAAATAGGATTTAATTGCTAGTATGAAGTATCTCTTACCAGTCCCAGTAACCCAGTTTTGCTTCACACAGAAACAGCTTACAACATTTAGAGTCCTTGTTGACATAAAAGTACAGGGTAACCAGACAGTTACTGAAACTTATGAACAGTCCATTAATTTGCTTATTAATTTAATGGAAATATTTCTGTAAATGATATTTGTGTGACTAGCTGCTACCTTGTAAAAGCAGAAATGAATTTGCTACTCAGTGAGTCTGGGGGGGAATATGGTCCACAACATCAGAGAGAGATTGAGAATCAGAGATTATTATTTATACTGTCAATTCTCTGTGACTACTTCCTGCTGTATTCAGTCTCTGAAGTGGAGATATTGTCACTTGTGCCTTTTGCGAGGTCCTTTTTGCACAGCAAGAACAATGTAAATGTATCTTAGTGGAAATGAGAATTGCACAGGAAAAGTCTCTGAGGAAAACTCCAATGAAAAAAAATAAGGAGAAACAAATGACAGATGTTCAAACAAAACCTGCTGATGCCTCATCCCTTTGAGGAAATTGTTCAAGAACAGTTAATCCGTATGAAAATATAGCACATAATACCACCAAGGTCAGTAGGGATATGGGATCTGCCAAAGAAATGTTGGGCATGAGATATTTCTGTGCTAATACTGTTAAATGTCTTAGAGAAAAGGGGAATATAGTGAAATGTTTCAACACAATTAATTCTGTAGCTAGATTCTCAGGTCAAAAACTAGATTTGAAATATACTCCTTTCCTTAATAGACATTGACTTACTGTGCTTTAAATTCTGCAAACAGATGATACATTTTGGGAGTCTGGATCTTGATTGGATCTTATTTATCAATTCATTAGATATGTCAGATCAAAAATAAAATGAGCATTTGGGAGACTTTTGCCCTTATATTATCTCATTCATTATAACTCAAAGGGGCTTCTGCAAATATGTTGGGTTATGAACCTAAGACTTAACCAAGGCATTGATGAATTAGTAGGTTGTCAAATATTCCTGCACAGACTGTGAACACCAGATCTCTTAAAATGTTGAATACAGCAAATGTCCATTTGCAAAGCTGACTAAGTCTACAGCAGCTTATGCCTGTAACCATAGCTGAACTTCACAACAGACAATATATGAAATCCCTCTTTTCCCTTATAAATAACCTTTCTAATAGTAACTCTCCTCAAAACCCCTCTATTCAGCACCTATAGGCCATCTACAAAAAGAGAAATGAACTTCAGTTCCAGTGTTCCTCTATACAATACAGACTGTGTACTCTCTCCTGAAAAAAAATCAATGGATTATGAATTTGTAAGGCTGTCACAGAAACTATGTAAGAACTGTCCTCTGTTAAGAAAGGAAAAATATTTTATGTGTTTTATTTCACAGAATCACAGAATGGTAGGGGTTGGAAGGGACCTCTAGAGACCATCTAGCCCAAACCCCCTGCTGAAGCAAGGGGAGGTATTTCCTTTGGATTTTATTTTTATTAATGATTATTTAAAATAAATACCCAAGACTCAAGAAATAAAATGTCTTTGTAAAACTTTGGAATTTAAATTCTTCCCCACCTTCGTTTATATCGCAACAAAACCTAAAATTCACAAATGACATCTCCAATGCATTCTTCAGCAATACTAAGGTGGAATCAACTGGCTATTTCCTGTATTTCTAAGGCAGGAAGAAAACTAAGCATAACAACATCAAACTAACCGCCAAAATTATAAAAGTAAACAATGCATCTTTCAGACATTCCTAATATATTGCAAAGCGCTTTGGAAAAAACACAATCTGGTAGGTCTTTTTCCTTTTCAGTCTCCTTTCATTTTGAGTTTTCGTATAAATTACTGAAAGGCAAGAGTAACTTTGTCTTTGAAGGCTAAGTCTTTCAAAATAAAGATTTTCCCAAACAATCATAATGTTTGAGTTTCTTCTATTATTACCAATATTCTGGTTTTCTATCTTATTAATTAGCAAAATGTTTCTTTGCTAATTTTCTGGGTTTTAGTTTTCTTTCAGTAAACCACCAATTCTTTGTGCTTTCTTCTATAAGTCAAGGATAGTTTCATGAGCCTTATTCAGTAAACACATAAACACATTTGTAATTTCAAGCATGAGAAAAATCCTAGGGATACTCACGTATTTAAAGGCATGCATCTCCTAAAATATAGGCATTAATAATAAATGTTTAATTCAATGTATACACAGAAAGCTGGACACAATATCTATCCTGATTTGCTCCACATATCAATGTCTTATTTTTAGGAAAACCTGTTTTGAAATCAATAGAAAAATACAGATAAGGGTCTGGTCTAAACTTGATTTGGGATTGAAAACCAGCAAGTTTTTGGAGAGTTGCTTTAAAAGAAAAAAATTATTTAACTAGTCCTATTTTATGTAGAATGGTGTGGGCACAGTATTTAGCTTTAAATATTTTTTAAAAGTGGATATTGATAAACACTGAAATAACAATTTAAAGCACAAGACTTGGAAAAGCTCAGAGCCAGTCTTGATTTGAGGTGATACAGAAAACTGTTGCACTTGTGACTCCCCAGAGATAGAAGTTTCCTAGAATTACCTAACTTGTAGCTTGAGACTAGCAATACCCTAGAGCATTATTTTGACTTCTCCACATTCCTTACATCAATACATTGCACAGTTTTTCATTTGCTTAAGAAGTAGCATTGTTCTGATAAAAAACAAAATCAGATTGAAGACAACTCATCAGTCCTTCTTAGCAGTCTTAATATCAGGACGTAGGAGGGAGGGTGGATGTAAGGGAATACGTTGTTACCACTGTTCACCACAGTTTTACAATAACTTTATCATGGCCAAAAGCATAGTGCCAGAACCAGAATTAATAAAAATTTCACCACAGGTGATATATGATTATCTGTAATCTATTCTCACAGCCTAGTATTCCACAGATCAAATATGCAAATTGGATGCATTATTTATGAAAGGACTGCACTATAGGTTGTGTACTTTTCTGAGTTTTTATAAATTACCCACAACAAAGAGCAGATGTACACCTTCTTCTCAATTTAAGACAATGCTTTTCTCTAGTGTCTTTAAATTAATCCATACTGTTGCACATTATTTATAGAAAGATGAACAGCTGTAACAAAAATATATGTATTATACAATTTTTTTTAATACATATCATTTTGACATATATTTGCAACAATGCATGTCTGTAAAAAAATGTCAAGTTTTAGAAGCTTAATCAGTTTAATTTTAGAAATTATGCCTGCAGTGATGTTTTCAAACTCTCTATCAGTTTCATCATGTACATGGAAGTTATCACTTGCATCTTATCATCTGAATAAACGCACCTGCCAATTAGTATATATTATGGAAACATGGAAATACATGTCATTCCTAGAATGTATTCTGTAAGTGGAAACGTAGGAAATTGTGCCTTACTTTGAATGGCCCCTTGTTCCAAGCCGCCTTGTGGTAAGGAGAGGGAATTTCTGTCGAATAGTCTAAGGAGAAAATAACTGTATTAATTTCTAACATTGGTATATGTTCTTCGCAGTGAAAAACCGTAGTGAAACTTTTTCAGTGTTCAGTGAAAAATTTTCAGTGAAAAAACTGTAGTGTAAATATGTGGTCTAATGCAGTCCATGAATAAATATTTCTGACACTTATGTCACAACATAAACTACTAAGCATGTTTTATTCTGCAGGGGTCCTCCTGTCCTCCTCCATCTCACTGTGTACCTCCAGTCTTCCTACCCATAAACTCCTTCCCACCTGTTCTTCTTTTCTGTTATCACTTCTACAACATAAAATCTAGTTTTCTTCTCCCGAATTCTGTCCCATTCAGGTCCCTAAAGTACAACCATATCTTCTGCTTCAGAGATCTAAACAGAACCAGGGAAAGATCTGGCCTCGAGCTACTCTATTTTCAAAGGCAAACAATGAAAAATAAACTGATTTTTTATTTGAAAAGTGTGATCTGATGGTTAAAGCAAGCAAATATTTGCCTCATGGGTATTTCTGTGTCCTCCACTACCAAAGCACTGGACAGTCTTAAACATATTTATGCTCACTGAAACCCTCTGAAAGTTTCTGTTAGCTCTGCGCTGGACATAGAAAATTCATATTATGTGATTTAATCCAAGTCAAGCAAAACATTCTGTCACTGGACTCCTGAGATTGAGATTAGTGTCCTAAAAATGTCCTTCTTTTCCTGTAAAGAATGATGCTTAAGGCAAAAGGTTTATTAAGTAAAAAAGTAATTCAGTAATAGAGGTAAATCTAATAGATACATCTAATAGATAAATCACTGTCTAAGCAATGTTTAAATAGAAGCCTGTTGTCTTCCTGATTTATACTGAAACTGTGTAATGAAAATTAGACATACACTTTCTCAGTATATCCAATTCAAGCGAAAAAAAATTAGTAAGTGAACATTTTATGAACAGGATTTTAAATCCATTATTAATATTTAATTAAATTAATGCATTTTGCTATGTATGAACAATGACTAGATCAGTAGTGTTTAAAAAAAGATGATCCTTGAAGCATTTTTGGTTTCCTGTTTCACCAACTACTCAGGATTTAATTTGGAGAGTTCACATCTCCCTTTCATTAAATGCTTTCAGGATTAATTGTAGGGAAGGGTAGAAAAGAGGATGAATCAACAATTTTTCATTCAGGAGCTCTTTGTGTTATTAATTTTTATTCCCCTTCTTATATTGCTTCTTGTGTCACATCTCACTTTACACTGCCTTTAGTATAATTAAAAGTGTCTTCCATGGCAGATCTGGGTTTGCGGAAAGAACCTTATTAATGTCATCATCAAAAAGGAAAAAAAAAAAAAAGCTCGCAGAGAGAATACCTTTTTTGTATGAAATAACAATAAATCAAAGGGAATTTCAGATTCATCCTCCTAAAGCTGATGGTACAGTGTAGTTAGTCTGATTCCATGTACATTAACAGTAGAAAACATGTGAATTTGAGAAGAATTTTGACTCAGGTGTACTAAATTGTGATTCTATCACAGAATTAATCTAACAAATTATGAAGGCATTTACTCTTTACCTTCCCAAAAGTTGCAGCACAGGCAGGTTCCAGCTTCTCTTTTCTGCAGAAGTCTAAATAATGTGCATAAAGGATGCATCTTGGTAAACAAACTCCTTCACAGACAATGTAGTTTTCTTCCAGCCTGTACAGGGAAAGAAGCTGCCAGAGTAAGGAGCAACATGCCATGTCTCCCGATTTTATTTTCCTTCTGGTTTTTGGTACTGCCCTCTTTTTTTTTTTTTTTTTATTTTACCAAAGAATTCCACAAAAGCACACAGATGACTTTCTCCCGGAGAAGACAAACACTGGAGACTGACTCCACACTTGGTGCTTAGGTTAGTTGCAGAATATGGAAAACCTGGGGCCAGGTTCCTTTTCTTAAAGAATCTTTTTCAATGTCTGCACTTTTTTTGCTTTACATAAATAATTAAGTGATTATTTAAAAGCCAGCCTTGCTTTGAAAATAAGAGCACTAACTGACTACAAAAGACTCCGGTTTAAGTCTGTCCTTTGAATAGAGCAGGGGTTTGAACTTGCATCTTCTGTCCTACTGTATCTTTAACACCTGGGCAAACATCTCTTTTCTTCCTACTTTTGCTTTTTAATTTCCATGATGGATCTGAAACTGTTTCTTGACTGAACCACACTGAAAAGCAAAGAACTGGCTTTTTCTGAAGGGGGTGCATTTTTATGTATTTTCCAAATCAGTTTACAGAATACAAGTGCCTAGTGATGGTCATTAAAGTAAAATTTTAAAAACTGAAGTATAAAACTGGCTGTCTTCACCTGAACTCCCAGTAACAGCTGGGTATTTCGCTGTTTTCCTGTTTCTTTTCTTTATCAGTTTACATTATTTGCCAATCCTGGGATGATATGCAATAAATGTATTTCTCAAATTACACAAATCTGTAAGAAAATACTGTGTAGTAAGCGCTGCATACTGAATAATTTTGCACTGACTCACCAGACTCAAATCCTTACAATTTATGCTCAGAAGTGGGACATAAACTAGACTAAGAAACTGGGTAATTTGGATTACTCTCGTTTTTCAGTTGGAAGGAAAACAAATATCTAGATTTACAGTCTGCACTTGGTAAATAAGTTCCCATTTAATTCAACAGCACTCCTCGTTAATTTCAAGTGTGATTTAATAGAAACATTTATCAATTAATGACTGCAGAATTTGACCTCTTATTTGGGTAATTTTTTGCCCAAATAAAATGAGGCAAAGTTAGGGCTTCCACGGATGGTACAATACAATGTAAAAAATATATTACAAGACAGTGAAAATCTTTTATAGCCTTAAAGGATAATTAAAACAGCCATTCATAAAAACTGCCATAGCCTTAAAGGATAATTAAAACACCCGTTCACTAATGTCATTCTTAAGTAACGTTTCATTTCTACATTTTTTCGATACATTTCGTCAATAGCCACGTACTGTGAGAATCTGGCAGAGATTTCTGTTAACTGATAAACCTCTGCTCATTTAAAAAAAATCAATCAGAAATTCGGAGGTGGATGTCCTCATTTGTAGATGAGCCCTACTCGGGGAAAAAAAAAAAAACAAACCAACAACAAAACAAAACAAAAAAAACCCAAACAAAACAAAACCAAAAAAAAACCCAACCAAAAACCCACCAAAACCAGCTAACCGAACATCCCACAACCCCACAAATGACACCTATTTCTAAAAGAGCGGCGGGATGTAACCCTCCATGCCGGCTCAGCATTTACAGAAGGGTCTCTCCGGGCCCGAGGGACCCGCCGGCCGGGTCCCGCCGCTGGCAGGGCGGGGAAGACGCGGGGTGTCCCGGCCGAGCTGTGCCCGGGGGCCGGAGCCGGAGCCAGGTGCCTACCATTGCAGGGTGAGCTGCGTCTGCTTCTTCTTGTCCTTCATGATCTGCGTGATGCTCCTCTTCGCAGACGGGCTCCGCTCGGCGGCTTTTAGCGCGCCGTCGCCGGGATCCGCATCCTCTTCTTCCGAGGAGAGGGTTTGGCTACCGAAGCGTGTTTCTGAGCGCCGGCAGCGGAGGGACAAGAAGAGAAGCCCGAGGGCATCGTTACGGGCCGGGCAGCACCCGCCGCCTCCGTCCCGGCGCCACTGCGGCCCCGCGGGAGCCCGTTTAACAGCCCGAGGGGTCGAGCCGCGCCCGCCCGGCCTCGCGTCCCCGCCGGACCCCGGGCAGCAGCGACAGGGGCTGACAAGGGACCGGCTGCCGGCATCCCGCCGCTTACCTGACTTGATGCCGGCGGGCAGCGCCGGCTCTGGGAGCCCCCTCTGGGCGCCCGCCGCGGCGCACAGCCCCTCCTGGGCGAAGGGCAGCAAGCCTCGGCCCACCAAGCCGGCGTAGCACTCCTCCGGCGCGGCGGAGGGCACGGCCTGCGCCGCCGGCAGGTGCAGAAAGGCGTCCTCTTGCTCGGGTCCCTTGGCCATGCTCCTTCACCGGCGCCTGGTCTGCCCCGCCGCCGCGCAGGCGGCGCCCATGGGCGGCGGGAGGGGACGGGACGGGACGGGGGCGGCGGCGGCCTTAGGGCGCGGGGGGCACCGGCTGGGGCATGGGCGGCGCCGGGCCTTCGAGCGGGGCTCTGGCAGCTCGGCGGGAGACGGTGTCAGCCGAGCGCCGGGGCCGGCAGCGTGAGGGGAGGAGAGGCGGTGCGGGGGCGGCGGGGGACGGGTGTGCCCTACGGCGCCTCGCCGGGAGGCGGCATGGCTCCCTTGCTGGCAGAGGCGGCCGGGCCCTGCGGGCGCCACTCCCTCCTCAGGACAGCTCCCCCGCGCCCGCCGAGGGGGCTCCGCCTCGGACGGGGTCCCGGAGGTGTCCCCCCGTCCCTGCCTCCCGCCTCCCCGCCCACCGCCGTGCTCAGTCGGGCCGGCGGCGCCCGGCCGAGAGGGGACAGCGCATGGCTGGAGGCCCCGGGAGGTTCAGGGGAGCCGGCCCGGAGCGAATCTGCCGGGTACTTAATGATTAACTGCCGCCGGCGGTGGCTGTCCCTTGTGTCGGGGAGTAGCTCTTGGCAGTAGCTCCCCTCATCCCTTCACGGCAGAGGGCGGCCGCGGGGGGTCCCCTCATCCCCACCGGCTGAGGCTCTCTTGAGAGCCACAAGGCCAAGAAGGGGAGCGGGCCATGGCCAGCAGGCCATGGGCGCCTCCTGGACACCGCAGTTGTTGTCAGTGTTTCATTGTTTCCCAGTGTAATTTTGTGTCAGTTGGAACAAAACATCCTGATTTTTGTACAAATAAATCCCATTGATCTGGCAGACGTGTCTTTGCTTTGCTCCGTTTTGGCACGCTGACTGAGAGACATGGTGGGGGACAATCACAGAAAGGAGGTCCCTGCTTTTTCCAGAGGGCTAAGTTGTCAGTAGGATGGAAAATTAGCATCTTGCGCATCATGCTCCTCCTAGATAAGGGCTGGGAAATTGTAGTATGGCTTGTGGTGGCAAGCAGCCCTGAAACACTGTATCAGGTGAATGCTAGAGGCATTCTTTTAGCCATCAAGTAGTGTTGGGTTGTCACAGACACAAAGCTTGTGAAGAGCTCTTCTTCCTTCTGCTCTCTTAGAATCATAGAATTGTCTGGAGTGGAAGTCAGATCATTGAGTCCAACTGTTAACCTAACGCTGCCAAAACCACCACTAAACCATGTCCCTGAGCACCACGTCTATCTGTCTTTTAAATACCTCCAGGGATGGCGACTCCAACATTTCCCTGGGCAGCCTGTTCCAATGTTGGATAACCCTTGCACCTCAAGTCATGGGTCCCACCAGCAGTACAAATATTATCACTTCCACTCCTGCACAGATGCATTATCAGAGCAGATATCAGCTATATTGCATCTGTATTTAACAAAACCCCAGGTGTGCCCATATGTGCCAAAAGGTCCAAACCCCAGTCATAAGTATGAATGACGGACTTGAGAAATGAGGAAGACCTGTGAGAGAGTCTCAGACTCAAAAATGGCATTTAGTCTAAACTTTCTGCTGCTTCTACTTACACCTCTTCCCTTAACTGTGTAAAATATACTTCCTTCCCTACTGGCTACTCTATTCAAACACTTCTTCACTGTTCCCATGTCCCCTTCTTACTTTATATGTGACGCTATACATGACTTTGTCCATATGCCTATGTTCATACATTACTTTGTCAGTGTATCAGTTCTCAGCATAACTCACTGAGACAGTTCAGCTTCTGATTTCAATGGCTTTGTTTTGAGGTTACGGTAAAATTGTATTTGACCCTCTGACTTTTGGCTGACACAAGTGCTTCAGAATTTGGCCCATGGGGATCAATATTTCTACAGTATACAAGTATACGGCATAACAAAATTTCCCAGCTGCTAATTATTGTGTTGAAAGTGTTGTGAGCCAAATCCAATGTGTCATTGTCTTTCTAGTAATATGGAGCTAAATGTAGTTATTTGTTGTGTTAGAGCAGGTTTCTCCTTTGCTATGATGTCAGGATATCCTCGGTAATGCTGATGGATTCTAGCCACCGTCAGCACAGGGATTAACTGAGTGAGGGATCTGGTCCAGGGACCAGTTAGTGTCCACCCTGGGGCAACAACCGTTCGTAGTCCCTTCCTGTTCCTTCTGAGGGCCAGGCACTGATTTAATTAGCTTTACATGAAACTGATGATGATTTTAAGAGCTTTTTCAGTAAACAGAAGTTCTCCTTGCACCTAGTAACCTTTTCTGGCTCATACAAACCATCCCCTTCTTGTCCTTTCAAAGCCAGCGAAAGGTTGTTGTGTGGTGTTACCAGCTTCATATAAAACTAAGCTCATGTTTGCGGTAGTAAAGAAAGAAAAGTGTACAGGCCAGTGCTCCTAAGTAAACACATAATGTTTAAAGTATGCATGAGAATAGGTACATCATGGAGTGCTAATATGTGAGCAAACATATCTACTCTAGAATTAATAGAAATAAGGGATTTTATTAATAAGTAACATACAATAAATTAAACATAAAGTATTTTCCTCTGACAGGGACAGATAATGCTCTTTAATAAATTCAAATTGTTTTAAAAAGGTTCTATATGAAATCATTGGCAATTAAAGTAATATATAGGATGGAAAGATTAATCATGGCAAGCAAAGGGAAATCGTGGTGTTTGAGTTGTTCACTCATGCAGCAATAAAACAGCCAAATCCTTTTGCTTTACAGAAAATATTTTTGCTGTAGTTGGAGGTTGGTGCTGTATCTGTTTACAAAGTCACAGGGGCTGCTGCTCAGCTGAGCCAGCTTATACCCTGGTCATTATGGGCCTGTCCCTCCTGTTGAGACCAGGGCTATAGGTGAGCTTGGCAATGTGGACATAACGGTCTTCAAGTTCAGTGTGTCATCCTCTGCCACTTATTCCTGCTGATGTTCTTGAAATTTTTCCTTATTCTCTCATTCAGTCTTATTTTCGCAGTCATGGACTATAGTCCTTAAAGACTTAATGGACTGATAGAGGTCATCTTGTCCATCCCACCCCCTTGCAGTGGAAACAAGGCAGGATTATAGACAGGTATCGTTATACCTATATGATTCCCAAAACTTTGGCTCACTTGTTCTAAAAGCTCTCTGGTGATGGAGGGTCACATCATACCCAGATCATCTGTGAATGAAAAATGTTTATTAGTGTCAAACAGTCTCCCTTCAGCTTGTGTCCAATGCTTCTTTTTTCTGTCTATCTAAGAACATAATTACTCTTGTTCTGTTTTCATCATTCTTTCAGTATTTGGGGACTGTTATCATGTCTCCTCTCTGACTCTCTGTTATTTCATTATTTACAAAAACCCCAGTATGATTAAATTGACTGTACCAGTTTCTTGTATCTCCTTGTGTCTTCCAGTGTTTCTCCTGCCTCCTAACTCTTTTCAACTTATTTTTTTCTCTCTGCTTTAACTTATTTTTGCCTTTTTGTATCACAATGGAAAGTTACTTTTCCATTCCTCAGAGTATACCTACTCCACAGTCACCACATCATGCTTTGCTGTCAGGGAGTTCTCAGAGTAGTTTTAATTGTCGTATTTCTCGTACCTGCAAGGTACATCTGTGGTATTTTACTGGCACTGTGGAACTCCCAACATGGACTGCCAAATCCAGCCAAAAACCCCAGGGAGTTGTTCACGGGTTTGCAACCTCAAGTAACTATCTTTGCCACTTCGCAATTTTATAACTTTCTTAAAAATCGTGATACCTTCACACTCTTGTGACTAGAACAATTGCCCTAGCTTTGGTCTTTGTCTTCTATCTTACTAATTTCATCCCTTATTAGCTTCTTTCAGACCATTCCTGCTTCCATGCCATTCCTACCATTCTCTTTCTTCCATTTTCAAGTTCATTTACCTGTCTGCTGAGCCAGACTTCAACTCTACCTTCAGTAGATACCTTTGCTGTTATTTATCTGCCTGACTTCACTAGAACCTTTGCCTCACTAATGCATTCTGAAGTACCTATTCCAGCATAAGCAAATCACCACAAGTCCATCTTCTGTTTGCCGGACATTAAATGCGAGAAGTTGTCCCACCTGCCTATTGAAGGTGTTGATTTGAGGCAACTGAAAAGATCTCTTACAAAGTAGCTAGCACATTGTGTCCTACTCTTTTTACCTCAAGGAGTTAATTCCTAGTTTTCTCTTGTTTGATGTAATCGCAGAAGCATCCTGATGTAAAGGTCATATTTCATATAAACAAAATACACTGCTTTTATTTTACTGCTTAGCATTCTTATCCTTGTACTCTCTTCCAAGGCTAGTCTCATGGCTAGAAAAGTGCTCTGAGTCCTTTTTAGCAAACACCTCTAAGCTGCAAGCCCAAAATTTATAAAATGGATTCCATGCTAGAAACAAATCTTTGGGATCTAACTCAAATTTTAAGGTATTGTCCATCTTCAGCCGTGATGCATTTAAAAGAATGACTCTTGGACTAACCTTCCTGCAGCAGGGACTGCTTTTCTCCCTGCACTGTGCGAGAATTGGCACAGCAGCATCTAACAAATACTGTGGCAGATGGGGAGAATATCCTCGCGTTTCAGTTGATTACTGGTAGATGTTCTGCAGGTGTCTTAGGAGCCAAAGAAGCAGTAATTTTAGAGCAAGATATTTCATATTTTGCCTAAAAAAGCAGATATTTAAGGTAGTAATGCCGTAAGGAATAAAAGCCTTTCCCAAAAGCTAAATCTGATTCTCCTCTGTGTCAAACTTGCTGTCACAGCTGAGAAGAGGGAGGTTTCAAGTTTCCCAGGAAGTTGGGAACACGGCTCCCATCCTGTGTTAGTCAGGAGACTAGGTTCTGCTAAGCAGTGCCTTAGACATGGGGATGGGAAACACTTCTTCAGCATTTCCTGACACTAGAATCAAACAGCACTGTGCAATGCTGAACTGTTTGTAGATGCGGCCAGGGCAGTTTGTGTAGACCTGGCATATAATTTTCTTTTTCTCGTCATTAACTCTGCATTTGAGCTCTTGGTGACTTTATTGTTTGGTACAAGATGCAGAATAAAGTGAGCGAGAGAGCACTGGGACCTCCTAGTCTTCTTTCACTGGTGCCCGCCAACAGGACAAGGTGGAACACTGGAACATGAAGAAAAACTTTACTTTGAGGGTTACAGAGCACTGGGACAGGCTGCCCAGAGAGGTCGTGGGTCTCCTCTGGAGATATTCAAACCCGCTTGGATGCATTCCTGTCCAACCTGCTCTAGGTGAACCTGATTTGGCAGGGAGGTCAGACTGGATGATCTCCAAAGGTCCCTTCCAACCCCTACCATTCTGTGATTCCGTGATTCTCCTGTTCCTGGAATTAAGAGACTGACTATTCCAACACACAGCCTCTCCCTAGCTCAATCCTCTTTTGAGATCCACACACCCTCTCTGAGTGGTGGCTCTGTGTGCTCTAGCTCTTTGCTGGAGCAAAGGAGGAACAGAAAAAGCTAAGGCAGGTGGGCAATCCTACCCACTGTTTGAACCCCCTGCTGCTGGACTGGACAGTCCACCCAAGATCTGTGATCTCAGCCTCTGGGAGACGGAAGGGAGGGGGCAGATGCAAAGTTGGGCTAGCCGGAGCCATAAGTACCACAGACATTACAGCACCGCTGAAGCCTAGGAACTTTTATTATCATTTTGGTGGTGTGTCCATTGAGAATTGGGGTCCTATCAATATTGCTCATCACTCACTGAAATCTAAATTATGAAGTAGAACTGTTAAAACATACATCCACATATATCTGTTTATTATTTTCCTATTCAAAAATTGTGCTATGTTAATTGCAATCATGTCCGTGGACATGAAGCATGGGATACATCTTGTTTAACTTTGTTTCAGAGTTAGTTTTCTGAGTCTAAACTGGTCACCTCAGTCTCCCTTTATAGTCAATGGAGAAGAAAAGGTGTCTGCAAGGGATAATTCATACCAGGCACATCACACACCGAAACAAGTTGTCCTCTTGCAAATCTGTTGTTCCTCCTTGTCTGTACTGAGAGCCTATAAAGTTTTGCTTAGCTTTAGGTGAATTTTGTAATAGTGTAATCCCACTAAAATTCAACAGATTCTGTTACACATCCTGGAGCGTTTTCAGATACATGTGCTCTGCAGCACCGTAGAATTATTGTTCATCATTTACAAGTGAAAGATCTTTTATATCAGCACTCCGGTATTGCACTATGTCATCTTGATGCAAGGTTCCTTTTCCTTGTTGCCAACACAGCACATTGAAACAAAATGTTTTCACCTTTACTTACAGTAACAACAATTTACTTGAGGGATTCTGTGTGTTGAACTGAAAAAGGTCTGGAAGATAAATGCAGCAATAGAAATACAATTTGTTATTGATCTGTTCCTGTGTAACTTCATGATGTTTACGTAAGTATTGGAAATGGTTTCACCTCATATATTTGGTAGACTCTACCACCTCTTTCTTTCCAAATATGCTGACAGTACAATAACAGTACAGTATGGTACATACCAGTATTCCACAAGGAAATGATAATTTCTCATTATCATTAGTCTTTGTCATTCTCTTTGCCTTTCCGAAGCTCCATTTCTGATTTCCCATGACTCATTACAAGGAACAATTTTAACTACCAGCAATTCAAACAAGACAACTTTCCCATTTTTTGTCTGTGCCACATCTCAGTGTTTACTTTTTGAGTGTATTTTACTCTTGAAAAAAAATAATAAAATCAGTGCACAAGGCTAAGAGCCCCAGTGCATTTAGCCAACACCTTTTGAAAGTCAAAACCAGGATATAACCTAGAACAAGTTTTTTAATCACACAAATTTATTTAAATAACTACCTATCCATGAATCAAAGGGTCAAAGCATTGAAGCATCCTCCATAATCTTAGGCTTATTGTTTCCAATCGTTATCCAGTCATTCCTTCTGATAACTCATTGCAATGATGGCTTTAGATCGTCACTCGGTATAAGGAAAGGTTCTTTACCTTTGCATGTTTATTGCAGCTTTTTTTCCTGAGCCCTTTCCAAGGTTCTTATACCTCAGGAACTTTTTCTAAATAATTTCTCTACAGATTTTCGTTAGTTCTGGTAGCTTGAATCACCGGCTGTGTGAATGCAACCAAATGAAACCTTAGAGAAAGCAAAGGGGAAGAGGAGGGCCCTCAAAGTTTTAGGACATCTCCGTTAGATCTCTCTTTTAGCACAGTGGAGGATACTTGTATCATCCCTTGCTGCCACACAGTCTTCTCTGAAGCTTTAGGAAAAAAGGAGGTGGGGAGAGACGTAAGGTGGGGTGGGCATCAGGCAAGAAAAGGGCCATCCTTCACTGTGAGTCCAGGGACTTCCGCTCTCAGTGGGGAAGGGAAGGAGCATCCTTCACTGCCCAGCAGGGCCAGCCCAGCAGCTGCAGCAGGGGAGTGCCACCTGCGCTGTTCTCTTTTGCCCTCAGCAAGCTCTGTGGGCCCCACTGCTAGTCCTGATGCTGTAAAATAGGGTTGAACATGATCTCTGCAGCCAAAAGAGTGAGCACATAATGTTCAAAACTGTGGACCTGCCATCAGCACGTGCTACCCAGGGGGACAGCTGTGCAAGTCCGTGCTGTGCACGTGTGTGTGTGTCTACACAAACATACTACAAGAAAATAAACTGATTGCCCAAAGGATGCTGTGGCCCCCATGCCTGACTACCCCTGTTTAAATTCCCATTGTGGTTTGTAAACAATTTCACAGTCTGTATTATATTACCCAGAACTTTTGGTGTTTGTTTTCATAGTGCTGAAAATCTTCTCCCAACCTGGTGCTGAAAAGGTCCACAAACTTTGGCCTGCCAGTAACTATATAAGCAGTGTCAGATCTGCAAAAGCAGAGGCTTGTCTGAAGAGTTAATTCAGCATAGAAACTTAGGGTTCCCTTTGTAAGGAATAAATGCTGGCATCCAGTAGATGGTGATGTTTAATAATGTTTTTCCTGCTCTGTCTCCAGCTGATAAAGCCAGACATGTCTGACTGTCTCTCCGCATTTGGGTATTTTACTTATTTCCTGTTCTTACGATCTTTAAATGAAAAACCATCCTGTTTTGTATAGAAGTGGATGCTTCTGCTTTTCTCCTCAAAAAGCAATCTTCAAAATAAATAAACTATCATGACATATTTGTGTTACACTAACCCCTTCACAGTTCACGTGTCTCCATCCTCTACAACCACAGGGAGACTCCTCACTCTGTAGGTAGCCGAGGTAAACTGTAGGTGGGAACTTCATATTCTGACCTTATGTAGCTACATGGAACTAAAAATCTCCTATGCTTACCCCTCTCTTCAGTTGATGTTAGACAGTTATATCAGGTTGCTTATCTTGATTTTCAAATGCCATTTTTCAGCATGTATTCTTTTTTCCTTTGCCAGATTGGGCGAAAATGTTTGTATTCATATAAGGACGTGCTCCTACAAGCTTGCAGACTGAACAGCCACTTCACTAGTCACGTATTTGCACTGTGCTTTGGTGGGCAGCATCCACGGAAAGAAAAGTAAGGAGGCCAGCCGAGTATTTCGCTGGGCAGCTGTACAAACATCTCCAGTTTCCCTGTGAATGATCCAAGAACAGAGATGAGGTTAGAGAATATGTTCGCCCTTGAAGAAGTGGTTTTGAGAGTTTCTGCAGATACTCCAAGCAGCTCTGTTAGCAACACTTGTTCCTGTATACCTAGCCTGTCTGCAAATAACTGCTAAATAGGTGTTAACAGAACCAAACCACTAAAGTCTAAGTCTCTTCCTGTAAAGCTGAGTCCTAAAGGTTCTGCCACCAGTTGGGTACAGCTCCCTAAAGTGCTGCACTCACTAACAGCTCACCATTGCTGAAAACAGATTGTTTTCCCCTTCTGTGTCTCTCTGTCCATCTTATTCCTTGCCACACACTCCTGCTGCTAACCTCGTGCCGGCTTCAGCACTTATCAGGCACTTCTGTGTCACTTATAATTCGCTGAAATAACAGAAAACAAGACCAAGAAAAAGCAATGAAGAGCTTTCTGACATGAGATAAATCAGCTTTCTGAAATGAGTTAAATCAGCCAGGGAGTGTGACGAGAGCCAGAATATGGGTGGGACGGTGCAGCTGGGACTGAGGGAAAGGGAAAGAAGAGGGGGTAGGATAGAGGAGGGAGAGGGTGTGTGAGAATGGAAGGGAGCAAGATTTCCTCACTTCTGCAGCAATAAGATCTGCTGAACTGCCTGTGGAATCACAGACATATTCATAGTTGTCATGGGTGATGTGCATCTGGCAAAAGGTGCTTTTTAGATTTATGCAGCCTTCTTTGAATAAATGATCTCACACAGTTACTGTGCAACTTTATAGTTCTATAATGTATAACTAATGTCTTCCTTTTCTCTTTTTTTTTCCTTTTTTTTTTCTTTTTTTTTTTTAATCCCAGGCTTGACTTTCCATCTTTTATGAAATATTATCAATTATAGAATCATAGAATCATAGAATTGTAGAATACCAGGTTGGAAGGGACCTCAAGGATCACTTGGCCCAACCTTTCTTGGCAAAAGCACAGTCTAGCCCAGAAGGCCCGGCACTCTGTCCAGATGAATCTTAAAAGTGTCCAATGATGGGAAATCCACCACTTCCCAGGGAAATAATTCCAATGCCTGATCATTCTTGTGAAAAATTTTCCTCTTGTGTCCAACTGGAATCTCCCCAGGAGTAACTTGTAGCCATTAGCCCTCATCTTTTCTATATAACTCATTGTAAAAAGGGAATCTCCATCTTCTTTGTAGACACCCTTTAAATAGTGGAACATGGTGATAAAGTCTCCCTTAAGACTTCTTTCCTAAGGCTGAATAAACCCAGTTCTCTCAGCCTTTCCTCATACGGCAGACTTCCCAGTCTTTCAATCATCTTTGTGGCCCTTCTCTGGACCCTCTCTAGGCTGTCCACAGCTTTTTTGTACAGCGGGGACCAAAACTGAACACAGCATTCCAGGTGTGGCCTGACAAGCACTGAGTAGAGTGGGATAATGACTTCTTTATCTGTACTGGTGATGCCCTTGTGGATGCAACCCAGCACGCTGTTGGCTTTCATTGCTGCAGCAGCACACTGTTCATTCATGTTGAGCTGCTTGTCCGCCAGGACCCTCAGGTCTCTTTCCACAGAGCTGCTCCCCAGCCAGGTAGATCCCAGCCTGTGCTGCACTTGCAGATTATGTTTTCCCAGGTGCAAGACTTTACGTTCTTTGTTGCACTTCGTAACATTCTTGTTAGTGCACTCTTCCAGCCTGTCCAGGTCTTCCTGCAGGGTGGCCCTCCCTTCCAAAATGTCCACTTCCCCACTCAGTTTGGTGTCAGCAAACTACATCAGGGTACACTTGATCCCATCACCCAGATCACTTAGGAAGACATTAAACAGCATTGGGCCTAGCATTGATCCCTGGGGACCCCACCTGTGACAGGCTGCCAGTTTGAAAAGGAGCTATTTACCACCACCCTCTGGGTGCAGCCTGTCAGCCAGTTCCCCACCCACCACACAGACCATGTGTCTAGACCATAACGCATCAGTTTCTGTAGGAGGAGGCTGTGGAGAATCGTGTCGAAAGCCTTGGAGAAATCCAGGTAAATAATGTCCACTGCTCGCCCCACATCAACCAAGCAGGTTACTTTGTTGTAGAAGGCAATCAGGTTTGTCAAACACGATTTGCCCTTGGTGAATCCGTGCTGGCTTTTCACAATCACATGCTTCATTTGACTTGTGAATGGCCCCCAGGAGGATTCATTCCATAACTTTCCCAGGGGCTGGAGTAGGATTGAAGGGCCTATAATTTCCTGGATCCTCTTTTAAGCCATTCTTGTAGATAGGGGTGACATTAACCTTCTTCCAGTCTTCTGGGACATCCCCCAATCTCCCTGATTTCTCAAAGATTATGGAGTGGCCTCACAACGACATCAGTCAGCTTAACACCCTCAGGTGGATAGCGTCAGAGCCCATCAATTTGTAGGGGTCAAGCTCCTGTAATAGTTCTTCAGGTTAGGTGTGAACAGAAGCACGGGATCTGGCACCAGGGATCTAGCAAGTGCTATGACTGGGTGTATCGAAGTCTGGTGTTCTGTTGCTTGGGATAATTCTGTTTATCGCTCCAGACAATCTTTTTTTCTTGAGATTAATTAGCCACGGTCTACAGAAAGCCTCAGGGGCAGACAGTGCCTTCACTTGGAAGTTGCTCAGACCCTTAGTTAACCTGGAAACAAGACCACTGCTTGCCCTTTTGCATGTTCCCATTTGTAGCATATGAGATATTTGTATATCTCATATTTGTATATGAGCATATTTGTAGCATTGAGATGCAGGGGTGAGGCTTTTGAATCTCAGTTTCCTGGACAGAGACAGATTCATACACTAACTAGTCTCTGAGTTATAATAATTCCAGCAAGTGTTTTCTAAGATTTCTAAGATTAGGAACCAAGTGTTTGCAGTCATCTGTCCCTGATTGTCACTGACACAATGGTGCTTCACAGAAATGGATACATTATAGCCAGTTGTTTTTTTTTTAAATTCTTGGCCAGAAGAAAAAATTATGGTGGTTTTCTGCATTGTGTATTTGGACATTATTTTTAAAAGAATTTTTATGTATCTCATACCTAATAACAGAAAATGCCAGTGCAATTCAATGCCTGATCCAGAGGCAATAGTATTCTTCCAACTGCCTTCAATGGGCTCTTGATTAGGTACTTATTTGCTAAGTAAACAATAGATAAATGTTCAGTTTGTCACGTGTACACAATCACAGAAGTATTGTGCTCTAAGTAAAGACACAGGTTCTTGCTGGTAACTGATTCTGAAATCTCTTCAGGAGGAAAATGGACTCTGATACCCATGTCGGAGAAGCGTTGTTGCTTGTTGTTAAAGATCTTTTATCTTTGACCACAAAATGATTGCTTTCAAAGCAGCTGAACATAAATACTTGCCAAAGGCAAGATCCTGGGATAGTGGACAGAAAACCAGCTGTGCCCTGGGGAGGGTGCAGCATGAAGCCTCTCACGCCGCAGAGGACTGAGGTGATGTGCATTGCTACGAGTTGCTTGGTAAAGGGATATTAGATATGCTCAGCAATGGTCGGGCTCCTGGTGGACTGGGCACTTTCCAAACCACAGGCATTAAATAGGCAAGCTTGCTTGTTTCCTACTCCGCTTAACACACCGAGCCAAAGGAGGGTGAGTATCTCCTCAGCCCCAGCCAGCCTCAGCTAGTCCTTTCCTTCACCCAGAACACCTTCAACACCACCTGTTCAACCTGCTATGTGTTTTGAAAACATCAGCAAGGTCTTTGCTGTGTCTCTTATCAACAGAATGAGCGAGCAGAACATTCGTGCAGGATTTAGCAGTGCATCCTGCTGCAATCTGAACTAGCGTGGGCTCAAATTAATGGTGTACTGAAGTGATGGGTGGGTTGTTATGATGGCACTCGGTAAAGGGTGCTATAAGAGACAGGTCTTATTGCTTGCTTCCAGCACGTTTGGTTTGCCCTTGGAAAAGTCACTTGCTCTATCTGTAAAATAAATGGTTCCTTGGGTTTGGTTGGCCTGTAAATCTTTTGGGGGAAGTACTGTTTCTTGTTATGTGTGGTGCCTAGTATGCTATAGATGCTTATCTTCTCAAACTACTGAAATATTACAAGTAACAGTATATGCTGTTTTTTCTGACTTTTCCATGCAACCCTCCTACTATTCTTTATAAGGATTCCACAAAAGATTACCTCATAATACTTTTATTTCAACAGTAAGGAGAATCCCATAAAGAACGTTGTTGATCCCGTATTACTTTCTATTTTGGGGTGAAAAATGATAAGATGCGGTAACAAAGACCAGCCTTTGGTATTTATCTAGCTATGTTTTTAACTTTTCATGTCTATGCATATAAACTTGCAGAAAACAAACATGGGTTTATCTGCTCGTTTATCTGAATTCCAATCAAATACTACTGCTACACTTCATTAAAAGCAAGGCACTTGGACAAGAACTGTTTACAAATGGGAAAAAATATAAATAAAACTGGCTGAACAAGGGCTAGACCTGGAGAGAACAAGAAAGCTCTGATGGGAATGAAATTCCCATGATGAGAAATTCTGAAGATTATGTTTCTTCAAAACATTTTGTGTTCAATTGACGGGATTAAAACATTCTGACTCTAAAATTCACATATGAAACTGTTGTTAAACACTTACATATTCACTTAAGAATGAATTTTTTTCTCTGGTATTTTATATAGCTCACAAGAGGCACATTACTGGCTACTGAAATAGCAACAACTTCCTCAAATCCTCTATTAGTGTAGTCCTAAGAAGGCAGTTTGAAGAAGTACTTTTAAAATTTCTGTGCCTAACTTAGTCTTCAAACAAGGATATTATCTGTAATGTGAGCATGGAGGAAGCTGTGTACTTATGTGCAAAAGGAGTTAGGAGAGAGATTGCCAATGGCAGCGCATCTGTGTTAAATCTTCTGAAACATAATTTTCCAATTAGTGAACATGAACCAGAGATGTTTTCTTTTTATCCTCTTTACTTATGTCACTGAATAAAATTATTTTTAGAGTTAATATTTGTTTGAATAGATCCTCTTTAATTTTGAATGTCTCTTCAATTTGTATTTTCTCATTACTGTGCAGTTACTATGCCAGAAAATGCAGGGTGACTCCAAGCCTAGAGAAGCATAACTATGGGCAACCTCTGGGGGCCAGAGTTTAGGATTTTCTGTGCAAAACTGCTATAGAGGATTTCACTCTTCTTAGTGTAGATCACTGCCCAGAAGTAAACAGGACCAGGATGAGCGCTCCTTTTCCTTATCCTATTATAAAGGAGTTTTTCAACTGTTGATAGAATCATAGAATCATAGAATGTGTTGGGTTGGAAGGAACCTTTAAAGGTCATCTAGTACAACGCCCCTGCAGTAAGCAGGGACATCTTTAACTAGATCAGGTTGCTCAGAGCCTCATCAAGCCTGACCTTGAATGTCTCCAGGGATGGGGCCTCCACCACCTCTCTGGGCAACCTGTGCCAGTGTCTCATTACCCTCACAGTAAAGAACTTCTTTCTAATGTCTAATCTAAACCTACCTTGCTCTAGTTTAAAACCATTGCCCCTTGTCCTATTTCGACATGCCCTTGCAAACAGCCCTCCCCAGCTTTCCTGTAGGCCCCCTTCAGGTACTGGAATGCCGCTATAAGGTCTTCCCGGAGCCTTCTCTTCTCCAGGCTGAACAACCTCAAGTCTCTCAGCCTGTCTTCATAGGAGAGGTGCTCCAGCCCTTTGATCATCTTCATGGCCCTCCTCTGGACCTGTTCCTGGTCCATGTCCTTCTTGTGCTGAGGGTTCCAGAGCTGGACACAGTACTCCAGGTGGGGTCTCACGAGAGCAGAGTAGAGGGGTAGAATCACCGCTCTCGACCTGCTGGCCACAGTTGTTTTGATGCAGCCCAGGATGTGGTTGGCCTTCTGGGCTGCAAGCACACATTGTTGGCTCATGTCCAGCTTTTCCTTTACCAGTACCCCCAAGTCCTTTTCTGCAGGGCTACTCTCGATCATGTCATCCCCCAGCCTGTATTGATAACGATGATTGTCTTGACCCAAGTGTAGGACCTTGCACTTGGCCTTGTTGAACTTCATAGGGTTTGCTCAGGCCCACCTCTCCAGCTCTTCCGGGTCCCTCTGGATGACATGCCATCCCTCTGGCCTGTCGACCGCACCACGCAGCTTGGTGTCATCAGCAAACTTGTTGAGGATGCACTTGACCCCACTGTCTAAATCATTGATGAAGACGTTGAACAGCACCGGTCCCAGTACGGATCCCTGAGGGACACCACTTGTCACCCCTCTCCATCTGGACATCGAGCCATTGACCACTACCCTCTGGATGGGACCAGCAAGCCAGTTCCTTATCCACCGAACAGTCCACCCATCAAATCTGTATCTCTCTAACTTAGAGAGAAGGATATTGTGGGGGACCATGTCAAAGGCCTTGCAGAAGTCCAGATAGATGATATCTGTTGCTCTTCCCTTGTCCACGGATGCAGTCACTCCGTTGTAGAAAGCCACCAGGTTGGTCAGACAGGACTTACCCCTGATGAAGCCCTGCTGGCTGTCTTGAATCACCTCCCTGTCTTCCATGTGCCTTAGCACAGCTTCTAGGAGGATCTGTTCCATGATCTTCCCAGGCACAGAGGTGAGGCTGACAGGGGGGTAGTTCCCAGGGTCCTCCTTTCTACCCTTTTTAAAAATGGGTGCGATATTTCCCTTTTTCCAGTTACCAGGGACTTCACCAGGGACTTCAGTGGTACAGTAGGTGATACAACAATCATTGCCTGGCTCAGAGATATCTAGTGTCATGTTGGGCAACTAGGAAAAAATTAGATCAAGTTCGCACATTCATCTTGCTCTTCCTTTTGCTTCCCTTCAGAGACTGCAGTGTTTAAAAGAGTTCTGTCATTACCAAGTCCATTTAATTCTTAAAGTACTTCTTGTCAGTAATGCTAGGGAAGGGGGATTTGTTATGCCTGTCGTTTAACAGTGGACTAGTTATTTAGGTATCAAAATAAAGGCTGTATAATACTTGCTACTAAGAAGATTTACTTGCAATTATAGTTGAATTGGATATACTTGGATACATATGCAAAGCTGGTATTTCTTGCAGATGAACTATTTCCATTTCCATTTATTTTCTTTCATTCTTCCGTTAACATTTATATCTTAATAATACAATGCATATGTTACATTGCCATATATTAAAAATGCTGTCTTCAAAGACCTTAGTAGTTAACAGATTGCATTGTGTTTTGAATTTAAAGGTATGTTGGTGCATTCCTAAACATGATAGTCTCACAGTTAATCTGTCAGTCTGTCGTGGTTCAGTCCTGGAGGGTACAGATCAGTCTAGTGCAGCCAAAACACCTCTGCGGATTTAAGCTGTGAATCACTCTGGTGTAATTCAGAAAATTTAGTTTTCTGTTTCCTAATTTCTCATTCATGAGATAGGACTAGATGTAGTACCTGTGCAGAGACCTTTCTTACTGCCTCACTTCTTTGAATCATGTAATTATGAATTACCTTTCATTAACCTGTAGATGTATTCACAGACTCTAATGGAAACTAATGGAAATGCTACCTACCATCATCATCATCATCATCATTATTATCATCATGTTTTTATTGTGTCTGGTTGATGATTTATGAATGCTTGTATGGGGAAATAATGACATTTTCTTTTAAAAATAAAACATTGTCTCAAGAACAATGAGAACATTTTTTGTGACCTTTCAGCATATAAAGGGGTCTTACAAGTAAGACAAAGAAAGACTTTTTACCAAGGCCTGTAGTGACAGGACAAGGGGTAATGGTTTTAAACTGAAAGAAAGGAGATTTAGATTAGATATTAGGAAGAAATTCTTTACTGTGAGGGTGGTGAGACACTGGAACAGGCTGCCCAGAGGAGCTGTGGATGCCCCAACGCTGGAAGTGTTCAAGGCCAGGTTGGATGGGGCTTTGAGCAGCCTGGTCTAGTGGGAGGTGTCCCTGCCCATGGCAAGGGGGTTGGAACTAGATGATCTTTAAGGTCCCTTCCAACCCGAACCATTCTATGAATCTAAGAATTTGCTACCCACATACAACTTCTTAGACCAATATATGTTAAAGAATTCTGCATCAATTTAAATAAGAACATTTATTCTATAGTTTTGGGAAAGTACTATCTGCATTTCAATGTATTTGAGGTAGATGAAGGATTTTAACAAGTTTAAAGTTATTAGTAGTTCATTGTACAACTTTTGCAGCCATTGGTTGTGAAATCACAGATGCAGTTTCCTTAAAATCAAGACTATTTTTAAGTTTATGTTTTGGCTTTCTGAGGGGCCTTACAAATACAATTTCTCTTATCAGTAGGAATAAAGTGAAAACAGAAGTTCCCTGATGAGTGATGAAAATCTATGTAAACAAGTTGATGTGTGAAAAGAAGGAAACCATACTGATTTAAAAAAAAAAAAAAACACAACAAAAAAGATAGGAAAACACTACATGCACTGGCCTCAAACTCCTTTTTTTTCTCTGCCCCTCTGGATTATAAAGTTGATATAATACCCTTTTGCTGTTGAAGGAAGGGAAATCTTTAGAGCAACAGGTAGCACACGGGTTTATGCTTATACTTTCAGATTTTAAAGTGGGTCCATCTAACAGAAAACACTGGTAAATGAAGCAACCTTTTAAAAATACAGACATTTAAATCATAGAATCATAGAATCTTCATGGTTGGAAAGAACCTTTGAGATCCTTGAGTCCAACCATACACACAAAAAAAACCCCCAAACCCCTACAATCACTGCCACTAGAGCATGCCCTGAAGTGCCAAATTTAGATGTTTCTTAAATACCTCTAGGGATGGTGACTCGACCATCTTCCTGGGCAGGCTGTTCCAGTGCCTGACCACTCTTTCAGTAAAGTAATTCTTCCTAATATCTAACCTAAACCTCCCCTGCCGCAACTTCAGACCATTTCCTCTGGTCCTGTCATTATTCACCTGGGAGAAGAGGCCAACACCCACCTCTCTACAACCTCCTTTCAGGTAGTTGTAGAGGGCAATGAGGTCTCCCCTCAGCCTCCTCTTCTCCAAGCTAAGCATGCCCAGCTCCCTCAGCCTCTCCTCATATGACTTGGTCTTCAGACCCCTATATACCTCTAGGAAAATGCTAGCTTTTTTTTTTTTCTTTTTCAAATAAAGCTCCCTTGCTTTTCTATGAATTCATGCAATTTCTGTCTTGCAGTGGGGCACTAACCATTTCATCAACATAGGGATGATGAGTCATCACAACGGGAGTACCAGAAAATCGCAGGAAATTTAATGCCTGAAAATCTACACTGGAGAGATGTAAAATAAAAAGCTGAAAAATTCACATAGCTAGTGGCTTTTTCTTTCTGTCCTTCATTGATTCCAGTCAACTCTCACTGTCTTTTGGATAGCTGCTGACATAACTTGTGTCTTCTTCCAATTAATGAAGGTAATGATAGTTTTTCAACCACCCTCAGCTTTAAAGGCTGGGTTGTTTCAAAGAGATTTAATACCACACTTAAGATCAATCATGGTTTTATGTATTGTTAACTGCTCTGTATTGTATTTCTAAAAGATGTGGATAAGCAGAATGCTCAGGGAAGTAACTGCAGATTAATGATTTTATCCATTCTTGCGGTATGTCTTCAAAGACAATTTCTTGTCAGGAAGCAGAAAAGACTTAAAACGAAGTCTTGTTTCCTATTTTCTCATTATCTGAAGTTAGTAATGCAGTAATTCTTTCTATGTGAGCTCTCCTTAACCAACAGTGCACAATATTCTGTAGGAAGTGTGTTGAGTGATAAGTTGTTCTACGAGATTTTAAGAGCAAACTTTTTAGCAGAAAACTTTCTCAATGGTTTTAATTTGTGAATTATTTTTTTTCTCTGTCTTTAACTCTGAAGATTGAAGTCAGCCTCCAGAGTGACTCCTGCAGATTTGCTGTTTGGGGTTCTTTTCCTTATCTGAAAGGAATTTTTATGAGTGTCACCTGTTCTGCCTGTACTCTCTTTGCAGATGTATGTTTACTTTTATAACACAATCAGTTAAATCTTGTAAGGTGAGCTGAGATCTTTTAAGATCTCAAAAGAAAACCAAAATAAATAAAGAAGTCCAGAATAAGGGTGGCAATGACAACCTTGAGTCAATTCTCAAAAAACCAAAACCAAAACCAAAAAAAAACCCCGAAGTCGAGAGCTGAAGTTCTAGGGTCCTAAAAGTTTTAGAGTCAATTTTAAATGTCTTTAAGCATCAAAATTGAACTGAGTTAACTAAGGCATAAAACCTGTCTACCTTCAGGAATCTTGGCCCTTGCCTGCAGAGCTCCTTACAGCTGAGTAAGGAGCTCCTAACAGCTCATCTCCTGTACAAACATAAGGAGATTGAGGTTCTCAAAAACAGAGCCTCCCGAGACCAGCTGGCTGAGCTCAGGACTGTCTACAGTAGCCTGTACTGAGAGGAGCCTCAAATCCCACTCAGCTCTTCTACAGTCTGGCACCTATGAACCAACAAAACACCACTGGACACAGAATCACGCAGTAGTTGAGGTTGGAGGAGACCATCTAGTCTAATCCCAAATTATCTTTCTCTGTGTCCAATAACTCAGTGTTCAGGGAGAAGGTAAAACAGATAGGTACTTGCTCAGATATATGGTTTCAAGACAGTGATAAGATGGGGACTTGTATGAAATCAGAGCAAGTGAAAACCAGCCCTTTCCCTGGTGTGCCCTGTCAGCCAGCACATTTGGGAGATATGGACTCAATTTTCTGTTCTATCTGAAGAGGTTTAAACCCATGTTTTCCAAAAGTGTTCTTGATATACTGTGCTCAGGGAGGGAAGCAAATGAATTCTCATTCTTTCCTATACTGATATTTGCACAGAATAATTGAAGGCTTGGGCCAGAAAGAAAGTGAATATTTCTATATCTTTTATAGATATATATATAGATATATATATATAAAAGATATATATCTATATCTTTTATATATATATATATTATATAAGGTATTCCCTTAAAAGTAGGGTCCACCTGACTTTCAGTCCCTGCTCCCAAAACTGAACCTTTTTTCATTTCTCTTATTCAAATTACTGCTTAATATTACCAGTTCTGTTTCAGCTCCAAAATGACTGAAGAAAAGTGCTCATATTTTTAAAGGAATTTATGTGGGACAAGTACTGTAAGAGTTAAAAAATCACTAAGTATTATTTGCAAAAGTGCTTTAATGAGAATAAGCACAAGGTCACCAAGATGGCTATTTGGATTTAGTTATCTATCTGTCCCTTTAACAGCCTACATCTAAAGTTAACTTCCTCAGATCCCCCATGGTCAATTCCTTTGGAGATGTCAAAAAACTGTAACCCCATATATTTTTAAATCCCTGTAAACTTAATTTTATTTTAAGGTGTGTTCAGTGTTAATAATGCTGAGAGGTTTGACATCAACTTCATACCTGCTTGCCATCAGGATTTTCATGTGAGATGATCTCCAGCCTGACTTTCTTGCAGATAGGCATTTTCAGAATGTGCCAAATATACTAGGCAATACATGCCTGGGAATTTCTGAGTACACTGACTCTCTGAGGACAGTTCCTAATGCTCAGGCTAGAAGGGTTTTCTCAAACAAATCATAGAATCATAGAACGGTTAGAGTTGGAAGGGACCTTAGAGATCATCTAGTTCCAACCCCCCTGCCATGGGCAGGGACACCTCCCACTAGACCAGGCTGCTCAAAGCCCCATCCAGCCTGGCCTTGAACACTTCCAGGGATGGAGCATCCACAACTTCCCTGGGCAACCTGTTCCAGTGCCTCACCACCCTCACAGTAAAGAATTTCTTCCCAATATCTAATCTGTATCTCCTCTCTTTCAGTTTAAAAACATTACCCCTCATAAAGAGTCCCTCCCCATCTTCCCTGTAGTCCCCCTTTAAGTACTGGCAGGCCGCTATAAAGGCTTCCCAGAACCTTCTCTTCTTCAGGCTGAACCACCCCAACTCTCTCAGCCTGTCCTCATAGGAGAGGTGCTCCAGCCCTCATCATGAATGACACTCCAGTGAGTAGAGGGCACTGGGAGCAGAAAGATTTGAGTCCCCTCCTTTATATAACAAAGGTCTCACTATAGGATCGTGAACAGTCATTGGCAGAAACATGTAAGCTAGAAATTTTCTTTCCTTCTGGGTGGCCCTTTCGCTACAGGCTGGGCCCAATTGTTCACATTGTCAATAGTTGAGTCACATTTTTGCTTTCTTGTTTTCCAATTAAGAGAGGAGGAGATGGAACAAAGGAGAGAAATAAAACCTGATGAAGAATTCTGAAGCTGGCGTCTCAATCAACTGGGTCATACCTACCATGTTGGCTTTTATGAAAAATTGTCCTGCATAAAACCTATGCAGCTGACTGTCTCCTTGGCTGGGTGGGACAGGAGCAGCCTTACTAGATTTTTTTTTGAAAAAACAGTTAATTTGCAGAGAGAAATTCAACTTTGGAATGGCTAAATATATTTGTCCTCAGCAGCAGAAAAGTCAAATACATGAGTTTTCATGTCAAAATTGTATTTGACTTGAAATTTAATTTAAGTATATTAAAATATCAGTGAAAGAAACTAAGTGAAACAAACGTCTCTGCTCTGAACTAAAAAAAAAAAGTAGAAACTAGTTGTATACCCCCCTTCACAACTCTGCTTTAATTTCTTATAGCTCTACTGCAGCTTAAAGAGCAGAGGTGCACTGAATATGCACAACACTGACTATTGACTAAAAGAGTTTCTGAAACAGAAATTACTGTGGTGCTGCCCAGGACTGCCCTGACAGTCCAGGCAGGAGGCTGAAGGCACTGTCACAGCCCTCCTCTGGGCAGACATTCCAGCATCTCAGTTTTCCACCAGAATTACTCCAACGCGGCCATTTGCGCTGGGGAAAATTTAACTTTCAGAGAACATAAGGAGGCACATTATAATATTGTGACCTGATAAAGTAAAACAGGACTCGTTCTCCCCATCATGCAGCTCAGCTGACACGCTCTAGAGGACAAACCCAATGAACTTGAAAATTGAGTTAGTTTTTCTCTCAGGAATTAATGTGACCGCTTGGCTTCCATCCAAATTCCATTTCACTGTTGATGTGTTTTTAATTTTAAAGTGTTTTTTTTTTTTTTTAATAATGGACCACAAATCAAAATAAAGGGGATTCTCCTTCCCATCCTTTAATTTCAATATTCAATATTAAGCTATGTAGGGTCCCAGTAAATAGAAGAAGTTTTAAAAGATAATTAAAATTAAGTAATGCAATACCTGCTTCTTTTGGTTTTGCTCCATTGCTTAAATTTCCTTAAAAGAAACTCATTAATCCAAAGTCATTGGGTTAAATACAATAGTTCTATTGGTCTAGAAAGCTGTCAATCCTAACCAATATTTACTCTTAATGTTTTGACCTCAACACTGTTTACTGTCTTAATTAGTATAAATGTAGTCTATCATATTGAAAGGAAATGGCTCCATAAACTGATTGCATGGAAAAGAAAATGATTTCACAAAGGACAATTCCTTCTTACTGGCCTGGAAGGTGTTAACGTACTCATTTGTAATGGCTTTCCTGCTGGAAACAATGGTTGCTTCCAACTGCACAGGTTTTTTTCGTGATTTTATAGAGCAGTTCCACACATGTTTTTTCTTGGTATTTCTGGTTTTTGAAGTGTTCCCAAATTCTGCTCATAGTCAATACATACCAAGCTTCACACTTCGACTCTCTGGTTTCCTTTTCACGATATCAGCCTTCAACTGACCTTTCAGCCTTGGTTGTGGCGTGCACCGGCTATCCTGGACTTCAGTAAGACCATGAGGGAGCAGCTGGGCTACCTGGGAGCCTTCCAAGCATTCTGATTACTGCCCCAAAACAAAGGCAAACCCAGAGGTGGCTTGCTGGCCAAAGCAATGGGATACCGTATCGGCTCTCAAGTAGATGGGAGATGGCAGCAGACACAGGCATTTCTACTAAACAGCCCCCTGGTGGGTTAAGGCTTCCTACAACCACAGCATTTACAGTATTGCTGGGCTCAATTAGAGTTATGTGAAAAGTAATACCTTTTTAAATAGACACCTCATACAAAGTACGTTCCTTTATTGCAGCACTGATTTATACTGAGACTTTGCTTAGTTTACCTTGTTTTCTCTTGCCTGGTTGTTATGTTACTTATTACTTGTATCAAAATACCCTACATAATCTGTGAGGTCACCATAAGTGAAGGACAGTGGTTATTCTAAAGAGTTTGCAACCTGAATGGAGAGGCAATATTGCTCTGTTTTACAGTCTAGAGTTTCAAAGCATTTGGCACTACTTCATTTGAGAGAGTGATGAAGCCTTTCAGAAACCTGTCTGTGAATGCCTGACTATGGTTGGGAAGGTCATGCACAAAAAATCAGTGGCAGAACTGGGAACAAACCACCCAGTTCAAAATTCTGGCTTGCCTTTTCTTTGTGGCTCTTGTCGTCCCCAGGAACAATCCAAGAAGGGGTGGTCACTCTTAGCTTACACAAGCATCAGCTGCCCTGCAAATGATGCGGTTTTATTTGAATGCTGCTGGGTTCTCCAAACAGGGCAGTCTGCCTTGTGTCAAGATAGGTCCTGTCTGAGTGAGGAGGGGTTATCCTACTCTTTTGAATAGCAGTGAGAATATCCAAATTTCTTCTTTCTTTCTTTAACTTTCGCACATGCCTAGCAGAGGATTTAGCTCTCTGCTGTAGGTTGGTTTGGAAACAGCACAATTAAAAGCAGTTCAAACTAGAAAGTGATGAAAAATGTCTTTTTCCTTTAACAGCATCTGACTGCATCGGCCTCAGAGAATAGGTATTCCTGTTGGAATCTAATTTGTCCATGAAAAACAGCTAGGACAAAGAAGTTCAGACAAAATCCTGGTGTTTGTTTCCTGCAAGATATAGTTTCTTTTTGCCTGACCAAGCTACTGACAGTTGCAAGACTTCCTTATGCACAAAAGCCATAACCTGTCCAGGTCTAGAGGCTACAAAGATGGGAGAGGCAGGTGGTCCGTTTACAGATATCCACTGCTCCGAGGGTACACTCAGCCGGCCTCATACTCAAGTCCCCCTGGTTTCTCTTTCACATTTTGGATTGTTGATCCTTTCAATAGGAATGCACTGTTGCCAAAAATCTGTTAACTTTAAATTTACAAGAAGTCACCTGCAGGATTAGTGCTGAGCTTGACAGGGAGGTCTTCCAAAACCCGCCTATTCTGATCCTTCTCAAAGGGAAGCTGAAGCCCAGGTGTAAGAAGCAGTCATTTTGGCATGGCAGCAGGCAACTTTGGGGCTTGCAGAGATACTAAGAGCATATCTTTGTCTCCCACCAGATCCTCCAAAGCTTCTTAGAATTCATCTGTGGCTCTCAGAGTAGCCTCAGGTTTGGTAGGTCCTGTTTTCTGCCTTTTCACAGTCCATTAAATGCTACTTTCTAGAGTCAAGAATTCCCCTGGATCTTATGCTTGATTCCTATGCAGGAAATGCTCCAATGCAGACAAACGTGAAAGTCTAGGGATGTTACAATAATACGTCACTAAATTTTAAGGAAAGAATATTTTGTACTGTACACTTATTTCTGTTGGTACTTAAGTGTCAATGAAAAAGGGTATTTGCAAACAGTTAATTCTGCAGTACTAGGTGAGGCTGAGCTATCTCGGTAATGCTTCTAAGTACTTCTCGTCACTAGCAGTAATTATGAGATATAGGTCTTGAAAACAAACAACAACAATAAAAACCCTTCACTGTGAAAATACTCTACACTGTGATGTAAACTCAATATACTTGAATTTGAAGCACACCTCATGTCGTGGTGTTTTTATAAATAACACGAAATTATGCACCATTTATATGTGGTGTTTATTTTGCCAACTTCCACTTTCCAAAGTGACCAAGTAAGGATTTTTGTTTGTGGGTAAAATCCTCTTCTGTAGAAATCAATAACTTTTCAGAGACTGGCCAGAGTAAAGTTTCTTTTCTGCTTCTAATCATAAACTATAACAAAATTTGAAGTTTCAAATTATCAGTACTGTATTTTCATTGAATCCTTAATGCAATACTTGGTGTTGGGTCCTTAAAATTTACATTTTGTATTAGAGGCATATGGGTGAATATTTCTTGTGGCTTGTCTAGCTCCAACCTTACACTTTAACTACATAAAGTATACACAATGTTTGCACACAAAGTTGCATGCAACATCAGGAAAAAGGAATCACCAGAGTATACAGAGCCAGGCTTTAGGGTACAGTACCTGGATGGAAAGAAATGAGTACATGAATATCTGCAATTGAATGTCTCATAACTCAGGGCCAGAGTCTGACTACCCTTAATGCTGCTGTAAGTCAAGAGGAAAGCCTTTGGAATAACAGGAATTTTTGCAAATCAATACAGAAGCAGAATAAACTGGTGTCATCATCTGCCCATAAATGCATGTGACCAGATACATTAGCGAAAGTGCAGGCAGCTGTTTGCTATATGTGAGAATGCCACACAGAAAACAAGCTGTTATATTATAACAATGAAGAGGCTGAAGGGTGACTTAACTGGGAATTAATATTTGCATTTGCAAGTAATATGTCTGTTACATTTGCATTTGCAAGAAATATCTCTGTTGTAAATGGATACTCTAACTATGAAGAGACTAGTGAGAAAAAGAGTAAAATATAATAATTCAAATAATTTATATGGTACGCATTATGCTTATCAGAAAGAATATGTAACAGACATCCCATTTCTCTTTTTGCTTGCCAGAAAACAAGCCTTGATTCAAATTTTCTGTGTAAAACCCAGCCTTTTTTATAGTACAATCATAGACAATAAATACTATGACTGACCCCATTCCTCTGAGAATCTTTTGGCATACTACCAAAAGAAGCAAAATCTGAAGAAGCCATTATAAGAAAATAGAGAAACAAGCCAATGTCAAGAACAGAAAGGGATTATTGTCAAATTTGTCTCTCTTACGTAAATTGGTACCATTTAGTAGCACCAGGCATGTTTCTGTTCTAAAGAGGTTCACTTTGGTGTTTACGGTTGGAGTTTATGAAAGCTGAGAGTCCAGACGCTGCTTTTCTTTTCCCCCAGCTCCCTTCTGGCGCAGCATCCGATTCCTGCGAATCCAAGGGGAATGATGGCACTGAGAACAGCTACTTCCCGGTCCTCCCACAGCACAGGAGCTCATGTGCTGCTGTCCTCAGTCAGAGGCAGGAGAGAGCACGCTTCCCTCCTGTCAAAAAACTAGGATGTTTTCCCACTGTTCTGTGTTTAGCAAAGGTAGCCTGGCTGGTAAATACAGAACCTGATCCTGTTGTGCATCAGAATCATGAATATTAGCTCATCCAAACTACTTTTATACAAATATTTTAAAAATTAAAAGAAAAGAGTTGAGAGAAAAGCAGTCTTTTGATAGTTTTGCCGTGGGTTTTTTGGGCCACGGTCTGATCTAAAGCACCTTGTGAGAAGGGGGGCGGTTTTCAATGCTCTTTGGACCAGACCCTTAAAATATTGTTGCAGCAGTATCATCACCATATTACATGATTGCCTCTTCTCACCCTGCATGCAGTTGGAAGGTATTCAAGCCAAGCCCAGATTTATACCAAAATATTTGCCATGTGTTTCAGATAAGGTATAATAAACTTTGAACACGGCAGAACAGATTTTATGTCCAACATTCCCTTTGAAACGCCTTCATCTTTCTCCCTCCCTTTTCCTTCTCACACCCCTGCACCCTCATGTTTTATGTGACAGCGTTGCTGTGGGACCTTCAGCAAAATAAACCTCAGCCAGTGAAGCAAACACGAGCACCTTGTGAGGTGTGACTGACTTCTGAGCACAGTCCTTTTCCTTTGCTGCTGTTTACAGATGACATAGGAGCCCTGGTTGGCCCTGCCGCTCGCTTAATTGACTTAAAGCTGGTAGTGAGCAAGCGAAACGGAAACATGGCATTCGTTACCTTTTTGATCCCCTGCTTTGTGATCGGCACTGATATCGCTTTCTCTTGCCAGAATACTGACGACTTCGTGGGTGCCAGTTCTCCGGGGGACATTGTTATTGGAGGCCTGTTTGCAGTTCATAGCGAAATGCTGCGTCCAGAAGAATATCCCATCAAGCCGGTAATTCAGAATTGCGCTGGGTGAGTAATACTGGAAAATACATCTATAGCAAAGAAGAGATCACTGACTCCGGGCATGTACTTCTTATATTAAGATCAACAAAATCTATTTCTCTTGCATTTCGTAGTCTTTAAAAAGACTTTTGGCATCACATAAATTGCAAGTAAATTAACACAGGATGATAAAATATGGCAAAGTTACAGTAAAAATTCTGTGGCTGCCTGAGGAAGGGAATGAGCATTTGATCCTATTTCAGTCTTCATATATAATCAAATACCCTTGGAGGTTTGTGCTGAACAATCATTTAATTTCCATATAAATGCTAATTTGTTGCTATATATCTGAAGTACTCTGCTGTGCAGTTGTTCATGATTTATTATGAAGTTGCACCTACGTGATTTGAAGACAGGCAGACTGTTCCATTTTACCCAAGCACATATTAAAGTACGACCCCCGCCTCACAGGGCAGCTCAGTTGTAATCTATGATAGTACCATGCTGACTAGATTGTAATTATTGTTATAATTACTGTAATTATTACACTTTGTGTTATAATTGTGGCATTATGTTATAGGAGAAACTATATATAAGCACCGTGTAATGTATGCATTCAGCTTCAGAGTGTGCATGAGAATATTTATTTTGTTGGCTCCAAATCCTCCTGTGCTTGAAACATCCAATTTTCTGGAAAGAATGCAAAGGAAACCTGGTGGAGAACTTCATTTTAAGTATATAATAAAGCCTTCCTAAGCCCAGGAATTCCAAATATGCATTTTCTTTAATTTTAATACAGGTGCAAATCCTCAAATTTTATTTGACTTTTACATGCAACTTAATCCCACATCTGAACCTAATAATTAGCTGGACATGCAGGTATCCATCTGGATTTATTTCAAAATGATGATGAAGTTGATAATTTTGTTGGTCTTCCATTCTTTTTCTACGGAGTAGAAAATTTAGTAGCCCATTTGAAATTTAATTTAGTTTGCAAGATTTGTAAACTTTAGAGAAGCTTGCCTGAGAGGAGGTTGAATTGCAGACATTTTGTGCTAGCACAGTTCTGATTAAACATCTGATATGACATCCACTGGAGATAAGGGGAATAGCTGTACTAAGTCTAGACCTGACTTCATCAGGTCTAGAGAGTGTTTTAGGAACGTCGATGCAACCACTAGAAGACCTCAACCCCTGAAATGTTTTCTTCTGTTCTGAAATATTTAGTTCTTTCTTTCCTCTGTTTCAATGCTTTTGGTGAAAGTAAATACATTTTGAAAATGCTTACTGGACAGATGGAGTTAACTGAAACAGCCCCACTGACTTTGACAGATGCTTTCAATTTTTCATGTGCCACGAAAATTTGGGGCTGAGTACCTGTTTTTTCAGAAAATCATTTTTATTTGGGTGTAATTTAAATTTTGTGTTTATTTTGCTTAGTCTCCGACTTAGGTGAGGCAAAAATGTGCGTTTTCTAATCTTTTGTACATTAAAACCCAAGCAAATCACACAAAATATGCTATGCATCATTTCTTTTCAGTAGTTGTCAAGTCCTAAGGGATATGCTCAAAACAGACTTTGCTTTGGCCTTGTTCCCTGCAATGTTTTTCTAAAGTAAAGTTTCTGTGTTTCCTGACAGCTTTGAAATTCAAATTTTTCTTCAGACGCTGGCAATGATACACGCTATTGAAACAATCAACAATTCAACGCTGTTGTCTGGAGTTACTCTGGGCTACGAGATCTATGACACGTGTGCAGAAGTTACAAAAGCCATGGCGTCTGCTCTGAGGTTTCTGTCTAAATTCAATTCTTCTGAGGATGTTGTAGAGTTCAGGTGTAACTACTCAGACTACATCCCGAGAATCAAGGCAGTCGTTGGAGCCAGCTACTCGGAGGTGTCGATGGCAGTTTCAAGGCTGTTGGCTTTGCAACTAATCCCGCAGGTAGGTTTGAGGGAATTATGTCATTTTGGACAGTGGGTCAAATCTACCGCGGTTAGGTTAAAGGTGCAGCTCTGATCACAGGGATTGCAAAAGCCACACGCTTGCTACAGAGCAGGATTTGTCTCAATCGAAGAACATGAGGAGGGGTGGGATTCAATTCCCCACGTAAGGCTTGATTCACTTGCCAAAACAAAGGCAGTAAGGGCTAGTTTATATGCCTGAGGCACATGCTTCTAAGTGCTATTTCAGGATGATGCCGGGCTCTTGTCAGCCTGGTGGCGCCAGTAGTCAGTCCTGCATGGCTGTGCCAGTTACTCCAGTGTACCTGGGGTGACTCTCGAGGACTTTGTTCAGGCAACAAAGTTACACCTGCCATGTTTAAGTCTGGCTGGTGGTCAATATGGTGGTGAATACTCAATCTCAAAGTGGAAAAAAAAAATTTAAAAAAAGACAAAATCGAATTTGGCCAGAAATTTGGAAAATCTCTCCTGCCTGGGAGAGATTAGATGTTAGAGTCTGTTGTAACTGTGGGGAGGGAAGTGAGGAATGTTGCTCTAAAACACAGTTTTACTGTGCCATTCTTCAAGCAGTTGTAGAAAAGAGGGAATACAACTCTCTAGATCCGCACTGGTCCTTCCCAAAGCATCCTTCTCTATTTCTGACCTCTCTAGGACTAGTACAGTCCCACACTTGCACTTAGGCCAGTGCTTCCATTTCTACTTTCATCATTTTAAAAGAGCTGGGGTCAAGGCCAGGACCAATTGAAAAAAAGGAAATCTGCTTCCCCACCACCCTGTGTTGCACATCGGGTTTAGCAATTTGACATAAATTCACTTCACTACTTCACTGCAAAGCAACATAGTAACCAAAAATGTCGAAAAGACATAAAATCTGAACTAATCGAAACTTCTAACTGAGTCTTCTCCTCCGCAACAGTAGGAAGTAATTATGACTTCCAGCTCCAACACAGAAGCTGTAGTAAGTATGAAAATTAAAATGCCACACTTGAACATAATTAAACAAATCTGCATTGGAACGTAGAAATGGAAAAGGTGACCCAGCAAATTTTTCTCTTCAATAGCGTCTGCAATCTTCTGACATTGGTGAGATTTGGTAGCCCCTCTGGACAAGTGACTCTCATTTTGGAAAGCTTAGATTTATTTTTTAAGAACTGTCAAGCAATGTAGGAAATGTAAGTGTAGGGAAAAAAAGCTCCTACAAACAAATAGAAAAGGATTAAAACTAGAGAGATTTAAATAACAATGTTCCCTTTATGTTTTTCTAGCTACAGTCACAAGGAAAGGGTAATAAATCTTTTATATGAAAGAAATATAGCATGCTGTAGCATTGGTTACTGTTTGTTTTTCTAGGAGGTTCTCCTAACAGACTTAATGGTCCTTTAAAAATATAGTAATTAAACCTTGCAGAGAAAATATGTATGTGGGTGAACGATACTAATATACTCAGTGATAGAAAAATACTGAAAAATGTAAGGGTACTAGCAATTTGGATAACCACTCAAACAATGTTTAATGCTTCCAATGTTTTAAATATTGTTTTGAATGGCATGTTGATGGTATCTGAACAGAGTAGACCAAGAATCTTATACCAGCATAACTGTCATAACCATTTTGAAAGGTTTTATTCTCTGCCTTCACTGAAGTAATTATGGTATGAGGATGAAAATAGCAGAACCGGTCCTGGGCATGAGTCTGCATCCGAATAGCACGGTGAGGGAACCTGCCCCATTTGGCTGCACCTTGCTGATGTTCACTCACAGGAGGCGGGAGCCCTGGGTCAGGCTGGATGAAAGAGCAATCATGGCAGCTTTGGATCTCTTGGTGTCCTTTGGAGGAGATCGCTTCCATAACTGAATTGTTCGCTCTTCCTAGGTCAGTCCTGCGTCATCAGCTGAAATCCTCAGTGACAAAATCCGGTTTCCTTCTTTCTTCAGGACTATCCCCAGTGATTTCCATCAGACAAGAGCAATGACCCACTTGATCTGTGAGTCTGGGTGGAACTGGATTGGAGTAATAGCCACTGATGATGACAATGGGAGGTTCGCTCTGGAGAGCTTTGGGGTCCAGGCCATGGCAAACAACGTTTGCATAGCTTTTAAAGAAATGCTGCCTGCCTATCTCTCTGACAACACCTTTCACGCCAAAGTTGATCGTGCAATTGAGAAGATTGTCAAGGAAACCCGAGTAAATGTTATTGTTGTCTTTATGAGACAATTCCATGTGCTCAAACTATTTAAGAAGGCAACTGAGAGGAACGTAAATAAAATTTGGCTTGCAAGTGATAATTGGGCGGCTGCAGTCAAAATCAGTACAATTCCCAATATCAGACAGCTGGGGACCATTGTGGGATTTGGATTTAAAAGCGGAGATATCTCCACATTCCAAGATTTTCTGAGAAAGCTTCATGAAAAGCGCACTGACAACAACAAGTTTTTACAGGAATATATTATGCTTTTGTCAGTCTGTGCACACTTGGAGTACCACGATTTTCAAATGTGCATTGCAAACCAGTCCCAGGATGATCTATTGCAAAATGTTGAAAATAATCATCTGATCTGGAGAGATGATTTTTTGAATGCTAACATTGAACCAGGATTTATCCGTAATACTATACTTGCAGTCTATGCCATTGCTCACGCCATTAAAGGGCAATGCAAAGACAGAAACTGCAAGGATCCCTCTGCCTTCACTCCCTGGGAGGTATGATGTTAATTCTTTCACTTCTCATTCTCTCTGCAAAACTTTCACCTTATTTTTCCTCCCACATTCCTGGATTTACCAGCTTGGTCCTTTTACTAAATGACTTTTTACTCCTATTCCTGCCTTTATTCACCAACTGAAATCACAGACTATGTGCTAGAGCAGCAGTACCGAACCATTGCAGTGCTGAGAACCAGAATCCAGTTTTACTGCCCCTTTTTTTTTTGGCTCATGTAGACACAGAAACTCCTGGTGCTAAGCCATGGCTATGTTCTGCTGTAGATATAGAATGATTATTGCATTTCACGCATAGATAGCTAGCTGATCGTGAGTTAACTGCATACCCACCATCTCCTCCTTCAGGGGTACAATAGCAATGGCTGCAAACACATGGCTCCACAGGTGCAGAAGGGACCTTTAGCTGCTGAGCTTCATTAGCTACCCTAACACTTCCCCCATCACCTTCAAAGAGCACATAGACTAGACTCCAGCTTGGATGAAGGCTCCAGCCTGTAGGCTCCTTGCTGGAACGTCTTGTTAGCTTCTCATGTGGGATAGAACGAAATGTAGAGTCAATTGGCAGTTGACTTATCGGCTATTCAGCTACTAGTGGTTGGTCCTATTGCTGCAAACCACTGTAATACACAGCAATGAGCGCTCTTGAGAGATGGGGAAATTGCAGGATAGGAGCATTCACCAAAGAGTTTTAATTTTCTTCTCTCTCTCTCACCATTGTCTCTGTTTTGTGTGAATTCAGGTATTTTCCTCTATAATGAATCTTTACTTGAAAGTGAAAATGCAACAGACCGTTCCTCTCTCTGATCTTGATTTATACTCAAGTGACTGGTAGGAAAATTAGACACAATCTTTAAGATGGGTGAGGTACTTGTTATCAAACTATACTGGGTGGGAAAAGAAGAGGAAAAATCACACAAGTAAACCTGACCTGACCTTTTACCCAGGAATCTGCTCAGGAGTATTCACTTTTACACACTTTTACTCAGAGGATTAAACAAAGTTCATTTAAAAGTCAAACAACCACTGAAGCACTCTGACTTGCTCTGACCCCTTATGCTAGGTCAGGGCAGGTCAAACCAAGATAGGGGATTTGAAAAAAAAAACCCAATAACAATCAAACTCATACATGCATTTGTTAATGCAAATGAGAAAAATTCAGGACTGCTCTACTGCAACTTTATGGAGCTGCATTTACATCATTGCTGAATTAAATCCCAAATGACCCTAATTAAAAGTCACATTAAGAGGCTAAGAACTCGTGAAGAAAGCCAGAAGAGATAGTTATTCCCCCTGTGCTGTTTTCACAATACTTTTCCTCAACACTGAATTTAAACCCTCCAGAAATTGATATATATACATAAAGCTTAGGGGGCAACTAATCCGTAACACACATCTCCACATACGGAGAAACGACAGAGGCATTCGTGTTACAGCCTTTGCAAAAATAGCAATCAATTAAATCAAAATGTTGATAATTATTAGCCCCTTCTGTCTGAAGCTGAAGATGTGTTCCAAAAGCTCTGTTGTTCCCATATTGTTAGAGAAATTGGAAAGTGGAGAAGGGAAAGATTAAATTACTAGCTTGGTTATATACAATAAAAAAATTCCTGTTCGGTCTCACAAGACTGCAATATCCAAATCAGATGAATGTTGGTTAGAAGCATACTTTGGTTGTTCATAATTGGTAGAGATGCAGCGAGAGTTTATGATGAAGTCTGAGAAAAAAGACACATTATACATGAAAAAATTGCATTCTATATACGCCATATGTATTATATACACACATATATATGCCAGAGCCTTTTGAAGTAATAAGTCATTATGTTCATTAAATGCTACAAATATCACAAAAGGATCCCTGTAAGAGTGTGCTTTTCAAAGGGCTTTTAAATTCACCAAAACCTTGGGGTTTTTTCTTGTTACCTGATCCCTGTTGCCAAAATTTGTTAGACCTGCAAAGGGATAAAGCCTTTACTTCAACTAAGAACCACAGTAACTAAGGAAAGTCCTTCTGTGAATTGAGAGTGGGTTATATGTGCCTTAAACTGTCCTTTTCTAGAGCGATGCAGAACTTTTTGATCTGGCAGTTTGAGATGAGGGAGCAAGACATCTCGCTCTGTTGAACAGAATGGCTTGCGGTAGGAAAGTCGATAGTTGCCTTATCAAAGTATGCTTGTTATGATATTTCCTACGATCTATCAAATATGGCCTGGCTGTTTATTGCCATTGTGCCACTGACCACTTCATTTGAGCAAATGAGCACATACTGTTCATTTAACAGTTCTGAGTCTCACCTTGCAACACACAGTATCAGTCAGAGCCTAAGCTGAGAACACGTTAGAGTAGATAATTCCAGGCATGTTGGGGGAGGTTACTTTGAAAGCAAAAGCTGCCCAGATTGACTCTGGTGACAGTAAAGTAACAACAGCATCATCATTCATGCTTGTAAAGAACAAGAGGTTCCAAAAGTTACAAAAGAGTTCCAAAATGCCATTATTTCTTGCAAGCAAAAGATCTTTTCCTTTCCCATGATTGTACCAAAATTTCCAAGGCTGGAAAAAAATATTGACATGAGTATTTGTACACATTGTTAAGAAAATTACGTTAAGGAGTTAAGAAATTATGATTTTTCTTATTAATAGATTTTTATGGTCAACAGGATTGTCTGAATAATGTAATTCTGTGTAGGATGTGAAATTAAACAGTTATAAAGATACTTTTAATATTAAGATTTCTTTTACTCCTAAAAAGCAGCATTTCTTTTTAACTTGATATTATCATACAGCTGTTAAACTATTGAATTTATCACACCGACATGATACTGATGTATGTTATTGTTCCTTATACTTATGTTCAGCTGCTTGAAGAACTTAAAAAAGTTACAGTCATTGATGATGGTAAAGAAATCAAGTTTGACCCCAATGGAGATATGAGAACCAGTTACGATGTACTTCTTTGGAAAGAAATTGATGGCCACATGGAAATCACCACTATGGCAGAATATGACCCAGAGAAAGGTGACTTTATCTTTGAGGATGAAGAGAAAAAAAAAGAATTTCTGGATTTAAAGGTAACTTTTAATTTGTTGACATAACATGTGAAATTTGCTTCATATGTTTTCTTCTTCCTCCAGCATTTGCAACTGAAAAGTGTCAGATAGATAGAAATCTCTTTTGCGGTTTCATGTTCTCCTTTCAGAGCAAAGAGTCCTCTCTGGGTTTATCTGACCACCTTCAAGCACCCAGAGAAGCACGTTAGCCTGTAAGCAGGCTCAGTGATTTGAAATTGAGTTATTTCTCCAGAATGCTCCTAGAAAGTTTCCTAAGATGAGCAAATCAGAAGTTACGTCTATCCTAAGGATGCTATTCCAGAATCTTGAAAAGGGGTTTTAAAATAAAAAATGACCATGTATAAAAGCTCCCTCTCTTCTGTAACACCACCATTTATTTTGTACATGAAGACTCATATCTGTTGACTTTACTGCTTAAAAAAAAAAAAGAAAAAAGTGTTGATTATTTGCTCCTGTTAAAGCTGAGGTCAGCACAACTACAGTCTGTTGTCGAGTCCGAGGTAGGTGGCACCACCTGGAGCCCTGGCACTGGGGGTGCCACTGGTGGACTAGTGGGTGGCCTGGGCTAGTTCCAGCTGGGTAATCTGTTGCCTGTGAATGGCTGGAGCTCTTGGTTCATCGTGCAGCTCTGTACTGCAAAGTATTCACCACTAACAAGACAGGGAGAGGCTGCTCCCTAGGTGGGCTGAATTTGAGTCTCAGCGTGTGGACTCAGCTGACAGAAAAGGCTGAGGGCAGAAGAAAACCTCAAATCCCCCCCCTCTTTGTGGCGCTGCCCAGGATGGCAAGGAAATAACTCCACCTCCTTGTGAGCACCATCCTGGAGGGAAAAGAAATAGCCAAGCCCCTCAGGACTGCTTCTCCATTTTACAAAAAATTGTCTTTGGAAAGGGGACCTGAACTCAGACCTCAAGAGAAGGCCCCGATCGCCCTTCCCCAGAGTGGTGCTTCATGCTTCAGGGATGAGCTGCCAAGGGTCAGGAACGCTGGAGCCACAGTGCAGAACACCCAATAAGGTGTCCCAATGGAGCTGAAGTGTCTCCCCCAAGGTGAGGTGTCTCCCCCGGGCTTAGAGCAGCTGAGCTGATTTCAGGATCCCATCTGTGAAGCAGTCTGCTCGAATCCCCTGTCAGATGCTTCTAGGCTTTCTTTGGAGCTGATCCTCAGCAGTCTAAATCCCACTTTCAAAGCTGTATGGGGCGCTTTGATCTCACGCTTAAACGTACAGACAGTTCCACTGATTGGCATTCAGGGCCAAAAATTAAAATTATCAGGTGGATAACGCCCCGTCCTGATACTTGTTGAATGTGTGGAGAAAATACAAGAAACACGGAGCCTACAATGCCTTTTTTCAACATTATTTTCAGATTCCCTTGAAATATGTTAGGTACAAAAAGAAAGTGCAAATTGCAGAGTGACTGGAGGTTTATTTTAATGGCTCTCGGTAATTAATTGGGCCTGAGCTGATTTTTTTTTTTTGTTCTCTGTACACTGCAGAAGGTTCAGTCAACTTGCTCCCAGCACTGCAGGCCAGGGCAGATGAAAAAGGTTACAGAAAGTCCCCACACATGCTGTTACGAGTGTGTTCACTGCCCAGAAAACCATTACAGCAATCAAACAGGTAAGGAACTGTGATCCAAATAAAGGTTTATTTAGACAGCAATACAATTGTTTTGTTTGGATATAATGTGCCTCGGCAACCTTGGATATAATTTTGGAATGGGATTAAAATATTTGTTTATGCTCAGTTTCCCAAATATGAGTGTTTGGCCTATAAAACTTGGTTGAAACGCTTTTTAGAAGACCAAATGTAAAGCAATTAGATTTTCCATGTGACTAGCATTATTCTTTGTCAGGATGGAAAGTCTGTCTGATTTATCAGTGAGACTGACTCTCATTAAAGTAGCCTTCCTTTCCTGTCTTTCTGCAGTACACACAGTCCAATAAGGAAGAATTTTTTTACTGTGAGGGTGGTGAGGCACTGGAACAGGTTGCCCAGGGAAGCTGTGGGTGCCCCATCCCTGGCAGTGTTCAAGGCCAGGCTGGATGGGGCTTTGAGCAGCCTGGTCTAGTGGGAGGTGTCCCTGCCCATGGCAGGGGGGTTGGAACTAGATAATCTTTGAAGGTCACTTCCAACTCAAACCATTCTGTGAGTCTGTGAAGTTCAAGGGTTTGGTATTTTGCTTACCAGCATATTTTTTGTCTTACTGGGGAGCACTGCGAAGTTTGATATAGATGTACAGTAATATTTTCTGGTATCAAATCTGATGCATACTGCGTCATTTATAGGTTTGAGAGGGGTTTTTTAAAGGGGAAAATTAAATATGGAGAAGATGGAATTAAGAAATTTGGGACACAGTGTACTTTTAATATCCTGAGAGCAGAAGGAAATTAAATTCTATCTTTTTAATTTAAATAATTGTGAAATTTCTCCATATCAGAGAATAGGAGTTTTACAGCAAAAGTAACCTTTCAAAGCATAATCTAAAGCAATGTTTATTCTCACTGGTGTATTCCAAAAGCTGTTTGTAAAGACAAAGTTAGGTGCTTTTTTTCTGATCGAAATAGGTAAAAGAAAGAAATGCAGTTCCAGTTTCTGTAAGATAATTGGTTTAATCTCAAGTCATCGTTCAGGTTTCAGTTAAAGTTTGCCTGTCCTGAGCTTTGCTCATTTATCAGCACTCCGTGAAGACCAAGGCAGTCGTAGGACCCTGCTCATGCTCCCTGTCCCCTCCCTGCTCCTGGCTGCTGGCAACCCCTGCTCCCAGCTGGCAGGTACTCATCCTTTGCTCCTTCCGCCACTGCCACCGCTGTGCCGCCGCCACCGCAGCCCCCTCTGCCACCGCAGCCCCGCAGCTCCTCCGCCTGGACGGCGGCAGCAATAGTGGGAAGCAATCCTCAGTCCCTTCTGCTCCCCTTAGCATCCCTTCCCACATTCCTCTTGTATCTCAAGCCTCGATAATCCACTCCGCCGTTTATTTACTCCAGGTTTCCAAGCTATCTTCCTTGTTTTCTGCTTTCAGATATGGATTACTGCTACCGGTGTAACAACAAAACCTACTGGGCTCCCATCAACAGTACCACATGCTACAGAAAGACAATCCATTTCCTCGCCTGGAGTGACTGGTTTGCTATTTTCCTCCTCCTCCTCTCCGCTTTTGGGGTTGTGTTGATTTTGTCAATTAGTGTAATATTTACTAAAAACTTGAACACACCGGTCGTAAAGGCATCCGGAGGTCTAACTGTCTGCTATATTATCCTCTTCAGCCACTTCTTGATTTTTTTAAGCACCGTCTTCTTCATAGATGAACCCACAGAATTCAAGTGTAAAACTAGGCAAGCCCTCTTCGGCGTAAGTTTTGCACTCTGCATTTCATGTATTTTAATAAAGTCACTAAAAATTTTACTAGCCTTCAGCTTTGACCCCAAACTGCAGAATTTCCTGAAATGCGTGTATAAACCTGTTCCCACTGTGGTCACCTGCACTGGAATTCAAGTTATAATTTGCACCTTCTGGCTAATATTTAGGACGCCTTTTGTAAAGCAGAATTTCTCAATCCCAAGGGCAATAATTCTGGAGTGCAATGAGGGCTCTATTGTGGCTTTTGGGATTATGCTGGGCTACATCGCTGCCCTAGCCTTCATTTGCTTCATATTTGCCTTTAAAGGTAGGAAGTTACCAGAGAACTACAACGAAGCTAAATTCATCACCTTTGGCATGCTGATTTACTTTATAGCGTGGATTGTATTTATCCCTGTCTATGCAACTACATTTGGCAAATACCTGCCAGCAGTGGAAATCATCGTTGTTTTAATATCCAATTATGGAATCCTCTGCTGCACTTTCCTTCCAAAGTGCTACATCATCATTTACAAGCAAGAAACAAACACAAAATCTGCCTTTCTCAAAATGATTTCCACATATTCCTCCAAGAGCGCAGGCAGCGTTGCTGTTAGTCAGATTTCTTTGGATTCAAAGTCTTCCAGCTCCCGAGCCACTGTCTCAGACTCGTGTAAATCTGAGAAAAACTCTGTGAATGGAAACTGCCATTTCCAAGTGCCGGGGCAGAGACTAATAAAAGGGAAAGTTCTTCCTAAAAATACTGCAAGGACTATGGCCAGGAAAAGACTCTCCAGCATATGACTGGCCAGCATTAAAGTCCTAGAAGATGAAAAGCCATATTAGGGAGCCATTTGTCTTTCAGGTCTCTTTCCTTTTCAGCATCCCCAAAGAGAGCAGGCCACATGAAATGCCTTCTCCTCTGGTACTTAAGCAGTTATCCATTACCAGATCTGCAAGGCTCTCCTTGCTCACAGGGCCCAGCCCCTGCTCCTGAGGGCACCATGAGGTGTGGTCCCCTTCAGCAGCTCCCTCCCTTCCCTGCCCCGCTCACGTAGACCCGTGGGAACCTCTTCCGCAATCTCACTGCCCCAGGTGTGGCAGAAACACCAGGAAATTATAATTTCTTGCAGATATGTAAGTGGGAATATATGGGTTTGCCCCACTTTTTTTTTGCCTCTTTGATGCCCAATTGTTTAAGGAGCTCCTCGTCTCGCCAGGATCTGTTTTACAGATCAAACAGAACCCTCTCCCAGCCTTTGTTTGCTAGGATAAACAAGCTGAGTCCTTTAGTCTCCACTTTTAAGATAGGCTTTCCATTCTCCTGAACATCCAACCCTTTTCACCTGGTATCAGTGAATCCTTTTTTTTCTTTTTTCCCCCAAAATCGCACACCTTATTCCAGACAAGTGCTGCAGTAACTTTTAAAGTTCCTTGTAATTACCAGGACAATAATGAACTCGAGTCAAGCCTATATAAAAATTAAATAATTTCTCTGGAGCTCTGTAGTTATACATATGGTCAGTTACTTTTTTTCCATACTCAGAGGAAATACAGTGATTCACCTCACGCATCTCCTCCAATTCCTCTTACTTGAGGGTGTAATGTCAATGTGTAATGTCAAAACTTATACACCAATTGGTTCCTCTCATTCGCATAAATAATGTGACCGTGATCAGCATGAGCGCATCCTGGGAATTTTCGCTTTTTTGATACATATTTAAAAAAATCTGATTTTCAACAAGAAAATGACAATGCACCATTCTGGTAGGCAGAAGTAACAGCAGAATGAACCTGTATGAGCTGCACTGGATGGGTCTCTGCTCTGTAGCCCCGTGAACGTAGCTATGCCGTGCCTTCCATACTAGAGGCAAAAGGCACGTTCAGAGAAGGAGGAATTTTTCTTTTGGGACAATGGTACCACAGAACGTTTTCAAGCTCTAAACAGCAGAGCTGTGCTGTCAGGCCAGGACTGTGACGAATACTTTTCTGTGTTCCTAAAGCCCGCGGCCCAGACCACAGAGACATTGCTATTTTAATTTCTGTGCCATGTTACTGTCAAATTATGCTAAATTCCTTGAGTTTTGTCCATGCTTCTATTTAGAACTGGAATAACTGGATGTTGTGGCAGGCCAAAATAAATTTTAGTAAATTTGGTGTTACACAGACATATTGTATTATTATTATGTACACTATATCTATTTTTCTATCATTTCTATTTATATGTTCTAACCCATAGCCATATGATTTTTCTACTCATATTTTGTTAAAAATACCTATAAATCACGTTTCAACAATGGAAGTAGGAAATGAAATCATTGTGACTTGTAGGCCATATATGTAATACATACCTATGAGACATTTGTAAAGTAATTTGAATGGCAAGGGTGCAATTTATATACATATTTGAGTAATTATATAAGTTCTATAGCTGATCAGAAGAATGAAGGTTTACGCACGTGTATTTATATGATGAATGCTCTTCATATATCAGTTGTTGTGAATACTGTTCTGAATATGACGTTATGTATGATAAGGTTAAAAGTCCTGCAGGTTGGCTGTCAATGCAGCAAGAAGTGTCTCTGCAAAAGAGAGAAGCAAAGCTTCCATTGCACAGTGACTGCCAGCACTCAGCTGGTTAGAAAAATCAATTTGACTTGAACGTCGTACCTCTATTTGCTGTTTTCAAAAGTGGTGAGCATGTCGTGTCTTGAAGATATAAGGAAAAGGGATGATTAAAGCCATATAGTTATTTAAAACTGAGTTTGCTTACTTAATTTCCTTACCTTTCCCCATGAACTTTGGTTTGGCCATGAAGAGCAGCAATGCACACACCTGTGCAGCGTTTCCACCCAGTAGATCTCAAGCTGCTTCTTACAAACCCCCTTTAGGTTGAAAGCTAAGTATGGTAGGGCATTCCTCCCTACAGGACAATGGGGAAAGTGTCTTGAGGAACAGGAGATGGTGACAGCATTGTGAAGGTCTCTACGGAAGTATCTTTAAGAACAGACATCACACATGGCAGAATTTCAAAGGAGTCCTACATGCTACATCTGCCTCTCCAGCTACTCAGGTCTTCTGCATAAAGCACAGTCAATGGTGGAGCTGAGAGGATGTAACAGATTTCCTAGGCAGACTTGGCAGAAAAAAGTGATGCTGTACCAAGCTGTGAGACATCTGTTTTTAAATGCCTTGTCTGCAAGTAGTAGGTAGAACATAAAGGGATTGTCCTACCCTATGCAGAAGACAAAAAAAGCTGAAAATCGGGGTTCATGATGCTAGAGGGAGCATTTGTGCACATTGCCCTGCCCAGAACAGTAAGTATTCCAGCAATTTAACTATTCCTGTTACCAGGCACAGGGACTTTAATGAGCCTGAAACAGATTTCCATCCTTGGAGCACAGAACAGGAATCACCTTCCTGAGGCACAGAGAAGTCTCATCATGACCACCCTGGAGCCACAACCTGTAGGTCAGACCATGCGGGCACGAAGGGGTTAGAGCCCACCCTGCTCACTTACTTTGGAAAGATCCCTACTTCTCAAAATGCTAACCTCCGTATGTGCCCACCTGCACATTTTCCATCTCTGAGAGCCACAGAGAGTACAAATGTTCCCAAGTACTCTGCTGTCCACAGAGAAGTCAAGCATGAAAATCTCATTTGTGGAGCTCAACAGGAGGCTGTTCTGGATGTAACCGCTATTTAACTTTTTGGGGGTTTATGTCATTCCTTGTTAATATTGCTAAATGACACATTCTGAAGCCACTATCACACAGTGTGCAATATCTCTGGGGAGAACGAAGACTATGAAGGCCACCAAGTTTTTTCAAGTCCCCTCTTCCAGGGCATAATTCCCTCAAGATTACAGTAGCTCTGTCTCTGCAGATGCCTTCCAGCTGCCCATAATCTTTAGAGCAGTTCTTTGGCGGGTGCCGAGGACTATTTATGTGAGCCCCAGGCTTCCTCCCAGCAGCTCTGCAGACGGCCTTTGGAGCTACAATGACTCAAAATGTGCAGGTTACCAGCATGACTAGCGACAAATGGCAGTGTTTGGGATGCTGCTCCTAACGAGCGATGCCGAGCAGCCCAGCCCAGCTGTGCTGCCTCTTCCTACCCTTCCCAGCTGTGTCTCCAGAAATGAGGAGCACTGCTTGACACCACCCCGCTCTCTTTGAGCAGGAAGAAGGTGAAGGCGAAGGGGTTACGGGCAGACTGTAACCCCAGTATCACCCTTTAGGTCATTTCTATTGATGTGTCTTCATCTCCCCAACAACATTCTGAAATAGAGCAGAGCCGCCCGGGGAGTGTGTGTGTGCAAAGAGGTGCATACTCTTCATTATTTTTAGAAGGACATGAGAAAGTTGGTGTGGAGCTTTGATTCAGAGAGCTGGGTTCTTCTGTTTAGGGAATGGCTCGTTTGCAAACAGAAATTTTGTTATGAAATAGAATGTGGGAAGATTTTATTTTTTTTTTAAGTCGGTATGACTTAAATGAGTTGGAATGGCTTTCGTGTTTTACCAGTTATAAGGATATTTTGTTACATTAATGATTTTGGAATGGAAACTGTACACATGTGAATAAGAAAATATCAACATGGGACTACTTACTGAAAAGAAAGTGCTTTTTTGAATATCTTTCCAGAATAAAATGTTGTCCAAACAGCATTTAAAAAAAACCCAAACTTTTAGTATCAAGGACACTAGAACTCACTTTGGTGACAAATTTCTGATCTCCTTTACTCAACAATTTGCTTTCAGAAAAAGCTGCTTACCTCTGGCTCTGCTCCTGAAAAGAGATAACTGGAGGTTTTGGCTACAAATGGTTCAAGACTCCTTGTCCGTGCCGTCACATCAAGCACAGGGCTTTAGCTGCTGCCGGGCAATGGTCCATCCATGGGGAGCGGGGCTTCCTCCGTTCATCTGCAGGCGTTCTGGCGCTGCTTGGTGGATGTAAAATCCTCCGTTGTTCGGTGCATCAGACACAGTTCTGTTGAGACACTGTGTTGCACTGGCACTGGGATCGTGCTGGCACGGGCTGTTGCTCACTAAATACGGATTCTGTGCTGTTTCTGAAATATTTTTTTCAAGGATATGTTTTGTACTGAATTTTTTTTTTTTTAATAAGAGTTTACTCTGTCCAAGATGTAAAAGGGAAAAAAAAAAGCTTTTCAACTCAAGTAAACAGAAAAGCGTGTGATGAGCGTTGGTACGTTTGAAGCTTCTGGAAGTGGTGAAAGGACAGGAACAGGGATGCGGGCAGGTCGGTGTTACGGGACTTGAGCCCGCCTGGCGCCGAGCCGTGAGGCTGAACCGCGGCGGCTCTTCCTTTGACCCAATTTTGACTTGAACGTTGAAGTTCCGAGGCCAGAGATGCGCTAGGTGGGCAGGATGGCTTCTCGGGAGGACCATCCCCCGCCGCTGGCCGGCGACCGCCCCGCCCCGCCTCGCCTCGCCTCGCCTCGCCTCCGAGCGCGGACGGAGGGGGTCGGCGGGGCGGGCGGTGCTGGGACCGGGACAGGGACGGGGACAGGGACCGGGACAGGGACCGGGACTGGGCCGCTCCTGCCGAGGCAGAGGGTCCCGCCGCTCCTCGCCATGCTGCCGGCGCGCCTCCGCCCGGGGCGGCTCCTGTCCGCCGGGCCGCTCCGCCTGCCCGCCCCGCGGGGAGCCGGCGGGGAGCCCCCCCGGAGCCCGGGCACCCCCCGCGGTAAGGGGCTGCGGGGATGGCGGGGAGGTTTGGCGGCGGGCGGGGGGTCGAGGCGGCGGAGCGGGGCTGGGGCCGGGTGCGCACCGCCGCCCGCGGGGGACACGGCGGCTCGGGTGGTCCCAAGCGTTGTTGTGCCGGTTTGGGTACCCACACCCCAGGCTGCGGCGTGGGGGGGGGGGGGTTGTCGAAGCGGACCCGCCGGTGCACAGTCAGTGCATGCGGGGGTATTGCGGAGGCTGCGTGGAGGTAACTGTGCGCAGCGGAGAGCTGGGAGTTTGATCCCCGAGTTGCTCTTCCAGCGACAGGGGTGGGCACGGATTTTCCCCTTCCCCCGCTACCCATCATTCATTGACTCTTAGTGCATGGTTTGACGAAGTGGTTTTTTCCTCATCTTTAAGCTGAGCAGCCTCACAAGGTGGTTGCAAGTTACAAACCTTCGAAGTTTGACAAAAAAATCCTCCTCTGGACTGGACGTTTCAAGACCGAAGAAGAAATTCCTCCCAGGATCCCGTAAGTGCGCGGCTCTTGTCCAAAGGGAATGTGGAGTTGAAGGGAAAGTGGTGGCGTGATCCCAATCTAAAGCTTTTACACAGAGATTGAACCAGTTTTTCATCACTGAAATCTTGGAAACAAATTAGAGGGCAAGAGAATTTCCTGTCCTGGTTAGAGGTTAAGAAGAAAAAATGTTCCATACTGGAGTCCCCAGAGTCTGGGATTAAGAGCTGGATCCATCTGAGTAGACAGCCTCAGTTACATTTATATACTGGGTTGTTTATTTTGTTTATTCCTAATGTGCAATCAGAGAAGGATGTCATTGGTAAACAATATCTTCTGTTAATAGCTCCCATAAACCATTCTAAGGGAGCTGACTGTCACTGAATGATTACATCCAACAAATTATGATCTATTATAGAATTTGAGGAAAAATAGAGAAGGAGGTTATGAGAGAAACATCCCCCACCAAGGAAAACCGGGTACTTGGCATAGCCTTAGCCTCCCGTTTTTGTTGACCCACTGGACTAGATCATCTTTGAAGGTCCCTTCCCACCCAAAACCACACTGCTTCTGTGGTTCTCTGGCTTGCTGAAAGTTAGCATCTCCCAGGGGAGTCGGTCATGGAGCATATGAAACCCCTCTAATGCCAAATTGCTGCCTTTTTCTTAGGATGTTCAATAGCGTGTTAGATGTCTCTCTGCAGGACACTACTTTTTATCATCACAGCATGCCCCTGTCTGGGGTGGTACGTTACGTGTAAGCAGCGTGCAGAGCTCTGCCAAGAAACAGATACATCCTCCGCCTGTTCCTGTTGGTTCCTGACTGGCATTTGCTGAGCTGGGCAGCGGCTTTCTAAAGGGTCCCACCTCTCTTGCACTGTGCTAGTCCCACCATCTTCCCCTAGAGAACGGGTCAGATGGGTCTCAGAAGCTCTGAAAGCTGTTCAAGTCATCGGGAGGTGTTCATAAGGACACAGACGTTTGCCAGTCCATACACATACACGCACACACACACGGCTTGTTCCTCTGCAGTAGTTGGCCTGCCAAGTGCGTGTCACCACTTTGGGCTTTCAGGGTGGGCAAAGTCTTTTTAGAACTGTAAGATCATAAATAGTAATATACTAGAGGAAATGAATTGTGAGACATTGAAGCTGAACCGTGTCAATGCTTTAACTATTTAAAAAAACAACCAAACTTGCAAGATATTGTTACCTGTGAACAGAACCTAGCTGCTGAAGATAGTTTGTATTTAGGGTGAAGTCTGCAGTCCTTATTCAAGGTTGTTGGCTTGTTGTGGTTTGGTTTTTGTTGTTTTGTTGTTGGTGGTGTGTGTTTTGTTTTGTTTTTTAAAAAAACCCACACAGCTGTTACTGAGTTCAGCAGAGGTTTACCCGGCGTCTTGATGAAGGGTTGAGTAGCAAAGGCCCTAATGTGCAATTAGGGAGGAACATAATCAGGTCTGTTCTCCTTAAAGCAGAGTCAGAAAGCAAGAAGAAAGTGAAAATCTGCTTCAGAAGAGTTTCAATTAGTGCATCGTGGAATACGATTAGGCTAATCAGCCAGACTAATAGCATTTATGGTTTTGCTTCTGTTGCTACAAATGGATTAGTGGATTAATGACTTTATGTGCCAGTCTAATGTGTGGTTTGATTTAAAGATGATGTTTGCCATTGGACAGAAGCACTCTCAGCCACTGTCACTCTCAGCCATCGGCTGGCACTCTCAGCCATCGGCAAGAAACGTGTCAGGTACAACATGTGCCTGTGTGTGTTGGCAGTGACAGGGGTACATGGCACGGCCGCTCCTCAGACCTGCCCTCTTCTCTTGCATCAGGCCTTCGGGAGCAGCGCTGCCGCCCTCAGCCTTGGTACGCGCTCCCACGGGCACAACTTCCACCGTAAAAACTCCAGCTCTGCCCCATCCCGCCGCTCACCCTCTTTAAAGTAAAGCCAAAGGTGTTCTGGGGGAATGAGATGATCGCAAGATCTTTATTCACAACGTAAAATCAATTCTTTATGCAGCTATCCTTTTTACTTATATATATTACGTATAAAAACATAACTGTGTATTAATGTGTATTTATATTCTGTACCTTATGAATATATGTTTATACATATAAAGCATTCCCATGTGATTTATGAAAGGAAATTAAGTGTACAGCCAGCATTATAACGAAGACCTTAAAAACAGTATTCCCACGTATAATGTCTAACTCAGAAAATGACTTAGTGGAAGGTTTTGAGACAATTTTAGCGATAGGGAGATTGCCTGTGCTGGTTCTCGGGTGCAGGCAGCCTGATGCTGCTGCTCAGAGCGGAGGAGGGCGGACATGGGAGTGGAACCGAGGGAGCTGCTGGGCCGTGCAGCGCTTCTCTTGCAGCAGCTGCTGCCAAACGTGGGGCAGAAGTTTCATTACTTTTGCCTTTGACGACCGGCAAAAATAATCACATAGATTGTTGTCGTTTAGGTGTGTGTTCCTGTAACAGAGAAGGCTGACATCAGCTGCCCACTTTATAAATAAAGCTGCTGCTTTTCTAGAGAATTAAAAACTCATAGCAATACAAAATCTGTTTCAATCACCTACCCAGTATGTGAAGTCCCTGGCCTACAGTACACAGGACGCCATCTAAACAGGTTAGATACAGCTGGAGCGCCCCTCCTCTCCTGTGAGGACAGGCTGAGAGACTTGGGGCTGTTCAGCCTGGAGAAGAGAAGGCTCCAGGGAGACCTTATGTAGGGTGCTTACAGGAGAGATGGGGAGGGACTCTATCAGGGAGTGCAGCGATAGGATGAGGGGTAACGGTTTTAAAATGAAAGAGAGGAGATTTAGACTAGATATCAGGAAAAAAATTCTCAGGGTGGTGAGGCACTGGAACAGGTTGCCCAGAGAAGTTGTGGCTGCCCCATCCCTGGCAGTGTTCAAGGCCAGGCTGGATGGGGCTTTGAGCAGCCTGGTCTAGTGGGAGGTGTCCCTGCCCATGGCAGGGGGGTTGGAACTGGGTGATCTTTAAGGTCCCTTCTAACCCGAACCATTCTGTGATTCTGTGACAGCAACTGAGTAAGAGGAACTCGCTTTCACCACATCTGGTTAACACTGCATACACTTCTCCATCTCTTTAATAGATAAAATCCCTTCAATTTCACTATTTTGAAATAGAGCTTAAGGTATGACTTCTGGTGTATTTACCTCAAGTATTTAAGTGCAAATATTTATTGCACAAGCAATTTTTTTTTTCTCCAGCTTAGAAAAAAAAAAAAATCCATTTAAATTCACTACGTGTTGCTTTTCCACTGGAAATGGATGAGGGTCAGAAAATGCAAAGCTCTTGGGCGGTACAAAACCAGTCATGGCAATCTGAAGGCGCTTTTGTTTTAGGAGCTAATTCTGTTTTCATTTTTCAACAGTGGCGTTATGCCTGCGATGCTCTGAAGAAGAGAGCCTTCACAGTTTTCTAACGATTCAATTCAGTAACTTTTAATTGCAGGCCAGAGATGCTGGACAGGGCAAGAAACAAAGCTCGAGTCAAAGCTTGTTACATCATGATCGGCCTCTCCGTTGTTGCCTGCTTTGCAGTGATCGCCTCCGCCAAGAAGGTGAGCACAAGCGCTAGCCGGTTAGCGTGGAGCGTGCTTAAAAACGATGGAATTCTGCGAAAAGCAGACAAACCTGAACAAACCCTAGTTTTACCCAACCCATGCTCCGTTAAGCGGTTGCTGGCTGTTCCCAGGACTGGGTGGCTTTCCCCAAGGCGCGCGGTCACTCCTGCGACGCTGATCTTAACCAGACACGTTATGTCCGCAGGCTGCTGCGCGTCACGAGTCCTTGACGAGCTGGAACTTGGCAAAGAAGGCCCGGTGGCGGAGAGAGGCCGCGCTAGCGGCCGAGTCCAAGGCAAAGTAACTTCACACGAAACGCCGCACGTCCTTGTAGGAGCAAAATTAAGTGTTGCCGAGAGCGATGAGTGAATTTCACTGATAAATGGGTAACTGTAGCATTGCTGAGACTGGAGCCAACAAGGGTAGTCACATGGCCATGGAAAGAAGTGGAGGGTCTCTTTTGTTAGAGGGATACCGAATGTACTTGTTGCATATAATTAAATTTAGTTAGAATGTTTTGCACATGATTAAAAGCAGTAATTACTTTCAGAGGAGATGAGGTAGTTTCCTAAGAATGCCAGGTATGGGGGGAGCCAAGTTTCCACTACCTTGAAACTTTCCTTTCAGGCTTGATCTTGAGCTGTTACACAGAAGTTCCTTACGGAAAAAGTAGTTGAATTTTTCAATGAAAGGTGAAATACAGCAAAGACCAGGCAGTAGTGAAGTCAAAGGATGAAAACTGAAAAAATACATTATACAATTCACTTTTATGCTTCTACATAAAGGACAAGCTGTACTCTGCCTGAATATTACAACAATGAGAAGGTTTGGAGAAGTGAGGAGGGGAAATGGCCTGATAATCCCACAAATTCTCAAGTCCTTGTCAGCTTCATGGGAATTCCAAAAGTGATCAGTTCTGCAGGCAAAGACAGGACTGCGATGATTACCCTACAAGTATATGTTCGGTTAGGTATTTACAAAACATATTTAAACCCCCGAAGTTTTCTGTATGGTGCCAGTGCATAGTTTTACAGCGCACACATCAGCCAGTTTGAATTCATTTGCCTCACTGCTGTATTCAAAATGGCGTTTGTGTTTTCCTAGTTTAAGAAGCCACGCTTATTGAACCACTAAATAAATACAATCAACATCTGTAAAATAGGTTTTATTGGTTTCTGTATGGTATTTGGAGATTTAACATTCCATAATATTGCATACTACTCATATGTGTTCTGTTACAGTAAGGGGCCTTTGGCCTGGAGTTAAAGATGCACTATTACTAGCTGAAGTTAGTGTAGGTATTTTCGTTTCCACACATTATATGAAGATATTGTGCCGTAAGTAACTAAAATTTCTCAAGTCCAGATTTCAGTGAACTCTTGAGGTCACAGTTAAAACTTCACATATCAATTGGCAGACCTATTACAAAAATCCTCAGTTGTACAATTTAATAAATTTAAATCAACTGAGAACTGTGAAGAAAAGACAATAGTGCATCTTTTTTTTATTTTATTTTTAAAGACAGACCCGACAATAAATATTTTCCAGTTGCAAACTTGTTCTACAGCTAACTTACTTCTGTGCCAACATTATTACTATTTTCCGATTGCTGCTAGCAATGGTGTTTAAAACAAACACTAGGAAATGAAAAAGCTGTATGAACCAGTCCTCAGACAAAAGTGCAACGATGAAAAAATTAGATATGATTCAGTGTATCAAGAGTAGGGAACTGAAAAAAAAAAAAATCTTATGCTTTGCATAGTTGCATAAATTAGCTAGTTAGTATTCACATTTAAGCAGAACAAATGGTACCCTTTTAATTATAACCAAAACCCAAAAGCCAGTTTTTTTAAACAGATTTTGTAACTGATGGGGCACTTCAGATTCCATATAAAATACCAAACTTAAAAGAGATTTTCTTCTCTCAGTTCTTTTTGTGATTGTTGTTTGTTTTTCTCCACGCTGGTTTCATCTGTTTAGGCAACATCATCATATTCACGCCCCTACCTGCAAATGACCACACCAGAGCTGACCTTAAGTCATCATCTCCGGTTTTATATTGCTCATTTACGTGCTTTTAATAAAGTGTGATGTAAACCCAGTGATAACGCAGGAGAGGCCATGCTGGACGTTCATCCTTTAAAGAAGAATTTTCATTATAATTTTGTAACATCTTTAGGGTAAACCAAATGTTGAGTTTAAATAATGACTTCCATTAGCTAAAGTCCATCAATTTTAGTTCCCTTCTAAACTGTTACATTTAAATGTTACCAGAAGCATGAAATATAGTTTATCTAAATGCATAAAGTGCAGTCACTAACTGTTCATACATATAGAATAATATATCCACAAAACTGAAGACATTCTTTCAAAACAAATATAATACTTTAAATGTCCCCTCTTTTCTTCATTTTCAAGTCTTTTAATTAAGATATTTTGTAGTTCAGATTTGGTTTAAATTAGAGAGGCTTATAAACGCAGTTTTTACAGGGTTCTCCAAATAAAAAGCAGGCACAGCTGGTTATGGTATCAAAACAAGATTGTTAGAAACAATGGAATACCCTGTTACCTGAATAATTTTCTTACGCTAGAACTACATTGAAATTCAGCATTTACTAGTAATCCTGGTAGATTTCCATGATTGTTACCCTGTACTTTGAACAGATGGGGTGGGCGGGGAAAGAAGGAAGGTCAGTATATGAAAACCTAAAACTATGAGAGTAAAAAGGGCACAAATACAATCATCTAACATTATATGAAAATTTGGCAGCTGTAATCAATATTATCACACTATTCAAAACTGTTGTGCTGTACAAATCTAGGTTTAAAGTGTCATTTGCTAAAATACCTTCATTATTCAGAGTTCATAAAGTAACAGCACTCCTATATACACTTCTTACACTTCTATCTTCCACTAAAAAGACTTCAAAAAGAGGTTTCTTCCCTCCCAGTTACATCTTAGTCAAAATTGACCATTAATCTTAGAAAATCCACTTCAAGTCCCACATTCAATTACAATATAGTATATATTGCTGTAACATCAAAGTGAAACATCTAAGAATCTTAACTTGCATGTAAAAAAAATTCTAAATATAAAATGGTACTGTAAATGATACCACCTTTAACCTGTATTTTTCAGTGCATTAAAATCTTGTTTACTGACAAGCACAGTGCCATGGGGTAAGTAATTTGTAATTTAAATTGCAGCTTTTTATGAAGCATGAAATGCTCTCATATGTCAAGGATTTCACTTAACCCAAGAGTTTGACGTTAATACATTAAGTACAGGTAATAAAAAATAATCATACTTCAGAGGTAACCCAAAGTATTAGCTTCTCCAAATGAGATATACTACTAACAGACCAGAAACACTACTTATATGCAAGTCGAAGCAGAACATACATTTTTCTGTATTCAAAATTGTTAGTGTAAATATCAGAATTCTATTTCTTTTAGTGTTTAACAGCAAACACTGTATATTGTAGAGCCTAAATATTTAGATGACGATAACTTCTAGTTAGTTTCGGTGTCCACGTACTTAATGCTATTTACAGTACAACGAACTTCTCCTTCAACTGGAAAGGAGTGATTCACCATTCATTCTTCACTGCAGTATTTCTATTCTCTTACCAAAAGAAATCAGAGTTAGTGAACTTAAAGAACAAATCGAGTGGTGGTAGCGTATTTGGTCAAAAAATAACACCTACTGTCTAAACTTTTAAGAAGCTACTGTACTAGAAAGGCGAACATTGCAAATGTTTCTCAAACTAAAGTGTTACCACATTGTGACAGGAGACAGCTGTAAAGCATGTGCTTGGCGATTTGTGCAAATCACCATCTCTGTCATTGATAATGGCAGCATTCTTGTGGTAACTACAGCAACTGCTTCCACTGCAAAGTAACTGTATTCGTGGCTGACTTTTAATGCCATTTAGCAGCTTTAATTTCAGAGCCAACAACAAACGACCAGCAAGCTCTCTGCTGATTCCAATTTGAAAACCTCTGAAATAGTCCTCTTCCCACATAATTCAGAAAAAGCTTTTTCATATATTCCATATTAGGTAATTAGCATTATATATGTATATCTATTATGTCTTTAAATACATTTTATAAATAAATTCCAACAGTGTGTTGTAAAGTAAGTAATGCATAAAAGTTTCACAATTTAAATAAATATTTTTCACATTCCAATTCAGCTTCTTACAAGCTCATCTTTATTTCATGCCTTAGTTCTGAAGCAACGTTTTTGCTTCAATACAAGAGGTAGATTTGATAGAGACTGGGCAAGTCAAGCCTACTGCCAAAAATGCAACTGTCAGTAACTGTATTGCTGATATGCAGTTTGAGACTACATGAAAAATTCAGAACCACTGCCTAAAATCCTACTAAGTCTTAACAGTTCTTGTTAAATCACATGTAATGCTTTAGACACGATTACTCACAGTTGTTTTCTGTACTTAAGAGATAATGAAAAACACAAATACAAAACAAAGAACAGTTGTATCTAACACAATATATAAAAGTGCATGAGCTGCTGCTTCATCTATTTCTGCAAAACATATTCAATGGTTTCCTCTAACTTTGGCCATAAAGAAAAGACCTCTGGGGAAAAAAGAAAAACAAACCAAACCCCAAGTGTTTACATTTTATGCTTTCTTCACTTCAATAGTTTACAGCTGAAACCCTTCCATTGGAGCCTCCTGCTGTTGAAACACAAACTGCTGCTGACTTTCATCCACCTGAGGTGCAATACTGGAGTCCTCCTCTTCGACACCAAAGTAATGTTCTATGAGTTCAAAAGCCTTTTGGTAGATCTCTTGGTTTTCGTGCCTCTGAAGAAATTCAATTTTATCAAGTCCTAAATTCAAAACAAAACATTTTCAAAATCTAGTTGCTTAAATGAGTGATGAATTCAAAGCAAAACAGCTTGTAGTATAGCAGTGGTACTTAGATTGAAAAAAAAAACAACAAACACGCAATCCCAAATCATCTCAATTCATTTGATATCACCGATTCTTAATTTCCTAATTCATGTTGCTAGTCTTCGTTTTCTGCTGTCCAAACTAATTTTAAAACTATGTTAAAAAGGTATCAACTGAACTAAGGCGGAGGAGGAGGCTGTAGTATCTACAAAGAAATATGTGATGTCTACAAAGAAATGGAATTTGTGTAGAATTAGGATAGCACAGAACTGTTTGCTGTAGCAATTTCCAATATCCCTATTTCTTTTCCTTTACTCTTCAGTAAAGGAAAACTTTAACTCTAAATTCTATCCCCTATTATGGAGTCATCACTGGGCACAGTCTGTTATTTTTTTTTAAATTTAATTTTAAGACTTGAAGATAGTATCTTTCCAAAGGCTTATCATTTGCAAGTGAGAGGACATAACCTCTGCAGAATTCACTGTTTGGCGGTCAGTTGATTCATAACTCTTTTTTAGGTATTTAAGATAATTCAGTTTTCACTTAAGTTGGATTAGGAAGAGCTCGTATGAACCCTTCTGGTGACTGAAGAGGCCAAAGCAATGAGGGTGATATAATCAGCTGTTTTCCCTACTTATACTCTACAGCTTTAGCAGCCTACACTTAACTGGTAAGGGAAAAAAAACCACCTCGACATTCAATAGTTGAAATTATGAAAGGACTCAAAATCTGGAACAGAATAAATTTCACTGAAGTATTCAGTACTTATTCCTCTTACACATTAAGTAAGTTCTCCAAGTATGCACTTGATTTTAGAAATGAAACTCCTGTAACACGGAACTCAGATTTAAAGGCTGCTTTACAGAAAAGTTAGTACCATCTATTCGGATATAATGTGGTCAACTAGAATTGTTATTAGCAGTTTCTGAAACACAAATGTCTGCCAATTTTGTTTTGTCAGAGCTACAAAAAGATAACCCTCCATAAATAATGCAATATTCATTTTAACATTAATTTTGTTAAATCAAAAGCATCTAGTCAGGAAATTTCAGAAATAGTCATTTTAGGTTTGATACTCTGCCTTTAAAATGTGGTTTAATTAAACAAATCTTAAGAAAGAGAGAAAATACTTCAACAAATTAGATTCAAACTTATTTAATTTTATGATCTGAAGTTGATTTTGCTATTACTGATATTTACTATGCTAAAAAGTGATCTGACTTTGGGAATAAGTAAAATAAACTCCGATCTCACATCCCTGTTGGTAATGAAACTGAACCAGACAGGACAATATATTAAAGTAATAAAACTGCATTTAGGATTGGCTGATAAACTTATGCAAACCATGGCTTCAATAGACTAGGACACCTGTGCGTTAAATATTTCCGAGATTGTTTCTCTAGAGAAACATTTCATAAACTGACCACAGACAAACATCCACAGGTTTTCTGCATTTAATCCCTTTTCCCAACATGTTACATTACTTAATTTATGCTACTTTAATACCCACTTATGCTTGAAGTAATTCTTATGTTAAACTTACCTACAGATTTCAAAATGGTTTGCAATGGTTTTGTTTTGACAGCCTGAAATAAGGAAGTTCAGGTATGTAGTTTTACAAGAAGTAATTTCTTACCATATGCTTCCTCTATAAGGGCGCAATAAGGATTAATGCCCATTCCATTTTGCTTAGACTCTTGTTCTCCAAGACGCAGAATATTTTCAAGTCCATTTAAAGCCACCTGTACTATTTTTGAATCCATCACAGTCAGGAGGTCACAAAGAGGCTTGGTACAACCCAGTGCTACCAAATACCTTTGTAACAGCAGAGACACAGAAGGGGATGGGAGGAAAAAGAAGGACTGATAATCCAGCACATTTTTTCTGACATGCCAGTCTATGACTACTGGTCCTTAATTTTGCTAAAGTGATTGAAACAGAAAAATTTCTAAAACATGCAACAACACAAAGATAAGCTCAGTCTGAAATTGAATAACTATTTTAATTTATCCTAATGAGAAAATTTAATGTTCATATTCCTAACTAGAGTGTGGAATCTGTAGTCTTTTCAACTCCTTTTCACTTGTGATCTTCAGATGTGTCTAACTGAATGTAAGAGAAAAGGTTAGTTTTAGCAGTAACTTCTTTTCTCAGGCACTTGAAATTTCGTAGTAGCAAAAATATCTAGTAAATACGTCAGCGACAGATAACATCGGACACAGCTCTGTGCTAACATAGTCCACACTAGTAGGCCATTAAGATATTAGCATTACCTACTATAAAGGGAAGGACATAATTGTAAATATAAAAAAATATTTGGATTCTGAGTATATCCTATTCCTTTTTCCAATTTTGCAAAAAATTGTGTATGAACTTTTGGAAGTCAGAACCTGTGTCCTTGTTTCTACTGTGTAAGTAAAATGAAGACAGTAATGTTTGCCCGCATCAAAAGGTTGCTTAAATATAGTTTACTTAGTGGTTTTAAATTACCCTGCAGTTAGACAGTAGTACATTGAGGACATTAAAAGGGCTAAAACTAAACACAGATAATATATCTGTATTTCGTGACAAGAAGCTATGTTTATCACATTACACGCACATTTACTATCCTGAATTAATATACATTTAAAACAAGCTAAAATTTAAGATGTTACATTATGCAAGCAACCAAAATAATAGCAAAAAACCACCAAACAACTTTCCTTACCTCTGATAACATTTAGTGATTATAAGGAAACCAGCACAGTTTAAATTTTAAATAACTAAGCCTGGACTTACTGCAACAGATCTCCTAAATGTGCTGGAAGAGTTATCATATCACTTTCAGTTCTGGCTTCCAAATAATACTCTGTCATTTATAAATCCATTTGTCAACTACTGACTCAAACTGATCACTATGCTGACAGTATTCAGAGAAACTGGGGAGTATTTTATTCTAATCATTCAAGAAGTCCAATCTTTGCAGCACATAAATAGCTGCTGACAGTAAAATTTTAATCAAACTGAATTTTGAAAAAGTAATTTAGATATCTGCTTTAAAAAAACACTGATAGTGAGTTTAAAATACATTAAGAAATCAGTAAATTTCCTGAAGTCTCTCCACAAAGATACAATCCCATTGCACAGGTTTTCTAAACAACTCTCCTAAATTTTTCAATTTTTACACACTGAAGCTGTTCATTAACTGTTCCAACTGTGTTTGACAATACAATATCAATTTTGGAACATAACCCTGTGAAAGCTTTTGGTGTAATACCACTGAAACAAAGCAGCATCGGTCAATTTATTATTAAGTCTACTGCGCATATTTCACTCGTTTTCCTGATTTTTTACATGCTTTGTCCCTGTACAGACAGTTTCAAGAAAGTTGCGTCTAAGATTTTGTTGCTATGTTTCTCAAGATTCAAATGCCTTAGAAATATGCACAGAATATTCAAATGCCTTAGAGAAGATACTTAGGCAGAGAAACTAGTAACACATACAAACTTACCTAATCTGCTCGGGGGTTCCTCCTGATGTTGCATTAGTTATGGCCCATGCTGCTTCTTTTCTGGTGCGAAATTCAGCTTTTTGAAGAATTTCAATCAATATTGGAAAAATATTTGCATCTATAACAGCCTAAGAGATGAAATTGCAATATTTTACAATCATTAATAAAGATTTAGTATACACAAAGAACATTAATACCCTTCACTACAAGAGTCAGTGATGCCTGCTGATATCAAAGCAAACAATATCTTGTTAGAAGGCAGCACACTAACTAGAAACTCTAAACTGAAATTCAGAACTATTCCAACAGTGCACTGCAGCAGCCATCAGAGTATCTTCTTTTTTGATTTCTCTGTCTCTGGTGGACAGAATGCTACTTACTGGATAGGTCCACTTAAAAATCACATGACATAAGCACTAAACCTGAGTTTTTGAACTGGAGATCAAGCCTCAGAACAAAACGTCACTTTGTCCATTTTATTCAGGTTTGCAGTCTCCATGGAAAGACTATGTCTATAATTGGAGACTATATTATATATTTTAAATGGCATCAAGAAGTAACACTTTCACCTTTCATTGAAGTAGAGGGGGGGGGGGGGGAAATCGTATTGAAACATGTACTCTGATTCAGAATTCTCATTTCTATCAACCAGAACCTTTTTCAAGTAAACCCAGACACCTGGAACAGCAGTCAGGATTTAGTAGTTCCCACAAGAATACAACTTAGTATTGATGACACCATGCAGGTTTTTTATTCAAGCAAAATGTTCTACATTTGCAAATCTATAGAATTAGTCCACTGGACTAATTTGTGCAAAATGTTTTGTTTCAACTTTTAGGAAAGAAAAATTGCTTATTACTTTAACATATATATTGCAATGCAAAACAAAATTACAAGAGAATATACCAGCAGATGAAGCTCCCACAGGGAAAAATAACAACTGTTGATATTGACTTATTTCTCCTTGTGATGGAAAACCAAGTGAACTAGTAAAATGAAAACAAAACCAACCAAATAACAAATATACAGGCTTTACCTGAATCTGAGCTCTGTTTCCTGCAGTAATATTAGAAACAGTCCAGCACGCTTCTTTTCGAATAGATTCCTTGGGACTACTAAGCAAGTGCAAGAGACAGGGTAATGCAGAGCAGTTTAGAATCACCTAAAATAATGTGAGAATTGAAAATTAGATACGTTTATAGATACTGTCTTGTGCATTATACATATATATAAAAGCATTTTACAGATGACTTCAAAGGAAGATTTTGCAACACATTTATACTATACAAAGTTTCATACATAACATCTTGCAAAATTAGCATTCAACGCTGTACTGTGTGAACAGACAATCCAACAATTTGAAAGAATCTGCCCTCAATTAAGTTCAGACCAGAAGACCAGCAACAGTAAGACTAAATTAAGGCTGCTTAAGGCTAGAATCTGAATAACTGAGAATAACCGAGAAGTGTAAATCTAATCTGTATAGTTATTTGTTCATTTGGTTTTTAAAGAGACAGATGATTTCTATTTAATTCCTTAGCAAAATCCTCTCCTACAGAGCTCGCAACAAATCATGTAATTAACTTATTTCCTTATTTTCCCTTTACACTACTTCTGTCAGCCTTTTAGACACAATTTTCTTTAAAGCAAGACTTGTCTTAGCATTTCCTGCATTGCTTCAAACTCAATTCCATTGCCTAAAATTAAAAAATTAATCTTCAGAACTAATTGCATCAGTAAGACTATCACATACAAATTCACAGATAAATGACATCTAACTGTTGCTTACAAGTAAAAACTTTGACTGCATTTGAAGACTTAAAAAAGGGAATGGTAATAAATAATTGAACCCTCACTACAGAGGGGAAAAAAGATGGGAGGAGGGGAGGCGGGGGGGAAGCAACAGTCCACACAAGAATGAAGCAATCCACTACATACAGAGCTGTAAAAAAAAAAAAAAAAAAAGTTCATTCTTACAGTAATTTAATGTTTAAAATAGCAGCCTAAACTGTCAAATTACCAATACAGATTTGTACAGAGCCTCTTTCACTGACATATGCAACTACCTGTACTGGGCACGTACTTTGTCACAATTTTTACAAAATTCTGTCCTGCCAGTTCATTTTTCTTAAATAAAGTAGTCTTACCTGTGTTTGGATATCATCCCCAGTCACAATATTTCCAACTGCTCTTAGTGCAGGGGATACCACCTTGTAATCGTTATGCCTGAGAACAACATTAAACCAGTCAGTATTACCAAGTGTTAAAGGATAATTTCGCATTTTCAGCTTACTTCAGGTGCTAAATTTTTGGTTATAGAAAACACTGTACTACTTCTTATACTTTCCCCCTATTTTGACAACTGCAAGCCCACAACTGAATTGCTGATTCAAGGAAAGTGCATCTCTATGGAACAACACAATTTAGAGCAATCTATCTGTCCACCAGCTCAGGTATTACTGAATACAATACTGGAACCTGCCTCGCTCAATAGCCACAGAAACAAAAAGGGTGTTATTAGCTGTATACTAAATCACAACAGCCCCGCTTTGTAAGTGAAGTCCCCCTTTTGTAAGTCAATAACCCTAGAAGCCAGTACATGAAGCCAATATTCCCATATTCAACTGCCTGAGGTGGGGGGGAAAGAAGTCTACTCAGTTGTCCTAAAGCTTCTACGGAAGACAAAGCAACTTCACCCTCTCGGCACAGCTATACAAATGAACTTCTCACAGGGAACTGTGCTGAGCTGTCAGCGCTGAGAACTACTATCCCTGACCTACTCTGCAGTCCCCATGTAAACACAGGGATTAGGCTCTCTTTCTAGGAAAATGACGAACCATAAATGAAATATACTGGAACAGTTCAAAAGTGGCACAAGCCTGTCTCTGGACTTTGTGAGTCCAAAAACTGTCTGTATTGCAACTATGTCTCATAGAAAGGTAACAAAATACAACACTGACATAAATAAATAAATAAAAGCTGAGAAATTGATTTAAAATTCAACTAACTTTGCTCTTCAGTCTTCACCTTTCTATTCCTCCATGTAAATTAAATCCTACATTAAATTTTAAAGAATATAAAGGAATACTTTGGACACAACTTTTTTCACTGTCAATCTCAGCAAAAATCCCAGGAGCCAAGCAACCTAGCAAGCAACTTAAAAGGTTTCAGATTGAATTTATGTTCATCACTCCTCACAAAATAAATTCAGACTTGAGGTGAGAAAAAACAAGTCAATCTGAATTCATTAATATTAACAGTACTGCAAGACATTTATTTGGGGAAGACTTACATCAGCAGCTCTACCAATCTTCGACACACTCCAGAATCAATAACAGCTTGAATTTTATCATTGGGACCATCTGAAAGGTAAGAGAGGGCCCAGCAAGCATCTGCTAATACATCCGGGTCACTGCTAAATAACAGTCTTGATAAAACATTTAAGCAAGGAGCAACCTAGGTTAAAGAAAAGTATTGCATAGAATTAGGTGTCTCATATTTTTCAAGTTTCAGACAACATTCTGCAAAGGCATAAGGTGCAAAACTATTTACTGCCAAAGCATACGCGCTCATTAATGAATCAGGACCTAGGTGGAACACTTCCTGATTAAACTAGATATCCAAGTCAAACTGGAAAATCGGATAAATTCTGATTCTATTGTTTATTTAGAGATACTATATTAGATATATAATTGTTCAGCTTAAACAAAAACAATCTGCTTTTACAGGTAACCAGATAATCATGAATTCCTGACGCTTTTTTGAATCATTCAGGGAACATAGTTTCACAGTAATAATATTTTTTTTATATGGCTGTCTTCATAAAGTACTGGTGGTTATTTGTAATAACCAATTTACAATTGCTTTACCCAAAGAAACTCAGAGTAATTCACAGAGGACTCAATGTTCACTGAACCAAATCTAACAAGCAACGGCTGACTTTGTTTCTCACTGCAACTGTAGCCTCTGACCTTAATCTCCTACAAGTTCCACACATACAAAGCCAAATGAACTAGACCACTTTACCACCACCTGAAACCTGACAGGTTTCAGCTGTACAGCTTGGGAATTTCATATTCTTTGTAGAACTTAATTCTTTATCTTGCATCAGTTGTGAATTTCAGCCTCCTTTATGTGTCTAACTGAAGCTATTGCAAAGAGCAAAAAGAAAGGAGCTATTCTTATTTGCAGCTGCCTACAGGGCATCCTTTTCCACTGAAGTTAAAAGTGCTTAAGCAGCAAGAAATCTTGCTGTTCTTTTACTACCAGACCAAAACACTACTGAAGGATATAATTTAGGCAGAGCAATTGTAAGGTGATCAATTAATTGACATCAGAAATCCCCCTTTTTTGTTAACATCTCTCCAAGAATTATTAAGGAGCAATGACAGTAATTACCACTCCATGAGGTAAGCTTCAAGACATGTAAATTCTCTCCAGATTATCTTTAATGGTAATTTAAATCCAGTCTCTTTTACCAGAATACAAAATGTTCAGTTCCATCTTTTAATATCATTAACCTTACCAGAAATTTATTTCATACTGAAAATAAGGAATTAATACTCCTACTAGCCTCTACAGTCTTACTGTCATTACAACCACATACTGGAGAGAGAAGGAAGTGAAGGGGAGAGCATACAGGCAGATCACCTCTGTCATCATAGTCTGATTTAACTGCATCTGACAGAGCAGAAAACTCAAAATTTTATTCTTGCACCATGCACTCACAATCGTAAAATAAAAATCAAAAAATAATTATTTTTAAAAAACTTCAATCATAACTCACATCCTCTAAAACAAATCTGGAGAAAATACAGTCCCAAAGGTTTTAGTGATGAATGTATTATTTGTCCATCATTTCATGCCATTGAATGACTATTTGCATCTGACTAACTACGATCTCAGGGTTTTAAGTAATTTAATTTTATTGCAGATAGGTGTGTCAAAGGAGATGATTTTGTGTAGATACGACAGATGGACAAGACTGTGTGATTACATTAAAAAGACACAATCGAGTCCATCTCCAGATTCAAAGATTCTGTCTGTTATAGCATATTACAAACATAAGTCATCTTCAGCTTTCTGATTTCTCAAAATGAATACTTTATTATACCTTACTGAAGTCTGGAGGTGGGTTCTTTCCTCTACAGAGATTTGAGAGAGCCCAAACTGCATTTCTAGTTGTTGTAAGACGATTTGAATTTGTTAACAGTCTGTCAAAGTGAGACAACAATTAAAAAAATAATCATTTCTTATTTAAAAGGTAAGTCTTTTTATGTTTATTATCACCAACAGTTCCTCAAATCAGGAAAAGAAATTGAAACAAGTGCCCAAGGATTTATTTACCTTCATAGTTTACACGCTGCAAATATTTTCTTAGAATCAACTGAATCTGAATAGATTACTTTGCATGGACATCTCATTCCCAAATCAAGCATATGCTTATAAAGTAAACCATTGCTCATATGACAAATCATTCAACTAATCTTTTCTGATGGTCTTCAGAAGGGGCTAGGAAATCCCTTGAATTAATGTTGATGTTTACAGTCAGAGAATGCCATTAATAATAAAAATAGTTCCATAAAAAGTTTTAACTTAAAAGATCTAAAAAAATTAATGCTTTACTACTTTTGCTGAATAAAATGAGAACGACTAAACACCTGAAAAATCAGGTTCACTTTCCAACACATACCAAAATGTCTAAAACTGTTAATCCTTTAAATTCTCGAGTAAGGCAATCACATTCTCCTTTAAAGCATTTTATTATTTTAAGCAATAATAAATTGAATAAAATTTCTGTTGTGTAAATTTTTTCTCTGTGATGAATGTACCTTACACTCTTATGTAAGTGTATATTAAATGCTGGAATGATATTCCAAGTGAAATCTTCTGGTGGAACACAGCTCATATAATCACTACTCTTCTAGCTCAACTCAACAAGTAAATGGATAGACAGCAAGACCAGAGCTCAGAGCTACTCAACAAAGGTGGGGAAACCAGTCTACTGCCCAGCCACTTGGAAGTGTCAATTAAACCAGCTCTCTCACCCTATGTATCCAGAACTCTGGCAACACAGAATTCTGCACAATACAGAAATTTTATACCTGTGAAATGACACTCCTTTTGTAAACACTGGAAAACTTGCAGTCATGGACTAATTAATTAAAGATACACATGAAGCTCAGGTAATCCAAAACATTAGATTCATAGCAATATAATAAAAAAAGAAACATTCTGAATTTAGCAAAAAGCTTATATTCTTTTCAAATGAATTTCAAGTTGAAGTTTAAAGTTATCTATACCTGTCAACTACAGTTATGGTATTAATTTACAATACTTACTCCAAGAGGGGTGGTAATATTCCACAGTTTAAAACAAAGTCTCTGCATTCTGCGTTATCACCAGCAATATTACCAAGAGCCCACACAGCCTTAAAAAGCAAAGCATTCAAATGAATTTATACATGCTTGCAAATCAACGTTTACAGATCATCTATACATTTTTTTACAGCAAATATTACAGAATAAAAAAAAGCAGTATCATTCCAAATATAAAATTTCAGAAGACTACTCATTTCTGTATTACATTTCTTATGAACTCACACAAAGTCAACTACCTACACTTGATGTCATCCTTTCAAAGAAATAGTCTTCTGCTATGAAAGTATGTTGATTCACGTGCTTTTCAATAAGAAGGATGCAAGCATTTTTTTCAACAGTTACATTTCCTCACTATGTGTAATAGATTTAATAAAACTGGCTCAAAGTTGCAAAAAACGTATAAGGAATAAAAAACTTAAATCATGAACCTTCACTATACAAACTTTCAAACATGCTAAATAAAAGCCAGTAAATTACAGCCTGTCTTAAAACATAAACAACAAACCCCAAACCAAACAAAAACCACCAAAGTTCAGGAAAATGTTAGTGAAGACTGTAACATATTAAGATGGAAGAGCAGAAGGATACAGGAAATAAAGATGCAAGATAACTTAGGGAAAAAATCCACATTGTTTTCTACTATATTATTTCTATTATGGTGTTTCAATTCCTGTCCACCTGTAAATGCCACAATAGAAGTTAGGTTCTTTCTTCAAATTACTCAATAACACGAAATAAAAAAACAAGTTCAAAGAAACCTAAAAGAATCAGAGGGGAAAAAAAAAAAAACATGACAGAAAAAATACACTGAAGGCAAATTTTAATCTTCCTGGAGCCAGATCAATGGGCTAGTAGGCAAATGGGGCTCAAAACCCTTCTGACTACACACCCCAAAAAAACCCATTCATAAATTAATTTTAAGTTATAAAATACCCCAAGAAAAGTTACCTGCTCTTGTACATCTTCATGTTCTGAACTAAGCAACTTAATAAAAATTGGAACAGCTCCAGTTTCAATTACAACTTTGGTGTGTAGAAAAGTTCCAGATGCTATGTTTGTCAAAGCCCAAGCTGCTTCAAACTGTTAAAGAGCACCAAGAAGACCACATTAAACCACTCAGTAATAAAACTTTAATTCATGAAAAACAGTTTGACATGAGAGTTGCAGAGGTTAATTTTCCAAATTTTTTTTCCCTTTCCATTGAATTGCAATTATTACTATTATTGTACATTCTATACAATAAAATAATTGACTTTGACAAAATCTCCATTTAATAAGAATCTTCAGCATGTAAATTATTTTTAGATTTTGGCTTGCAGCAGTAATCATAGGGAAGATTTCAAATCTCTATTAACTAGCACGAATCCCTTCTGTTTCCTCTACATTAAGTTAATTCTTCTAGTATGAATGCACACAAGGCCTAAGTGTCATTCCATGGGCTGCTACAAGTAGACAGAACTAGTTACTCCTATCGTTAATTATATATTTTTCAAAGATTTTCTAAAAGGATTTCTCACAAGCCTTTCAGTTTCCTGTATTTTTTTTATTCTTTTTTAAGATTTCAACTAAGAAGTACTACAATATACTCAACACAAACAAAACAGATTTTGCTCACACATCAGTGCTGATGATCTTCATATACCATTCTGGAAACCCTCTTGAATACATTCTGCTTTCAACACCCAAGTATTTGATCAGCTGAATACATAACCCTAAAGACTACTACGAAATTCACAAGAGTCAAGACACAATTTCATTGGTGGTAACTAAACTGCCAACTAAAATTTAGAGCCTCAGTGGTTAAAAATAATTAAATTCGGTTATATATATATATATATTTGTATTTTTAAAAAATAAATAAAATCACATGCTTTCCAAAGCTCTTCTAGGGGGTTTCTAATCCCACTCCAAACTCCCAGCCAGTACCAGCCAAACTCACTTGCAGAGTGTAGTTCTCATTCCTCTCTAGAAATTTCACAAATCTCTGTACTACTCCTGGTTTTTGTATGACCTCATCTATAGGCGGATTAGGCTCTAGGAAATAAAAACAAACATATTTGTGTAAGTCTAACATAAAAAAACAAATAAATTACTCCTTCAATATGACATAAAACATGAATATGATTCTCAGTTCTTACCATAATTTTTGCCATTCATTTTGCCATTTGCTAATGTCAAATGAAGGAGCTAAACTTTTGACTTTAGAAGACTGCAGGATCACCTCCATAAAGTGCTACAATTTAGTAAACACCCTATTATGTGTAATAATAGTAACACATACTATTATCCATTGGCATGTTAGTAACACATTACAAAACACTGTTCCCTCAATCAGTAGTTCAAGTCAGTGGCAGAGCAATTATGATTAGATACTATTTTAAATGAGCAAGCACACCTTTGCCCATCATGCTATACAAATACTGGCATTAATTTAAGACTGCATGTCTTACAGTCTCAACAAAAACAAGTTACAACTGTTCTTTGGCAGACATATAATTTTTCTCCCTCAATTACAGAATGAGAAACAGAAATTGAATTACTGCAACAAGTACTGTAAGTAATGTTAGTGTGCAGTTAGTTACTGTCCTAGACACTTCCATCAAAATATCCTTGCTTTTGTTACTTTGTCTGAAAGACTTAACATGAGAATAACAAAGCTTTCTGTATTTAGCCATTTGGTCGGAAGAGATTTGGCATGGTTTCTCTATAAACAGAACCAGAGGTTTCAGCAAGCTCTATTTTAAAGCAAAACAATACTAAAGGTTAAGTGAGTATCACTAAAATTCACAATAACGCAGAAGGAACGAAAAAAATCAGGCCACATTTAGGTACCTTTAGATAGCAATTTTCTGAATTTCTGAGTTGCTGTGAGTTGCTGATCAGGATCATCTGAGAAAATCATCTGAACCATATCTACTGTAATAACTTCTTCCTAAAAATGAAAGAAGGATTTCTTATGTCTAGTACCATGCACATTAACAGGTAACATTCTAAACACTCTCTCCAGTAATTACCTCTGGAATAGGTACGGTAGAGCTGACATCAGGATCCTGAATTGGACTTTCTACCATAGATTCTTCATTTCCCGGGAGAGAAACGTTTCGGCGTTTAAACAGCTAAGCAAAGAAGAAAATTTTGGGAGGCATCAGAACTTACCATAGAGTGGGTACTGATGACACATACTTGAAGAAATGCTTTCACCAATACCAGTCAAAGTATTTCAACTACTCACCTTCCTACTCATCCATGCAAACGGAATTCTACGTGAAAGTTTAAAGAACATAAAGGAGAAAAACACTACTATATCTGTATCTTGATAAACTGCACTCCAACACTTCAGACACTTAAAAACTGAAGTTCTTTTTAATTAGCAAAGATCCATACACTTTTCCACATGTAAGAAAAAGAAGATACAAATCTTTTTACTTTTAGTCTTTTATCCCTCAAAATTAGCATTTATTTTTAAGCAGGAAATAGTACTCTACAAGTTACTTTCTCCTTTTATAGTTTATAGGCTAGTATCATCAACACAGAGCCAACATTTGTTTCAGCACACTGCATTCCTCCCTTCAACAGAAGGTCTGAGATATATTTTTTTTGCATGACAATTAAACAGCACCTATATTTCATATACAATTGCAGAAAGATTAAAACAGCAGCATTATTTTAATATAGTTGGAGGAATTTATATATTTATATAACAATTTAACAATATAACAATAATTATATATCAATTTATATAACATTAAACATCCTCTATGTCCAAAAATCGCTTTACAATTGCCTACATACACTTCCTGTGCTCAAAATACATACCTACACTGTACTATTTAGTATGCTATCTTTAATGAATGCCTCTTCATTTTCTGGCATACAAGCAAAACATTCACATTAGCCTGTTTTCTTCAAGGAACTAAACCTAAATTTTTACCTTTAATCCAGTACTACACTTACAACTACTGTAATTTAACAATTCTAAGAATATTATGTTGGTATCTTTAAAAATAAATCTTAGCCTCTCAACCCATTGCCTAAGATTTCTCCTGTAAGCACAGCAATGAAACCTCCTACTAAATCCTGAAGGTTTTGTCCTCTAGGTATCTGTAGACACGTAGATTTCTGCTACTGTACATGCCTTACACTGCAGACGAACTCCATGTGCACAGCTACCCATATCTCAAACAGGAACCTCAAACAAGGCATTCTCTCCCTTCTTCAGTACACTTCTGGATTGGGCAAAATCCTGGACACAAAACAACTACAGAATCCTGGACGTAAACAAGGTTTAATTCCATCTAAACCCACAAAGGAAGAAGAAACAACATTCCTCTTTTGGAAGATCAGCCATTCTTTCTATCACTCAACAAGGACACAGAAGCTCTTGGTTGAAATGCATAAACTGTTATTGTTTAGGATTACGGTTTATCTACCAGTTATAATTTCTTCTGGAGCAAAATCAGTCTCATCTCCCTACATAAACTTATTCTCCCCAGTTCAAGTGCAGCTGCCAAACACCAGTCCAACAAATTAAGATCAAGGAAAACGTAACAGTATTCTCATTGTTACAACAGTCAGCATGGGAGAGGAAACACCCATTATTTTCATAATTTATCTAGGGAGTATTTACTACAAAATATACAAACAAAACTTTCGGCAGGAACTGCAAAGCAGTTACCCATTCACAGGTAAATGCTCCAGCATTATGCTACTTCTTACTCTTACCTCTCTGGCCCAACTAATTTAAATTCTTTTTCCATGCAGTAGCACCGCTTTCCCAGGAGAAGGGTAAGCACTCCCACCTCAGAGAAGACTGTAGATCAGTGCCTGGGACACTCTCTAGGGTGTGGGAGACAAATTCAGCCACTTTAGACCAAGCAGAAAAACAAACCACATTCCTTACTTTCCCGGCAAGAAACTACTAAGCATTTTGGGAAAAGGAACTACCACAAACCATGAAATTATACAATGCTCTGTGTACTCTGATCACTAAAAATTCAATGAAGATGACTGAAAGTGCTATATACAATAGTTCAGGGTACACTAATTGGTAGCCACTTTACTAAGCTACTGTAGAAAAGCTCTTCGGCAATTTGAAATATGGCTTCAAAGATTAAAACAACCCTTCTCCCTTCTAACAGTACAACTTTGGCCTAAACTCTGGAAGAGGATGCATGGTTTCTAATCCTTACTGGAAATAAGAGTATCCTTTCAGCCCAGTCTTACATGTTTAAACCTAGACTAAAGATTATATTTAAGACACAGGTCTCTCCTATCTGTGCCCTAGTGACTTAAGAGGGCTTCTGTTCACTTTTTTGTTTTATGATCCTATCAACAGGTGCCTGGTGCTCCCCAAGACTTCAGAGAAAACAGACATTCAGCCTTGTGCTCTGGATTCTGCTCCACAGGAGGAGTCTGCTCAAGTCCTTTCACATATCTGAATTTAGCTTCACAAGCACAACAGTTAACAGCTCACCAAGATACTTACCTGTTCTTCCCTTTTCTGTTTCCGAAGCTGTATCCCTTCCTCCTCTCTTCGCCTGCGCATTTCTTGGGGATTAAGTGCATTATTCTTGTAGCTTTTCATCCTGAAGTTATCTTTACCCGGGCTCGCCATGTTGTCTATGAAAAAAAGAAAAATTACTCCAAAAGGCAAACTTGACATCTCTTATACTAGAGCAGCAGCTATATATTCCTGTAGCTGCTTGCAATACCCAGTTCATCAACAAAAATCTTTAAGGTAGAAATCAGAGGGAAATCTTTGCCTAGATGGGCATTTCTAAACTGTAGATGAAACTACAGTTCATCTCTGGGATCAGATACTTCATTAAAGGGCATAAGCTGCTGCATAAAGAAATCATGGGTCTTGTGAGCAAACTGAGAAACAAAAAGCAAACCCATTATGTTGTTAAATTTTGATTCTGTCAGAAAGTAAAGGAATTTGCTTCCTCCTCTCATAAAGGAGATATTAAATGTACTAAAAAATAAGGACAAATACAAGAAGAAAACCTGCAGTAATTACTGCTTTGTTTAATATCTTACTGCATTTGTTCTTTTTTTTTTTCCCCCTCTAAACTGTATGCAGAAAAAACTGCAGAAAACAAATTAAGGATCAGTAGCACCCAGACAGGCATACTCTCTTCCATTTTAAACTAACAAAATCATTGATTCATTCTAATTAACAGCTCTTTTGATGGATTAGAGAATTAGAATCTGACTGTCATTTCAGGCATACCAGTTAAGAAAAGATAAAAGTGATAAAACATGATTCTGTCACTGAAATGATCAAACTGACTGACTGACAAAGGTTGTTAAGAGCACGGTGCTGGTTTTTGAAGCTAAAACTGTAGCCTCTTCTGAGAAATAACTGTCAAAAATATGATTTAAGAATCTACACAAACTCTCACTTGTCTGGAATTTTTCCATGACAAGAAAACATCTAAACCACAGCTCTTGAGCTGTGTACAATTCTCTATCAACTTCCATGCTTGGACTATTTATTTTTTTTATATCAACAGTACCAAGGACTGCTGAGCAATAAACACAAGCCATGGGAGGAAAACAGTGTGAAGACTTAGGCAGACATCAAGAAGACATTCCAAGGACTCAGCAGCATGTTTTAACCAAACACATTTGCTTCATAAGAGCCTTAGTAAACTACTGTCATCTCTGGACCACAATGCTAAGTGTGCCACCATCTAAAGCAATTTTCTAGTAATTGTCATGTAACTTCTGAGGTACAATTTAAGAGGATCATTTTTACAACACTACTGGCTTAACTACTCCTAGAACATCATCACTTCCTTAATCATTCATGTCTTGCTAATTTAGTTGTGCCAATAAAACTGTCAGGCCAAGCAAGGTACCCAACAAGAGACGCGTGCATTCAAAGTAACCCAGTTTAGGTCACCAGCTCTACGAAGAGTTAAAGAAACACATCTAGGAGAAAGGTCTTATCAAAAGTGTCTTCAAAAGGAAAGCTTATGAATTTATAGCTTCATTCCCCCCAAAAAGAGTTTTGGTATAGACATCATAAGGGCAAAAAGACCGGCAGCCCCTGATCTATTCAGGCTTCATGACTTCTTCATCTAGATCCAAGGAAGCTTGCGCTTCTGCCCTGTGAAACTACACGCGTTTTAACACTAAATCCCTCCACCCACCACATCCTGCATCTCGCCCAGTTGTTGTGCCTAGACTAAGACCTCTCCTACTCGTGGTCCTTCTTCTCCCTACCTACACAAGGCTCCCTAAACACCGCGCCGCGATGTGCCGCCCCCGCCTGCCAGCGCCGGGGGCGGCCGGACGCTCCCCGCGGGCTTCGCACCGGCCGAGACCCTGGCACAGGGCCGGGCCAGACCGCAAGTCCCCTTGTCTGAGAGGACACCCAGGGTGGCCGCACAGAGGGACCACCGAAGCTCTCCACCCATGTCCCCAGAAAAACCCCCTCCACCAGCGCAGGGCAGGGAAGCAGGAGGACGGCTGCCCTCCAGCTGAGGGGACCAAATGCCGGAGAACAGCGCGGGAAGACCCCCGTCCCAGCACCAGCCTGGCGGGGAACCGAGCTGCCGTGCGCGGCAACGCCCCGCTGCTGCCAGCCACCGCCGAGCAGGCTGGAGACCGGCCTGCGCCGGGGAGCCTCACAGCAAGGGGCACCGCAACGCACACCGCCCCGGACGGGGGACACGGCTCCTCCCTGCCCCTACCCACCGGCTTCTCAGCGTTCTCCCGGCTCTTACCCATCGAAGCGCAGCCGCGCGGCGCCCGCCGCCCCTCAAGCGAGGAAAACCCCGCTCCGCTCCACCGCGGAGCGCGGCGCCGGCGCCCGATCGCAGTTGAAGATGGCTGCCGCCGCCCCGCCGCGCGCCGCACTGGCCGGGCCCCTCCGTTCCCAGCAGGCTGTGCGCGCGCAGGCACACACACACCACCACCTCCCCCCCCGCGCCCTAGGCCAAGAAACGACACTTCCTAGCAGGCAGCGCTGACGTGACGTGACGTGACGTGTGACGTGACGTGATGTGATGTGACGAACGAGCACCGGCGGCGGCCGTTAGGAAGTGGCGCGACGGTTTCGTTTCCCGGGGGAGGCGGGCAGCGGCGGCGGTTCCGCCATGTTGGTGTGCGAGGGCTGCGGGAAGGCGCTCTCCTCAGAGCCGGTGGCGCGGCGGCCCCTGCAGCTGGGCCGACAGCCCCGCTGCGACGAGATGCGGCGGCACGTCGAGGCGGGGCCGCCGGCCGCCCGCCGCCCCGAGCTGGCCGAAGGGCTTCCCTGCTGTCCCCTGTGCGGGGAGGCGGCGGGGCGGGAGCTAGAGGCCCACGTCTGGGCGCGGCACGGGCAGCTGCTGGGCGCCCCGGGCGGAGGTGAGCTGGGGCGGGGGGGGGGGCGTATCGTGGCAGAGCCCCGCCGAGGTTGTGGGTGGCCGTGGTCCCCCGGGCCCGGGTGAGCTTTGCCGTGGGGGGGGTGCGGCCGGGCTGCGCGGTCCGGGGGGTTTTCATCCCCGATGGAGAGCTCCGAGACCGCTGGTAGGAGCGAACCGGGGGCGGTGAGGGAAGGCGGTAGAGGGAGGTCACTTGGAAAGGGACAGCGAGCGAAGGTGATGGGGGCGTCCTGGAAAAATCTGCTCCAGAGGAGGCCTAAAAACACTAACGGAGGCGAACCGGCAATGTTCTGCGTGCCCAAAATACACCGTCCGTATCAGTGAAAGCAAATCCTGAAGCTTTCCTGTGATAGGGAGGGGCTTTTTACCTAATGGGCGTATGTTTGGTCGCAAAGGTTCGACTTTGCCTCTTGAAGTCTCATCTCGGGCAGGGTCCTGTAGAGCAGTTGCAGTCCTCGTTAGGGAAAGGCAGTTTTCAGCTTGAAGTAGGAACTTAGGACAGATCTAACACCAAAGTATTCTGAACTACTAAATGTTTATTTGGAGACCACAAGGATATTTTGGGGGATGAAGTTTGAGTAAGGAAAGCAGTTATTTATTTGAGTACTGTATATTTATTTTAAGCGTGCTCAGAATTTTATTCTGACTAACTGCCCAAGGTCGCTGGTAGTTATTTCAGAAACTTAGTAATGGCATCTCTGCTAGTGGGTGATTCTGTTAGAAGACTAGCATTCTTGGTGTAACAAGCTATGTATACTGACAAGAAAAAGAAATGATGGTGAAGGTGCAGGATGTGGCAGTATAATTAACCACACTGCATAGCCTGTGGTTAAAAATAGGTTTCTCTTAAAAACAGTAACAACAAAAAAACCCAAAACAGATCTTAGCCATGAATAATATCTTACTTATACGTGTGCAAATAATGCGGAGCTTGAATAAATAACTTACTTGCCTGTATGCGATTTTCTATTTTAAATATAGTTGCATTAAAGGTGTTTTGGTTTTTTTTTATGTACGTAGTGTGTTTCAAGAAACTATATGTTCGCAGTGCTATGCAAAATGTTGCCAGTGAATTTTGATTATTATACCATCAAGTTTCCCTCCAGCCAGTCACCAGCTTTTAGCTTGGGCAAATGCTTTCCAGAAACAATTAACATAGCATATTCATTTCTATGTTTGTGAACACAGGAAGATGCAAGTAAAATCTAGGGACTCAGAAGGAGGAAGTAATCTCAGTAAAGATGGAGTCAGGCTCTTCTCTGTGGTGCCCAGTGACAGGACAACAGGCAGTGGGTGCAAGCTGAAATACAGGAAATGCCATTTAAATGCAAGAACAGTTTGGGTTTTGGTTTTTTACTGTGAAAGTGGTCAAACACTGGAATAAGTTGTCTGGGAAGCTTGTGGAGTGCCTTTCCTTGGAGTTATTCAAAAACTGACTGGAAAAGGCTCTGTGTAACTTAACCTGTTTAACTTGACCCTGCTTTGAGGGACTAGATAATCTCCAGAAGTCACTTTGAACCTTACCTATTGTGTATGGTAATAATAATAATACTAAAATAATAATAATACTAAATCAATAATAATACCAAAACTGCAGAAAGAATATTTATCTGATAAATAAGATAATCTGATAAATATCTGATGTAGGAAGACCAACAAAGTAATAATGACAGCACATTTACTATTCTTTCTGCCCACCAACTGCTCTGTTACCACACAAATATTAAAGTTTTGTAAGCAAGTGTTCTTCTGTTAGCAGGACAGATCTTTTCATTAATGGTTTGATATTTTAGACCAAGTGTTTCTTAATACAAATATTACCATAGCAAATTGTGATCTATAAGTTAAATGGGGCAAAATTTGATTAATAGAAAGAAGGAAAATATGTCTTAAAATTGTCAGGTATTTTGATACAAATTCTTAAATGGTTAGAGGAGAGTAACAGCTGTTTAAAATTGGCTGCCTTTCACTGGGGAGTTTCAATGGCAACACAAAATTCATTACTGTGTATTTATCTTAGGCTGTGTATCAGTTAAGGGGGGTGGTTCTCATGAAAACCAGGAATTGCATTAATTAAGAAACTGCATTTCTTTTTCAGACATAGGGAATGATGAACAGCTATATGAATGTCCCATGTGCAGTCTTACCTGTACAAACATTCAGATTCTTCAAGAACATGTGGATTTACACTTAGAGGAACACAGCTTTTCGGAAGGTACATGAAAGCATACAGGCTTGATAATACTTGAAGGCATTTACAAGTATTTGCATGTTGCAGTATAGAATCTCAGACAAAATTTAAACTATTTCTTGCACACATACATAATTAAGTGAACATAGTTAATAGCAATCCTGTCACTTGCCCAAGTGCTCTACTTAATTACACATGCTAAAAGAAATACTTGTCTATGCATCCTTATTAAGTAAATGCATGTATGTATGTAGAATGTAGTATGTTAGTCAACAATATTTAGAAGACAGCTGCATTATATATTATTTTTTCTAGCTCTATAGAAGACTTGCATACACTGAATTTAGAGTCTCAAATTCCAGTGTGATGAGCTGAAAATCTATAACTTATGAAAACTTCATTTTTTCCCTCAATTCTTTTCTCTAAATGTTTGTGCTGATTCGTTAGTCATAGCAATAAAGTAAAGGAAACAAAATTAATTTTGTTTATTAGCATGGCTAATAAAATCCTAGAGATTCCCTAGCAAGTTCTTTGATTCTAAGTTTGCTTTTTTCGCTTTGTTATGAGAGTGCTGGCAGTGATCCTAGAAGCTCATAATTGTGTGGTGCTCAAGAAACTGGGACTTCTTGCTAACAATGAAGTGAAATGCAGTAAACAAAAGCTGTTTTCTTAGTAGTAGAGGTACATGCATTATTTGGCCAGTAATTGCTCCTGTAACTCAGTATAAACTTTGTCCAAGTCAAGAGTCTGAGTCTTGGTAGACTGAATGTAGTCAGTCCTGTTTACTGTTTGTTGCTAATAGCTCAAAATAGCGTGGGATGCATCTCCTAAAGTTAATGCTCAGTTGTGTTTATGCTTGTCTGCTTAGAAAAGAATCTTTAAAAATTAAATCAGTGATCCATCAAAACATTGTTAACCTCCTGATCAAGTCTTCTGTCTCTGGAATGTTGTTTCTGGGTAGGTGGAAACATAAGAGATCTAGAACTGGCTCAATGGCTCCAAACTGAAGAAGATAATCGGCAGAGATCAGAAGAGGAGAAGCGAGAGAGAGAAGAATTTAAAAAGCTGCAGGTACAGTAATATTTCTGAATGGTAAAATTTTGAACAGTTGTGCCATTAGAAGCTCAGTATCTTGGAACTGTAATGACCTGGAATGGCCAAACCAGGTCAGACCTGTGCAGTCAGACAGGCTGTGTTGAGGCGGTGGTACAGGAGTGGGTTGCAGGCAAATGTATGCTCTCAGCAACCCGCTGGTGCTGGGCATGCCTGCCTTGAGCTACTTGGCTTTACTGCGCAGAGTGGTGCTGCCTCAGGATGGAGCCGGGTGCTCCCTGTGCATGCCGTCCTGCTGTCACTGGGCCCCTCTGCCTGCTGCCTTGTACTGTGCTCCACCCAGCTCCAGTGCCCTGCCTTGCAGCACAGCCTGGAGCATATTCCCTGGCAGAGCGCCGAAGGCCCTGAGCATCCTGGCTGTCCTCTTCCTGGGTACCATCATCTGCTTCAGTGACCGCTCCCCTGCTAGGTCCTGCTTCCCTCTCCCTCCCATCTAACAGCCCTCATAGCTCATTTCCCGCTGTCCCTACCTTCTGGCCATGGACTGCCTCTGTGCCAATGGCTGTCTGCCCAAGAGGGAGCAGAGGCATGCACCTGCTCTTCCAGGTGTGGCTTTCCAAGTCCCACATTCCTATTCAGGAGTGAAGCTTGGCCTTCAGCTCTAAAATATCATAAATCTGAAGTTTTTGTGTCTCATTGTTCATTATTTTTCAAAGTTACTTGTATATGCAGCTTCTGGAAATCACTATATGTGAATTTTAAAAGAACATGATTTAAATCATGCACACTCCATCCCTAACAGAGACAGTATGGCTTGGATAATTCTGGAGGCTACAAGCAGCAATTCCTAAAGAGTATGGAAAAGGAAGTTGACAGAGGAAAGATGCAGCCTTTTGAATATCACAAGAGAAAAGCTGACATGATGGAATGTTTGGCTTTTGGCATAGATGATGGGAAAACAAAGACCTCAGGTAAAAATGCTGAAATTATATACAACTAATACTGTACTTTTTAGACCTTGCCTGTAGTGATCAAACCTGTCTTTAACAAAGCATATAATTAAATTTTAGTATTAGCTGCATCCTAATTCTAGTCTTTATTGTCTAGATCAATCTGTACCATTTTAGTCCTAAAGTAATAAAAAAATTAAAGCTTGATATGTTTCTAACCTTTATTCTTTTTCTTCTTTTTTATTTTTCTTTTTTTCTACGGAACCTTGGAACCAGGTTGTCTGGGTAAAGGTCCAAATATGATATGTATAAAAGATGCAAATGTCTTATTACAAGTCAGTTGTCCTTGAGTGTATGCTTGTTTACTGTGTAGTAGTCATTGGTTCCTAACCTAGTGTAGCTGTCAAAATTTACAGTAACTCTGTATCTTATGTTTCGGTTAGTTGTAGTATCACATAGGCTGGTCCCAGGTAAGCACAGTGTTCATCTGATTACAAAGTCCAAGACAGGACTGGGAGGAGTAGACATCTACTTGATACATCTTCTTTGAAATGTTTTATAATTGATACAAAAATACAGTGCCAATGCACAATCTGTGTCCCTTTCAAAAGGCTTCCTTGCCTTTACTTGCCAAGACCACAGTTCAAAGGTCTTTTAGCTTATTGTTAGTGGTTCTGGCTTACAAAATATCCACTTGATTCTTGACAGGTGAAATGCAATTTTTTCTATAAGATATGTTGAGTGGAAATAATTCACTTAATGTTTTCATTCTTGGTAATGATTTGGACTTCAGAGAGGAATTCACGAAATAATCTGTCATGGCTGTGGAATGATTGTCTTCACAATTGCATGGCAATAAAGAGCCTTTGAGAATTTACATATACAAATTGTAGAGAGCATTCCTAAGCATGTTCTTTAATGTAAAAAAGAAGGATTTGGAGTATGCTGCAAGTGGATTTTTTTAAAAAATATTTACAGTAATGCTCAAATTTTATGCCGTTCCTTTCTGTGTCTTAGTTTCTCCAGGAAAAATAACTAGGTGGTGGGTGGGGGGGAGGGGGGGAAGGAATAAAAGGGCTACATAATATGCATAAGTATCGCCATGTTTTTAAGGGGATGTTGTACTGGAGGTGGCAATGGCGTACAAATGCTTTATTGGTGATGTTACTTTTCCTGTTTCATCGTAATAGTTCCTGTGCAGTTTATAGTGTAGTCGAAGCTGTTAAATTTAAAATATTCATTGTGTAGCAGCAGTGAAAAAATATCTTAAATTCTGAAAGCTTCATGGCACATAAATTCATCAAAGTAAAGACCATTGAAATGAAATAGGTGCAATGAACACTGGTTTTGTGGTTTGGGTTCTTAACGTAGAATCACTTAGAAGTTTTACAAAAAGCTGTCTTAATCTGTATCTGGGGAAAGAATCTTTTTCTGGTAAGTTTTGTAGTTCATTTTATAGATAAACTTCATAGAATTATAGAATCATTTAGGTTAGAAAAGACCTTTGGGGTCATTGAGTCCAACCATCAACCCCACTCTACAAAGTTCTCTCCTACACTATATCCCCTAACACGACATCTAAATGACTCTTAATTTTTGTCTTCATGTTTGGTCTTCTTTTAGGAGTCATTGAAGCATTGTGTAAGTACTATGAGAATGAAAACAAAGATGTGAGGCATGTATGGCTTTCAACAGGAGTAGATCACTTCCACTCATCTTTGGGCGACAGAGGCTGGGGTTGCGGTTACAGGAATTTCCAGATGCTCCTTTCTTCACTATTGCAAAACAGCTCCTATGATGACTGCTTGAGAGGTATTAAACAAAACGCTGCTTACTTGTTTCACATACCTCGAATGACAACTGATGGTGACAACTGATGGATGTTTTACCTTTTCATTTCCACAGCAAGGCTTACTAGGTCAATGATACCTATTAAATGCTTGTTATACCACTGCAGCTTATTGTGGAAAGAATCAGAGGGGTGAATAATGGCAAGGCATGATGTGGTTGAAGTTTTAGCTTTAGGGTTTTTTTGGTGCATCTTTGTATCATCAACTGCTGCTTATAAAAGAAGTTGAATATTTTTAATTAATAGGCTATTGCAGTAACTGTAACCATAATTCAAAACCTTTTCTGTTCCAGATACTATGCTAATTCCTAGTATACCAAAGATTCAGTCTATGATTGAAGATGCCTGGAGAGAAGGCTTTGATCCTCATGGGGCTTCTCACTTCAACAACAGATTACATGGTTCCAAAGCATGGATAGGAGCATGTGAAATTTATTCACTGTTAACCAGTCTCAGGATAAAGTAAATATTACTTTGTTGTTGTTATTTTTAAGTGCTGTACATTTAAAGGCCAGAATTGCCAGTGTGTGATGATAAAGCCACCTTAGTGGCTTTAAATTGAAGCAACCTATGAACAGATCTGATTTAGCACAGCGCAAAGCTGCATAACTACTTGTGCAGGTACATAGATTGAAAAACTAATTAGATCATTGAGACTTGGTGAAGAATTGTGCCACATATGCATAAAACCAAACATTGATTAAAAACTTCATTTCTGTAGGAGTTTCTTCTCAAGAATCTGAATTTCAGCTCAGTTACATAATTCTGAAAGCTGTTAATTGGATTCTGTAGTGTACGTGTTATCACTTATACAAAAAAATCAAACGTTAATTTTTGCAAGCGTTGCAAGTTCTTGTTAGACTGAAGAGCAGTGTTTCTTTGTTACAGAATAAATCTTGCAGTTTTGAACAGTATATATACCATTGCTTTGTAATTATGCGTCCCCTATTCCTATATTTAAAAAAAAAAGGAAAAAAGTGGTAATGACCACTTGATGCCTGGAATTGCTGTGTTTACAAAACAGGCTTGGTGCAGGCCGAAAGGACTGAGTTGAAGAAGTTGTTTTAACAAACAACCTGCTTGAAAATTTATTGTTGTTTTCATTCTAAATGTTCTGTAGGTGTCAAATCATTGACTTTCACAAACCAACTGGCCCTATGGGTACACACCCTCGTTTATTTGAGTGGGTTTTGCGTTATTATTCTACAGATAACGAAGGTGGTGCAAAGGTGGTGTGTACTTCCAAACCACCTATCTACTTGCAACATCAAGGTCAGTATCACAGTAAGCTGGTTTCTTTCTGTTCTCTGTCTTTCTTCACATGTGCTGCAATTCAGAGCAGCATTTTACATTCCTTCTGCATTTAATTGAAGGCATGGCTTTATTTCCTGTTATTTTTTTATTTAGTAAGAGCAACACTAAAGTTTGTATTTTTGTTGGATGGAAGAGCTAGGTGTGACTTGGATCTCAACTTTGTGACATCTGCTCTTTACTTGTAACTACCTCATTCAGTTTCAAGTAATATCTTCCTTGATCTGAAAATAAGTAGTGTGCTACAAAGAGTGGGATTTATGTGTTTTTAAATTACTGAAACTCTATTTTAAAATTAGGTCATAGTCGTACCATTGTTGGAATAGAAGAGAAGAAGAATAAAACCTTATGTTTGCTACTGTTTGACCCGGGGTGTCCTTCCCAAGAAATGCAGAAACTGCTGAAACAAAACAGTGATGGTACTAGTCTCAGACTACTTCGGAAATTTGTGGGTAGCTTAAAAGAAAAGCAGTACCAGATAGTGGCTGTGGATGGTATACTCTCATTGGAAGAGAAAGCTGTAAGTATTTCGGAAAGTAGTTTCTGTCTAAGAAAACTTAAGAGAATTTGCATCTCTTCCTTAATACTCAAAATGCACATGCATATGTGGTTGCATGGTGAATTTTTTTCAGGTCCTCACTTTCCTTGTTCTTCTTGCTACTTTCTGCTTATTCTCTGTGAATTGAGTAATCACAGGATATCAAGACCAAAAAGGTTTTGTGCATAAATGCATGTCACCTTGATGTAACTGACAACTTCTGCATCTTTTATGACACTTGCAGCTGTTCGCACATGTAAATTAGGCTTTTTTTTTCCTCAGAGTTTTCTTACAATGTTTTCTCCTAAGTAACTTCTTGTGGGCATATAAGCTACTTACAAAGCATTTGTAGTCTGAAATTACATTCAGGGGGTTTTATTGCAATTTTGTAAAGCTGTGTGGAGTCTATCAGCCTTTGATTGTTGAAGAACAAGGCGCACAGATTCCGAGGCCTAACCATCCAATGTCTCCTTAGCTTTGACACGAGAAACAGTGCATTCTGCTTTCTGAAAGTACTTAGAACTTCATATATTCAGAACGCATCTCTGAGTAACTTAATGTTTGAGCTGTTGGCATTTTTATAAATCCTATCCACGTTTCACTTTGGGCATTGTAAGTTTTTAAGACCTTAGGAGTTTTCAGCTGAATGTTAGATATAATTTTTGTTTCTTAAGCTTTGTCTTTCCTGCACTAACAAATTGATTCTGAGGACCCATGTTCTGAATCTGTGGTGTCTTATCATCACTGTTTAGCATGTTCAAGCTTCAGGACAGACTTTGGTTTAAACTGTGGAATAACTGGTGACTGAATCACCTACTCAACTGTATTTAACGTCTATGTATTGAAATGAGCTATTGTCTTAAGTATTCTCTGGTCCTGAACACGTCAGAAATATCAGTGAAACACAGGCATCCTCTCTTCCTCCTACTGGCAAAAGATTTAAAATTCAGGACACAGTAAATAGAAGTGTGTTGTATGGGATCTGTGTGTGGGGTTTTGTTTGGTTTTGGTTTTTCTTCCTCTTCAAAGATTTGATTTATATTTAAAAATAGTAGTTGTTTAGAATTTTGTCTTGGAAACTCCCATTTAATTAAGATGAGTTATAACCCCTTACACTTGTTAAGCTTACCAAACTACTAATTCGGAAAATGCTCTTTAAAAGTGGTGTTTTTGTCCGTTGAACTATTCACATTCCCCTCTCCACCTTTTTTTAGGCTCGCTGCCATGCTTCTCGGGTCTTAACATCAGAGAAGATTCCTTAAAGGATGCCTTTATTACCTCTTTCTGGAATTTGCTGGATGCAAAACATCAAAGTCCTGGACTGTGACCCTAACTCAACAATTTCTAAACATAAACTATGTCTCCATAAATGCTTCGGGCTGTGGAGAAGCACAACACTGGAGTAAACCTGTAGTTTTGATCTTCAGTCTTCAATCAGAACTGCTCTCCTGATGAGTTTGTAACTCTGACGCATTACAGTCCTTGTCTTACTAGAAAACTTGGTATTTTCTTAGTTGCTTAGATTACCAAGCAACACCTACCATCCCATAGCAAACTATGCACCATAGTTAACTGTCAATAAGTGGTGGATAAAGTTACTATGGAACTTCTTTATTGGAGTGCCTGGTCATGGTTTACCTCTGTAAATATGTTTATGCTGCCTCTGTGGCCAGTGCTCTATTTCTTACCAGATTTGATCAACAAATATCTATTATGCCTCAGCAAATTCTCCTGCAGCTATTTGCCAAGTACAGAGACAGTGCAGTGATGTCACAATACTGGGTGTTCCACCAGGGCTTAGTTTACTACTGCACTTCTTTTCAGTTAGCTGGCTTCTCTAGGGGTATCCCTTGTAAACACGAACATGTGTGCTTATGAGATGGATCAGTGTTAGCGTTGGCTGTGGGGTCCAAAGTGGGTTGCGTGTGCTTTAGGGGCTGCACAAGACAATCCACTGGGATTAGGAAGGAAATATTTCTTTTGTATCATGAATAAATAAAAATTAATTTTTTTTAAAAAATCTTTATTTGATCCTTTTTTATTTCTATTTTTATGTATGTTCTATAAGGTATATCCCCTAGGTCTCGGGAGTATCTCAAAGGGACATTTGAACTGACTGTTGATTAGAGGCCCTATTGTGCAGGGTTAATGTCGTTTAAGGGACTGGAGCTATCTGCTGAAATGAGTATCTTGGGCCTTTGAGGCACCCTGCAATATCTAAGACGTGCTGCTTTGGCTGAAGGTAGGAGTTGTGACTCTCTAGCAGGGCAGCTGGTGGCTGGGAGGGATGGTCGAGTGTGTTGCAGATAGCACTAGATGCCTTTGCTTAAGCAACCGAATCGTGCCAGAGCATCCATTTACTGTAACTAGAGCTTAGATACTTCCTTTTAATTTAGCTCTCTTACCTGTTGACATCTATCTAGATGTAGGTGTCTTACCGTTAACCTGTTTCTCTCATGTTTAATATGGTCTGGCAATAAGAACTAGTAATTTTTGGAAGCAGTGAAACACATGAACCTGTAAAGATATTACAACCCATAGATCAATAATTTTTCTGAAATGTGCGTGAAAGTAAAGAGCGCTGGAACAGGCTGCCCAGGGAGGTGGTGGAGTCTCTGTCTCTGGAGACGTTCAAAACCCGCCTGGGTGTGTTCCTGTGCAGCCTGCTCTAAGATGACCCTGCTCTGGCAGGGGGGTTGGACTAGATGGTCTCCAGAGGTCTCTTCCAACCCTATGATTCTAAAAAAAAATTCGAATTATGCAAATATGTTAATTTCAGTAGGTGTGTAGAAGTGGCCTACAACCTGTAAAATGGTTAAACATTTAGTTCTGGGAATTGAGGGACCATCAACTCCCATATTAGCCCTGATCCCATATTAGCACATCAACTCCCATATTAGCACATGTTCTTACGCCATGTGAGGTTTTGCAGCCATGCAATCGTTTGACCTCTCACGGATCCACTTCGGTCTCTTCTGCACTGTTCCCTCACCTCCCCTGTGGCTGGGGATGTCTGTTCCTGGCTAAAGCTCTGCTGATTCCAGATCAACCATGTTCCTTACCAGTGTGACACTGTGCCCAGGATTAAGCCTAAGAAGCAGGAATTGCAGCTCAGCCCCAGCTCTTCACTTATGTGTTCAAACTGCCACTAGGATGAAGCCGGTGTTTCAGTGAAATGCTGTAATGTGCCAAATTTGAAGTATCTCTTTGTACTGGCTTGTGCATGCTGTTTGATTCCTCCATAACCACCATAGGGCAGCTCGATTCCAAGGGAGCAGAAGAGTGGGAGTCTCGTTTGATCCAGCTGCAGATGACTCTGGAAGGGCCCTTGCAACAGCGATTGCTGGCACCACCTGGGCAGCAACCAACTATCTAAGGTACTCGATTCCTTGTATAAGCGTGACCTCATGCCAAGATCCCAACGAATGTTGTTGTGTGTGGTTTTTGTTTTGGTTTGTTGTGGGATTTTTTTGTTTGACTGTTTTTTGTAACAAGTACTCTAGGGGTGTCAGAGCAACACAGGCCTAATTACAGGTTTATTAAGGTCAAGTTCCTGGTGTCTCGCTTGTTGCAGAAAGTCACCCTGCACCTTGTTGCATCCTTGTCACCCCAGGAATGCCATGTGAAAGGTCTGACCAACCAAGGTAATCGTGGCACAACAAACAATAGTCTTTTCAGGGAATGGTAGCTGGGGCAGGATAAGGGGGTCACTTCCAAACATGGGAACTTGGGGAAACTATGGCAAAGAAATCAGTGGGTTAACAGAACATTTAAATAACCATAATGAGACCCAGGATCTGCAGCCTGAATCGCTACCAAAAGTTTGCCCTGTGAGAGAGAATGAGTGCCTTTGGGCTCAATGCTAACTAAAACAACTTAAGGGATGTTGTCTCTTTTTGTCAGACTCTCCTGGGTTCACAGAAACTGAACTTTTTATCTTCTTTGCAGATAGTTGCCTCAGGATCCTGTTTGGACCTATTCACAAGACCCTGAATATCTGGTTAACCACTTGGGTGAAGAAACTAACGGCGTGTCCCTGAAATTCCAAGAAGGACTTTGATCCGCTTTTCTCTTCCTAGGCAGGAGGGCAACAGAAGCAGTAGTTCACTTCTGTGATCAGAAGTAAATCAAAGAGCCTTGCCATTGCTGGGAGCATCGCTGCTTGTGTTCAGCTGCAACCTGTATTTTCTGAAAAATGGTGAAGGAGTGTCCGCGAGTGTACTCAAGGGAAAGCACAAACTGATTACTGAAAGGCCTCCCAAGTCTGCCATACATCGAGTGCTGAAGCAGTTTATTCTTTATGTGGAGTGAACTAACTCAGAAAAGCTTCAGGTGATTGTCATGAAAATTGTCACTTGGGTTCGTCAGAAGCTGTTAACTGTTTTACCATCATTTTGAAAATGTGTTCATTTCTCCTTGGGAACAATGTCAAAATTCTCCTTAAATTCAAAATTTTGGGGGGCAAAATGTTTCATTCTTTTTTTTGGTCTATTTATATTCAATTTATCTTATATATGACTTACCCAAATACTTTTTTATATACTATAATATTAAGAATTTATAGAGACTTTAATGTGAATGTTATTTTGAAGGAAAAAATCACGTCATTTAATTCTAGTATGCTAGTAATATTCTAGTAATCCTAGTTTTTAATTCTAATTCACGTTGCTTTATAGATAGGCATTTTCAGATGAAATATCCCTAATTGAAGATTCCAGTGAAAAATGTGGATTTTAGTGACCCCTAGGTTTTTCTCACAAAAACAATTTCTAATTATTCTTTTGGATCATATGGCAGTGAATTTCATTCTTCTCTCTTGAGATCACAATGTTATCGTGTATGTTGTTGCTTTCACCTGTGGCCGGTGTAGTTGGGTGTATGCATTTGTTTTGCCTGTATTATGATAGATGGAAGATCGTCCCAAAATTCACATTGTTTTATTAACATTTACCACTGTCATTTCACTTATCAATTCATTATAAAAAACTTCATGAATTTATACTGAAGTAGTGCCTAAAAGCCCAAATACCTTCACAAATCTAGAATGCTAACAGGTGCACACACAGAAGATTAATGCATTTACAATCTAAAAATAAGACAATGAACGACAAATGGAGATAGCCATGTCCCAGAGAAAATAGAAATAAGGAGACAGAATTAGTCGGTGTGGTAGACAATGATCACAGCAGTGACTGTCCATCTGCTGGCAAGTGGTTTACAGGTATCATAGCACAGGGTCATTTGAAGAAGATTTAAAGAAGGAAAATTATCTTGTTTTGTAGGTGTTTAGAAGGAATTTGTCTTAGGCACGATGAAGAATATCCTAAGAAGGTGATAGAAGATGGCACATAGGTCACTGAAAGGTCCTTCATGCTGAATGGGAGAAAAGAGGTAGGAGGAAGTAAACTGTCTAAATCTCAAAAGTGCAGGCAAACTTCCCTCTTCCTTCTGCTGAAAAAGTGGGACTTGGACAGGCAAAGGGTATTTGCTTCACAGTTTAAGGGACAAGAAGCCAAACACATTGATCATGTTCTTGCAGACGCGTAAAAGACATTTATATCAACTGGTATGTACATTAATTGATGGCTCTACGTTGGTGGACTCTTTGGAATTTGTTCCTCCCTGCTCTTTTTTAGTAGTGACTGTTACTTAAAAGACCAAAAACTGGAAGGTCACAGTTTCAGATGACTAACAAATGATCGGTTTTGGAGCTTCTTTTACAAAAAGTAACTAGGAAACATAGAGCATCTATTTGTTTTGCCTTAGTCTCAGTGTCTATTTCTACTCATTCTGTTCCATCAAACATGCACAAGCAGCTTCATTTCCTAATTCCTTCTTCGAATTTTGTCAAAGATCGAAGACAACTCTTTTGGACCTTGTTACTATAATACAATGTTCATATCACAGCTAAAACCAGAAGCAGCCGTAACACTGCCAGAGGTCTTCCCATGGGCTCGCTTAGGCTGATGCAATCCTATGCAGTAGCATAGCCAGATGCATAGACTTCTTCATCGCTTACCTGTTTTCAGTATACCCTTTTAAACTGGTAACCACTTTGTTTTGCTGGTTAGTTGCATCTGTGACGAATCTTTTGCTGATATGTAGGACCTTTAAGTATATTTCTAGCTTGTTGAAATGAGACTGCTGCTGATAGGAGCACTTTGATATGGAACTGGGACGAAGTGACCTGAAACTAGGATGGTTTCGTTGTCTTGCCAAATAGAACTATTCTGATAAGGCCTAATATGTGTCTGTAGATGGGGAAAAAGGAGTTACCGTGGAGGTCAAATGGAACACTGCAGCAGACCCTTCACAGGAGGAGGGAGGACCGTTCATCGAGGTCCCACCTCTCCCACCACGAAGAACAGCACCTGCCTGCCACTTGTTGTGATTTGCTCTGCTTGTATACGCTGTGCCTCACCAGGAAGGGCTCCTAGTGCCCATGCCTCTGCCCTCCTGAGTCACCTCGGTGCTATAAAGCAGGAAGAGTTGGAAGAGTCCAGCCTCCAGCATGTGATGGCAGCTTCCCAGGAGACGGGAGAACAGCAGGCAGGGACGTAACAGCAGCTGCCATCCCAAGAGCACATGGGCTCCCTCTCACAAGCCACAACAAGGGGGAGCTCAGATTTCCATGAAAAGCAAAGATTGTTTTATTTTCCCTCTTCCTCCATGAGGATTTTATAAATAGCGTTGTTCCATTGTTACATGTTCTCTTGCCAGGACATCAGTTTCTGCTAGGAAGAAGTCAGAGGAGTTATTGAAAAATTAATTCTGTCCTCTGTTGAGTTTCGGATTCAACTTATTCCTAAAGAATTAGTGTATTTTTCAATCTTTTACAAGGGCGCAACCTCCCAGTCAACAGTGAGAGGAACATCATAAAATAGTAGTATTCTCTAGATACAAACCTGCCTTGGCTGTCTCAAGGGCTGTGCCAAGTGATCCTACAAGTCCCACCAGCTGGGACTTGTTTTCAGGCTATTTTCAGGCTCCTTTAAATCAAGTAGGATTTTCAAATGCTTTACAGCAGAAGACATTGTATGTATTGGTGACCCGTTCCATGTACCATGTACAGAGCTACCTCTGCATACTGAGGAATCGGGGAGAAAACTCAGTTCTTTGTCACTCTTGCCATGTCGTAGAGGCTGGCAACATAGTGCTTTTCAGATGATAGGTGAGGCCGTGGCTGATCTGCAGTTGACCAAAATATACTTCCCAGCTGCACAGATGAATTCCAAGAGTTTATAACTGTTTTACCTTTAATTATGTACTTTGACTTAGTAATCAGAAACCAAAGGTAGCTGTTAAGATATGTGTTTATGAGGTACTGTTGCACCTGAATAAGTGATGTGATCATAAAATAGCCTTCCAGGGATCTTTATTTTCTTTCAGGAGACTATGTGAGCTCAGAATATTTTGATCTTAACATTTTATGGAGAACAGAAGGTATGGAAATAAGGGCAAGGAATCTATGGCGGGGGATTATCTTAAATAACATGGACCATCACCTCATTTGTTTGCTATGCACTTTAACATTTAGCTCCAGGAAAGGAAAGAACAGGGAGGTAGGAGAGAATGTTATTTCTTTACTCGTTTAGAGATAACACATTATCAGCCCTTGTCCTTAACATGTTTCCAGCAAAACTTCTCCTCCTCCATGTGAATGGTGGATTTAGGAGCTTTTGAAACCTTGCTTCTTCCCTGTGCCTTTTCCATCCTTCCAGGCCTGCCAAAAGAAAAAAAGACAAAAATAAAACGGACAAATAAAAGTTTCAGCTCAAGGAACTGTTCCTTTGAACATGGTCTGATAAAGAAACTGTTTTTGACAGAGGGTTTAGTTGTTTGTCAGCATACTATAAATCACAAAGAGTTCGTGTTTGCCACTCATATAGCTATGTAAATGTAAAATGCTACCTACATACTGGGTGCATCATGCCCACAGTTTTGCACCGACAAGAAGGGAGGATTGTAGGTTGCAAGATGTGGTGAGGAATGATCTCACAACCTCCTCCTTCTTGTGGAAGTGTTGGAGCGTGAGGAGGAGTCTGCATCTAAATACCACAGAAAATTTTTCTGCAAATGTCTCTACCTGGTTCTTAATTTGGTACTGTTGCTCACCTTTGTTTTTTCCCCAAAACTTTGAAAAACCCAGAATTTATGCAAATGGGATCAATAGCTCTTATTTACTCGAGTTTCATATATTTCAGTCTCTTGTACACTATGTTGTGTGAGCAAATTAAAAATAGGTACAATATGTTAAGTGCAGTGATATTCATTGTCTTCCTGTTCTTAATCTCATTGTGTGCAAGGAAGAGGATATTTGAAGTCATACCTATGGCGGTATCATCCTCAGATCCACGATATGATCCATCCATGAACTAGGCAGTATTGATGAGGGAATATATTTGTTAAAAGACGTGAATCATCTGTAACAGAAGAATAAATAAATAAGCTATAATCCATAAAAATAATTGCATGGTAGTGACACAATAAAGAAACAAGCAAACGAGTAAGGATTTTTGCCGTCTTTCCAATCTCTTCCCTTGCTATCCTCAGAAGCAGGGCTATGGAGTGAATTCCACTCTCTACAGTTTGCAACTTCCTTTTGTGTGCATTTTTCAGGCAGTAATCTTCCTCACAGGGATATAATTTCGTACCATGCTTTCACTGCAGCTTTCTTCTCACTTACCTTTCACCTGAAATTTAGAGTGCAATGTAGGCAATGAGCTGCACCTTTAACTGGGCTGTCGGCTACATGATAACCTAGGACAAATCGTGTTCTAAGTGAGATCACAGCGTACAAGACTTATCAGTGAAAAACATGCAGAGTCTTGTCCTCGTTCTTGGCTGCTTGTTCAGCAGTTTACAATGGGGTAATATTTTTCACTCCCCTATGAACAGGGGAGTAATCTTGTGGCCACGGGATTACAGATCTGGGTTTTTGTGTTATGCCACCTATAATATAGTTTGTGGCATCTTGGCTTAAATTCCACAGAAAAAAAAAAAAGCCTGTGTCCCTTCAAGTGGTTTAACCAACTGGAGAGTCTGTAGAATTTTGAGAAAGAGACCGAAGATTTTAAAGTCCAGAATCAGCGTGATCCCATCACCTCACTTTGAAAGGAATAGTCTCAAGGCAGACAGATTAAGTGAATAAAGATTTTTCCATTCATTGGTTCTAATCCAGAGACACAGAGAGTTCCTTTTTCCAAAATATAGCTTTTGGCACTTAACTTTGTTCAAACTGGCACTGAGAGGTAAAATGTCAAGGTGCCTCGATAAACCTGGTCTCGAATGGAGTATAATGGAATATGTCATGGTATACTCCTCCAGCCCTCACCTACTCCTTCCTTTGCAGGATCTGAGAGATGCTGTGTTGAAAATCTACAGCTCTGAAGACAACAATCTATCTATCTGACTAAAACATGAATTAGAGACTGCGGTGGGAACAGATGACATCTGAAGACATGAAAAATGATCCCAAGGCGAACTATGACGTCTTTCCAAACAGACTGAAAAGTTGTTATTCAAATGGCAAACAAGAGCGTCAATCTGATAAATCACAAGTTGAATCAGGCTAAAGGGAGAAAAGCAGAGCTGTAAAAGGCAAGTGCTTGTAAATACCTTATCTATGAGAAAGTGTAGCAGGGTTAAGCAAAAAACATTACAACGGCATAAGCCAGCAGCACTTTAAAAAGTTCTTGAGAAGGTGGAGGCTTGTAGAGAAGACAGGGTAGTGACACAATGAACAAGCAAACAAGTAAGAATTTTTGCCATCTTTCCAACCTCTTCCCTTGCTATCCTCAGAAGCAGGGCTACGGAGTGAATTCCACTCTCTGCAGTTTGCAACTTCCGTTTGTGTGAGCTTTTCAGGCAGTAATTTTCCTCACAGGGATATAATTTCGTACCATGCTTTCACTGCAGCTTTCTTCTCACTTACCAGAGTTTTTAGAGGGGAACAGCCCAGACAGAAGTAGTAAGATGGCTGGTTGATAATTTTTGCTATGCATACAGAAAAACTATTTAGATGGTGTAATGCTTTTGAGCTACAGGTCATGCAAAGCACTTGGAAGGATTTGAGGTCTTTACTCCAACTGAGAGAAAAGAAAATCATGTTCTTCCAGCCCTGGCCTTTTCAAATCTTTTTAAGATTTCTGTTAAAATGTGCATATACACACACACGTAAATTAAATACATGGATAACTGTCACTGCAGGCATGTTTTACTGTAAGGTAGGAAGTGCAAGGAGATGGCTCCACACTCCGTGTGTGAAATGGAGAGTTCAATGCTCAGCTTTAGCCAAAGTACGTGGGTAGAGTTTGTTAAATGAGAGTTTTAGGCCTAATTCAAAAGTGATCTTATTGTCATATCATTGGTTTTGTTCACATTTCCTTGGCCCAGCACATTTCACAACATTTAATGCTTATAATTTTCAATATTCCTCTCATTTTCCTCTTACCCTAGTGGATTTTAATATTTAAAATTATTGGAAAAGAAGTCATTAGGATTTTAAAAAAAACTGTTTTCCATTTGGCAGTTGGTTTCATGGGCATTGTGTCCTCAGATTCTCCATTCAAAATTTTACACACTCTTGAACATCACTCATCTTTTATTTTGGTGATTATTTTGATCTCCCAGTAAAAGTAGAACCTATGAAAAATGGGTTATAATGCAGCACTAGTCAAATCCTCATAGTCAAAAGGAAGATGCTATCTTTGAAACTAGAATGGAGGAATCCTATGCTCAGACTGTTAAAACTGCTTTGCTTAAATACCTGATATTAGTCTTCATTTTATCTCTCTTGAGAACTCTGATGTTCATCGACTAGTAATGTACTGAAGCAAGGGGTCAGGGTCTAGTAAAAAATCAAGTAAAAGGTATCACAAAAATGATCTTTTCTAGACTACCTTCTGTCCTGGTTCTCACACTTCCCTTACCAAGGTTTTCCTCAAGATACATCCCATTCCCTGTGAGCTTAACTTTGGAAAAATGACTTTGTATCTAAAGACTGAAAAATACTAGGGCGATCAAAACCCTTTTTTTTTTTTTAGCTGAACTAGTTTGTTTTCTAGGATTTTTTGATCTGTTTGAAAGCAGCATGGAAATTCATATTTACGGACATACCCTCTGGAACGTATGAGCCAAGGAGCAAGCACTTGCAGGTAGCCCATGGCTAAGTCACTGAAATTTCTGGTTCATTATTCTTTGCTTTCCGAGAAGAAAAGTAACAGATACATGAAAATTAAAACATGCAAATAATACACATAATAGTAGAAAAAACAGCATTTGTATCACCAAATTTGGTTCAAATTCCATATCCTTTGCTGAGGAAAATTAGTATAATCCTCCTTGTGGCTGCCTATACACTTTGCCCTGGCAACATCTCCTTTTCACATACGACTCATGTGAAAGCATGTTATTCACACTGTGCAGCATATACGTTTGGGGTTGTTTGGCTTTGACACCATCCCTATAACTCTTTCCAAAACTTCTCAGGCCTCAGTTTCACCCTGTTCATTTTTCTGCAGTGTAAAATGCACCAAACTCTCCCCTCTTTCTAGCTGCTTTTGGGGACAAAACAGAAACTAATGGGTATTAGAAAGAAAATAGTCTCTCAAAGACAGAAAAAATGTATTCCCAAATTCACAGCACTTGTTTAAGCATCTCTGCTGGAATCCTGCTCTTGTGCATTAATGGGAATACACAAACAAAACTGCCCAAATACCTCATTTCCCAAAGACAAATCTGTTTCACGGCGATTTAGAATACTTGTGGCAACCTAAAATCCTCATACCAGGTCGCTGAACTTAGGAACTTAGATACAAGACACACAGGTATAACATATTCACTTGTGAATTACAGGATTGAAAGAAAGAGGGAGACAGAGTATGCGGGTGAGAGCAGTCCTGCAGGAGAGAGCAGACACGGGAATCATGAGAAATGGCTACATTCACTCTTCCACACTGACTGCGGCCCTCAGGTAATACTGACTTAGGAGGAGTTTCCTTAGTAACTCAGGCATCGTGTATCTTTGGTATGGATTTTGTGCAATAATGGTCAACACTAGATGATACTGGTATGTAATAGTATCTGTTATTAGTATAGGTTATTACCTAATACCTGAGGCATGTCTAAAATAAAGGAATGCCATACAAACCATTATTTTTTTCCCTCAGTTGATGGGTAACAATCTGTTCCTATGCAGATACCAAAAACGAGCACTGAAGTGGTCTAATTGAGTTTGCCCTTTTTTGCTGTGACATGTTGAGTGTATTTTTGCGGTAACAAATAAAACTTATTTGGGGGATTCCATGTGCCTAATTTAAGCATTTGCTATAAATTTTAGTTTTACAGAAAAGGTAGGCAGGAAACCTCTCTTTGTCTGTTGTCAATATAGGGAACGTCAGAGCTACACCAGTTTGCTGTCACTGTAGATGCCTGTGAAAGGAGAACTATGATTAGTATGTGCAGAAACGTATTGGTGCAAAGTATCAGAGGAAGCAATCAGAGAAGGACATAAGATGTTAATAGCACTGAGAACGCTGGTTTTGCTTAAATTATACAAGCAGCCATATTTTTCCTTTCCCAGTATCAAATTGAACTTTGTGCAACTGCACCTACTCTATATGCTAGGTATTTGGATCCCCAGATTAATTATTAATATTGCAATGGACTATTTGTCCCAAAGAAAGTTAATATACGTGACACCTATATTCAATTAACAGCAGATAGACTGCAATTCAGCATTACTGACAAGCCAGGACATATCCTAACTTTAGGGAACTGATGTTTTAGAATATCCTTGGGGTTGTTATGCTTTCCTGACTCACTATCTGTCCAAAGGCCAAATAGCTTTACATGCTATTTCTTTTCACTGGAAAATATCACTTCTTGCCCTCACTCACACACTTCACTCACTTGTTGGCTCTCCAGCTAGCTCACAAAACTGATGTGGGACCATAGCTGTTACTCTTTGTATTCTTCAGAGCGATGTGCCAGGGGCTGGAACATCTCATGGAGCACCTCCCCATCTAGTTTTGGGATCAACAGATGCTGTCTTTCAGTATTATTAAAAACTTAGAATAGAAATTGCAGTTACAAAATGCTAGAGATGTGACTGATTGCAGCAGAAAGCAAAGCAGAACAAGCTTAATCTTTCACCGAAAGGGTTTCCTCTGTGGTGAAATAAACCTCAGCCCGACTCCTCTTTCTGGCTCATTCACATGCTTACCAACCTGACTGATCGGTTGTCGAAGTTCGGGGATTACCTGGGGAATTGATCCAAGTTAAAAAGTAATCCTATACAAAACACAACACAGAGCTTGGGAACAAAACGTTCTTCTTTGTAATACTGTTGGAGTGCAGGTTTCAGTGAGTCTCAGGCATTATTTTATTTCAGTTATAAAATACCTCACAGGAAAACTTAACATGAACGCTTACATGTGATTAACCTAAGTAGCTCATTCCAGGCTCACGGCCGAGACCAGGTCGGACAGGTCTGGTGAACCACTTCAGTGGAGTAGTGGATTCTTTGGGACTACTGTCACACATAGCTTGGAGATAAAAACCAATTTGGACAACAGTTCAGTGAAAGCTGAGAAAAAAACCCCCAAACTAGCGAAAAGCAAAAGATTTTATTCACTTCTGCTGCCCTGCAAGCTTCCTCAATATTGGTCTTGATAAATAAAAGAAGGAACAGAAATCAAAAAAAGCATGTAAATAATTTCAAAAATCTTTCTGGTCTGCTTTCACTGTTGCGTGAGTTATATTGGTTCTCTAATCTCTCTCTGCGTTAAAGATAAGCAAATATTGAAAGCAAGCCAACCAGCACAGTGTCCACAGGTTCACATTTCACATCTCAGTTAAAAAGGAAACCTGTTGGCTCACACAGCTCTAGAACGACTCACCTCCACTGAGCTGGGAAGCAGTAACACACATCTCCGTGGGCACTGAACGGAGAGCAGAGGAGGTAAGTGTGCCTGAAGTTATTAGAACGGCAGATCCGTGAGTTAAATGATGCTGTATTACCCTCTCAGTAAAATAATAATACTAATCATACGTAGATCTCTTTTGTAGACCATTTTGGCATGTGCTGCCAGAAGGAGTTGCAGAGAACGAGGGGCTAGAGCTGGTCCATGCTTGAGAGGAGGACGGCAGTCCAGAGCAGGGTTATCCCAGTGCTGGGGTGGAAGCCGGAGCCTCACATGGGCTTTTCTGTATCACTGAACAAAGAAATGGGAGTCGTAGCTCTGAGACAGTTAACGAAGCAGAGGAAAAGTGTGCAGTCACTGTGGATGTAGGCGATTAACTGGCAGGTACCTTTGTGTCTGCATTTGGAGAGAGATTTTTGAGATGTGTGTACAAGGCTGGTACAAGAACACCTGAATGTTTGTTTTTAATCCCGTCATGTACACTAGAGCATGAACAGGCTTTCCAGGAAACAGAGCAAGGATTTTTTTTCCATGGTATATTTTTTCATGGTGTATTTGTACATCTGTAAGAAACAAGCAGTGCAATAATCTCTGTCCCAAAGTGATATAAAAACTCATGGTTTTGGCAGAAGAGGGTCAAGAAGGTTTCTGTATACTGTGCATTGAATGTGTCTCCTTTTTGTTTCCCACAAATTCCCTGCTCTTTCTCCAGTATCAGCAACATTTTTCACTCATTCTCCATATCTTTGCCTTCTTTGGACTCCCCCAGCTTTGTGATCACAACTTGAATTTAGAAGTGTACCAATTCCTTGGCTTCTAAATGTGAGGTTTTCTCCGTTTAGAGCTCTGATTCACTGGGGGTTGTTTCAGTCCGTGAAACGTGGGCTTTGCCGTGAGGCTGAAGCACCTCACAGGCTTTGATGCAGGTGGCGGCTCCCCTCACTCCCCTCATCCCCCTCACTGTCCATCGCTGCCCTCCCTGCCCTGCCCATGGCCCACGTTGCTGGTCCGGGTGGAGGGAGGTGGAGTGCAAGCACAGGGATCGGTACTCCCAGGCAGGTGACACGTCTGCCCTCATTTCTTCAGCTGCTGGCCTTTGGCAGTAGAACTGAGCTTGTGCATCTCCCAAAGCCAAGGATTTTTTTGTTATCTAATGGTACCAAACAAAGGAGTTAAGATGAAACGTTAAATCTGAATACTGTTGTAAAATAAAGCCACGTGTTTGTGTTAAAACTTGGTAGCACTGCATGCCCAAGCAGTTGTCTAGGTCAGGGCCTGCCATAGTCTTTGCCATGTCTGAGGGACGTCCATGCATTCTCCTGCGGACGCACCTGGAGGTTACCCGGCCCCGTCTGCCCGGGGCAGGGTGGGCAGTGGGTGTCCCCGGTCATGGCAGCAGCCGCTGCGCTCCTCCCCCTGCCCTGCCAACAAGCCCGTACCAACCAGCCAGCTTGGCTGGCACGTCTCGCGCAACTGGCTGATTCAACAAATCTGAGCGAGGGTGATAGCCCGATGGTGCAGCAATGCTGATTATCCCAACAGTGCAGCAATGCTGATTATCCCGACGGTGCAGCAAGGCTGATGTCCTAACGGTGAAGCAATGGCAAATGCACAAGTCCAAGATGGGATTGGACTTGTCCAAACTTGTCCTTGCAATGGTCCCATTGCAAGGGGAAGGCAGGGGACTGAAACCCAGACAAAATTCCAGATAGGGAAGTCTCTCTTTCCAAACATATTTTAACCACATAAGACAATGCTTGTCATATCTGAGTCTGGAAGGGAACTTGCTTATGTCGTTTCTGCCAAGGCTTGTACAGTGTCCGACGGTACTAATGAATAGTTCATCTACAGAGCAGGGAGGGAGCGACCTGGATGTTAATCTCTCTGAAATCCACGGATGTATCGTTCAGCTCAAAGACTGCAGAAGACACACAGACCAAAACCTTCAAACCTAGATGCTCCATTTGGCTCTGGCTCAGCTACAAGAGGCAGCCTCCCTCTTCAGTCTCTCTCTTACTCCTGTATCTCCCCAACAGTTTGCTCTTCCCTAGCTACCACAACAGTGGTGATTCATGTCTTTTTCTGGCAAATATACGGCAATGGTGTTAATGAGACACAAGACAACAATCTCGTAAAACGAGTAGGCCTGTTTAAGAAAATAACACCCGTTCATGCTTACATATTTCAGGTTGCAGAGATTATGCTTACTCTGTGAGAACCATTAGTAATGAGACAGAGAATAAGTAGAAGGAGGCAGAAATTGTAATAAAGACATTCTGAACATGTTTTTAGTCACAACATTCAGAGTGAGAGCTTGGTAATTAAGCTAGCTCTGATCAAGAGCTGCTGACAGCCCAAAGAAAACTCTACAGTCACTCAGATCATAGAGGAATATTCACAAATGATTTCTACATACATTGCTTTTGGTTACATTAGTTTTTGCATGCAAGTAGAATACACTTCTATAGGAGTAAAGGATATTGCTACACATTTTTTTTTTCTTTGTTTAGAAATGTATCTTGAGTGATGTTCTTATGAAAATCTGGATCTTAAATTTCGGTGTATTGTTTCCAAAATTTTGCTGAACTGCATTTTGTTAAAATATGCCAGCACCGGATTCTTTGTTTGAACGACTCTGTTTGTTTGTTTGTTTGTTTTTTCCTGTGAGATGACAACCAAAGAAAAAGATATAGCTTCATATTTTCTTATTGCAGGTTATTCGCCTATAAGGACAACAGATTAACAATGGAGCCATCAAAAGAATATCTGTTTAAATACAAAGGGTTTTATTTTGGTGCAAATACTTCACCTGAGTACGTAGCTTCCCTAGAGGATTTTGAAATCAAAGATAGTGACATATTTCTAACTACTTACCCCAAATCAGGTAAGAATGGAATTGTTTCTAGAGGGGGGAAAAGTCTGCCTTTATTCAGCTCTCGAACTGCAAAAGTACCTGGGGTTGATAGCTTTGCTTCTAGACCTAGATCGTCTCTGAGTATTTGCAGTGTAGCATTAAGCACAAACCCTGCATTGCCATGGTCTGAACGGCCAAAGAAAAGGTTCCTGCTCGTGTCCAGCCAAATTGGTTTAACTCATTCTTGGACTCAGCCTTGTAGGTGTACTCAGAGCAAGCTACACACGCAAACCAAACTGACCCCCTGTGCCTCACAAAACACATACAGAGTTGTGGTAGGGCTGGGTGCATGAGTGTTGGAGATGATTGTGGGATATCTGGCATGATTTGTGGGCTCACATGGAAGGTGGGTTGGGGGTTGCTGCATCCAAATTACAGCCAAGCAGGAGACCAGAGCAAATGTGAGTCCACAATATATACCTCCTTTCAAGGATGATGACGTACTATTTACCTACGTAGCAATATAGGACACTGGTGTGATGAATTCTGCATCCTATTTCTGAAGCAAATGCAACTGTGCAACCACCTGGTTTCACTGTTGTCTTACGTGAAATCTAAAGCCTTGATGTGCTGTAAAACTGGTCTACGCATTTTTCAGGACTCCATTTCTTTAGTGATTAGTAATTAATGGCTTGATGATGAATTAAGCAGTGATTTATGACTAAAGCCTTGACACCTCTGGTACCAATATGTGCTTGTACTTGCAAGGCCTCTGCTATCCTCCTCTGTCTGCGCTCTTGAGAACCTCTGCTATTTTCCTTTGGTTGTCTTCATCAGCCTTCAAGATGCAGCCTTCAGATAACATAACCAGTGTTTTGTCAGCATACCTCCTTTCCCTAGGGTCACTGAACATCTTGCTGGAATTCACTGTTCCCTCAGGTATTCAGTGAAATAGCTGAGGCAGAAAGACATTCTTGAGTGAAGCCCAGAAGGAGTGGCACGGAGCACCAGGTGTGGTTCTGGGGAAGGTAGATGCGATACAAGAAGCCTGTGGAGGGGTCGTGGGCAACAGAGCGAGGGGACAGGGAGCGCAAGCGATGCTAGCTTGTCATCAGACAGCAGCGGGGTGAGCTGCCCAAGCGAGGCAGAGAGGGAGGATGAGAAGGCAGTAAGGGGTAAAGATATTATGGCACTGAGATGAGCACATCTTTGGAAGTAGGAGTTTCGTGTTGCAGAGTGATGGGCTACCCTAGGACAGGAAGGAGTTGGAAGATGATTTTGAGTTATGAATCACACAGAATGTCACCTCTGTCTCATTCACACCTTTTCCTCTGCCCTGCACCACCATCCTCTTTCTTCCCCAACAGTTATCAATCTAAGGTACCGTCCAATCCTTCTGTTGTATCTCTACCACTGCGCAGAAAAATTGTCCAAGTTGATTATGCCAAGCAGAGCAAGGCAGTCAGGAGAGCTGTGAAATCACTGGGTATTGTGCCTCTGAATACCTAGGGATCTGTCTTTTTCTTGCCCAGTGCCTTGACATCTACAACACGCATACAGTCTAATCTCCAGAACCAAGACCTTCCTTCTCAGGTGGGGTCTTCACAACACGGCTTCAGTTTCAGATGCCTTCTTTTCTCTGGGCTTGTTCAGGGTAACCTTAGGCAGTAACTCAATGCTCTTCTGCATTGATTTGAATTCTCTCAAGTGTGGCCCACAGAGATGCAGCAATTCATGTTGCCACAAGAGGGTGAGGACCGACATAATTTGTGTGGAAGTTGAGTATACTGGGTGAAGGAACTGAAGGTTTAGTTACTGGCCATGGCTTTTCTGCAGGGACAAAACAAAAATACGCTTCCCTTCTGCACTCAGCAGGCATGAGGCAAGGTTTGCTCTCTTCAGTGTGTGAGGTTGCACTTATCTTCACAAAGTGAAGCTCATTTTAGCTATGCAGAGGCTCTGTTTACAACAATATCCTATATTTAATTCTAAAAAAAACCTCAAGCGGCATTCAAATAAAAAGGTTTCCTTCTCAGGAACTGTGTGGACTCAGAACATTTTGAGCTTAATAATTCATGAAGGCCACCGTAATGGAACAGAAAATATGGAGACCATGGAGAGAATCCCATGGCTGGAATACAATGTAAAAAATAAGGATTATGCAGATCTTCCTTTGCCTCGTGTTTTTGCCACCCACCTGCCTTACTACTTAGTTCCAAGAGACCTGAGAAACAAAAGAGCACGTGTAAGTGACGTTATTTTTACAATTTCCTTAAAACCAGTCATGCCAATTTGCCTTGGTGAATTGCTCTAAATCCTAACTTTTTCCTCTTTCAGTTCCCCATGTCTCGGTAGAAATATCACTTGCTTCGTGTATGTGGGGAGATCATTTCTTCTGTTTCCTTTTGCCAAATCTCTCAGGCCCAACACTACTAGAGGGAGGGGTGGTGCATCTCAGGAGCATCTGCCAGGGTCAAAGACTTGCACTGATTTTCCCCTTGTGAAAACGTCTGATTCCAGAGAAGTTATGTCTGAAAAATCTCCCACACTGAAAATATGAGTATTACAGTACTAGTAGTACAGTTTATCGAGTATTCCTGCAATGCATTTAGGAATCCTTATTTTAAATGCATTGGAAGTAATGCGTTTGGTTTTGCTAAAGATAATCAGATGAATTTTCAATTAAGAAGGAATCAAAAGTAGTCATTTTACCCAGTATAGAAAGGCTATCCGAGAGCATGATTCTTCTGTCTCTCCCTGCTAACATTTTGTAGCCTCGTAAAGGCGACGTGCCAGGCTCTATTTTCTCTCCCTAATTAGCCACTAAGTGCTAAGGAGCAGAAACTTAGCAGAAGCTGGCACATACTGCCAGATGAGAGGCAGGAGGCTGCCCATCTCGCTGGTGGTGCCCAGTCTGTGCCTGAGGCAGCAGCTCTCGTGTGGTCAGGAGTCAGCAGGAGCCAAAATAACCCTGGCCCATTCCTCTTACATGCTGTTCCAAATCTGCCTGCATGCTGCCTCTGGCACCAGCACCACAGGCCAGGACTTTAGATCTCAGAGTACCGATGCTGTCAGCACCACCAAAGCTGCTATTTACAAGAAACTGTTCTTCATTTCAGCATGACTGTGACAAAAAGTACCCAGAAAAGTGAAGCTGAATCAACCCAATGGTTTTCTGGTGTTGTTATTGCAGCCTGCCTGCCTTGCACAAGTCACCAGCATCAACGAAGCCTGCAATGTGGATCCCATGAAGGGAGTTACCGCAGGCACTGCATGACTGCAACTACAGAAATACCACCACCTATACACAAATTGGCAGCACTACGTTATCCAGAATTTCCCTAACGTGACTGTCACCTTTAAACTGTTGTCACACATTTTTAGTGGGACCTGTATGGAAAACTGCACCGATGGTCAGGGTAATGGAGTCCTTTAATATCTCTGAGACTAGTCTCCTTATTGTTTTCCAGGTTATTTATGTTTCCAGGAACCCTAAGGATGTTATGGTTTCTTACTACCACTTCTCCAAATACATGTCCGCAGTAGAGGAAGTAGCAGATTTTAACCTTTTCATGGAGAGATTTTTAGCTGGCAAAGGTAGGATATCTTTTTTGCTAAGGAGCCCAAATCCTATTCCATGACCTCAGATTGAATAGAGATTAATTATATCAATAAATACCAATTATCAGAATCCTCAGCCATGCTGTAACCTGAATCCAAAGCTGCAGAGGCTGTCAGAGCTTGACACCATCTTCTGATGAAAGCTGGTCCAAAGAGAGCAGCGTAGTCACGGCTTTGCTGCTCCCCAACAACATGCAAGCTGCCTATTTTACCTACATTGGATGCTAATTCAGAATACAACCATTATGACTGAAAATCTATTAACACTTTCTGCACTTGGTTAGTGAAGATGAACCCATAAGAACAGACACTGTACAGCAAAGACAGAGAAGTAGTTTTTTGCTGCTGCCAGTATGGGTTCCGATTGCTAGAAACGAAAGGGGAGTTGCCTCATAGAGTCATAGAATTGGATTGGAAGGGACGTTAAAGATCATCTGGTTCCAACCCCCCTGCCATGGGCAGGGACACCTCCCACTAGACCAGGCTGCTCAAAGCCCCATCCAGCCTAGTCATCAACACCTCCAGGGATGGGGCATCCACAACTTCTGTGGGCAAGCTGTGCCAGTGTCTCACCACCCTCACAGTAAAGAACTTCTTCCTGATATTTAATCTAAATCTCCCCTCTTTCAGTTTAAAACTGTTACCCCTCATCCTATTGCTCCACTCCCTGATGGAGTCCCTTCCCAGCTTTCCTGTAGGCCCCCTTTAGGTACTGGAAGGCCACTATAAGGTCTCCCCGGAGCCTTCTCTTCTCCAGGCTGAACAACCCCAACTCTCTCAGCCTGTCCTCATAGGAGAGGTGCTCCTGATCATCTTTGTGGCCCTCCTCTGGACCCGCTCCAACAGGTCCATGTCCTTCCTGTGCTGAGAACTCCAAAGCTGGACACAGTATTCCAGCTGGGGTCTCACGAGAGCAGAGTAGAGGGGTAGAATCACCTCCCACAACCTCACATTATCTCACAAAGACTGTGAGCATGCAGCCCTCCAATTGTCAAAAAATATTATTTAAAAAAAAACTTTTTCAAAGACCTAAATGACTGATAATTTTACTGTTTTACTGCTAGCTGTTAATAGTTTTTTTCTCTCTTCTTCCCTGCCCACCCCCCGCCCCAATACTTTCCCTTGCTAAGTCCTTGGCAGTTCATGGCTGGATCACGTTGCAGGCTGGTACAGTCATGCAGAGGATTTCAATATACTCTTCCTTACCTATGAAGAAATGAAAAAGGTGAGATCAATTAGTATCACTGATTTCAAAATATTCTCTTACTATATTGAATGCATTTTCAGATATCTCTTTATAATTACACTTTATATTGGAAAGTGCTGAATCTGTTGTGGAAGTAGATTCAAATTGGAACTTCTGAGAGGGGAAGTCATTTGTCTCATTCGTTCAGGGTCTTATCAATTGCTAGACAATGATTAGGTAAAACACTTTCCAGTATGATAGAAGTTATCTTCACTGCCACCCCAAAAACCCCTTCCTGAAATAGTACAGAACAAGACTTTTGCAAGTATCTTCAACAGGAATGTTGTACTCCTGGGGACAGTTCCACTAAAGGAAAGAAGCGCTGAAGAGGCAGGGCTTTAAAGTACTTGAGTCGAGCTCTCAAGTTGCTGACCAGAAGTTTCCTGCTTGGTGGCTGCCCATGCCTTTGGGCGACTCCTTGTTTCTCTGAGGTGGCTGCCCTTCTCCTTGTGGGCAAGGCCCAGAGCCCCCCAGCCATGGCAGCGCAACCCACATCACATGCCGCTACACCAGTTCCTCGGGCTTTGGAGCCTGGGCTTGCTCAGGTCGAGTCCCTCGCTAGGACAAGATAACTGACAAGAAGGCCACGGGTTGAGGACCTTCACAGTTACAGGAGCGATTCCAGGGGTGACTTTGCCAGGGCAGTGAACGCGAGATGCAAACTGGCTTTGCAGCGTGGGGAGCAGAACCCAGAATTCCCTGTTTCCAAGGGCACGGTGCTGCAGTGAGTTACAGCATCACTGCTCTCCAGTACTCAACTGATGCAAGCAAGGCAATGCTCACATAAAAATGATGGTCAGTTTTGCAGCCAAATACTTGTCCTTTATTATCCTGTATTCCACTACTGTATGCATTTAGTTCTTTTGCTTCATCCATACTCTTCAAAGTAACATTATTGCAGGATCTCAGAAGTGCTGTGCTGAAGATCTGCAACTTCCTAGGCAAGAAGCTGAGCGAAGAGGAAGTGGACAGCGTTGTGAGACAGGCTACCTTTGAGAACATGAGAAAAGATCCCAGAGCAAACTATGAGAACCTGCCAGATGACCTCGTAGCAAAAGACAAGGGCAGTTTTCTACGAAAAGGTAAAGTGGAAGCAGTCCAATGCAACAACCATTCGATCAAACACTTCTTGGTATGAGATGATCCTAGGGTTTCTGGTCTCAGCTGGAACGCCCCATTTTCAGAGGGAGAGTTCAAGTTAGTGGCAAATTACATTTATAAGAACAGTTTTATTGCTGTGTCGTCAGTGATGTTACCATATTTTCCTGAGGATTATACAAGGTAATGTTTTACTGATTGTAACACAAGTTAAAACAGGCCTGTCAGATACAGGAAAAGATTTCAGGGTTGTACCAAGCCAGAGGTAAGATAATACTTTTTTTAACTGTTTCTTACTTTTTAAGGCAAGAGTCACCTTAATTGGGTGAGTGTAGACCTTCTTGATCAACTACCCTCCAAGCCCACACACGGCTGCCCTGGGCTCCTGGGCATTGCTAAGATGTCCTAACGCTCCGTGTAGGAGGAAACCTCCAAGGATTAAAGAGTGAAGCACTGACAGAAAAAACAAGAGGTGTTGTTTTTAATGATTTCCTCTTCAATCTCAAAGGAATCTGGTAAAACACCAGAACAAATGAATCGAATGACTTTACGAGCAGTCAGAATTATAGGCCTATGCTGTGTTTTATTCACAGCACCTAGATTTGGAAGCATGTCCTCAAAAGAGCACACAGAGCCTCACTTGGCAGCCCAGCGACAGAGGGATGTTGAGGAAGCTGGTAATACTTCCCAAGACTAGCACTCACTGTTTGCTGAGGGCTTCAGAGAGGTGCACATTCTGCTTCTCACCTCCCTTTGCTGCTGGTTTTTTCCCCAGGCACTGTTGGAGACTGGAAAAACATCATGACAGTGGCACAGAGTGAAAGGTTTGATCAAGTTCTGAAAGAGAAAATGAAGATCCTGCCCATCAAATTCATCTGGGATATTAACGATGAAATGTAGGCTGCTTTTGAGTTTCATCATCTTTTGGTGTTTATACTGGGCGGACATATCTGAAGTTCTGGAAGAAGAAAATACATATCTGAAGTTTTGGAAGAAGAAAATACATCCACTTTCAGCTCTGTTATAGAAATAATAACAATGACAACTCAGTCAGCAAAAATTGAGTTGTCCGTGGAAGCTACTCAATTCCACCAGTTTCTGTTTGCAATTTTACAAGGTAGTTTAATTAACTTTCTTAGTAAACCGACTTACGTTCTTCATGTTTGCTTTTACTTTCATTGGCTATAATAGTACCAGAGTCATAGACAACCAAGTGAGGATAGATTGGTGCCAATAAAATCTTTCTGAAAAATATCTCACTTTTTCATGAGGCTTTTTTTTGGTAGAACCTTCAATGTCCAGACTGGAAGTAAGATTGACCAGCTGTGGTATGGTTACGCTTTAGAATCATAGAATTGCCTAGGTTGGAAGGGACCTTTCAGATCATCGTGTCCAACCACCAACCTAACTGACAAAAACATCACTAAACCATGTTGCTAAGCAACGCTTGTACCCCTCTTTTAAATACCTCCAGGGATGACAATTCTGCCACTTCCCTGGGCAGCCTGTTCCAATGCTTGAATACCCTTTCTGTGAATAATTTTTCCTAATATCCAGTCTATACCTCCCCTAGTACAACTTGAGGCCATTTCCTCTTGTCCTATCACTTGTTGCTTGGGAGGAGAGACCAATCCCCACCTCACTACAACCTCCTTTCAGGTAGTTGTAGAGAGTGATAAGGTCTCCCCTCAGCCTCCTTTTCTACAGGCTAAAGAACTCCAGCTCCTTCAGCTGCTCATCACAAGACTTGTTCTCCAGACCCCTCACCAGCTCTGTTGCCCTTCTCTGGACCCACTCCAGAATCTCAATGGTTTTTTTGTGGTGAGGGGCCCAAAACTGGACACACTACTTGAGGTGGGGCCTCACCAGTGCCGAGTACATGGGGACTACCACTTCCCAAGTCCTACTCACCACACTGTTCCTGATACAGGCCAGGATGCTGTTGGCCTTCTTGGCCACCTGGGCAAGATAATATCTCACCTTTGATATGCTTGAGTTCCTGTTTCCTTCGTGAACACTGATACTCAACCATTTGCTATTAAAGTGACATTTTTGTTGCATTCTCTGGTGTGGCCTATTGACTGAAACACTTCACTGCATTGTCTGTTACGGTTCTTAAGGTCATGTCTGACAACTTGACAATATTTCAAGGAATTTTCAATTACATGAGAAAAAACACAAGCCATAGTCATAGCGGTTTTTAAGTGAATGTCCACTCTATCATACCCGATGATCTGTTAGACCTACTGATGTAAAAACTGACCAGCCATCCACGACTATGTTCTTCCTTATATATTCATTGACTCACTATCATGGTTTAACCTGGCCATGATTCAACTCCACACAGCGGCTTGTCGATGGGCTTCCCCTGAGAAGATAAGTACAGAGACATACCTCAAAATGTTTTTCTATCAGTAAGTCAAAAAATAGTTGCAAATCCAACAACTCCACTCCTGACACACATCTGGTCTGCAATATATTCACCTTTGTAGACAGTAATGCCTTTTATGTTGCTTACAAAGGGAGGTCCAACTCTCACATATTTTTCAACTCTATCCATTGAAACTACCCAGAAACTAGAGCTGTAGTGCCTCCTCTCCCTATGTATGCATTGTTAAGTCTCTGACGGATCTCCAGCATTTCCCCACCCCCCCTCCAACAACCTTCTGTCCCTCTCAGCAGAGCCTCAGGCAGGAGGGCAGAAGGAAAGGACGTGATCTGAGGAGGAAACATTTTGTTCTGACTTTTTTTTCAGACACCAACCACACTTCCCTGGTGGGGAAGGCAAGTTTTGGACCCTCATCCCTGCTTCCTGCTATGACGTCTACATGATCGAACTATGGTGACTGCTTTTGGTTGCTATTAAACCAGTGTCCTACCAAGTAGCCATAGCAGGATGTAACTTCTAATTTCAAAAACATTTCAAATAATCATTTTGATTTGAACAAGAGCATCTAACCTTTGCTTTCTCATAAAATGTTTCAAAATTGTAAAATCCTTCCAGTTCACATAATGGCTTTTTTTTATTTCCATCGCGTGCCCCAAGGCACCAGCTCTTCTCATTTTCAGTTCACCCCTTTTAGCCTTCTGATGCATTTTACCTGCTTTTTACTGGACAGAATTACTTCATGCACAGCATGCTGTTAGCTGCAATTAGGCAAAGGTGATGTCATATAATTAGCCTACAAGATGGTTTCCATGTCCTTCAATGGTACAGCCAGACCGCCTTTCCTTCTGGAACTTTGCATCCCTGATACCAAGCAAATAAGTTACAAAAAAAAAAAAAAACAAACTCAAAAAAACAACCTTACGTGACTTACGTAACCACTGCATCCCCTAACCTCTGAGCGTGAACTTCCCCAAAGGGCACCAGTGACCTTTTCCACCTGTACATATTTACCAGAGAAAAGGTAAAACTAGTTCAAACTCAGAAGCCTAACACAGGCCTTTTGCTGAATTTGCCCTAAGTACAAACAGAACAGGTCCTGCTTCCAAGCAGGACTTTGATCTTTACTCTTTTCCCAATGACGGGAAGTCCCAGCAGAGTAATAAAAGCCACCTAAACCTCACATGATGCTGTATACCACAGCCCAGTGGTATCAGCTCACGCTATCAGTTCCAGATTTCATTAACGTGCAGTGCAATGGAAAATCGAGTTAATGGCAATAAATGCAATGATGTTGAAGAATTGAACCTGAAAAGCCTCTCTCTCCTACTCCGAGCCAAGTTACAAGGCACTTCAGGACTAATTAAAAAAAAAAAGTAGTAGTATTGCAGTCTCTGTCAGATTTTGCAGCACGAGAGAGAGGACTCGCACGACAGCTCCTCTCAGGATCTAGGGTATCAACATCTTAGATCCAGTTACAGTCTACGGTCTGCTCCAACAAGCTTTGAATTTATTTCAGCAACCACAGTTTAAAACCTGGAGGTAGCCTGATGGTTATAAGTCTCCTAGGAGAAAGACTGAAGTTGTTTCTCCCCACAGGAATTGTACTTCAAGCTCCCCACTTTTGGCCAAAATACACTGACCCTGACCTAACAGAAACGGGATAAAAACAGGGGGAAAAAAGTAAAAAAAAAAAAAGTATACCATCTTTAGGGTTGGTTTGTTGTTTTGTTTTTTTTTTTTGCTTTAAAGCAGATCATATTGCATTCATAATTTGGATAAGCTTTGTAGCATGCCCAAGATTGCACTCCTACAGCAGCACCATCCTCTGAATTTTAATAAAGCTCAGACACCAACTACTCAAAATTTTTGATCATCAAATGATCAAAACTAAATTAGCTCCGGTCATAGTGGAGTGTTGCAACTCATAATGATCTCCCTACGTGCTTTAGAGTGTACGCTTTGGGCTTAGAGAGTTAAAAGAAAGATATCAGGAAGGTTGTCATCATTATGACTTTGAATTACTAGAATTCCATCAAAGTTTATTTATGGAATTTTGTTAGATTAATATGAATTAGACTTCAATCTAATCCAAAGTGTGTAAGTAAAATTTAAACATCTGACCTAAACTTCTACCACCAAAAAACCCCAACTTTCTCTCAGTCCGTTTCAGCAAACTAAAACATGCAAACATAGACGAGCTTACTCGCTGTCAAATTCCCTTTTATTTCACAGGTGGTAATTGCTAACAGAGCTAAACAAATCTGAGGTTCAGATTGAGTCACTGAAACTGGTTCCAAAGACTTGGAGGAACAGACTTTACACAATTTTTTGTCACTTCAACCCTTACTATTTCCTCTGCTTTGAAAGAGAAGATGTAACAGTGAAAACACATTTTCATATTTTAACTTGTTTGACATCCTTTCAGTATTTTTAAGATACACATCCTGTGCATGAAAAACAATAAATAGGTTAGTGTGAATGCAGACTAGAAAACGTCAATGACCTACAAATACCATTAACAAGAAACTGTTTTTCATCCGTAGATGATTCTTGTCAGTGACCCACCTGGAAAATTTTCTCAGATTACCACATTTTGCACAGACTACACCGCGTTCTTGGATTCAGTCCAGATCTAGAGAACTAATTCACTCCTTTTATGAAAAAATGCCATTTTTACACAGACATAGCAGAGAATGGAAAGAAGCCTTAGGAGTTAAAAGTTTTTTTATGCAGCTGAATTGAAACATACCAGAAGTAAATTAAGTTCAGTGATGAAGAGCATTTTAAAGCATCCTAGCAATTCCACAGGAAGCTGGATTCAGTGTCTCATGAAGCTTCCAATCCAACTGTAGCTTTGGAAAAGCCAGATTTATTATCACATTAGCTCATGTTATTTTAATATATTTGGTAACTCTGCTGGAACACAGATCCTGCTTATTGCTTTGGAACATACAACACTATCATTGAAACCTAGCTGCTTGTCTACAGTTCTTAGTAGCCAAAATTAAAGAGAACAAATAGAGGGCAGTAGGAACAAAGGCACATGGTTAATATCTAAAAGTATTTACAGGGTACTTGAACATTTATTTCTATCTACTAGAAACTCATTCATCTTGAATACAAAAAGACAAGACTACTGAAACACGTTAAAGATCATCCCAAACAGATGTTCTCAAGCGATATGAGAATCTTTTACACCATTAAATTATTTCTGGAATTAAGTTTCTCAGTTTCAATACAGAATTTCTAAATATTACAGGAATAATCAATTTATGAACTTTAAGAACTGTGATACTTTAGTGCAATCCTCTTCAAAGCTTGAAGCTGGCACAGTTAAGGCAGTCTACTAACAGCATCTTAAAATTCAGCACACAGTGTTTAATCATTGAGGTGCCTTATGGTGCTCTTCTTGGAGAGCTGTTTTCTGAAACCCTCACCCATACTGTCATCCTTCTAGCTGATACAGTCTTAAACACAGCATCTTTAAACACTGCAGTTCTCACAGTGTTTTGTGGGTTTTTTTGGAAGTGGGAAGGAAGGAGGAGCCTAACATCAGGCTGTTTGCTCCATAAGCAACTCTGCAGGATGGTTAACATCCGGGAGTTGAGGTGGAGCTTTACTGTTTGTTGTGCTTTTATGGGCTGCCACCAAGATACTTCTAAAATAACACCCATTACACTGAAACTTCTGAGCACTCTATAAATCCTGGTACTGTCTTCTGTACTCCACTGATAGTGTTTCAACATAGTCTGTTGCCAAAAGCAAACTAATTTTCCTTGGGTGGGTTGTTTTGGGGTTTTTTTTGCCATTGAAGTTCATTGATGTACAAGTTCAAAATAAAGAAAACCCCAAACCTTTCTGAACAAATCAACCAGACTTTTTAGGAGGACTTAATCTCATTCTAATTTTTTCCTACAGACTTGAACTAGTCATTTTGAAACTATTAACCTCAACTATAGCAAAAGATTTTACTCCAGTAGTATGGAAATGGTTTCCATTAAACTTCAATAAGGTTATGCCTTATTCAAAGGTGACTAGTGCTGCCTATCAACAGCTGATAGGTTGGGGCACCAGAACTGACTAAAGTGTTATAAAATTCCACAGAAGATAAAAAAATAAAAAATAACTGCATAGTATGTGATCCCTTTTATTCACCAAGCTGCCCATGTATATCCTAGGTGGAAGACAGCAGAACCGCCGTTCAGCCTTCAGATGCGTTCAGCGCTTACTATAACATCTTTCCATCTTGCTCGTTGTCATCTCTCTTCAAAGGAGAGTTACAGAAATAGGAAGGAAAAAAATAAGAGAAAACAGAATAGCATTTTCAGACATCAATATTCCTCAAATTTTTTGTTTGAAATATCAAAGTAAATTTATTTATGATGAAAGTCATCAGAAGACCACTCTCCTGGATTTAAAATATTTTGTTTTTTTTCTTTGGAAAAAAAAAGAAAAGGAAAAAAAGAAAACTGATACACATTACTAAAACCACAGATGCTGTGGCTTTCCCACCTGCCCCTCTCTCCTTACATATGTCCATACTGATGACAGAGTCAGTTCAAAAAAAGTCTAATCACTATCTAAATTAACAGGGTTGTAGTCAGGGTCATCCTCTTCGTCCTCCAACTCTAAATCGTCCATTTCTTGGAATAAAGATTCATCAACCTCCACGCTGTTTCCAGCTGCAAAGAACAGAAAAATAATTTATATTAATGCAAAGTAGGAAAATAGTACCTGAACAACAAAATACACAACAGTTTTTCCATATTCACTCTTCAATGTAGGCAGCTGTTAACTTACTTGGCTTTTCATAGATCAAATAGATATGAAAAAGAAAATGCCACATTTTACCTTTTTACAGATAAAGTGAAGCTTTTTTCCCCTCATACCAAAACCCAGTCAAGAGAAATGTCATGCAGGACCTCAGAATCCATTGGGAGAATGAAGTTAACATTTATAGTTCCCAGAAGGAAATATTCTTTCTCTCAGGTACTGTCAAAGTAGGAGCTCAGGACCACACAGCTGGAATAGTTACAACTATCACAGCCACAGAAACACACAGGATTTATAAAAAAATACCCCTACACACAATTTATACGCCTATGTACATACATTTGCTCTCAGATTTAAGTTTTAAAAGCAAGATGAAGCTTTTCACGCTTCACATTTTCTTCTGAAAGAGATAATGCTGAGCTAAGGACAAAACTTGAGGACTGCTGCTATTTTATTTGTGTGTATCAATAGCGACATCTTCTGGCCACTGAGCAAGGTTCTGTTCTTTCAATGGATTTGAGAAGAGCCTTTATAACCATTTCCATCTAAAACAAAATGCCAATATCCTGTTCAAGCTGTGAAAATTAGTATTACTTATCACACGGTATTGTAATATTAAATTGAAGTTGCATTTATGACAGAACGTGAACAGCAATAAGGACAGGAGATTTTAATCAGCAACAGGATTAAAAGTTAATACATTAATCCCAAATTGTTTGGGCACAGAGCCCAAATTAAGAGGTCTGTTACTCTCTTGAGACAGCCAAATGTTCCATCAACAACCCATCTTCCCTTCAGGCATTTTGGAGGAAGACAAGGTTAAATTATGTCCTCTAACTAAAAGAAACACAACTTCCCCATTACTGCTTCTTCAAGTTTATATTCACTGATGTTCATAAACAACTTTTTTAAAATTGTAACTTGTACATTTATTTGATTTACCTCCAACAGACTTTCCAAGTTTAACGTCTTTTGGCACAGACTTACAAAATTTTCAGGCCAGATATTTTCAGTAAGGCAACAGACAAATCTGCACAAAAACATGAGGAGGAACTGGACTGCACAGAGGCAAATAGTATTTAATTTAACCTGCAAGATGTTTACTATTGGTGTTGAGGTCCAGAGAGGAGACAGAACTTCAAGATCTGTGCCTGAAATCAGGGGTAAGTAAGAAGGTTGGCTACTAGAAAAAAAGAAAAATCAGGGTTTGGTTGTGGATTTTTTTTTTGTTTTTGCTTTGCTTGTTTTTTGTTTTGCTTCCAGTCCAAATACTTCTCTTGCTTCTGTTCAAGTAAGATCAACTCAAGCTCAAAATCGCAAATAAAAACGCTTTATTATCTTGAACATGTTCTGTTTGTTTTTGAAAGAAGTTTAAATCACTTCTGTTCAATCTGCAAAACAGTACCTCTTCGAAAGTTCTTCCAACATACCAGTGATACTGAGGGGTAAGATGTTAAGTCAGAAATATAATACAGATTTTGCTTAGGAATTATGACCTATTTTAAGCCACTGCCTTACAGTTGTGGAAACAAACAGAAATTTACCTTCCTCCAGGAACTGGATGTCAGACGTGTCAAGGTTGTGATCCATTTCAAACAGTTGTTTACCTAGAAATAAAATAAAAATAATATATAAACAAGTAGAATACTGAAATAGCTATAAACCTAAGGCAACAATAGTTAGCATCTGTATTTTAGGCTTTTCAAATTAATCAATTTGAGCTTTTTTTTTTTTTTAGCTGCTCATTTCTAGAAGTTCCCCATTCTGATTTTTTGACTGTTCATCCAGGATTCTTCCATGCCAACAGGTTCCCTCCTCTTACATGTGACATGGGACACTGTTTCTTATAGTCGCTTTAATTTTACTAAGGCTTTAATAATAGAAGGTGGGAAAATTTACATCATACTGCCCCACAGCCTTTGCTCAGTCATTATTGCTTTCATCCTCCTTGCATTCCACAAGAAATCCTCTCTGGGAACTGGAAAGGAAGTTAGCTGCCTCCTCCACCTTTTTCCATATATCCTCCCCATTCGAAAAGCAACTTGGATCTGCACACAAATCGCCAGCTCCTACACACGCATATACATGAAGGAAATATCACACAAGGCAAAGTGAAGCTTTTTTAATTGGGAGGCAGGGGAAGACAAGCTCAGGACTCTTTCCACATGAAGTACCCACCTTCTTATCGACATTTGCATTGCTTATGCAAGTTTCCACCAAAACAAGCGCTTAGTGTTCGTAGCAAAACATTTGAAGACACCTTTTACTTCTATTGAGGTTACACTCATGACACCTGAGAGCAAGCCTGTTTTTAGTTTTGTAAAGAGGAGCTTCTATAAACTAGACTTGCATAGAGAAAAACAGACACAGCATGCTAACGATAATTTTAAGAACAGGAAAACTAGAAGCCTGATTTCTACTATCTCAACTTTGCAGATTCCAAAAAGCATTCCTTTCAGAGGGGAATCAAGTGTGCCCTCTGCCCTGTACAGCTCTCCATGAAACTTACTACCATTAAAATTTCCATCCCTCTGTCAAATTTCATCAAAACTAGACAGAAGGTTCAAAAGCCTTCAGAATCAAGAAGAGAAGACAAGACAACATTGGTTGTGCTTTCTCAAGTAATCAGCTCAAAAGTACATCCAAAACCACAGGAGAACCAGTCCAAAGCTAAGCCATGGACACTGTAGAGGAGGATGACAAAGATTTAATTCTTACCTACATAAGGTAAAAACTCTCATAAGAAAAGTAATTTCCTCCACATTTTGCCCACTGGATACAGAGTTTGCTTTGTGCTGGACAAACTGTGATCTGCAAAACACAGAGCCCAAGACCACTGCTATGCCAAGCTTTTCTCCAAAATATCAGAGCATTCTCACTAGTCATCGTAAGCTTGTTATATGCAGCAGCCAGCCTCTATATTCCTTTGGTCCAGCAACAGCATCCCAAACTCCTACATGTGCTTGAGTAACCTGAAGTCACGGTACAATCCAGCGCAGTAAAGGCCAAATCAATAAACTGCCTGATGTAGATTCTTTTTGTTGCTTAACAAACCACAACTATTTCTGCCAGAACAATGCTTGTCAGCAGCAGCTCCAAGGGGCATACTGTCTGGCACAAAACTCGAGAATCTTAAACACACAGTTTTGGAACCTTAATGATTTCAGTAGAAGTCTCAAATCTATTAGCTTTGTATTTCATCCAACATAAGCATCTTTCAGTGTAAAAATTACTTTTAGGCTTGTCATTATAATCTGGTAACACTGTAAAAACTTCAGGACCAGTTTTAAATCATACCGCTTAATTTATTTTTGCCCGCTTGTTCTTCTTCTTTCATTTTTTTCCTTTTTATTTCTAGGAGTTCTGCATCAAACTTCGCTTTCCAATTTAGGAAATTCTCAATGGTAACAGGAGTGCCATGAAAACGTTGCTGCAAGAACAGAAAACAAGGCTGCAAACACAACTGGCAAAGCTATGAGTGAAGATGAGCATTCTCTTAATTAAATTACAACATTCCAGAAGCACTGCTTGCTGTGAAGTACTCCAATAAATTAATCCTAGCCCTGAGAATATACAAATAACACTTTCTTACTGTTTTCTGTCATGGGACTCTCCCTTCAGAGAGCTGTACCAAGGTGAAAATTCATATGGAAAACCCCTGCATACTACTTTTGGACCTACAGTGCAATAGTTAGCAACACACCACTAACACAAGTTATCTGTAAGTAGGCAGCACTTCTTATAAACTCCTGAGTGCAATCTACACTGAAATATTTTCCATTAAAATACACTAACCCTTCTACCTTGTTGAGACAGAAAAAAGGATTATTTTTTTCCAGCTATTTTTCTGCCATTTTCAGAAATAATGAACCCGCCAAGTCTCATCACCCTCTAGCTATTTCTGAGGAAAAGTGAAGACCCAGTATTTACACTTTTCACAGCACATTCCACGAATGGAAAAGCTATTCCACAGTGGCTGGTTGAACGGACACGTTCAGGAAGGACAATGCAGGTGTTGAAGACTGGCCTCACTGCTTCCACCCTACCCACTCAGTCTATAAAAGAAGAGGGACTTTCTCAGAACACGCAGCCATTGTGTAGCATGCCATATTCTAGCCCTTTTTGCTCCCCATCACCTCTTTCCTCTTCAAACAAGAAACTGGCTATAGCAACTTAGATTTTATTTCAGAAAAATCTCTGCCCCTGCCTTAGGGAGTAATGCTAGAAGGGATGGCAAACACGCAGTACATATCTGGAGAGACTGCTTTAGAAAACGAGGGGAAAAAATAAAATTAGTGCACTAAATAATCTTCTAGTCCTTAAGTTTTAATTATATCAACTTTGGGATAGAAGTTCCTCTCTCAGTGCAACCGAGAATTGCTCCTGCATCAACCCCACACATTTAAAAAAGCACAAAATTTTTAGTTGAAAAGATTATTTTACATACTTTCTCTTCTTCTTCTGCTTCTCTTTCTTTCTGTTTCTTTTCCTCTTCTCTTCGTGTTTTTATTTGATCCACTATTTCATTTAATTTCTCCTGTACTGCTGAGACTAGAGTGAAGATCATTACCATTCCTAAATTTTCTTCTGCCTACAACAAAAGAAGGCAACCTCAAATAGAAGGAGAACCGCAAACCTTCAGCAGATGAATGCATAAACATGTTTTAAAAGCATTACGTGCAAATGCAGATAACACAGCCGAGGCACTCTGCACCAGTCTCAAAAGTCCACTGTAAAATTCAAGTCAACTAGCCAGTTATTCCAGTTAAATGGTTGTGCGGCAAACACCAATGATAATCTCTGTCTTCAGGTTTTCAACATACTATAGACATCAAAAAGGCATTTTCATGAATAAAACAAAACCTTCAGTAGGAACACAACTACCAAGATTTGAGTATCATAAATCTTAAGAGACAACAGTCACTCAGAACCTCTTTCTCCTGGAACAGCATATTTCTTATCTCATTACACACCCCTTTGAAGTGGGACAGCTTCCCAGGAAAACCAAAAAACATCAGTTGACGGAAGGAAGGTTATACGAAGTAAACTGAAAAGAAAGAATGTCTACTGAACATATTACGTCAATTTTAAGACAGGGAGGACTTGTCAAGAATTCCTGAAATCAAAGAAGTGTTTCCTTCTCATTCCTTTACAATGCACTCTCACTGATCCCAAAGGCTGAAGAGATATTCCACCTCCCCCCACAAATAGTTGTGTTATTGAAAAGAATCAAGAATCAATGTAGCATTTTTTAATCTTTCCTAGTAAAATTGAAGTGACGTATTTCCACAAATACTACATATGAGTTAAACAAATTCACCCTAAGCCAGAGGGGAAGCCCTACAGCACTTCCATTTCTTTATTGTACCTTTGCACCCTAAACTAGTCCTGTATTTTACCTCATTAACATAATTTACCTCAATAATGTCATTTACCAAACTCAAACCTCAAAGTTAGTCTCTGCTGTATGGAGTATGTTTCAAATCAGTAGCACGTACCTCAGAAAACAACTGACTTGAGAGAGAAATTCTGGCTAAAACGTGAAATATCACTAAAAAGTGATATCAAGCTGATTTATTTCATTTTCCTTACCTGTTGTTCTAGTAGCTTTATTATGTCCGTAACATCATTATCGTCAAGATTCTCCTGTGAGACAATTTCATAAAGTGGAGTTTCATCAGGATATTTTTCTCTATAGGTAAATTTAAGGGTTGTTTGGACAGCTACAAGATAAAAACCACATATTCTTATGGTGATAACTTTATAAAACTTTAATTGTGTACTTTCTGATTGCATTAGTAGCCTAAATGTTTTAAAATATAAAAAAATCTTGTCTCAAAGGAACAGTCATCTTACACAGATAGTAAAACTACACGAACAGATTTAAATATAATGCAAGAGTTCTGAAAAATTAAGATAATGCAGTTTACCCTTACAGAAACTATTATGGGCTATTAATGTCTGAAAGGTCTTTGGAAAGACTGGAAAACCTTCTGTGGTATGGTGGCTACTAGAGCAGTAATCTCTTTTCCCTCATATCCCACTTAAAGCTGGAGAAAATGAGGAAGCACCCTAACAAAAGATCTAGAATCTCAGCATACTAATGCATTAAATTCTGTGTGCCTGTCTGGAGTATCAACCTCTGTGTTGGGTACCAGGGCTCCACATAAATCATATGAAAAGGACAAAACGTCCCGTGCAAGTTAATAAGCAGAAAACCACCTAAGGAGAACGCACTCCACCTGAAGCCATCCAGAGCTAGGATAACATGGAAACAAGGCAAAAATGAATTGAGATCCCTTCATGCATCCTGCCAGAATACCAGGGAGAAGCCTTCCTTCTGTTCCTCAAGGCTCACAGTTCCAGCATCCCAGCAGTCTCTTCAACACAGACACCAGCTCGGAGCAGGACTTGCTCCTTTAAAACCGAAGGAGACGGCAGCAGTTTCTTCCTTCTGATACAGTAACCTAGAACAGCAGCTCTCAAACTTACTTGGAGCAAGGCTTTCTTACAACAAGGCCATTCAACCACTGGTACCCAACAAATACAAAGGGACTTGGACCCACAGCTCTTTGTTCTGGAACTGTTCCTTAAGGGCTCCATATTCACAATACAGAGATTCAACTCTCCCATGTGGCTGGTATATATATACGGTTGCTAGAAAAAACACACCTCACAACATGGCTGCAAGCTACTACAGGGACGGTAACAATCCATTCTTTTTGAAGCTACACTGCAAAGCATATGAGATTCAGCATGTCAGAAAGTAGCCACGGTGAGAGTGCAACATTTCTGTAAATTAAACACAGAGCACCAGAATCCTTCAACTACGTTTTCTGAGGAATGTTTGCTGGATCAGGCTCCTCAGAGGACTTAAGTGGAAGTATACATAGTTGTTGGCGATAGAATTAGGCTAACACAGAAACTCCTTCTATATAAGTTTAAGACATGATCCACTTACTTTCATCATTTTCTCCTGCTTCAGATGTCACAGTGATCGTGAAAGTCGTTGGCTTTTCTGACAATACTGTTCAAAGAAAAAAAGAAAGACAAACAGATATTCCTTAAAGCAGACAACTACTTCTCCATGTCATTAAAAGTGAACTTCTCAAGAACTAATGAAGCAAGGATGCTCTAGATACAGTGCTAAGGACTTTTTTAGCCTATTAATACAAACCTTTTCAATGAACAGCTATTTTCCATATATGTTTGGAGTGTGCTTTGAATGAGAGCATATAACATCAACAATATCAAAAAGTTTCTCTTCTGGGAAGTTTTCTCGATCGGAAGTTTCACTTTTCCAAAAAGTGCAAACCTACCTACCATCAAATGACTTATGTTAGCACACTAAATGCACACAGAAAGCTCCCAAAGCTAATTTGCTTTATTGCGCTAGGTATGTGTGACGAGCATCCAGCGCACTCTTGACCCTGGACTATTTTTACAGGCTGTCTGCACCTATTTCTATATTTAGGACAGCTTAAAATAACAAATGCTTCTTTAAAACAGAAAAAAGGAATACACAGTGCTTTCCTTCAAAAACGTACTACCCAAGTAACGTACTAGAATGAAATTGCACGAACAAGGCAGCTAGAAGACAGACAACAAGCGCCTCTATAGACACGTACAAAATGCAAGCCCTGTGATCTAAAGTTTCACTGACTAGAAACTTCATTGCACAATTGTGGGTTACAGACCATATCCTCAAATAAAGACTGCACTGTATCACGGTTATAACCTATACCCAATTAGTACATACGCTCTAACAGTATTAACTGAATTTTGCCCAATTGCTAAGGTTCTACTATAGTCTTTTTTCCTCCTTTTGAGCGTAAGAGCATTATGCGAATGAACAATAACTCAGAGTAAGCAACAGAGGCTGCATGAAAGTATATTAATTCTATATCAGTATCAGTGATACAGCATCCCTAGCTACCAGAGATCAATTCATATACCTTTAACATAAAACTGAAGAGCCTAAAAGATGTTCAGATTAAAACAATGGGCAAATGTCTTTGCGATGAAGTTGCTGCCAACTTCAGTTGATACTGTGGGATCTGTAAGATACTGTGGAACTTCAGGCAGAGTAGATACCATGCTGTCAGGAAAGAGAAAATGCACATTTATATTTTTTTTTTTTACCATTAAAATTCTTTGGCTACTGAGCACCACAAGTCACCTTGGATCAGCCAGTACAGTAAATACGCTTCATTGTTTGATGGTAACTAGGAATTCCTGGAAATCTGATGAACCAAGACATCCACCATATGAAAGCTTTAGCGAAATAACACACCGCACCTGGGAATTAAAGATTGCCTTTAAGCAGCCCACAGCTGGGATACAGGGATGGATGGGAGCCCACGCTGGGCTGCTGTACCAGGGCGTGAAACACCGCCCAAGACGGCGTTTCACGCCCTGGTACAGCAGCCCACCGGCCATCACAGCCTTCCCTGAGGGAAAATCAAGGAAAAAAAATGACCAAAAACAACCAACCCGAAGGAGAGGCCCGAAGGAGCCCGGGCGGCCCAGGCCCCGGCGGAGCCTCCCCCTCTTCCCTCACACCGGCGGGCCCCACCGCCGCTCACCCGTGAAGGAGTCCGGGTAGATGGACTCCAGGGCCTCCAGCTCGTTCCGCTGCTCCTCGCTGTAGTCGGTCATCGCCGCCACCACCACGACCCGCCGCCACCAAGGGCCATGGGCCGCCCGCCCTACTCCGCGCCTGCGCGCTCCCCATCCGCCATCGGCTAGGCATGCCTGGCACCCCGATCGGCGGTGGATGCTTTTGGGCTGAAGAGGGAGGAAGAGCGCACGGCCATAACGTGCGCGGCCACATTGGTGCTGGCGGGCCAGCGTGAGGTAGAGCGAGGTTGTGAGGGGACAAGTAATTAGCCTTAATGATTTTCGGCTGCCGTCGCAAAGAGTGGTCAATCGTGGTGCTCTCTGGTCACTTAATGCTAGTACTTACTGCTTGGCGTTCAGCTCTGGGCAGAAAATACTTGCTGTGTTTACCCGCCAGTACCAGACGTGAGAGAAAACCCCCGTCGTCATCATCTACACCAGATCTCTGGCTTCTCCCCCCAGCCTGGAAATAGCCGTGTTGTGAATAGGTGAGGTAGTCAGCCTCTGTTCCCGAGACTCCTGACTTCCCACCTGCAGAGACATTTCTTAAACACCTCTAGGGATGGTGACTCAACCACCTCCCTGGGCAGGCTGTTCCAGTGCCTGACCACTCTTTCAGTAAAGTAATTCTTCCTAATATCTAACCTAAACCTCCCCTGCCGCAACTTCAGACCATTTCCTCTGGTCCTGGCATTATTTACTTGGGAGAAGAGGCCAACACCCACCTCTACAGCCTCCTTTCAGGTAGTTGTAGAGGGCAATGAGGTCTCCCCTCAGCCGCCTCTTCTCCAAGCTAAACATGCCCAGCTCCCTCAGCCTCTCCTCATATGACCTGGGCTCCAGACCCCTCACCAGCCTGGTAGCTCTCCTCTGGACATGCTCCAGCACTTCAATGTCCCTTTTGTACAGAGCAGCCCAGAACTGAACACAGCACTCGAGGTGAGGCCTCACCAGTGCTGAGTACACAGGCACCATCACTTCCCTACTCCTGCTGGCCATGCTATTCCTGACACAAGCCAGAATGCTGTTGGCCTTCTTGGCCACCTGGGCACACTGCTGGTTTATGTTAAGCTGGCCGTCCACCAGCACCCCCAGGTCCTTTTCTGCCAGGCAGCTTTCCAGCCACTCTTCCCCAAGCCTGTAGCATTGCTTGGAGCTGTTGTGACCAAAATGCAGGACCCGGCACTTGGCCTTATTAAACCTCATACAGCTGGCCTTGGCCCATTGATCCAGCCTGTCCAGGTCCCTCTGTAGAGCCTTCCTACCCTCAAGCAGATCAACACTCCCACCTAGCTTGGTGTCATCTGCAAACTTACTGAGGGTGCGCTCAATCCCTTCATCCAGATCATTGATAAAGATATCTAAAGAGGCGGCCTTCAGAGTTCCTGTAAAAAGTGCTTTGCTGTCAGGCTGGTATTCACTGTTCAGTCAATCTTCCACTGGAAATTTATAGGGATCAGCAAACTGAAAGGGACCCAAAACTGTTGCTGTAGGGATGGCGTAATGGCAATGGAGGCAGCTGAATGCCATTTCAGGCTGAAATTGGAAGTTCATTTGAGGCAGATGGAAAAAAGCACCTGCAGACTTTTCAGGAAGGGTTTGCAGTGATTTCAGAAGTCCCATCTCATAGGCAGCTTCATTATATAAATGCAGACTGGGATTCATCAAAGCGAGTAATGTTGGGAGCCTCCATACTTGGGGGTTACCTGCAACGATGGATTTAAACCTGTTGAGGGTTAAACAACAGTAGACCCTGATGGGTACTTGGTACAGAGTAGTTTTAAGGTGCATCAGTTTCCTGGGCTTACAGCCAGCACGTTTCCCTTAGGTGCATTTTACAACCTAATAGTTAGTTTCCAGAAAAACTTTTACCGTGGCCATAAAGACAATTATTTTCACTTCAAGTGAGCAAACTGCAATTCTAAATTGATTTTGGATAAGATGACTCAGGTTTTAGCAGGCACAGTTAAATTGTTCAGTACAGACTCATTGATTTTTCTGTAATCATGAATTCTTGTGAAAGCTATGCCTTCACTACTAATGCATGATGTGTTTCAGGGAGCAGAGGAGTGAAGGGAAATAAATCACCTATAGTGCTACAGCTGTATTTAGTATTATAGATTAATGTATGCTAGCAGGTGATAGTTTATTTGTACAGTGGTGGGCTGACTTCATACTGACAGATACAGCTAGTACTTCCACTCAGTATTTTAAATTATAAACTATATATATATATATATAAAAAAAGAAGGACAAATAGTAATTGGGACAAAATTGGAAAACATAAAGTTTGATTTAAAAGTTAGTTTAGCAAGAAGTTAAAATAATTTGACAGCTCTTAACTGCAAATATTGCATCATTTTTGTAGTGGTGCTGTAAAACAAGGGAAGAAGTAGAAAGAACCCACACAGAATAAACAGCAGCTATTTTTTTTGTCATTTGGATCCAGGCATCAACATAGGAGGTTTTTCCCAAAACTTTCAGATACACAAATCAGTGGCATGTATTCCAGATTACACATAGTGTTCATCTTAATTAAATAAAAAAGCCAAAACAACCCACAAAGATTTTTAGAGCTTGTATCTACTAATAGAGATAGTTCGCTTCCCAAGGAGCGCATATAAACAGTGCAGTTGTATTAACTGAAAGGTTAGGATTCAGATGACATACATATGTGGGAATTTGTAAGAATTTGTTTAGTGATATAAAACATGCACTCATTCTCCAGTTATTCAGCATATACATCATTTGCATTTGCTAAAGTGCTTGCTTTTGTTTAGAAGTTTAAATGTTCAAGACAAAACACGTTTAATGAGATCTTACTTCTGGCACCTGCATTTTCTAGTAATATGTACTAAATAATTACATTTTTTCCACATCAACACTGGGGTTATTTATTAAAAGCAGATCCTATAATCTAGCATATGGCTTTGTAGCATGCACACATACATGTGTACATGGCAAGGCAATACAGGAAGCATTAGGAAAAACTATGGTATGCATTTTTTCTAAAAGGAATAGGAGACTAATGTTGCTATTGCTTTCAGACAGAATACTTTTGAATTCAAGTTTCCACAAGTGTTTGTTCATGCAGCTGCTACATGTTGCACCCCCCATCCTGTGCCACTCAGTGGGCATGTTATCTCTTTCGCAGAACTGAAAGTTCTCTCATCACTGTATCTAGACTTAGCCTTTGTTGGTGAAGTTTCCCCATATGTCTCTTCTGCACTGCTGTAGCCACAGATTTAGCTTATAGTTAGCTTAGTATATTTTAGTCACATAATAGAAGATATGGAAGAAGAAAAATAAGGCATTTCTGCTAGGGGTCACTGAAAGAAAGCTGGACATCTGCTCTTGCTCTGCATAGAACAGACTGACCCATAGGATCCAATCAAACTCTAGCTGTTAATTTTTAAAGTTTTTAATGGGAGGAAAGAAAAAGCGTTTGGCAATAACTTTATCTCCTGGTACATACTCATCCTTTTTGCACAATTATTAGAAAGCAGAGGGCTGCAGCTTGAAACAGCCCACCCTAATCCAGACATAGACCATCGCATCACACAGGAGTCAGATGCCATCAGGAAAGGTGTCTGTAAGTGTGTGGTAAAGGACTACATTAACAAGATATACTTGCTCGTGTACTTTTATATCAATGTAGTAAGGCATCAGAAAGTTCCAGAGCAGCTCAGATCTGATGTGGAGCTAGATGCATTCCTGCTTTTCTGCAAGGTGTTGGTGGTGGCTTGGGCCCTCAGAGCTGCGTTCTAATCACAGGGTCTTCATCAGTCTTCAGGAATTTTCCATTTACAGACTCCTTGAGTGCCCAGTCATGGAGGAGGCTGTAGTCGTAGTGCTCCTCATCCACTTGTTTTAGAAAGGCCAGTCCAGAAATAGCTTGCCACTCTCTGAGAGATGGGATACGGATTTCCTTTACATTTTCACTCCCTGGGACAAAGCCAAAGAACTTCCTTACGTGCTGCATGGCGTACAGCCTGGAGTGCTGGTCTGTTGCTTCGTCAAAGAGCTCCTGCTCATTATGGACATAGCTGCTCCAATATCTGAAATGTAGAAAGCTGAGTGGGGAGAAACAGCTTGCCAGGCAGTAAGACAGGAAGACAGTGATGACTACCACAGCAATCAGAAGCCAGCCAGCCACCTTCAAAGAAAAAGAAAAGAAAAAACCAAACCTGTTGCAGCTGAATATACTGACAGTGGTAACTTCTGAGCATCAGAAAATCCGTAAGACAATCTTTACTTACTTTTCCTGAATAAGGTTAACAAGGTATAACACTGATAAGGGTCTGTTGCTATCAAACCCAGTCCCTGCTTACTTGTCCTGGTTTCTGCTGGGAAGGAGTTAATTGTCTTTCTAGTGATTGCTGTGAAAGGAATGTCAGTAATGTGTGTTGGTTTAGTTGTTGCTAAGCAATGTTTATACTTTTCAAGGACTCTTTTTAGCTTCCCACAGAAACTGAGAAGGAGCCTAGACAGAACAACAGAATGGCTAATGGAATATTCCATATTGAATAGATGTCATCCTCAATATATAATTGGGGGTTGGCGAGGGGGGTGGGGAATCTACAATAACTGCTCAGGAAGGTGGTGAGAGTGACTTGTATCATTATTATTATTATTTTTCCTCTTCTGTTATTGTTCTATTAAACTGACTTGATATCAACCCACGGGTTTTTTTCCTTTCCCTTTCCCCTCTTTTGCTGCCTCTTCTCCCTATCCGGGGGGGGGGGGGGAGGGGGGAGCGGGGAGGAAGGGGAAGAACTGCACGAGCAGCTGCATGGTCCTAGCTGCCAGCTGGGGTTAAACCACAACACTACTGGAGGTAGCCATGTAGCAAAGTCGCTTCTTTCTGTCAAGTTCAAGGAAGTTCTGTTGTATAATTTGTTAAGGATTTTGCCTCCACAACTATTATTGTGAGAAGAGAAGCCTAGTGTAGGTTACAGCCTGTTTAAAAACAATTTTCTCTGAAGTGACAACTTAACGTTCCCCCTATTATTTACCCAGTATGTAAGCTTTTAGAATTGAATCTGATCTAAACCCAAGATTTTAATTTGGTTCATGCAGAGCTCTTGCAGCCTGGGCCCATTAGTCACATATTTCTTATGCTTGAATGAAGAAATTTCATACGCTCCCTGGCTCTTGAGCTTCCATTTGTCTTACTTGATGGTACTTTTCAAGATACTGAGCAAGGAAGAATATATCCTCCATTAACAGGTAACAAACAGGACAACCACACATAGTAATTCATATACGTAAAGCTCACTTCCACTTACAGGAACAAAGCAGGCTTCAAAACACAGAGATTTGGCACTCAAGGCAGAAGATACTGACCCTGTTTTATCCTAACACTGCCTGCTGAATTAACACTAGTTCTCATCATTAGACCCACAGGCAACAGAAGCAACGAGTTACTCACTTGTGACTGGTATCGGAGTAGGAGAATCACTTCATCTCTTGCCCGGGTCAGCTCTGGAGGAACTAACTGACTGCACGGAAATGCAGCCAGTATCCTTCTGCGTTCACTAGCAGTAACATTAGGATCAGCTCCATAATAATGCACAGAGACATACTCACTCATGGCACAGACATAATAGGAGCCATTTATCAGGGTGACTGCTAGCCACGTTATTGGAGCAACCAGGGCTCTCCCAGTGATGCTGCACAAGACAAAGCAAATCAGTTTGCAATGCAGTAACCGGTTTGGCGTAGTCTCTTTCTGAAGAGGAGACCTTTTGCCAGTAACCAGCCTCCAAGTCTGGTTATTCAAGGCATAGCCAACAACCAGAAGGATCAGTGCAGGAACTCCTAGGAAAGCCAGCCCATAGATAAGGTTCTGTCCAACATGACAGGGACAGCTGAATGTAAAAAAAGAGAATAGCTGCTGCCCACCAATTGTCAATATTGCAATTATAGCATTAGCAATAATAACCTCTTTGCCTTTTAGAAAAGTTAACCACTTTGGAAGCAAAGTCATGTTAGGTCTTACTCTTTATCAGATGCTTTTGCTTTAAGTCACTATTAGCTTTTAGTTATATTTAACTAATGCTAATGGCAGAGTAGAACAGAAAAACTCCCAAAGCTTAAAGAAAAACCAAAGAAATCCACAAACAGAAACACCTCCCCCACACACTAGTCTTTCTCCTTCCACTAATTTTTGATTCTACTCCACAACAGCTAAAAGCTTGTTTGCTAGCTTTAAATATACTTACAAACATCCAGTCATGTGTTTTAATTGATTCAATAATTTATCACAGCCGTTATGGAACATTTAGCTTTTAGGCAATTGTGAGCTCTGCCACCCCCTTACTAATTGTCTGAAAGTAACAATAAATTCTCCCTACCTTTTGGGTGACATGCAATGCTATCAAACTGATGATTACCCTGTCAGGGTTAATTGGCAAGCTGTTTCCTAATCAATTGTAATTAGCAGAGGTATGGCATGTGGCTAGGGGGAAAAAAAAAAAAAAAAGAGAAAAAAAAGGCAAGCAAAGCAAGCCTTGTCAATTGGACTGATTATAAAAAAATGAAGCATTTAAAATGCTTCAACATTAAAATAAAATCGGGAAAGATTCCATAAGTTGCACAAAGTTTGGAATCCCAATTCTGTTCATGTTTAATGTCAGTTGTTGTTCTGAGGCATGAAGATTTTAGTGTTTCACCTGTAGGTGGCAAGAAGCTAGCATGTCTCTCTTCCTGACCGTGTTGAATGTTTCCTTTGTAAGAGTTGTTGGGTTTTTTTGGATAACGTGTAATCTGCTATTCACACAGGGTCAAGCCAACTTCAGACGTGCTCGTGATAATACCTGGCATTTATATAGCATGCTCATGATCCAAAGTTTTAAAACTTTCCTGTATGTATCGTCAATCCCATACTGTGGACAGAGGTAAATAGAATTTTTTCAGTTAAACATTTCCAGAGCTGGTTTCTGAATATTGGGAGGTATAATCTGGGCTCTCAGCATCTCTCACAAATCAAACCTTAAATACATGTTAATTTAAAACATTTCACTCCTGATGATTTTCTCCGTGTCACACTTTGTCTTTGGTCATGCTATTCAGTAGTTGGGTACATTGTATACTCCAGGCTCATCTGAATATGCAAGCAGTTGTACTTAAGTTCTGAGAGGTCTAACTGCCTGTAATGTAAACATTTTTACCAAGAATAGAAAAAAAATGAGCCAGGAAGTCTATGAGGAAAATTGTCTTCCCATTACAGAGCTTCCCATCTCCAGCATGCGTAGACTTGGTTGTGTGCTATAGTAGTGTCTGACTGCACAGCCTCTTCTCTCCCCTTGCAGAGAGGGTTGCTAATAATAACTTTCAGCTCAAAAAGTAGTTTTAGCAACCATGGTTTCTGCTTGGATGGCAAAGACGCTCTCACAGCTGTTACACACACGGATGGCACGTTATACGTCATGCCTGTTTACTAGGCAAGACCTTGTTCCTCCAGTGCGCTGTTGGGGTGGACACCTGCTTGTCTCATCCCCAGTCACAATCTGTGAACGAGGTCCTTGCTGGTAATTGGCTTTCAAAACTGTGTGACACCATTGCACAAAATTAAAAATGATAGAGAAACATGCTGAAACATCGAGCAGCACTTTGCCAGAGCTTTTCTGGAACCTGTTGTTAAGTTCTTGGTTGTTTGGGCAGGCTAGTAGCACAACAAAATCCCTGTGCTGTCTGAACACTGCTATTTTGAAGCTCCATTTTCTTTCAGTATCACAGGATTTTCAATAATTTTGAAAAAATTTACCTCATTTAAATTCAGTGGAATAAACCCATCAGACTATTGCAGAATTATTTTGAAGATGTGTTTTATAAGAGTCTTCCATTACGCCTCAGTTCATTTTAAAATCTCCTATTGATTGCTGCTGAACTTTCTTTGTGAACCCATGTCTGCCTTTGTTTATAAGGGAGGAAGGCTTTCCCAAGCATCACTTGTTTACTCAAGAAACACATTAGATGTGAAACTGAAGAGGTGTACAACACTGAAATATTCATAGTCAGCCTAAGGCTGTTGAATGAGGCAATTTATACAATCAATACAACAACTTTGTACTGCTGCATTGTCACTTCTTTGGCATTTGCTTTTATGCTGTGCTGTAAATAAACCTGCTGGGTCATGCTATTATGGAACAAATTGCAGAGTTGGATCCAATTAAGAGCTTGGGCGGCACATCAAACCTTTAGGTACTCGCCTTTGCAGAGGAACCTGGAGTCCTGAAGTAGACATTTAGGCTCTTTATCTGATGCCCAGGAAGAGTTAGGATTGAATGTAATCCAAAATACCACTACCTGAGGTGACAGCCAGCTTGCCTCTGAGGCAAAGAGGTGCTTATAGCTGATGTCTGAGGCAAACAGGATACGTGGGCAAACCTTAGCCCTGGTTTTGCCTGTTGTTTTGCAGGGCTCTGTCAGCTTGAATTCACTGCCAGGAACCTCACTTACAAGAATAAGTGATTTTATTTTATTTTTTTTTTAAGAACTGAGAATGGTTTGTCATGTGCTTTTAAAACGTGGTTATTGGAAGACATATTGCACTTCCCTATCCTCCCATACACAAGCAAACAGTTTTTATTCTCTTGTTTGCTTTTTATTGAAATAAAGCAGCCAATGGCAGAAGGGAGAGATTGGTTTCAGTTCCTCCTCCAACTGATCTAGTCAAAACTCACTCACTCATCTCATTCTTCTAAGAGCTCAATTATTATTAGTGATGTGATGTGACTGTGATGGAAGAAGCTGTATTCTCCAGCTATATTCTCCAGCTTTCCTGCCATAGTTCTATCAGTTGCACTTAGTTCCCCCACAGAGAGGATTTTGATACCTATTGGATCAGAAAAAGATTAGGATTTTGTTATCTAATGGACAGAAAAAGGTAGAGAGAAAGAGGGAAGTGTTCTTCTGTTTTCTATCTGAAGGTTGCTTCCTGTAAAGTTTGGAGCAGGAGACTGACCTGGTGTCTCCAGTCCTGCACGAGTTTTTACATCACTTTTGTTAGCAGTCAAAAGGCTGATGTTCTGTACTTCCTCTAGCTGCATTTTGAGCTATATTTTGCATGGATGTCAATCCTGCCTGTGCATGTTAGAAAGCGTGAAAATACCTACGTGACAGATTTCCTGTGGGAGCACAGGGGAGCACTGCCCATGTCCTGCGTTCTGCTTGGTCACAGATTGACTTTAGGCTCCCAAGTAATTTTCGTGGTCTCTTTGGCCTGGTTAAGGGAGAAGTTCCTCTGATGAGAAAATCATCAATAAGCTTTGTGTTAAGGGAAGAACAGAATCCTGTTAGTGATTTTTTTTTTTTAAACTTACATCTTTTACTTCAGAATTCAGCTATGCTTTGTAGGCAAATTTATATGAGATTTTAGGTGCCTGCAGTGAGTTTCAGGAGAAAGCAGGCACCTGACTGCAAAAACACCCTCTTGAAAACAGTTCCTGAGATGCCTAACCTAACCAAGGAAGCTTCAGCAGGTCATGTTGAAAATGCTTCTCAGGCAGGGCACTACGGGCAAGGTGGCAGCAACGGCACTGCTTTATTCTGAAACATGGGCAAAGCAGCAGCCACAATGGGCTTTGAGTAAAAGCAGTCATTTGTGATGTGGGAAACCTCTGCTCAAATACCTTTTTTTTTACATAGCTTCAAACTCCCATCACCTACCTTCTTGTGATTTGAAAAAATTAAATTTGATGATAACTTTTGACTGATGATTGATGATAACTTTTTGACATAGGTGGTACAGGAGCCAACAAGGAGAGGAGCACTCCTGGACCTGGTACTGTCAAACACAGAGGGACTGGTGGAGGACATTGAGGTTGAGGGCACCCTAGGTTGTAGTGATCATGAAATGATAGAGTTCAGGATCATGGGTACTATGCACAAAACATCAAGAAGTAAAATTACAACCTTGGATTTCAGGAGGGCTAACTTTGACCTCTTCAAGAAACTGCTTGGAGAGATCCTGTGGGCTAGGGCTCTGGAAGGCAAAGGGGCTCAAGAAAGCTGGTTGATATTCAAAGACCACTTCCTCCAAGCTCAGGATCGGTGCATCCCTAAGAGAAAGAAATCGGCCAAGGGATGCAGGAGACCTGAATGGTTGAACAGGAAGCTTCTGAAAAAGCTCAAGTGGAAGAAGGAAGTCTACAATAAGTGGAAGAAGGGACTGACCCCTTGGGAGGATTACAAGAATGCTGCCGGAGCGTGCAGGGATGAAACAAGGAAAGCCAAGGCCTCCTTGGAATTAAACTTGGCCAGGGATGTCAAGCTCAACAGGAAGGGCTTCTACAAGTATATTGGAAGCAAAAGGAAGACCAGAGAAGTTGTGGGCCCACTGTTGAATGAAACAGGAGCCATGGTGATGGAGGATGCAGAGAAGGCGGAGTTACTGAATGACTTCTTTTCTTCGGTCTTTACTGCTTGGCCCAACCCTCAGGAGTCCCAGGCACTGGGGGAAGTAACAGGGAAAGAAGATGACTTCCCTTGGGTTGAGGAGGATCGAGTGAGGGATCAATTAGATCAATTAGATATTCACAAGTCCATGGGCCCTGATGGGATGCACCCGAGAGTGCTGAGGGAGCTGGCGGAAGTCACTGCTGAGCCGCTCTCCATCATCTTTGAAAGGTCCTGGAGAACAGGCGAGGTGCCTGAGGACTGGAGAAAAGCCAACGTCACTCCAGTCTTCAAAAAAGGCAAGAAGGAGGAGCCAGGGAACTACAGGCCAGTCAGCCTCACCTCCATCCCTGGAAAGATGATGGAACACCTCGTTCTGGGCGTCATCTCAAGGCATGTGGAGGAAAAGAAAGCTATCAGAAGTACTCAAAATGGATTCCCCAAGGGCAAATCATGTCTGACTAATCTGTATAATCTGACTAATTTCTTCACAGAAAGAGTGGTTAGACACTGGAATAGGCTGCCCAGGGAGGTGGTGGAGTCACCTTCCCTGAATGTGTTTAAGACTCGTTTAGATGTGGTGTTAAGGGATATGCTGTAAGGGAGAACTTTGTAGAGTGGAGTTGATGGTTGGACTCGATGATCCCAAGGGTCTTTTCCAACCTAAATGATTCTATGATTCTATGATAGCCTTCTATGATGGCATGACTGGATGTGGTCTACCTTGACTTCAGCAAGGCATTTGACACGGTCTCCTACAGCATCCTCATAGGGAAGCTTAGGAAGAGTGGGCTTGATGAATGGACAGTAAGGTGGATTGAAAACTGGTTGAAAGACAGAGCTCGGAGGGTTGTGAGTAGGGGCACAGAGTCTAGTTGGAGGACAGTGACGAGTGGTGTTCCCCAGGGGTCAGTACTGGGTCCAGTCCTCTTCAACATATTCATCACTGACCTGGATGGAGGGATAGAGTGCACCCTCAGCAAGTTTGCTGATGACACAAAGCTGGGAGGGGTGGCTGACACACCAGAAGGCTGTGCCACCATACAGAGAGACCTGGACAGGCTGGAGAGTTGGGCAAAGAGGAACCTTATGAAATTCAATAAGGGCAAGCGTAGGGTGCTGCACCTGGGGAGGAATAACCCCATGCACCAGTACAGGTTGGGGGCTGACCTGCTGGAGAGCAGCTCAGCTGAAAGAGACCTGGGACTCCTGGTGGACAACAGGATGACCATGAGCCAGCAATGTGCCCTTGTGGCCAAAAAGGCCAATGGCATCCTGGGGTGCATCAAGAAGAGTGTGGCCAGCAGGTGGAGGGAGGTCATCCTCCCCCTCTACTCTGCCTTGGTGAGGCTGCATCTGGAGTACTGTGTTCAGTTCTGGGCTTCCTGTTTCAAGAAGGACAGGGAACTGCTGGAGAGGGTGCAGCAAAGGGCTACCAAGATGATTAGGGGAATGGAACACCTCTCTTATGAAGAAAGGCTGAGGGATTTAGGTCTCTTCAGTCTGGAAAAAAGATCACTGAGGGGGATCTTATCAACGCTTATAAATACTTAAAGGGTGGGTGTCAGGAGGATGGGGCCAGGCTCTTTTCAGTGGTGCCCGGGGACAGGACAAGAGGTAATGGGCACAAACTTGAGCAGAGGAAGTTCCATCTAAACATGAGAAGGAACTTCTTTACTTTGAGGGTGGCAGAGCACTGGAACAGGCTGCCCAGAGAGGTGGTGGAGTCTCCAACTCTGGAGACATTCCAAACCCGCCTGGACGCGTTCCTGTGCAACCTGCTCTGGGTGACCCTGCTCTGGCAGGGGGGTTGGACTAGATGGTCTCCAGAGGTCCCTTCCAACCCTATGATTCTATAAAATTTTTCTGTGAGTGAAATATTTAACGCGATCTATTGAGCTGGTGACAGAGAACAAACAAAAGCCTGATCCTACTCATTTGGACGCCCATCTTTTGTGGCAAGTTTATTCTTGTTTTGGCTCAAAAAACTTTTTTAGGGTTTTTTTAGGCATGTGACACCTAATTCATTATTAACCTTTATATTGCACTCTGCTCTGGGATATTCATATTTGGGTGAATCCGTAGATAGTAGACTACTAAAGAGATCATGTACTTAGCTTTACAGGTTTCAGCTTTTCCATAACAGCCGGTACACTGTAAGAGACAGCGTGCTGGTGCACACTTTTATGCATTCTTTTGAACTTCAGGAGATATTTTGTGTAATTATTTATTTTTCAGTTTAATGGGAATGAAGAGAACTGGTGTAGTCTAATGCTCAAGCAGTGTGCCAGACCAGCCTTCTTCGGGATGAAGGCTAAAATCCTGTCCTGACACACATGACGGAAAGGGAGGTGGAGGGCCATGCTAACTTCCTTACTATTCAAATTGCCTTTGATTATTTCTGAGAAGTGTATGTTAAGGCTTAAAACAGGTGCCAGATATGTGCCAACCTCTACTCTTTTCACAGGGCTGCAAGTCAGGTGACAGTTAAAATTAAGACGGTGGTTTTGTTCTGTTCCTGGAGATGTGGATGCAGCCCACCATTGACTTGTTTCCCTCACTGGAGCCAGTGAATCCCCAGATTATTTGGACACACCATTCCAGCTTCGTTTCCTCAATCACGTGCAAACCTTTCAAAATATAGTACATTCTGCCTAATACATCATATTATATGTGTGAATTTACATGTATACATGTGCGCACATATGTATTTTCCAAACAATGCTGATGTGTTTTTACCACGCATTGCACTGTCTGGTCCACAGTGTTCCTTGAAGATTGTGGTATTAATAATGCAGGCTGAAGTAATTCATCCTTGCATTCGGAACTGGATAAATAAAATTATGCTCATTTATGGGTAGCCTTAAGTGCTTTGTGATGGTTTCACTGCAGTTAAATTATGCTAATGATAATCCTTTAGAGCTGTTTTTTTAAATGCAATGCAGTACACTTCCTTCTGCAATACGGAACATCTCTTGCAACGAGAGACGCATTTGGTGTTTGTCGCCAGTTGGAGACAATCTGAGAAACAAACCCATCTCAGACTCAATTTAGAAATGCAAGTAACTATCTAGAGAATTGTAATGCTTGGCTTCTATAATTTATTTAAGTTTCTATATGGGAAGTACCTACAATAGTTTCACTTATAAAATAGAGTCAGACTTTACAGGGCTAGAAAAGTGCCTAGAAAAAAAATGGAAGAGACTTACTTATTATATTGTAAAGTTGTCAACACCAGCTCATTCTGTGTAAAATTAAAGCAGTTAGGATGACTGTATTTTCCACAGAAAAAGCTGAAAATCCTTTTATCTATCCTGTTTTTTTGTCCTTGAATTGTGTCATAACTTTAAACTACCATTTTTTAAAAGTAAATTAATCCTCCTTATCACAAATGAATCGCATCTGCTGCTTTCTGGGTATCTGTAATAGTAAATACCTCTGATATTACTCTAGCACCAAAGCTATTAATTGACTGAAGTTTAATAATAGCATGGCATTCAGATGAAGCCATGTATTTTTACTTCCTTTCCTGTAAGGCCTCAATGGGAATATATGTTGAGGTAAGTCCTATAAGGAAAGACAACTACCTGATTCTTTTCTGAATTCGCTAGTGACCACAGTCTAAATTTATTGGAAATCTAAACTAACAGAATAGGCCAAATTTACTCTAGGGGAAAACAGAAAAAATAAGACAAACCTTCCTGGATGTTCGTAGCAGGGATGTTTACAAATAGAAGCTATAATAGGTTAAGAATGAAACATGGTTAATGAAAGTGCCATTTGCGCAAGCTGGCAGCTGTAGCAGGTACACAGTTTATTCCTCTGGGAATCTGGGTGCTCTAGATCTGTCCTGCCAGCTTTGCAGAAACGTGGTAGTTGTAGTGCCTTGTAACCATTAACTTCCCAGACTAAAGCAGTCAGAGCTGACAGAAGACTATAGCTCCTTTAAGTTGAAGATTATCAATTTTTAATTACCTTGCACAGCAGTATCTTGCAATTGTGTTTTTATTCTTCAGAGAGGCAGCTTCTGTTAACTCTCCAAGCACTAAAACCTGACACAAACAACAGAATGTATTTGCTGTCCCTAAAAACGTGAGATCTGAGAATCCCTTGGGGCTGCCTGATTTGACTTCCCATGGCTGTTTGCCGTGTATTTGATTACAAATCATTCTTATGGAGGGAGCGGTTATTTCTGTTGTGTACAGGGGCAGATCTGTTGCCAGTCAAATTCCTCCCAAAGGGCTCAGTACACGTAGAGAATAGGAGGAGCATCATCGGCGTTACAGATGATTGCAGTAAACACGTCTCATGCAAAAGGCAGAAGAGCAGAAAGGAGAAAACTTTAGAGAAGGGAAAGAGGAAACACAGTGATTGAGAGAAAACTATGCTGCTTGAGGAAGAAAAGACATAAACTGGCAATCAAGTTCATCAGGTGTTACACAAGCAACATGTCTCGGCCACCAGCAAGAAAGCAGGAGAACCACAAAATAGTAAGACATTTTTATAATGTGCGATTAAAATTGTGCATGGACTAAGAATAAGCTATTATTGCACTGATGTGTTTTATACAGTCGTATTTCTGAATAGCCTGAAATTACTGAAAGGATGGGGATGAGTCTGCCAGTATAAGAACAGAGATGCTGGCAGCATTTATGGCTACAGTGGGACCCCTTGTCAGCCAACAAACTGACAGCTCTTAAGCAGTGACATAAAAAAGCCTATCCATAGGACTTGGAGTCTATTCACCTCTGAGCAGTAATACTGAGATTTGCTTAGGGGCCTTCATATCACTCCAGCTACCTTGCCTATGGCATGAAATGATTTTCAGACAGTCCTGCCCTCAACGTGAATCCTTGAGGCCAAATCTCTCTTTTGGAGAAAAGAAGCTGCAGGGGCCACATCTCTACCCCATGAACAATTACAAGAAGAGATGGTTCATCTGGGACCGCAGCACACCTGGTACTCGCTGCGTGCCTCCTGCATAGCAGACCACCTCTTCTTTTGGGGGTTATGTTGCATGAGCAGGGGTCCTTCTTCATCCTTCTAGTGTTGCATTTTTTCTATGCACAGGGAGTGTACCATCACAGGATCTCCACGTCCGGCTTTAAGGCCAAAATGTGATTCATGGGGAAACAATGGTAAAACTGTAACGTTTGTCTTTGAATGGTGGCTTTGACCATTGGTCCCATAGCACAGAATTCTATCAAGTACAAGTTATATAGACCATATAGACCAAAACTTCCTTCTTTTTCTACACTTCATGTTAATATTCTCCTAAAGTTCCAGGAGCTGTTTTAAATACGCTGCATGCAAGATTTCCCCAAGAGGTCTTCTTAAACTGCACAGTCACAGAAAGCAGTATTTTCTGCCGTTAAAGGCACCAGTAATTCTCCTTCTTGTTCTCTGGCAGTGGTGTGTCTAAATATGAAAAATTCAGATAGCAAGTTTCCTCAGAACGTTTGTCTGTGGTTGAAAATTTCTAACTGTTTAGGAATATTTTACTACAAGTCCAAACAACCAAAGTGCCACAGTGGTTTAAAAACCCAATAATAATATTGTGTCTTGAAGAGAATATGTTTGCATCTAAAAATTATGACACATGTACACGTATACATACATATAACAAACTGAAGAGAGAGGAAGTTGCTAGTAACAAAAAGACAATGTTGTGTCAATTTCTGAAAAGGGGACAGAGGTGTCCGCTGAAAAAGAAGTAGACAATATAGTATTAAAGTTATAATTAAAGTTAATATACATAAGTTTATGAAAAAAATACTCAAGTGGATTGCAAGAATGGCTGATAAATACAATTATGTTGATACAGTATGCTTAAGTTTCTCTAAGGTATTTGTCTTATTACAACACAGACTTTTTGCTGAGACTAGAATAATACAGAACCTGTATGACATCCATTTAGTCCATTAAAAGCTTGTTAATGAGAATTTGGCAGTATGCAATATTATTGTAAACAGGAGTTATCACCAAGGTGAGTTTAGAAAATGGTTCCATACTCCTTAAGATTTTGAACAGTGCCTTGTTAAAATGGGAACATTGATTAAACTCCAAGCTTTTGATGCAATGGGAGCAGGAAGAGGTCTTTCCATTAAGCCATTCTTCCTTTCCTTGTGTGATTTCTTCTATCGTTTTCATTGGCATTTACTATTATTTTTTCACAGGCTATAAAAAAAAAGCACCTCTAGTCTGCCTATGTGCCACAGGCCTGTAGCGCTTCCTTTAATTAATTCCTGTCCAACATGTTTAGTGAGAGTCAACCTATTCGCTCCCCTAAAGGCCAGCTGCTACTCCTGCTAAATACATCCAGTTCTGCAGTGCCATGGACGTGATCTGGCAGGGCAGGGAGGGAAGAAAACTTTCCTCCAGGTTGGTGCACGGCTAAAGATCCCAGACTGGTGCTTGAGACAGATCTGTGCAGGGATACACCTTTGACCTCTTCAGTTGCTCTCCATGCTCCCTGGGCAGGCGGCTGTGGTCCTCACCCATCTCCTTCACCTTGTTCATGCAGTGGAGCCATACCAACCACGTTTTCTGCATTAAGATACAGAAATAATGTCACAGTGAGATTGTCCGGGCATTTGGAGAGCTAGTATTGGCAGTGATTCAAGTTACTTGTAAAGTCTGATTAAGAAGGGGAAATGTCAATGGGACTGATTCTTTTCTACTCTGCTTGTTATTATTTTTCACACTTCTGCTGAATTATAGTATTTTTTCATTATTCTGAGCTATTTTTTTATCTACTTTTTATTTTGGGGGGAAAGCAGCTGATGATCTGAATCAAATCAACCATAACTTTGTGAAGGAACTGGAATTTCAGTGTATATACTGTTGTTCCTATTGTAAAAGGACTAATATCTCATTGCCTCTATTAGTCTCCCTGCAAATAAATGCTTTTCACTAATCATGGGTGGCATTTGACAGCATTTATCGATCCAACATACATATATGAGGTTATAGGACGCAGGAATGCACCTGACGAAAGTAGCTGTATCCCAAGAAATGGTATTTATGACAAGGAAGATCCTTGTACAAGGAAGATCATTCAAGTGATGATCAGGTCACACTTGAATTGTGCATTACAGTGATTACACATCCATGGACAAAAAGTTTCTTTATTAATGTAAATGTTAGTTTTGCTTGCTTTTAATAGAGTAGTAGCTCAAAAGCGTGGAAAAGTTTAATCCTAGTTTGCTTCATTTTCAATTTCCACCTTTTTTGACAGAGCAGAGAACTTTTTGTACTTACGTATGGGGCTTTGGTTGCCCAGCTGTGCAAGGACTATGAAAAAGATGAAGACGTCAACATCTGCTTAGACAGAATGTAAGTACTGCTTTAAATGTTCAACTTTATCGGTAATGCTGTTTGTCCACCTATATGTTACCTTTCAGCTTTATGTCTGTTATCTTACGAGCTCCAGTATTCTGTCTAGGATTACAGAGATAATGGGGATAAGGTTCAATATTCTGTCAACAGAAATAATGCTAATTTGTGAATTAAGATCAACAATTAGTTTTTGAATTCTCAGAAGAAAACTTGTCAGGATTGTTTTGATAGCTTACACTTGTTCCTTTTTGATGCTTTCTTATGCTAATGAATAATAGAAACTTCTAAATTTCATCTCCTATATCCATGTATTCAATTTCAATTTCAACTTCCATGTTAACTCTCCTCTTCTATTTAGAATCAAAGCTCTCCCTTACACCATATCCCTTAACACCACATCTAAACGAGTCTTAAACACATCCAGGGAAGGTGACTCCACCACCTCCCTGGGCAGCCTATTCCAGTGTCTGACCACTCTTTCTTCATACCCATGTTATTTCAGACTATACAAGCCTTTTGTTTCTCACGGGTATTTTCTAGTTAACATGCTTTTCTGTGTTCCCTGCCATTGTGGCCTTCCTGTGGCTTCCCCTCATCTAGCTACGCGTGGTTTTGTGACTTGGACAGCTAAGGAGTAGTCACAATTCCAGGTTGTAGGGATTTGGCTGAGGTGACCCAGTCAATAGGCAGCCTCCTTTTGTAGTCGGTCTCCTTCTCCGAGGGTGTATTTCAGGTGCCTGACTTGGGTGCCCTGAGTTGTCCCCCGTGGGGTGGCTCTCTTCCCCCCTCCCTGGGTTAGGGGCAGATGGGCCTCTTACCTTTAAAAGGCTATGCAGCAATGAGCGAAATAGTACGAATGGTCAATGAGGAACTGATTTTTACATGGATATCCTCTCTGGAAAATGAAGATCCTATATTTATAGGACCCTGTCATCCTGACTTAGATTCCTAGGCATTATCACAGTAAAAATAACGGTATCACAGAAGATCAGCAAGAAACAACTTTTGAGCTGGTTAGCAAGAAGATTAAGAGGAGTAAGGCTTGTATTTTCAGGCAAAAAGGGACCTGCAAGATGGATTTACAATAATCACAGTGGACAGAATACCTGACCACTTTACTATTAATCTGAAAGTTTGCAAACAAGGTATAGTTTGATAGCTATTGATGGAAGTGAGTAAAAAATATTGATTGGAAAAAAGAAAAGTATTTAATTCACAAACTAAGAAGGGACGACATCCTTCAAATATTTATTTTCTATTCATCTGTCTCTCTGCTCTGATGAAAATCATACATTTCAAAAATACACAGGCTTCTTTATGATGCTGTGGTAGAAATTACGAAAGGGTAGTTTTGGAAGATGTGGAGATGTATCTTGCTCCTTCTGTTTCTATTATTATAGCTGTTTCTATAAAATCTTTTTTTGTCTTGATAAAGACTTGCTAAAATAATGGCAGGTTTCATTAAAGCAATATGGCCATCTTTACTTCTGTGAAGATGAAAACAGCCCAGCTTGAGGAAGAAACCTTATAGATTTGCAGACCTGTGACAGTTGGGGACAGTATTCTTAGCTCTCTCACTATATGTATGTACATATATAATCCATAGTGAGAAGGGTATTTTTCACGGTACAATTACCAAATAACTGCTTGTCAATTTATTATTCTTTTGACTTTGCAAATCTAAGGCATAAAAGTTGAAAAGGTTCTAAGTAGTCTTGTACATCACCATTAAATACCTTGCTAACTGCTGATGACATATTTACCAGCATTATTGGTATTGACACTTAGGCAATAAATAAATATTTCATTGTTTTCTGATGCATGACATATAACTTCATGCTGCCAAAACCACTTTTTGATCTTGTCATCACATTAGACATCAGATCACTTTTTGGCTTCTTGTCAAAGAAGTGGTACAAAATCAGTAAGAAACTCCATCGAGTTCAGGCTGCGTCACTGAGGGTGTAGGGCCTCTGACAAACAGGCAGAGATTGCCAACATCCACATAAATGGAAAGGAAAAATTCCCTAAAAATATTTCTCAGTTGAGTTCACGTTCTTTCATAACATTTGTGTCAATCTCTTTCCCTTTTTTAAAAAGTGCTGGGAGGCATGCCCATTTTGCACACTGTGTAGTTACTGACCTTTGTTAACGTGTTTTATAAAAAATTCCATTAACTTCTATCCTTTTTTATTTCTTTTCTCTGAAATTGTCATTTTTTAAATACAAAATGAAGGTGGTGGTGTACTGAAACTGTATATTAACTAGCAGCTTTTGAATTCTTTCTCCAACTAGTAGATGAAGGGAAATAACACGTTAGAAAAAAGACTAAGAGGGAATTGTGGAGGAAGAGCAAAAAATGAGGTGGAGAGATAAGAGGGTAAAATGAAAGAGATCAGGTGTGAGTCCATTTCCAGGGTTTTCCTGGCACCTGAACACAGCAATGAGGGTGCCCAGGATTTGTTGAACTCCATACCAGCCCAGAGATGAATGCGGTGACCTGAAAGGGCAGTTGATTTGTTCTTGGCTTGGACAGTGTGAGATGAACTTGGGATCACAGGGGAATGGAGAAAATCCTGTGCTATGTTATCCTATCCTATTTTCAGTACCAAAGCAGTATTAATCAGGTGTATTATTTGTATATTATCTATATATTATACTCATACATCTAACATATAATATTTATTCATATATGTAGATATAAATGTATGTATGGACAATGTGTATATAAACAACATTTCTATCATTCTTGCCAGGAGTATCATGCTTAAAGGAGTATGATTCCTTAAATGACTACATGAAGAGCAATCCCACTGTGCTGCAAAATGTGGTAGAAAGAAGAATCTAGACCAGCAAAATATGTTGTCCACAAAGCCATTCCTTTAGGAACCCCTAATTGTTTTGCTGAGAAAGCACAAGAGACAGGTTAGAGAGATGGTAGGTGGAAAGAGGTTCCCCATTTTGAATGTTAACTTTCTTTGTTTTCTCCTTAGGGGATACGGAATTGGCGTAAGGCTGATTGATGATTTTTTAGCTCGTTCAGCTGTGAAAAAGTGCCGCAGTTATTCTGAAACTGCAGATATGATTGCACAGGTAAATAAGATTTACATTGTCTAGACCTTCATCAGTTTCAGTGGTCTTAGCTTTTCCCTCCTTCTCTATCACTTTGCTCCAAAACAGTTACCTATGTTTTCTGCTGTATCATGATCGTCTTATCAAAAACCACTCATCTCCACAATCACACCCATGCTTCCATTGGGTGAAATACAGCCTGTTCCTTATCTACAACCTCATATCAACCAGTAGCTCACAGAGGTTGGCCTTGAGAGGAGACATCAGTTTCTACCTCTGTTGCATAGTGCTACATCAGGCTGTGAAAAAAATCAACATTCAACAGAACACAAAAAATGTGTTGTTTAGTGAGATAAGAATTTTGCAGATGGTCTTGATAAACCCACAGTGGTAAGTTTAACACAAAGTGTTGTCAGAACCACAGAATCGGTTCACGTGGGTATTAGGTTTATATCTGAGTTGAGGACAGAGAAAACAAAATGGGATACCACCTGTGAGAGGCTGCCAATCCCTGACCTAAACTGACCTTAAAGTTAGTTGCTAAACTGAAATTAAAATTCTTCTACTCCTACTATGAGGCGTTTTGCCATTAGAAGAATTAAAAAATTTCTTTTTGTTTGCTGCAGCTTAAGCTGATTTCTTCTACTCTTGCCAGAGATTGCAGCAAACAACAGAAAATGATCCAGTTTAAACAAACTTCAAATCATATATTCCCTCACTTTTTTCTTCTTCTAGGAGCATAAACCTTAACCATCTCATACAGATCTTAAATTTTGGTGTTCTTACTCCTGCCATCTGAATCTCCTCAGCATCTCCATAATTATCTTACATGGATTTTAGCCTTAAAATGGTAATATTAGGAATAAGGTGCATGATTTTCTGCAAAAGGAAGACTCAGTGGTAGTAGAGAAGAACTATAAAAAAGGAAAATGAGAGGAACATTTTCCTGACTACCCACAAATCTAATAATAAAATCAAAAAGATAAAATCAGAGTGGGTACTTTTGCCTTCTTCGATGGAAACTTCCCTTTTATTGAGTAGTCTTTCACACTATTGTCAGACAAGAAAGATCTAGGAGGAAATTTAGAGGCAATACACTAAAGATGTATTTTTGCCCCCGTGGGCAAGTCAGTTTTCCTGGGGAAGCTCAAAGAGAAATCCGTAGGATGTCCAGCCCCTTTAGACTGCTGAGTCACTGTAAAAGAGGTGGTAGTTCATAGATACTGAGTTAGCTCAGACTAATACATGCTGAGGTCATGGTGAATGGTCCCTTTTATCCTTTATGATTTTCAGCTGTGAAGTTTTGCCAGTGAAGCTATGCCTTGCCTTTCCCAATGGCAAAAATTACCCACGCATACCAAAGAGCTGTTTGCTAGGTAGTTGTTTGTTTTAAGAAGAGAGATCAGAGCATCAGTTAATTGAACTGGGATTCATTTCCATTGGCCCGTTTTAGGAGACAAAAATATGCCTGGCATACTTTTTGATTGCTTGAGAATTACCAGCATCATCAGCTAAATGTGAGCATTATGTTTAACCTCTGACTGCAGAACTGGGAAACAGCAGGCTCTCTCTACAGTGAACTGAGGCACCCGTATACGCTGGTTGTACAGGAGTATCTTAGTTCAAAGTGTAAGTGGGTGTTATCAGGTGATGTGTGATCCTGCTCACATTAACCATGTCAGAATTACCTACGTTACATGTGACTGAAATGGAGGGACAGAAGTTACGTTATCATCGCAAAATGCTTGTCATAGAGGAACGGATGGCTGCCGCAGAAATAGAGAAGGGACCTCTTCACATTTGCTGTTGCTGGTAGGACTATAAAGTGCACATGTGCACAACACACACACACCCCTCCATCTGCCAAAGTTTAAAGCAGAGGCAGGTGACATTACTAAAAGCCAGACAGATCCCATTAGCTCATAAAAGAGTGGAAACTAATTTTCTTCCTGAGGTGAAGTGTATTTTGGAGTCTCAAATCAGGATGATGTATAACAAAGCTCCTCCTTTGAAGGAGCTGAGCTCATGTAGAGGATCCATTAGAGACGGTGAGGGCAGCTGAATGAAAACCATGAGAAAAGCATCATTTCAATAACTGTATTAAAATACACTGTCTTGTTAAAAGAATGATACCAGGCTGCAAAATCGCATTTTTGATCACTTCTGTGCTCTTCTTCAGGCGGTATTTGTACTTTTTTTTCTCTGGATTTCATGTATATGCCAAATATCTAGTTTTCTGTGTCTTATTCCTCACGATTCCCTTATTTACAAGTGCTTTAGTACAGTTCTTTAGTACATCATTCTTAAGTACAGGGGATTCAACAGCAAAATACAGTGAGAAATTAACCATCAAAGTAAGGAAAAAGACACTGTTTCTCTGCAGGTTGTACTTCAAAAGAGACTTACTGAGAGAAATAAAATTACTTGGAAAGATTGGAACAAACTTTAAAGTACACAGTCTCTTGAAAAGACTATTTTTAGCACACTAAAAGAGTTCTGTAGTAGGAGTATAACCTTTCTCAGGCAAAATGTGATACGGAAAGCATTCTCACATTTCTTTGGCAAAACATTTTTAAATAGACTTCAAGCACATTTGTCTGAGGCACATACCAACAAAACATATGTAAAACGACCCAGCATGTAACTGCAAATATGCTCTTAAAGTTACCGGTACAGAATTACACAGCTGTTTACATGATCTCTTAAAATTTTCAGCAGTAGTGTTCCCAGCCAGGAGAAAGTGCTTAAATACTTAACTGCAGTAACTCTTCTGATGTAGAAATCTGCTTGAGTGTGAGCACATAGAGTAAAGCCAGGTAAAAGTTAAAGTTAAGGCAATTAAGTAGTTCATGTAGTTCAACATCCTGCACACATAGCTGTTATCCTACAGACCTTTGGAAAGCAAAGAAGTCGTCTGCAATATCAGGCTGTAGGTGCTCCCTGTGGAAATGGAAAGAGATGAAGCAAAGGAAAAAACATAAAATGAGGAGTACAAAGCCAGCTTGCCATATTAAGAAAGAAACACCAGAGGAAAGGTGCACCTAAGGCAGTGACTGAGGGCTTAAATCTTCAACCACTGGTTCAGACTACAAAGCCTGGGGTTGACTGCTAGCTTATACTGGACTGGAGAAGGGCCAACAGATTTTGATGATGAGTCAAAGTGAGTCCTCCTACACCGAGTTCCCATGGTGCTCACTGACTTCTCGTGTTGGTGCTGTGACTTTATGTGGTTATACTCGGGACTGGATAAAAAAAGATAAAACAGGCCATGTAAAAGTAAGCTTTCTGCTCACTGGAAAATTGGGATAAGAAAATGGAAACCAATTGAGGAATGGTATTAAGAACAAAGCTCAGTTGAAGAATTAATGTCCAAGGCTGGATTCAGAATTTGGATCTGAGTGTAACTGAGGATTACTTTCGAGATGAGGATGGTGATTTTGTTCTATAATCATAGAATCATAGAATGGTTCGGGTTGGAAGGGACATTAAAGACCATCTAGTTCCAACCCCCCTGCCATGGGCAGGGACACCTCCCACTAGACCAGGCTGCTCAAAGCCCCATCCAGCCTGGCCTTGAACACTTCCAGGGATGGAGCATCCACAACTTCTCTGGGCAACCTGTTCCAGTGCCTCACCACCCTCATAGTGAAAAATTTCTTCCTGGTATCTAATCTAAATCTATCCTCTTCCAGTTTGAAGCCATTACCCGTCATCCTATCACTGCATGCCCTTGTAAAAATTCCCTCCCCATCTCTACTGTAGGCCCCCTTTAGGTACTGGAAGGCCGCTATAAGGTCTCCCCGGAGCCTTCTCTTCTCCAGGCTGAACAACCCCAGCTCTCTCAGCCTGTCTTGACAGGAGTGGTGCTCCACCCCTCTGATCATCTTCGTGGCCCTCCTCTGGACTTGGTCCAACAGGTCCATGTCCTTCTAATCCTACAAAATCAAGTTTTTACTTCAGTTCCTCCTCACAAGATGTTGACATCATTGATCTGATCAAAAGAGATACAAAAAATAAACAACTGCTGCTGGTTTTAGATCTAATCCTTTAACAATGTTATCTTCTCTAGCACAATGTCACCATGCCCCAGAAGGTCTCTGCGTATGCTGCAGCTGGGCTGTACCCTCTGGTCTGCAGTGAGTTGGTGCTGGCTCTGAGGCTCCATAGCTGTGATAATACAGTGCTGTGCCTGAGGACGTGTGTGCTGTGTGTGTGTGCCTAAGGATGTGCTGTGCCTTTGCTGAAAAACAGCTGGAGACGTCAGCTTTATTGTGGAAGCTCAGTACCCCATGAATGCAGCAAATGTACGTCTCTGCAGCTGCTTGTAGAGAGGCCCTTGGGGACTACCAGGACTGGAGTAATCCAACCATGTCATCCCCAAGCTCAGACTTGTAGGACGAGAGATGTGACTCCCCTTCCCATGGGAAGTCCTGCCTTACGAGGTCCCTATGTATTGACATATGCCCAGTTTGAAAGTCTGGCAGAAGCTGGCAGAATTTATGAAGCTGGTAAATGTTGCTTTTCAGATCTTAACAGTGAGAGGGAAATGCATGCAGCAGGTTGCTGTGCTAAGTGGTAGACGGTAAACTGAAAAATGAAGTGCTGCACTTTAAAGGGTAAAGAAAAGTTTGTGAGTATGTGGAATCAGCAACAGATGGCAAGACCTTTAAAGCATCTCGCTCTTCCCAAACAGTGACTGGAAAAGTACTAAGAATGAAAAGTATGCTAACAAAAATGTTATTTTGTCTGCCTTTCCCCTTCTAAGCAGATTAATTCTGGTCCTTCATTAATCCCGTTGTTATGTCATCTGAAATTATGGTTTCAATTTTTTTAGCAGCCTGTCTTATCACTTACTTTGCAACGTTAGTTACGCATACAATGTTGTAGCGAAGACTCCCCAGCATTATCTAAAGGGACTGACAAGTTAGTGGCCTCCTAAATATTTCAGTAATTCTAGGCTGCATTTGAGCACCATCAAACTGTTAATGAATTCTATTCTTGCTGCTTGAGAAAGATGGGATGTTGGTTGAGACTTTGAAAAAGGGCAGTGGTACTTTTTTAATTCTGACCACATAGATTTCTTGTTTGACAGCAATATATAGATAGAAATGAGAGATTTACGGATGCAACTTTCAAAACTGCTCATTCATTTTACTTGCCTGTCTTTTGGAGTCACAAAGAAAGATTGAAAAGACCTTTGTTTTACCCTCTGAGAAGCTGTGTATGGTAGTTTTAAAGGAATTTCTATCCATTCATAGCCTGTTTTTTTTAAAAAAATGTTTATATCTATTCATTGAATTACTTATCTATGTACTTAAATTATTTTTTCTGCTGAGACTTTTTTACAATTTTCACTTTATAGCTTTTCAATTTTGCCTTAATTTGGTGCTCCATTGCAAACCAGCTACTGTTCTTGCATGGTTTACATTCAAGTTCTCTCTTACACAGGAAATTTTAACAATAGAATTTGGACAAATTCATCATACTGTAATGCAAAGTACAGCTGAAACTAAATTGAAAGCATATGAGGGCCTAGCACTGTTAAATAGTTTTTGTTCTTGTAACAAAGACTTGAAGTTTGACGGAGCAGCAGATGCGTAGCAGAAGAGTTAAGAGAATTTAAATGAGAAAATGGAGCTCTCACAGAGATGGAATCGTAAACTGAGGGACAAAGCACAGAGAATTGAACAGAAGTTTCCTGTTTTATTTGTGCACTCATATTTTGATGGACCATCAGAGTTAGTGCAAAATCTAAATTTTCCAAGAGAAAATGTTGATTCTGCTGTTTGTTTTTTTTTCCAATTTTTTTTTGTATAGTGTTGACTATGATAGTGTCTTTGCCTCCTTCTGAGCTGCCATGGTAGCTGCTCAACGGTTCAGGGACAATGTTGATACAAAACAGCTTTTGTGGTAGCTGTTTGAGGCACAGGGTTAAATTTGCCAAAACCAGATTCCAGTTGAAAACATAGGGTCAAACAGGGGTTTATTTTTGTCTAGTTTTATAGAAATATTCCAGCGTCCACATGGCAGTTGCATTAAGTCACAGGCACTTTGGTAAGACAACACAGTCAGAGTAACACAACCCTGGGAACGAAGATCAGTGAGAGACTTAGGCTCCTACCAGGCACACATTGCAGCACTAAGCGTTCAGCAGCTGCTCTTGGAGGTGGAGACACTCTCAACATGAGTTACCTGTGAGCATGAAGCAGGGTAAGGATGAGGAGAGGAGAACGCACCTTGGATTTGCCCCTTCATGATAAAGGGGAACGCTGGGCTGGGAAACGCTCCTATTTCAGATGGTCCTGGCTACTCAGGTGCAGAACTTTGAGCTTTCTCCTGAGGAAGAAGAGGGTGCCAAAACCCCAAAGTGGGATCCCTCTGTTCTCCCACCTATCCTGCTGTCAACTATGCTTTTGTCTCTGTGTCCCAGCTCTTATATCACAGTGGAGACCTCATCTTTACATCAACCTGTTTGTTTCCTATATTCCTTGATCACCTCATTAACCTTCTTAGTGTGTTCCTCTTTGCATCCCTACTTGCTGTGGTTTTCTGTGATACTGGTGAAAAAGGAGGTGGAAAGATGACTTTGGGAAGGGAAGTTTGGCCGAGGCAGCGGGGACGTCCTGTTAGGTGGTGTCTCCTCTCCCCTTGCGTGTAGGGAGGAGGAGAGATGGGGCTGGGCAGTAGATGTTGGGGCATCTCTCATAAAGAGAAAAGCAGAGAAATGGGAAGGGACATGTACCCTGGAATTAGATAGTTGCTATGCCAGGAGAGGAGCCCGGGGAGGAAAATGCATATATGCCAGACGTGGTGTCAGACATGTCTGCTGTTGTGACTTTCATTTTAGCAGTGTTGCCTCTGTGCTTTCAGCTGCAGCAGGTGCATTTAGGCTTATAACATGTTCTAAGTCTGCTGCAAAATGGATCAGCTGGGATAAGACTTTAAAACATTTGCTCAAAGACCACAAGTTCTTCAAAACACACAGAGAAAATTCCAAGCAGACAGTGGAATTAGCTTTTGGATTTTATTTTTAAAAGAGTAATGGTCTGTAAACACAGATAGTTTTTTTCGGCTGCAGAAGCACAGTGAGTATGGGAAAGTTGGGTAGAGTACCCTGGTTTGTTGGTAAGAGCCTGATTCGAGCAGAGCAAAATTATGATTATTTGCAGATTTATGGAGACTGGCAGTAAAATGCTGCATAAAAGTCTGCCCAGTCACCCCAGGGAAAGAAACTTGGCAGAAACTTTGTTCTCCTTTTATGCAGTACTTGCAAAGACTCTGGACACCCTGTGTGAGAGCCACGTGGTGAATTCCAAGTGGGTGAGGTAAAGCGTAGGGCTCTGGGGTGAAATGCATTTCTCAGAAGCACTGATTGTGCAGTTGCCTCACCTGCCAGTTCCTCTTGCTCCAGATATTAAGTTTCCTAAGATATTCAGAAAAATGAAAATCAGCCTGCTGCAAAAATATTTTCTAGTCTTAAAGTGTGGGATTTCCATCCAGGCCTTCTGTCGTACACTGGCTGCAGGCACAGTACAAACAATATTACGCAGCTCTGCAGACTGCACCCAGTGCCCAAAACCCACTCAAAACAGGAGCTTTATACCCATGCACACGGAAATTCTCAGGGGTGAAGGTAATACCGATTACTCTACGGAGGCAAAATATCAGTGATGCATTTTCATTATTGTAGCAAAGCACTAACGACAACTGATTATGTTTCAAAACAGCAGGTTATCTTTTTAACAAAAACACAAAACTGCTGAACCATTTGGTAATTTCAAGTTCTTGGTACCCTACATGTCAGCTGTAAGATTTGTGTAAAGAATTGCCTGGCATCTCACTATCAATGGAGTTTGCTGCCCCATGTCACAGGCAAATGTCTCAGGGACTAGAAGACCAGGGGTGATCACTGTGACCATCCGTGGCGTTCTAGGTGCAACAGGAGATGCCTTGAGTGACCACTGGTGCCTGAAAATGCTGTACCTACAGACTGGAAATGACCTGGAAGCAAAACCTTTACTTTCTGTGGGCTGTCAGAAAGTCACACACATCTCCTAGTATTATAATCACACCTTTCAAATGGTGTTACTTCATGATAGTCTCTTGATTTACATAGGATGAGCATACTATAGCACCTTTTATATAGGATATTGCTAAAATCCTCTTGTAGAAGTCATTAGTCACATTTTGCTGTCAGCGCTTGATCCGGAGCCAGTGACATTAGCAGAGCGTGAACCCTGAGTGCCATGGAGGACTGCAGCCTTTTCACTGATGTAGGGAAATAATTTAATTCCATCCTTTTGGAGCAAGTTTGTAACTGGGAGGGAACATGATGAAGAAGAAAGAGGCCATTGTGAAAAAACATAGAGATGAAACCAGCTAGAAGTATGCTATATAAGCAAGATATAAAAAAGCTGAAAATATATTTGTCTATGGTATTTCCCTTTTGTCTACGGTATTTCCCTTTTGTCTACAAAGTCCAGCATTGTCTCTCTTTCCTCATTGATTTTTTTCTGGCCTTCTTCAACTAGCCTGTGAATTGTGCTATAATGCTGTTTGCTACTGCTGAAAGAGTAGAGCTGGGAAGCATCTTCCCATGCCTGAAAAGTTGGCAGGGGAATCGCTTCCGGTTCCTTGTTCTCAAAAAAGCACTTCAGGTTTCGCTCGCTCAGCTTGGTGGCGTATAGCTGGAAAATCTGCTCCAGTTGCTCCTTCTCCTTCTCCATGTACACCCTCCAGAACATCAGCTGGAGGTGGCTGACTTTCGACTGGCAGCTGGCACAGCAAGTGGTCAGCAGGGAGAGAAGAGCTGTGGTAACTATCACACACCAGCCTAGAATCTGGGAAATCAGAAGAAATACGTTTCAGGTTAAAAAGGCCCAAGTGAAAATGCTACTTAAATCAAGAGTGTCTGACGGAACAACCACACTGTGTACAGAGGGACTGCAGCTCCTTTTGGCGCCCTTTAGTGGGCGTCTCATCCCAGTTTGCATTTGGTGCCTGGCATTAGTGTTAATGGGGTTCCATGTCGGGACCAAAGGGAAGCAGAAGACCTCAGGATTGAGGCTTCTCAGGACGCTCGTTTTGACCTCTCGTTCTCGGGAAGGCAAAAGCTGGTTGATTTTTTACGGTAAAACTCTCAAGAAAAGTTGCCTTATACTAGAGTCTGGCTGCCCTTTGGTTTTATAACAAAGGGAACTCGGATAACAACAGCTGAAGAGACACGTCCAGCGCAACGGCAATTCAGCTTCAGGGACAGGTGAACTCGAATCAGACCTCAACTACAAGACTGTGTATGAAGAAAAATCTACGAGGTCTGCGTGATCAATCAAAGGCCTAAATGACCGATCAAATAATATTATGGCTAAACAGTGCTATATGGAAAACAGAGAGGGCCTGAGAGCAGGAGTAGCGTCTGGGTAATTTGGAGAGGATGTTGATGAGAGTTTATTGCAAAACTATAACCATCTGGCACATAGTGTATTGGAATTGCTCACGGAATTCTATCACACAAAGGGAAAAGTGCATAGGGAGAATCAAATATCACAATCACTAGACGGTAAATGGTTTTCTCTCTCCTGAAAGCGTTACATAAAATCACCCAGTAAAAATTAGGATTAAGACACAATTATGAATTGTGACAAACTACAAAAGCAAAAAAGGGAAGTAACTTTTGTCACAGATCAATCAACCTTTTAAACTGTGACCATTTTTAAATGTGCTGTTTTCAGACTTCTTTTTAATTAAAAAAAAAACCAAAACCAAACGACAACTAGAACTGTTTTAGCGTTAATTAGCTAACAAGAATATAAAAGATAGTTTAAAATTTAAAAAGTTTTCCCCAAATTCTTTTATCAGGAGGTTCACTGAAATCTAAGCTATTCTTGTGAACATTTTTTGACTTTGATTAATCAGCCCCTTGTAATGGAAAATCATTTTTATGCCAAAACTGGTTTAAAATTATCTTCTTGCCCAGTCCTGTGAGGATGCTGGGAGGAGAAGGCATGAGAGAGAAGAAATAGCATGTGCATTGGCAGGTCTGTGTTGGCACTGAAACAGAGTCCAGTTCATCTACACAATGATTAGAAATAGTTGCTGTATTTTCAGAGAACTTTGTTTTTGCTGAAATATGCTTTTCTGGCATCATTCAGCTTTTTTTGTAGGAACTTCAGAGCTTGACAAAATTCTGTTAGGAGCATATTAAAGGAAAGAGCTACTTCCAGGATTAGAGCAGGGGCAGAAGGTGGAAAAATGTGCTTGAAATTGTTATTGTGGGATGTTCTTTAAGGAGAGCAGGGGGATGAACACAGTTTTTTCATGCCTAATGCCACTGGCCTAGCCAATAGTTTTACCCACCTACTCTATTGCAATGTGTAGCATTTGCAAAAGAAATGACTTGTTTTCAAACAGTGGAACAAATTCCAGCGTGGAACAAATCTTCTAGGCTTCAGAGACCCATATGAACTGGAACTGATTTTCCATGGTTTAATGGTGATGATATGGAGAACTGCAACCTTTCTCATGTGAACTCTTGCACTGATGTTAAAAAAATAACTGCCAATAAAAAGCTATATTTAGCTGAGGGAATACAGAAAGTTTCCTCAGGGAAGTATGTGAAACAGAGAAGCTTGACAAACAATTATTCTTAGGGACTGGTATGGAAGAATAGCTTCACTTTCTTTTATTTCTCCAGTCACTTTGTACTGACTGATGATTTCTATCAGGGGATTCAAATCTGCTCTTTTTAGCAGCTTTTCACTTTCTTGCAGCTTGGAGAATGAACCCGTGTAGTCTAATGCTATATACCGAGTCACTGGTCTTTCACTATTTCCTATACATACAACTTAGTCTTAAACACTATTTGTTGTTTCCTTCTAAATCTCTCAAACAAATTGTTTTGTCTGCAGTGCAGGATCTGTCTGCATTCCACTTTTATTTGCATGAGGACTTGAAAATAAAACCGGCTTTTGGGGAGGAAATGGTTCCATATGGATACAATTGTCTGACAGAAACTTGCTGGCTCCCCAGAATGTTTTTCCTTCCTGCTGACAATCATCTTCCCATCATTTTCTGTAGCCTTTTTTTTTTTCTTTTTTTTTCCTCTGTTTTGATTTTTGTCTATGAATTTATTTACAATGCAGCGAGCAGAACTGTATCACATGAATATAGTAAAACGTAATACAGTCTCAGCTTTGCATGTTCTGCTTGTTTTATTTCAGTGTGTGTTCCTTCCTTCAAGCAGGACAAAAACATGCTCTCATCTGGCATCATGAAGATGAAGAACGCAAACAGGAACATATTACATAAGCAGTCACAAATCTTATTTTCCAGTACTTTTCTACTGTTAGTGATGTAAGATTTTATTACAGTATCATGATGGTATAAAATAGGAGAGTGTGGTATGGATTTTTAAATAGGACAGACCCCTTTAAAGGGGTGACATCTGTTAATTCAGCCTCTTAAACAATCCAGTAGTTTTTTCTCTTTAGAGCAATATTCATTCAGGAAGAAAGCTATAAGTTATCCAGTCTTATTGATCCTGCCATCAGTGGGACCCCCCAGGAAGCATGGCACAGCTCAAACTGAACTAAAAGATGGATTGGTTGTATTTTGTAACGCTGCATCATGCCAAAACTTTGTTTATGTGAAACCAATGGTTTTATCTGACAGCATCTGTCAGCAAGATCTTCCACAGATAAATCACAGTGGCAGTAACAACTGTATAATGCTCTTTATTTATTTTTCTCACCTGGGACTGTGCTTGTAGAGTTCGTTTCAGTTCATCACTCTCTGCAAAGGGCATGGAGCTCTTGTCACAGGCCACCTTGTGTAGTTCTTCGAAGCACTTCGCAGATTTGCTGTGGCAAACTGCCTGTAGGTAGGAAGGATTTTTCAAGCCACTCATGGCACATTCGTAAAAAGTCCCGTTGAGCAAAGCCACAGAGAGCCACATCACTGGGGCCACCAGAGCGTTTAAAGTGATTTGTCCAAAGACGTAAAAGAAATGGCAGGTATTCCCTCTGGGGAATATTTTTCTGGGATTCACCCAGCAGCCTGTAAAGAGTTTCCAGGTCTTCCTGTTCAAGAAATATCCAATAACTAGCAAAACAAAAGCTGGGGAAAAGAGAAATACCAAACCGTACCTGAAGTTTTCATTGCTGCAGGGGCATCTGAAAGCAACAAGAGAAAACACACGTTCACCTCCCATTGTCAGCAGCGCCATAAAACTGTAACCTATAGCCGTTTTCTGGTTCATAAAGAATTTCAGGATTGTTTGGAAACCATCCATGTTTGATACTCACTACGGAGGTAAAAAGCAAGACGCTTTTATCTTCGGTCGTAGCAGTCCGTAGCGGTGTGGCGGGGGAGGGCTCTCCAGAGGAGGCAGAGGCTGGAGCGAGCCTGCCTGCCTGCGCGCTGGCTAGATAACGCCGTGATGTCACTGTCTGGAAGAAACGCACTCACAGGGGACCCCTCCGCCAGCAGAGCAGATGTTGCACATTTGCAGTAACAGTCATGAGTAGGAGGGAAGCAAGCAATGCTCTGTGTCATCAAATGGGTTTGCCGCCTTGGCAGTCTTATTCGTGGTGGGTTGTTGTTTTTCTGTGACTGCAGATAGAGATCAGAGTAAAAACATACACTCGCCGGTTGCAGGAGTTCTTCAGCTGTGATTATCAGAGTTGCTGGCAATGTAGTGAAGGACCCAATATAGATGCTAATGGACCCAGGGGAGCGTGACGTGACTGGAAGCAGATGAGTGGTAACAGTAAAACCACTTTCTATGGGGTTGTAAGCGCAGGAACATCAAAGACGGAATAAGCAGCCTTCTGCTGTACTTCCCTGGAGTATCACGTAGCTCCAGGTTTGCGTCTCTGGCTCAAGCTGATCGCAGAAGAGATAAATCTAGTTTGATTTCCAGCCTGGCTCTTCCTTCCCCCTATTTTCCTGGGGTAAAGCTGGTCTACGGGTTGCTACATCCTAAAGTTTGCCCTCTGGTTTGCACACAACAGATCGAAGCAGATGAGTTTCATCCTTTTGCAGGTTGCTTTCAAGATGTACCTTGGGGTCACCGCTAGTGTGAGGTGTACTAGTGCCGCAGGAAATGAGTTCTCCTTAAACCTGGACAAAAACCCACTAGTGGACTTTGTGGAGGAGCTGCCAGCAGAACGAGCATCACTTTGCTACTGTAACCTCCTCTGTGGGGTGATTCGAGGTGCCTTGGAAATGGTAAGGAAGTGCACATCTGTTTTTTCCATTCTTTGTTAATATGCAGAACCAGAGGAAAGCAAAACCACTTGCTCAGATAAATGAAGGAAATTTAGTAGTGTTTAATCTCTCTCCCAGTTAAATGTCTATATCTAAGTAAAAGAGGGCCAGGCTGATTCCTGAGGCAGAGGAGCACACGGGGTTGGCTCACCTCCACGCTGTCCCCGCTTGGCTCTTCAGTGTCTGACTCAGGTGCAAAAGCCAGTGGGAGCAGGGAGCCAGCTAACAGGTAATGTGGAGAGCTATGGGGCTTGCCATCCCTGATTCTTTCCAAATACATGAAGATAATATTATCAGGCTACCGCAGCACCTGCTGAAAGGGAGAACAAAGTGCGGATTAATATAATGTTAAAGCATCAGAAGTGTTTCAGATGGCATTCCTAATTTTGTTCTTAAATCTTAGAATTTTACAAAAGAATAAACAATTTTACAAAAGAAAAAAGCAAACATCATTTGAGAGTCACTGAGCTGTACAGCTTCTGTGATGTTTTCTGGAAGATAACTTTTGGCCTGCTTTATGTTTCTGTCAGTATCTAGTTTGTCATATATCTTATGTTTCAAGAAAACAAAAACTATACAAGTATTACATATGTACACCAGTCTCAGAATTATACTATCTGATATAAGACTAATTAAGAAAAGTGTTATATCATTAGTATTAGTACGTGAACAGGAAATTTTGTGATCACAGAGTCATCAAGGACACAATTTAGATTCTCAGAAGAAAGCAAAACACTGGAATGAGGGGTAATGTATTATACAAATTCCAGTGTATATGAACTTCCTTTTAATTAATTTAGTTGGGAAAGATATTTTAAAACAATTTAGAAATCTGTTTCTTATGAAACCTGAGAAAGGGGGTCCCCTTGTGGTAAGAGAGAGAGAAAAAGTTCGTTATACTGGAGGAGGGGGAAAAACTGGGCATTTCTTTTCCTAACTGATCAGACTTGGTTCTTTCTAGGTTCACTTACCAGCAGAAGTTACCTTCCTCCAGGACAGGCTGAAGGGCGATGCCGTGACAGAAATAGGAATTACGTTTTTAAGGAAGGCTGAAGACAGAAAGCACAAAAGAAATAAATGAAAGAAATACTGGGAGAAACCCTTGCTGAGGGATATTTTGCGCCTTTTGTTTCTGAAGAAGACACGCAGGGTAAAAATGGCTTCACTGAGCCAGCTGCACCAGTCACACATTTGAAAGGTGAAGAGAGCCGGGCAGCAAACAGGAGGGGCAGAGAAGGGGGAGAGCAATGCTAATTATCATGACACAGATATGGAGTCATAGAATGGTTTGTGTTGGAAGGGACCTTTAAAGGTCATCTAGTCCAACACCCCTGCAATGAGCAGGGACATCTTCAGCTAGCTCTTGTTGCTCAGAGCCCCGTCCAACCTGACCTTGAATGTTTCCTGCCATGGCGCATCTACCACCTCTCTGGGCAACCTGTTCCAGCATCACTATAAAAGATCGAAATGGCCTGCCCTTCCTTCTGACATAACCATGCTCTGGAGCTCAATGAAAGTTTCATCTCAGTATTTAGTGCACGCTGGATGCAAAATATTCATTTGGACGTCAGCTGTTTTCTGTTAAACGTGATCACTTTTTCCCATTTTGCTTGTTGACAATGTTTCAAAGCATGTTTGCTAAGAGGTGCTTTATTTCCCCGGCTGTTTGTGGTTAGGAATAATGAATTCATCCACTGTGGCTGTTGTAGCAGTGTCTTGCTGTCAGGTAGGTGCCTGTTTTGATGCGTAATGGTTTGCCATTCATTGTCCTCCACACCGGACATCCTGCACCCTTTGAAGCCAGAGAGGGATGAGGCTTCATTGATGGCAGGAGCTGGTTTGGTTTGTTACGGCTCTATCAGGCCCCAAATGCATTTTTGCTGGCATGCCCGTTCAGCCCTGTGCGTATGTCAGGCTGCAACACCCTGATGACCACATCAATGCTTGTGTTGCTTCAAGCTATGGGCCTTTTCATGTCAGCCTTCTCTTCAAGAGCACTGATCTCACAACCAAACTGAACAAAGCATGGCGTATTTAATGTGTAGTCACTGTGGACCTGTACTCACCTAAGGAAACTTGAATAAAAATTCAGAGATCACCACGCAACTGGTTTGCTGGTCATTGTGTCTGTTCTTACCTGACCTTCATCACCATCTGTTGAACATCTTCCCCTTGGCAGTGGACTTGTTACCAGAACATGACTGGAAAATAGAGAAATAGCAGCCTTGCAGAAACCTGAGTTGTAGGAGAAGTTTAATGTTGTCTGGTGTAATGCAAGATATCTGGGTCAGGGTTGGACCAAAACCCAATTCCTAGCGCAGTACCCTATCCACAAAGCCAGCGCACCTTCTTCTTACCAAAGCACTTGTTTTAAACAAAACCACAAACCCTCAATGCAGTTCAGTGAAGCCCAGAGTTAACTCTGATTTTATTGCTGTGATTTGTACCCTTGTCCCCCGTTTTTCCCTCAGTCTCTTTATCTCTTAATCCTGCTAAGTGGGGCCACCGTTTGCCTTGGAGACAGCGGGGTTCATTCCCACCAGATCTGTACAATCCTCACAATAATCTTTCTCCCTTGTCTTAACAATGTCTTAACAATGTCTTTCCCTCCTTGTCTTAACAATGTCGTACAGTGGTGGCATAGTGTAATGGAGCTTTAAGAGAACAATTTTGTACAGAACAGAAACTAAGCTATTCATTACCCAGCCTTGGGCTCAGTCCAGCATGCTGTTATCTGCTATGGGTAACAAGTTACAACACGTAACAACGTGTTACAACCAGCTTTTTGGTTTTGGGGTTTTTTTTTAATCAGGGCTGAAATGTCTTATGGCATTTGCCTAATTGCACTGCCTGTGCAGGAACCCTCGGTGGATTTTTTGCTGGTTATGCCCAGCTGAGATGTACATATGGCAACTTTGGCTGACCACACAAGGGTTCTTTACAAGGCAATGGCCATTTATCCTTTTTCCAGCAACATCCTATCAGCTGAATATTCTCTTTTTATTATTATCTTGACAGTGAATAACCTATGCTGTCCTTTTTTGAGATACAATTCTCTTACTTAAACCTTTGCTGCATTGGACTTGCGCACAGGCGCGTGTGCACGCACACACCTATGGTAACATTTTCTGTCAAGGTCTGCACCAGCCAAAAAGCATCAGCCACCACATCGCAAAGGCGTCAGGGCTGGATATTACAATATTTTTAAAGCAAGGACCATGAGTGTCATCCTGGGGCCTTTGCAGCCCTACCACACTGGCTTTGGCGTGACCAAGGCTTCTTCCTCTTCCTGCAGTGCCAAACATTTGGAGTGATTCTCCATGTAGGACATCAAAGCTGTTTCTTTAGGTTTCAGTATTTCAGAATAAACAGTCGGAGGAAATCTTTATTTCTATGTGGACACGGTAAGTTTTGAAGGATGAGCTTCCGCCATGCAAATGAACGTATAGCTGAAACGCCTGAGCCAGTCAAGGCAGCACAGATTTCAGATGAAAAATGACATGAGGCTGCCAGGCTGGACTGGGTGTTCCTCCGCTCACATGTCGCATCCCGCTTGTGCATCCGATGGTGCAGCGACCACTCCTGGCGGCTCAGCTCTGTGCTGGGCAGACATGCTCAATGCACACTGGTTTTCCTGTTAGTGTTTTTCGTATTTTCTTCCTACGGAAGAAGGATCACCTCGTCCATTGTATTCTAAAGATGGAGTAAGTAAATGTTAGGTAGAAAAACAATAATAAACAGTAGAAAAAACAGTGACCCACACTATGTTACCATTAGTTGCTGACAATAGCTACCCGATGCACATACAATTTTTTGCTTGTCTCGCTGGTAGTGTATTCATAGAAGTGTTCCTCAGTGTTTCATTTTAGCTTAGGCCCTTCTCTTGAATGTATCTAATGGGGAACTTGCAAGTTTGCTGAAGCTTCTCTTTGAAGTTTCTTTCATTATAAATGTAATTACGTACACAAGATAAGAGCGTTACATAAAGGTGGGGAAAAAATCAAAATTCAAACGTGCCTGCATACAAACCCAATATATAAATATGTGCCCACGCAGACGCAGCTGAGGGGATTAACATGAATTCTGAGGGTGTTTTCACTGCAGCTTCTTGTCAGGACATGAAATAAGGCATGGCTTGGTCCTGGAGGCTTTCAGTCCATCCTGAAGTATTTTATTATATCTCTAAGGTAAAGCCTGGCCCCGCTGTGTCAAGGAACGTTTTGACACTGATCGCAGCGGTACCAGGACATTGTTTCCTTCCCATTTGCAACATTCCAGAGTAGATGGAATGTCAATTCTAGATGTCAATGAACAAATGAACTCTGCAATATGAGAGGTAAAATGGAATATTTGTAACTGAACCGTGCTTCCTGGAGGCACAAGTAACAAACTGGATACTTGGTACTCTGTTATCATCAAGTTTCTTGGAAGGAAAAGAGCGCTGAGCAAGTCAGTGACTCTGTGACAAAATAAATGCTTTTAAAATTTCTTTTCTACATAGAGAATTAAATCTTATTTTCCCTTTCTGTGTGATATTTTTCAGTATATAATAAGAATGAAGCTTCCAAGCTCATTATATTCAGCTAGTTAGAATAGGCTTTTGCTTTCCTTCTTCCTTGGAGAACGACTGTAACAAACAACTCTCTGTCTGTCTGAATCGTTTCCAAGTTGGAGTTTACTGCCTAGAAAGAGGAGATTTCTGGGAAGAGTGAAAGGACAGCCCAGACCAAACAGTCTGACTCATCTCCAAAATGCTCTGTAATAAAAGCTTTTCAAAGAAAAACTGAACTTTACCTTTCTTTACTCAAAACTGGTCTCTCTGTTTTTTATAATTAGATGTTCTTTGATAAGAATGTTATTATTTGCTAATATGGATTGCAGATTTATAGTGTCTTTAAGGATGTAGCTGTGGTATAAATATTTGTTAATATAAGCTTCACCTACACTGCCATGTTATGCATAAGCCTAACCCCTCAAGACATGCTAATTCGCACTTAGACTCCATTCTGGATCAAGTTAAATAGTGTATTTGGCAGGGTATCCACGTGTAATATAGGTACTGATGCCAAGGCCAAAACCCCATATGTAATATATATTTTTTTAAAAAAGCATAATAATTACGTATTTTTCAGGAAAAAAAAAAGTAGGAAAAATATAAATTGAATATAAACAGGTTGTTTAATGTCGGTGTGTTTTCCCTGCAGCATTCAAATGCCTACTTTTTCCCACTAAAGATCTCTAGAGTTACAGGAAATGAGCAGTAGGGCTAATTATGGTGGCCTGCTGCAAAAGGTGATCAAGATCAGGCAGTGTTAAAAAAAATTCACCACCACGGATGTTTTTAGTTTCACTGTTGTTACCTAGAGCTGCTGAGCAGGTAGGGGTAAAAGGGCTGGCATCTTTTTTCTCACCTATTCAAACTGATATGCAGCTGAAGGGATTCCAGTGGACTCCTTTGTTATGCACAGGTAGCTCCAAAATGCTATTCGCTTCCCAGATTTTAAAAAGTACGGTCCTTTCCTTGAGAAACTAAAAGACTGAAAGTAAACATTTCAGTCTAGAGCTTGCTCTAAGCTCCACTGAAAGATACATTTTCAAGTGAGAGCTAATAAACTAAGCTGAATTTCTGACCAGAACTTCCATTCCTTTTTGTCTCTTTGATACTGCCAGGTGTGAAGGTTTTGTATTGGCACTCCAGCTGCCAACTGCCCTTAAGGTGTTGGGTAATAATTTCATAGAATCATGGAATCATAGAATCACAGAATGGTTCGGGTTGGAAGGGACCTTAAAGATCATCTAGTTCCAACCCCCCTGCCATGGGCAGGGACACCTCCCACTAGACCAGGCTGCTCAAAGCCCCATCCAGCCTGGCCTTGAACACTGCCAGGGATGGGGCAGCCACGACTTCTCTGGACAACCTGTTCCAGTGCCTCACCACCCTCATGGTGAAGAATTTCTTCCTAATATCCAATCAAAATCTACGCTCCTTCAATTTGAAGCCATTACCCCATATCCTATCACTACATGCCCTTGCAAACAGTCCCTCCCCATCTCTCCTGTAGGCCCCCTTTAGGTACTGGAAGGCTGCTATAAGGTCTCCCCGGAGCCTTCTCTTCTCCAGGCTGAACATCCCCAACTCTCTCAGCCTGTCCTCATAGCACAGGTGCTCCAACCCTCTGATCATCATCAGTTTGACAATAGTACCTGCAGATGTCTTTGTGGATGCTGTGGGTGCTTGTTATTTTACACATGCAACTCTTCTTAATGAACAACATATGAAAACTCCCATAGCGACTGATGTATTTATTTAAATGTACTTCAGCAAAAGTAATAAAGTGTATTTAAAAACAAATCTGCTGAGGGTTACAACTATCAGCTTTTACATACAATTTGCGTAGATTTCGGTTAGAGTACAGAAAAACATTCTTCTTATATTAGTGGGGTTAAAAGACAGCCAGCGTTGCAGAGGATTTGCTTCATTAAACCCCTGCTTTGCTTACACTTGCTTCATCCACAAATCCTAAAACAGGGGGATCCTGATCTCCTTTTCTGAATCTGTCGCTGTTGCCTCTGTTTGTGTTAACGTACTTGTGTATCATGCTGTAACACTGCTCCTTCAAATTGAAGGTATACAAGAATGAAATCTTCCGCCAGTCTTCACTGCTGGGAGTCCGAAACGGCACTGGGTCAGTGGCTTCAAAAAAGCATTTCATATCTATTTCTGCCAGCCTGGTTGCATGCTCTTTAGCCTTGGTCTCGAAGAGCTCCTGTTCCTTTTTTGAGTAAATTTTCCAGAACTTGAGCTGAAGATAGCTAACCGGGAAGATACAGCAGCTGACACATGTTAAAACCAGTGCCACAATCATGACGAACCATCCTATCAGCTTGGAAAAGAGATAGATGGGTTAACAGTGGTTTTGCATAGTCATATGTAGGAGTCTAGAACTCAACATTCAAGCAGACATGAAAAGTGTAAGCAAAGACACCCTGGAGTGCCTGTAACAGTCTACTCACTGTGGAAAGAGAGGATCCCATGCACACAGTTCAGCCAGCCTTACAGAGCTTAGAATCCTCTTTCACCTCAGGCTGATTTTTTTCACATGAAAAGCATTGAGTGCTAAAGAAAAATGAGCTTGTGTTCTTTTTGGTTCTTAATTTTGTTTACAGTAGATCAGATATTAAAAATAATGGTCAGTAATAAAAATGATATCACAGTTTTTCTCTTTTTGTTTGACTGGTTTGTTTCTTTTTGATTTCATAACAATATCAGTAAGGTCCTGGGGAAGAGGCAAGGTGCCTGAGGACTGGAGAAAAGCCAACGTCACTCCAGTACTCAAAAAGGACAAGAAGGAGGATCTGGGGAACTACAGGCCGGTCAGCCTCACCTCCATCCCTGGAAAGATGATGGAACAGCTCATTCTGGGCGTCATCTCAAGGCATGTGGAGGAAAAGAAAGCTATCAGAAGTACTCAACATGGATTCACCAAGGGGAAATCATGTCTGACTAATCTGATAGCCTTCTATGATGGCATGACTGGATGGATAGATGAGGGGAGGGCAATAGATGTTGTCTGCCTTGACTTCAGCAAGGCTTTTGACATGGTCTCCCACAGCATCCTCATAGGGAAGCTTAGGAAGAGTGGGCTTGATGAATGGACAGTGGGGTGGATAGATAACTGGTTGAAAGACAGAGCTCGGAGGGTAGTGATTAGGGGCACAGAGTCTAGTTGGAGGTCAGTAACGAGTGGTGTTCCCCAGGGGTCAGTACTGGGTCCAGTCCTCTTCAACATATTCATCAATGACCTGGATGGAGGGATAGAGTGCACCCTCAGCAAGTTTGCTGATGACACAAAGCTGGGAGGGGTGGCTGACACACCAGAAGGCTGTGCCACTATACAGAGAGACCTGGACAGGCTGCAGAGCTGGACAAAGAGGAACCTTATGAAATTCAACAAGGGCAAGTGTAGGGTGCTGCACCTGGGGAGGAATAACCCCATGCACCAGTACAGGTTGGGGGCTGACCTGCTGGAGAGCAGCTCAGCTGAAAGAGACCTGGGAGTCCTGGTGGACAACAGGATGACCACGAGCCAGCAATATGCCCTTGTGGCCAAGAAGGCCAATGGCATCCTGGGGTTCATCAAGAAGAGTGTGGCCAGCAGGTGGAGGGAGGTCATCCTCCCCCTCTACTCTGTCTTGGTGAGGCCGCATCTGGAGTACTGTGTCCAGTTCTGGGCTCCCCGGTTCAAGAAGGACAGGGAACTGCTGGAGAGGGTGCAGCAGAGAGCTACCAAGATGATTAGGGGACTGGAACACCTCTCTTATGAAGAAAGGCTGAGGGATTTGGGTCTCTTCAGTCTGGAAAAAAGACGGCTGAGGGGGCGTCTTGTAGATGCTTATAAATACTTAAAGGGTGGGTGTCAGGAGGATGGGGCCAGGCTCTTTTCAGTGGTGCCCAGCAATGGGACAAGAGGTAATGGGCACAAACTTGAGCATAGGAAGTTCCACCTAAACATGAGGAGGAACTTCTTTACTTTGAGGGTGGCAGAGCACTGGAACAGGCTGCCCAGAGAGGTGGTGGAGTCTCCGTCTCTCAAAACCCGCCTGGACGCGTTCCTGTGCAACCTGCTCTGGGTGACCCTGCTCTGGCAGGGGGGTTGGACTAGATGATCTCCAGAGGTCCCTTCCAACCCCTGTCATTTTGTGATTATGCGATTCTGTAATCAGTAAGAGTCAGCCTTCCCTGATTTTCCTCCTTTCTTACCCTGTCTGAATTAAATAGTATAGAGTTTGCCTCTTTTCAGCCTTTTTCTTGGAGGAGCAGCATGCTAAATATTTAACAAATGAAAACATTTTTTTTTGTTTAATAAGCATTTGTACTAAAAAGGAACTTCTAAAAATCTAAGTAATTATAATCTTTTATAAACTTAACTCCATTAACCAACCTTAATGTTTTCCTCAGAAAAAGTGGTAAAACCTGGTTTTTCTACTGCAGTTAAAACGACGACCAAACAAACCCAGAAACAAAACTGGAGTGCTGCCAAAATTTGGGGGTTTCGTTTCACTCCAAACAAAAAATCCACCCTCAGTGCTGTTTTTTTGATCATGCAGTTTCCCTTCAGCACAAGAACACTTTAACGAGACGGATACATATTTGAACTATTCTTTTAGAACACAGCTGTGAAATTATTAGTAGGTGCAAGTGTTGAGATTCGTAGTTAAACAAGCTGTCCGTATTTGTTTCATTTGCCAGTTCTCTACTGCAAGGAGACATCAACTTCCTCTCAATTTGTGACTTAGCTTCCCCTCAGCTAATGCATAATTACAAAAGTCTGGAGTATTTAGAGGGGTAAAAGTGGAAAAAGAGAAGCACCCACACCATGCCTACGTGAAAAGCGAAGAAAACTGGCCGTGGAAAGTCCTGGGCTCTAAGCTGGTTCCCCACCCAGCTTTGAAAGAGGTTTTGTAAACGGCGGTGCCAAGGAATTGCCACGCAAACATGCAAACCCAGAAAACAGCACAAATATACACTTATTACCTTTCTGTTAGTGGTGGGGTTTTTTTGCTAATTGTGTACTTTTTATATTTAGATAGTGGGAGAAAGGAGGACTCAGGAAGGTGCCCAGCAGGCACCACTGTACATTGAGCAGCCAGGGTTGAAGCCCGTAGGGTGGAGAGAAGAGCAGGGAGGCTTTAGGTGGGACTGTGCCTGAAGGCTGAGGGATTCAACCGGTAACTTCTCCTTCTCCTTCTCTAATAACATCTCGTCGCAGGGTATTCTGACCAGCACCTTGTGTCACTCTTCTCCTTTATCTTTACACATGAGGTTCTTTATCAGGCTGCTCCCGCTGGCCGCGCGCTCGTAGAAGCTGGCTCTGAGCAGGGCCACCACGATCCAGGTGAAGGGGGCCACCAAGATTCTGGCTGTCACCGGCACCAGCACGTGGCAGTAGTGGGTGCAGGTCCCCCATGGGCTGCGGCTGCAGCGCTCCTCCGCACGGCAGCTGCCTGTCAGCAGGCGCCACATCTTGGTGTTCGCCATGTAGCCAAGCACAAAGAGGATGAAGGCAGGCACTATGAGGAAGACGGAGCCATACAGCATGTTCCCAGAGTTGCAGGGACACTTGAACACCACAGATGAGAAGATCTGCTCGCTGGCAGCCGTCAGCAGGGACATGATGCTGTAGCCCAGAATGGTCTGGTGGCGGATGCAGAAATCCATCATCCCACGTAACTTTTCCATTTTCTGCCTCCCCTTACTTTGAGGAGAGTGAAATCTCAGTCAGAAAAGGAAAAAAGAAAGGCAAGTGTCCTGAAGCTCCCACAGCTTAGAGAAGCTCACAGAGCTTTCACTTTCTGTTTGGTGGTGGTGGTGATGCAGTGAGGCACAGAACCAGCTCTCCCTCGAGGAAACAGCAGAGCACAGGCTCACTGCACAGTACAAAGGTCAAGTGGAGACCACAGTGGGAACCCACCCCAGAAATGAACACCAAAACAACAAAGATCTATCTTTGCTTCTATTAAAACAGTTTGTATTTGTCCACCCATGCATTGTAACTAGCAATGGCTTAAAACTCACAATTTTTTTTCCGGGCAGCTTTTCAGTGAGGCAACAGATTCAAAGTGTGAATAAAATGTGAGAAAACCGGCTTTTTATCCAGCCTTATTATTAGCAATACAATATGGCATGTTCTCTTAGGGAAGAAAATTCATCCATAATCATGTTAATTTTTCAAGCTAATCAATCTTTTTAAAGGAGTTAGAACAAATTAGCCAGCGCAGTCGTAACAAGTGGTTTTCACTGGAGCTCCAGCTGCCAGAGTACTATTTGCCAGGAATCGGGCTTTGGACTCCCTCCTCCATAACAGGTAGTGCCAGCTTTGTAGCCCAGAGAAAAAAAAAAACACCCCGAAACCAACAGAAACTAAGCAGATGGCATGAATTGGAAAAATGATGGAAAAGGCTTGCATAATGAATAAAAATTTCTGAAGGGACTGAGCCACCTATGAAAATGTTTGCTCTCAGTGTCCATAGGTTCCATTCATGCCCTGAGGGAGCTTGACCAGGCTCCTAGCTAAGGTTTGTCTTGCCTAAATCTAGACGAGATGAACTGGCACTCAGAGTTAAGGAAGTCGAAGCTTTGTTGCTTGCTTATACCCATGTAAGTGAAGCTCTCTGAGGTGATGTAGGCAGTGCGGTAGTTTGCTGTCATCACATGCTAGGCGACACCCAGATGTGCAGCCAGCTGGGGAGCTGGTGGTCACTGTCATCTTCTCTGCCACAACCACTTATCCGGGATTTTAGAGTCAAAATCACCTGCCTTTTGCATGAACCGGGAGCTCTCTGGCCTCACTGGGTGCATCAGCAATATGAATTCATCCTGATCAGATTTTGTATGCTGTAATTTATGCTGCAGTGATTCTTCCTGGCTATTACCATGGTCACGGAGGTTAACCACAGAGCCAGAGCCTCACCCCAGGCTCAAGCAAACGTTGCCTCCGGCTGGGCCAGCCTGCTTTTGCTACTGCCTGCTTCAGGCAGGGCAGCAAGGCGTGATGCTGCCCGCATCGCTCCGTGCCGTACCCGGGGCTGCAGGAACCACGCACGGTGGGAACACAATGGCTTGTCAAAACTCTACGAGAACTTACATTACTTGCAATGAACTTCGAGGCTCGTTTAAACCTTCCAAAGGGTCCTTGCAGCTCTTTGGGCAGCTGAGTAGATGGCATGGGGGTGGCCAGAGCAGGCAGCATTGGCGCGGGTGGCCATCGGGCTCGCACCAGACATGCTGTGCTCAGCGCCGAGCTGCTGCTGCAGAGGAGAACATGCCACTGACCGGAACGCTTGCCTTGGTCTGGAGGAAGCTTTGCTTTGTTACTGTGCAGCAGTATGATATGTATGATATACAGCCATAAAAGGAAAAGGACGTAAAACCAGCAAGATTAAATCAGGCTGAAGGTTGAGTTGGTCTGGTCACCTCTTGGTTACAGTGGAGAGCTGAGGGGGAGCACAGGGGAAGCAAGCTCAGGGACACGCTTACCTCATGAATCTGCATCTGACACTTCTTGAGGTATTTCTTCTGTAAGTTTGTCTGCTTTCAGTTTTAACCTATGCAGACTTTTTAACATCCAAACCATTGTATAGCAAGTGTGCTTAACCTTCATTCCAACCTGACACCACCCCCAAGTTCTGGAAGGGGAGGGGATAGAACAGTGTATCCCCACCTGGTATCTCTATCAGCTCATGGTCTTGTACACCTTCAGCATAGCTCCCTTTTTTTCCAGGCTGAGCTGCCCCTAATATATTTAATCATTCCTTGCCTGACCTATACCTTTGTATAGTTTTTTTTTTTTTAATCCATGTTGCCACCTGCACCATTCTCTAAGTTTCGGGTATCATTTTTTACATGAGGGGAAATGGGGGAGTATACCAGATTTGCAGCGTACTGAAGGTACAGCTGAATCGCAGTTTGCTACAACGGCATACTCACATGACTTTGTTTTCTCTTTCCTTGCAACAATTTCTAGAATTTTAACTGATTTTTGATCATCTGCAAAGCACTGAGTTGCTGTTTTAGCAAGCTGTGTATTATAATAAAAAAATGTCAGTCCTGAGGGGTAATCTCAGTCAGCTCAGAGTCTGTTTGTGTGTATACGAAGGCAGGATTTCATTTCATTTTGAACACCACTTCCTCTACGTTGAATTTAACCTGCCATTGTGCTTTCTGACCAGGCAGTTTAAGAAAGTATATTTGCAGTTCTTTAAAGCAGAGGTTTGTTTTTAACTATCCAGAATAACTAACTTATTATTGGCAAATATAGTTGCCTTGATTCTTACCTAGAGGCAGCTAGAGGCAATGGTTAGCGTACCTTGAAGCCAGAATTCTCTATGTCCGAAAAAGCCTTAGCAGACGTTGGGATGGCAGAAATAACAGAAGCAAGGTGAAATCACTGCAAAAGACACCTCATCACGGTGGCAGGGACATGGGCTGCCTCTGAGAACCACAGGTTTATCAAGGGATCTTAGTGACCACAGCAGCCCTCTGGAGCAGATAACAACCACACAGGGGAAAGAGTACAGCCAAGAAACCCGGCTACTTCACTTTCCGAGCCTAATTTTGGCAGCGTTTTGTTTATCTGCAATAAAATATGATTTCAGGAACAAGCTTCCTGGGAAAAGGGAAGGGAGTTCTGTGGATTAACCCTCCCCTCCAAGCAAACCTGTTTCCTGTAAATACTGGCAGAAAGAGGTGGGAGAGGGAGGAGAGACCACCCTGGTTGGGAAGCGGGAGAGTAGCTGTGCTAGGAGCCAAGAGGGGCACAGGGATGGCCCGGGCGAGCCCGGACAACGAGCAGCCTCGGGAGCCAGGGGCTGGAGGGGGTCCCGGGCGGGAGCAACCAGAAGGGCAGGGGAGTGAGGAGCCTTCGTCATCCTCTTCACCTCACAGCGTTGTTCTCCCAGGGCAGCTCCCACTTGCCCTCTAAATTAACACTTGTCTCACCACAACAGTCGTACAGCATTAACTGGGAAGCGTTCAGAAAAAGAGCTTTCTGATAAAAGAACCCAGAATTCCAACCTAATGGTTGTTTTTGCTTTGATTTGCATTAAATTTCATGCCTTCCAAGGGGAAGTAAACAATGTCAGAATGAAGAAGACAGACATTCTTAGAACAAAAGGATTACTTTTATTATTTGAAACGTTTCCATTTTGAAATATACTTTATTAAAAAGAAGGGGTCAGATGAAAACAAATCGACTTGCTTAATATTTTATCAAGTTTCTCCTTGACGTTTTAATTCCTATCCTTTCATTTGCAGCTGAATGGATCTCAGGCATTTTCTAGGTGGAAAAACTGTAGTCTAACTACTTCTGTGGTTGTATCAAAGGCATAACACTGGTCTTAAATGCAGCGTGTGCGTGTGTGTGCGCACGTGCGCGTGCAGACACATGCTGTGGGGGCTTTGCCAGTACATATTGAGTAGATTTTATAGTCATGTTAGTAAGTCCTTACAGTAGGTTATTTATTTTTTTTTGCTGGGACATTTGCTATTTGTTTAGAAGAGCAAAAGACTGGTTCTGTTTTTCTACAAATCTTTCTCTTTCTAGCGGCTCCAATCAAAGCCCATCCTGTCCCAAATTCCTGTCGTTAGTCTTATCGAGCTCAACTTCCTCTTCATGTTATTAATCTAAAATCTTGTACATCCACGGATGTAATGGAAAAGAGCACCTCAGCACTGGCTTTCTTTTTTTAACAACTGGGCTTGCTTCTTCAAGTGAAAGACTTGTAAGCTGCATTTCTCAGTGCCCGGTTCAGAAAGACATATGGAAAAGTCTTCTTTTTTTCCCCCCTAGGAAAATTCTTGTAACGCCTTTTGTCTGGTTCCAGGTGAAATTAATGCTTAACTAGTAGGGGTCTTGTCCGCAAGCAGATCTGCACCTACTCTCCAGGTGGACTGACCTCCCCTGGAGGCCCATTACCCCAGTTTGTGAAACCGAGGAAGTTATTCTGCCTTTACGGTTGAACCAGTCTTCTTACATGTTTGTGAAGTGTCACACAGCTCAGTGGCACCACATAAATCATTAATAGTAGTAATACTTAGCAGAGCAGCAGCCTGAGAAGTAGCACTGTGACTGGGCATGTACAGCTTACAAGCATTTGTGTACATTATACTGCTATTTTAAGGCATTACATTTATTAGCAGGTTTTGGCTGAAGACGAATTTTAGTGGGTAGGAAGGAACCAGATCTGCAAAAGCAAGCGTGGCTCTGAAGGAGGCTCTGAGGTACGGAGTCACAGAAGCCATTGCACTAATTTTCTCTTGCTATTATTCACTGCTGCTCTTTTAACACCACGGGTCCAGTACAGGTCTCATTTCTGGATGGGAAGGGTCCTATAACCCACTCCAAGTGTCCTACAGCAACCAGGAGTGTGAGGGCTTTACAGTTCAATCTGTGCTAACATACAATCTATATGTGCCATAAATAAGTCTGCGCGATTCTTTAAGTGTTGGCTGTGGATTAAGTGAAAAATATTTGCTGAGTTTACATGAAAATGTATGATATTTTCATAGGATTAGAAAGGTAGAAGTTGTCAGGTTTTATGATGAAATTAAGGAGCCTTAGTGAGGCGGGTTATAGAATTAACTCATTTGTAATCAGGTAAATCATCCTGGGTAGTCAACTGCTCAGTTCTAAGAAAACAAAGCTCAGGTTTTTTCATTTACTATGGAAAATGAAATGCCATAAAATTATTTTGCAAATTTAAGCACATTAAACCCAAAATATTTGTATACTCCTATTGTGAATGTTTTGTGTTCCATGTGTTCTTGCTTTCTTCATGTTATGCCATCACACCTTGCTGTCTGGAATTGCTGCATAGCTGAGATTTGATTCTGTTCCACTCTGTGTGTGTGTGGCCTAATGCTGTCTGATCATAGGCTACAAAATATGCTCTGTACTTTTTCATTTAAATAATCCTTCTTCCTTGATATAAACTTTAACTAATTAACTAGTTCTTCAGTTCATGGTAGTACGCCCCTTTCCCCCGATTCTAGTTTCCCATCCCGGGCTCCTTTGCTGCCTGAATTTTGTTAATTAAAGAACTTTTTTTCGAACAGTAAGGCAGCGCAAGAGCTGAGACTCTGTCACTTGCAAAGCTATTTTAGTTATGCCGATAAGCTCACAGCCTTCTCTGGACAAAATCAGCTGAGCAAGTTAAGAATGAAAAAAAGAAACCTCATGAATCTTCTTGTGAAGGGATGCCAGTCATTTCCTCTTGGTAAGTTTAGAAGACAGGCAAACCAATCATCCATAGGGAAGAAATTGCGCAAAAATATTAATACACTTTTACCAGTGAAAAGAAATTCATAGCAAAAGCTACTACTTCTAACATACTCCTGGAGGAAGATAAGATAACTTCACAAGCAAGCACTACTTTGTCAAAGGAAATGATGAACGACTAGACGTCACAGCAAATTTTTCAACCTCTCTCGCAGCAAAGAGCCTACACGATGCACTAGATATCGCATATAATTAAAATTTAGCATACGTCTTTCTCTGTAGAATAAACATTCAACAATGATGACCATGAGGGACGTCTAAAAATGGTCTCAGAGTCCTGTAACTGAGTTTTGTTCTTACAGAATTGAGAGGTTTCTGGCTTCTGGTCCTCAACCTCACTGCTCATATAGTTTTTCTAATCAAGCTCATTCCTTACCTGCAGAACATCCAAGCTGTTTCAGCTTACCACAAATGTACAAGCTGTGTCAGACTCTATGGTAGCTACCTCTGCCTTGTATTAAAGGCTGAGCTCTGCTACACTCAACAGCACTTGTGTGTGCACTTTCAGTACTTGCCTTTTATATGCAGCTAGTCCTGCATATAAAATGTGCCATGATGTATATAAAATATGTATATATAAATGATGTATATAACCAACGTGTTGTATCAGCCTGTAGATAACAAAAACACACAAGGAACCTAACTGGGGGAAACTGGGTCTTTCCCTTAAAAGTGCAAGGTTGCTGGTTGTTACAAACTGTTGAAAATAAAAGTATGTGTCCTTTAGGGGAACATAGCTCATTACAGTTTGAATTGTAATTTGAATTGATGGAGACAGGCTCTTTTCAGTGGTGCCCAGTGACAGGACAAGGGGTAACGGGCACAAACTTGAGCATAGGAAGTTCCACCTAAACATGAGGAGGAACTTCTTTACTTTGAGGGTGGCAGAGCACTGGAACGGGCTGTCCAGAGAGGTGGTGGAGTCTCCAACTCTGGAGACATTCCAAACCCGCCTGGACGCGTTCCTGTGCAGCCTGCTCTGGGTGACCCTGCTCTGGCAGGGGGGTTGGACTAGATGGTCTCCAGAGGTCCCTTCCAACCCCTACTATTCTGTGATTCTGTGAAAACCACACCTCCAAATCTTAAGCTATATGCCTCCTAGATGACACCCCTACTCACGGAGCACATGTAGTAATTTACAAATGTACGTACATTCAGCTAAAGGAATGGCAAGATACACTGGGATAAAATGGCAAACAGGATAACAAGATTGGGAGCTTCTTTCCTCATAGAGGCATATGCCTGTGCCACAGCTCACTGCCTACAGCAGGCTGATGCATGAGGAAAAAACAAGCGTCCCTTAGTTAGGTGGCAATGCCCAAGTTCACTGTTGCAGTGGGATACACTAGGTATGTGGTGGAGGACATACATACTGGACCCTGTCCCGTCAAATGACTGGATGTGATACAACTCATGCATCGTAGGCTTGACAAGTGCCAACCTTTCTGTGTGTATGCTGTGCATGTGGACATCAGTACCCTGCTGCCGGCCCACGTGTCAGAGGTTTTTAGAAAAGAGGGGGAAGCTGGGAGTGGGCTGTCACCACCGTGACGAGTCAGGGAGACCCTGCCAGACTGATGTCGTCCCCAAGGGTCTCTCAGACACAGAGCAGGCTACCCAGCCCATTCCTCATGGCTGTCTTTCCTAAGGGACACCACAGTGCTTTTCCCTTCTGTGACTGGTGAATATCTGCAGCCCAGATGGATGGGGCCATATGTTGGGCAGCCCCAAGTTCAATGCTGAGGTGAAGAGCTCTGAAGTCCCAGTTCACCTTACACCTAGAAGTTAAAGCCTACCTGAGAACAGGTGAGAAGGACACAGCTTTCACAGCATCACTGAGGCCCAGGGGGACTATTTGTATCCTATCATTTGTCTTTCAGTATAATGAGGATTCCCACAGTTGTGGTAGTGTTGCAGCCATTCTTGTGGAGAGCATGGACATATAAAGGCATGCCAACACCATCTCTCCTTCTGCTTTTTTCTGCCTTTTGGAATTTGACTGAGAATAAATCTGTGGGATTTAACGGCATAATTCCATTACCACAAGAACATCACTACCACAATGCATGATTTACATTGTTCTCTTGCTATTTTTATTACTACTAATCAAACCAGAGAGGATATGGCCTTGTATATATGGATTCATGTGCTCCTCAGTATATGGCCACTGTGGCCATGTTCAGTTTCACTGAAAACTGAAGATAAAATCTAAATTCTCATGAAATTATTAATCTTCCTAGTGACTGAAATGGCTGCAGCCACTATTCAGTGTAAAGTAGCAACCAAGGCAAGCACAAATTTAAATCAGTCACACATCTGTATTAGTTATTATCAGGAGAAAAACTGATGCCAGTTTTGAGGAAGACCCAAAGATAATCCTGTTTTTCAGAGTATTTTTTAGAATGCATTCTATATATTGTGTAGTTGGGTCCAGTTTTCCTGCCTGCCTCAAGCAGAAAACAGCTATGTTCCTTCCTTGAAAGGGTCCTGGGCTTTGTTATTTATTTTATTATTTGTTTGAAGGTTGAACTTGCTTAGAAAACAGTCTATGTACTGGTGACAGTATGGACATATCCAGCAATGGATTGCATAGGCCTGGAGTCAACTGCCAAGAAAGGACAGAAAATAACACCTTGGCTTTGTTAGCCGAGTCTGACTTACCAGCTTGAAGTTACTCTACTGAATTTTAATAGAGTAGCCAGAGCAAAGGGGTTGCAGTTAGACAAAAGTATGTTTGATCCCAACTAAGACTTTCGCAGACCAAATAAATGTGACTGTAATGTCCCAGTGCAGAAATACAGCTATTTTCCAAACACCATATGCTTTCAAATACTAAGAAAAAACTTCTCATTAGTGGAAAGTACATAGGCCAGCAGAAGAATGTGATGTATTTCAGACATATAATCCTCCAGAATAAGCTTTGATCTTACAGGTTTTAAGAAATGAGGTAATGTGCTCCATTCCCTTTGCTTCCTTTAGTCACAATGATATATATATAACAACATACATAGCCAATTTTTAGCTGGACTCAAAAAATCATTAAAAAATCTAAGAACCAGATTCCACCCTCAAGCATACACACCGCTACCTGTGGGCTGAATTCCCATTCGCTTTGTTCAGAATACACTGAACTAACTTTAGACTAATTTAGACGGCAGCCCTGAAATGAAGCATGGATGACTGAACATCAGCTATTGAAGACAAGTTGAGTGAAGTCAGCAGGGTCTCAGATGAATACAGGAACCCATGCACATACATCCAGTTGTAGAATGGCCATATTTTCCTGTGGCCAGAGAGGCAGAAAATTAAAATCTTTAGAAACCAAAAAGAAGCAGGATAAGAATCGGAGCAGAGGCAGGTGCCAGAAACACTTCACTGTTGTGACTCCATTGAAAGTAGGGAGCGAAAGATAACTTTCCTACTGGGTACCATACAGTGACACTTCAAAAGTTGTTCAGTATACCCAAACCACACGAAAGTAGTGCCGAGTGCCTCTGCTGTGGACGCAGAGCTCAATGAGACCACTTCTCTCTTCCGCTTCAGAAAAAGAACACAAAGGCGAGGACAGCATCCTCTCCTGTGTCAGCCAGTGTTGAGGAACACCAACCTTCTCCAGCCCTCCCACCGGCCACTAGGGCTACCTGGGCTGATGCCATTTACTTGCTCTTCCCCACGGCACTTCCTAGTAAAGCAAGGGCAGCTCAGATTTCTCAGTGTATGCTGCCACCTGAGGGCTCGAACTGCTTCTTCATTGTGACACAGACACTTCTACCCAACAGCCCAAGTTGGAATGGAACCATGTGTTCTTCCATTTGTTTCAAATTCCATTAAAAAATTATGATCTTTGATAAGGAATGAGAGGGACAAAAAGAATGGAAGCAAAGAATGGAAACAAAACTTACATGACTATTAGAAAGGGAGTTTTTAAAGGCTTTGGCCTAGAAAAGAATAAGTAAGAAAGTACACAAGGTTCTTTTTGCATCTGAAATATACTCAGCACAATTACAGCTTCATCACTAGTTGAAACAAACTTTAGTTGCCCTATCTGAATCGAAGTTACATCTGTGTCAGTGGAGTTCAGAATGACCAGTAATGACAGTCGTATGCTAGTAACTCAAATCTTTAACAGAAAGGTATCAGATGCAAACCAAGCACAAGCTGGAAAATCCTTGGATTCCTGCTTTATGCTGAAATGGGTCTGGTCTCCCATTCAGGACAGACTGGTACATTTCATTTCCCTTCGCTCCATCATCCCATGTATACCATCCATTTGAATGCTGTTCTGCTTTGAAAGCTGCTTTAAGACCTGAATGTGAGCATGGGCAGCTCTTGCAACCACCTCTTTCCCTTTGCGTTGCCAGAACAGTGCAGAGAAGTGTAGTGTAAATGAGAGTTAATGTGCACAACCGCACCTTATTTTCCAATCTCTGTAATTCTGCAGTTTCATTTGACAGCTACACAAATCCCATACTAGAATTCAGACGCCACACTACAAAGCAGACCACATACCTGCAAAAATGCAGGCATTTCCCGAAAGCTTTCTAGACTATAGGTTGGCTTTCTATAGTCAATTGTTCAAAGCAATAGCAAATGTGCAGCCATGAAAGAGAGTGAAATATTTGTATGAATTCCACTGTTGACATTAGCCTGATACAGGTTAAAAGCTACCATGGCTCTTTGTTTTCCTGAAGGTTCATGTGGCTGCAAAGAAGACACGGAGACACAAGCACAGGTTCTTTGCTTATAAGGCGTAATGACTCCCTGAATTACCCTGATGAAATTTTATGGCACCAGCTCCCAGTGGAGGGATGTGCCAGGCCATACAACTAAACTGCAACAATACCTGCCCCTTGATTTTTCCGTGTTCCGTGGCCAATAATAGTATCATCTAACATTGAAAAAACAAAACAAAGGCGTCTTTGAAATTGAACATAACCCAACAGCTATTTCTGCGCGTCTTCACATTGTCACAGTGCAGAGGCAGAAATAAAGAGATTTCCAGTGATACACAGCCTGTCACACTCTAGTCATACTTTCAGCAGGCACCACTACAAACTCAGAGCTATACTGGGCAACACTCCCCAGGCTCAGCTCCCTTCACCTTAAGCAATTAAGTGGGTGGTTCGAAATAGGTGACTAACCACCCTACATGCCTTTTGCAATTAGGGAAAAGGAAGGTTATGTCTTGAGGGTGTTTCAAGGTCTTAGGTGGGCCAAGTAGTTACCTGAAGGCTCTCTTTCTCCACTGACTATGCATGGATCAGAAAGTAACTGGAGTCCTAAATCTTTGCTCAGACTAAACGTACCAAATTTCGTTGAATAAATCCAAGCATTGAAGACTGTAGTAGGGCTTATGCACGTGAATACAGTGCTCAGTACTGGCGCAGCAGCTGGACCCTAGTGAAAATATTCTGATCTGTTCACAGAAGATGTTTAGACGAGGAAAGCTCATCGCATTTCAACACACTGACTCGCAGAAGGCTTAAAGCAGCAATGGAGATAACGGGTGTAACGAAGAGGAAACAGGTGTTTGTGGTTTGAACAAAGGGCTGATGAACATCATTACCGTAATGGTGAGGAAAAATATTTTAATCAAAGAAAAACAACTTTTCCACAGAGACAACTATAATGGTTTTATTTAGCAAATGTACTGGAAGAATTGTTTTTCTGTAAAGGCATACAGATACGCCCCAATTTCATAGAGCTTCCATTCTCTCTAATAGCTATGATTTTTTGAAATCAGTTTAATGAACAGAAGGGGATATATGTGGAGATGTCAAACTTATTTTTGTCATAAACCACATGATTCCATTTACCACTAATCCCCAAATAATTGACCCGGGGCCACCAAGAGCTTGCAGAACCCTTGCTGGTGCTTTACAGACAACAGGCTGTTCACACAGTTTTAACTGTCCTCTGTTTCTAGCCATGCAAACAGAAATAAGACATTAAATACTTCCTTAACACCTCTTTTTCCATACTGGCAATTGCTGAGGTTACCACAGGATCACTTTGGTTTTTTTGTTTGTATTTTTACAAATGCATATGGAAGGGCAGTGATCTAGGACATTGCTCCCAACTAAGACGTGCTTCAGACTATAGAAAACTTTTCTGAAATCCTGCCTTGTAAAATTGAGAACAGACCCTACAGCATTCATCCTTCTGCAGTCTACACCTGACTGAAAGATAAAGGGGTTTTTTTCCTGAGAATTGTGTTACTTTGAGTTAGTCCCGTATTTGCCTTCTGCCGCTGCCTACTAGGCGTTGTGCCTCTCACTTGGCAAGTACTGACGTGATTGCCATTTCCCACGGTGCCAGATTGTAAAGCGTGGAAGAGATGACATGATGTAAAGGTCTGCAATAATTGTACAGGACTGTCCCCTACTGAAGCATTCTTTGGTCTGGCAGACAGAAATGAAGTCTACTGCTAAGATCTGCCTTGCATACTTGTGTTTGAATGTCCTTTTCTTAAGAGAATGTCCGGAGACATCCATAGCAGCCTGAAATGGAAACTCACTAAATGCAAACCCAACTCTGTATAAAAAAGAAAGCCCTTAGAAAAAAATCTATTAAGAGGGCTCTTCTCACCAAAAAAAATAATTACAACTTTACATTACTGAACTCTGATGAACAAAGCATAACATTCCCTCAGATGTGAGGCCCAACTCAAAACACAAAGGAGGAGTACTTATTAAGTACTTAGTTTTCCAAGATATTCATTGCTTGCCCTATTCTTCTATCCCTTCTGGTCTGAAACCAATCTTACCCCAGCTGTTTTTGGAATGTTTCAGAAAAAAAGATAGTCTTTGGCCCTATTAGGGTTAATGCTTTTGCATAGACGTATATGACCATAAACTGGTCAACTAGTAGAGGTCTTCTGCTAACATTGTGACTGAGAACAGGAAGAATACAGCCACAATAATATACAGCTGTCTACTAAAAGTATTGCATACAGACATCTTTGGCCATGCAGTCTCTTGGCCTTCTGAAAATACGTGAGCTGCATTGCTAACATGACAAAAAAAATAGCAATGTTGAGAATTAGAAAGAGGCGAGTATAAGAAGCTGATATTGATGGGGCACTACTTCGAGCAGTTGTCACCATCTGTGCCAGCCCTGACCGGCCTTTGATTGACACCCCAGTTTTGTGCTTCACATAAGTGATATCTGCAAAATCCAGAAGATCTTTCATTTCCTCATCTTCATCTACAGGCAACTCTTTTTGTGCTTGAGTCTGTGCCTTTTGTCGCACTTTTCTTTCATTTACCTCAATTTGTGCAAAAATGTCAGGAACGGCATCAACAAATTTGTAGCCTTTGGCTACTTTTCTGTTTTTCTTTGCTTTGCCGTGCTGCTGCTGCTGCCTCTGTGAGATTGCAAATATCCTATCAATGGCCTCCTCTGTCTGTCTCTTATCTGAAAACCTCAGCAGGCGCTCAGCGGTCTTCCTGAAGCTAGCCGTGTTGCGTACACGAGACAAGATCTGCTTCTCAAGCTGCTGGAAAACGGGCTTAAAATGCTGCAGGTTCCTCTCCACTATCCCTACGTAGTCCTTCACTTCTGGTACTGCGGAGCTCCTAATGGCAGAGGCTCGGTCAAAGACAATTTTCTGGCGGTCTGCAATAACCTGTGCAAAGGGAGAACGGGACCCATCCTCAACAGGCCACAGGTAGACGGCGTAGGCGTGCTCACTGGTGGTAATGAAAACATCCAGCTGTGGAGAATCTCCACGGACGGTGAAGCTCTGCACATCAACGGAGGGCCCAATGAAAAGGTAAATGGCCCTCGTGACGGGGTGCCGCAACAGGGTCGTTACATTCACGTAGTTTGTTCCATTGTATGGATAGCCCCGGGGATACATCCTTGAGGTGATGGTAGCTTTCTCGCTGTGGCCAGTGTCATCCATCCAGTACATCTTATATATCCCATCACGGTGCCTAATAAAGGCCCCATGGACATCATCTACAACTGTTTCTTCAAAAGGCACATCCACATTGTGGAAGAAACTGGTTGCTGCCTCCAGGGGGCTGTCATCTTCTAGATGGATTTGGTCCACTAGCAAGAGAAGCTGGGGATGGAGAAGTATGAGGTTTCTTTGCAATTTTCTTAGCTTCAGTTTAGGATTGTATGCACCCACTCCTTCTCCCCTGATAAAAACCACCCCGCTGCGCTCCATGGCGGCAACCACTCGTCCCTGACAGTCACCAGCCAAATCATGTTTATATTTAAGCCACTTTGAGGAACAGTCTTCTGTAATCTGCCCTTCCCATGGGGAGAAGCAGCTCTTGGACACGGCAGGGGAAAACATCAACACATTATTAAAAAAAGTATATTTTGGCCCATACAGAGCTTCTGTTATGAAAGGTACGCCATTGGGAGCAAAAGTAAAGGAGTTCTGGTCCGGGTGTTCATGGCCAGCATTAAAGTTCCTCCACCCCTTGATCCACTCTTTGTACTTGTTCTTATGAACAATATCATATATTGCACGTCCTCCCAGCTTTCCTGACTTGAAGGAAAGGAAAGGCCTGTTGATTTCAGCTGGCAAAGCACTTCCATAGGTTACCACTCCCCAGTCCTCAAAGTAATGCAGCTTAGGAACCCCATAGTCTGGCGGAGGTATGGAGCGCAAACTTGCATCATACCTGCCAAAAAGATGAGAAAAATGGGTTTAAAAATCGCTTGACTGATTCCATTATCAGCACCTATACAAAACTCAAAAACCAATTCAATATTTACATCAAGGAGCAAACTAACATCGTAAAGCCCACAAGTATGCTTCCCGAGTGAACTAATCATATAGTTGTAACGAAATTTATCATACTAATCCCTATATACATTTGTTGTGTGCTTTTTACAGAATAATAGCTGAAAGCATCTGCTCCATGTTTAAAGCAAGCAATCCTTCTGCAGTCAAAAAAGAAGAGTACCACTAATCTCAAACTAGCCGCATTTTGTCTTACATCATAAAGCTACTGACTGCCATACAAATCTTTTATAAAGGCACATTAGGACCAGGCTGCAGACACTCTCTATTTGGCATCAGACAACAACATTTGCACCTATTTACTGACTACTTAACCAAGAGAAGCAGAGTATCTGTTTCCCCAAACTGGTGATAATAGGAGTCTGTAGTCTCTAAACAGAATTAGCAATAAACTAAAAATTAATGCAAAGGCATTTTAAAGGATAAATTTTTATGATTTATATCACTTAGTGTATGTTAGTTTCCTTTTCCAACTAGGCTGATGAAAAAATTGTGTGGTTTTCTTGTATAAATTGTAAGATGTAAGACATATGGTTTAAAAAGGTCTTAATTCCAGAAAAGGTTACAATGCCTATAATTTTTGTTTTATTTGATCCACAGGAATTAAAACAAAACAAACAAACAAAAAAGCCAACCATGGAAAACAAAACCTAACCTTCTAGAATTGTTTTTAAGCAACCAAAATAAACAAAACCATCATTAAGCCCAGTAATATTTCTGTTAAGACAGTTCCTCATCCGGTTTGTTCTCTACAGCTAACCAGGAGCCTCTGTCAGGCCCTAGACAATCGCAGCTCACGTCCTGCGTATGCCTTTGGGTAATTCCAGCCAGCACCAGGAGCCTGCTCTATATCTGGTGGTCCTTCATGGAGATTCGCTTAAAAGCACAGTTCTTCCCTGAGACTCTAACGCAAGTGGACATGTTCATCACAAGAGCAACACTCCAGCACAGGGAAAAGGCAATCGTTAGAATGTTCAGATAATTTTTTTTTCCCTTTTTTTTTTTTTTAACTCGGATGCTCTTAAAAAATTTCTTTCTCTTTGACATCAAAAAGAATTTTCTAAGTATAAATTCCCAAGATTTCCATGGAGGCACAGGAGAAAAGAATGATGGAATGGGGTTGTAGAGGAGAGATTCTGTATTTTGCAAATAACAAGATGAAGGGTGCTTGGAGCCTAATAAATATGCATCCTAATGTGCATGTCTAATCATAAATGCAAAACAATATATATGCAATGATATTTTTCTTCTAAGAGAGAGACATAGAGCTGCACTAACTCCTCGAAAATGTACTCATTCTCTCCACAGACTGAGGGAATTTATATATCCACCTAAAGCTTCATGGGTCTTTTCATTTCTTACCTTTAGAAGATTGACATTCAAGTTAGCAGAGCTGTAAATTACATGCAAAATACGGATCTAGTAATTTATCATGATATTTTTTCGAAGCATTACTTGCACATTAGTGTGCAAAGACAATGAAGAGTAACCTTACTGCTTACATTACCTTTTAAAAAAAAGCTCATGTTATTACTTATAGCTTTTAAAAGAAAACTATGCTTTAAATATTCACCTAATCAATTATTAAAGAACACAATAGGATTAAACCCCATTAGAATAGACCAAATAAACTGAAGAATACATGCAGGCAAATTTTCGGTCCTTTTGGAACTGCTTGCATTCTATAAAAGCAACAGACAACCAAAACACAAAAGCAGATGCAGGATAAGACCAAGGTGTTTCCTGTAGCAACACACACTGTGCATCTGTGCCAAGCGAAGAAGTTCTTCCGAGCCTAAAAACTCTCTGGGTCGCACATGGCCAGCTTGCTTGATCTCTGCTTCTACAGTACAAATCTAAAGAATTATCCCTAATAGCAAACAGCTGTCAGGTTCCTTTTGAGCCCACTCATTCCCTTTCATACCAGAGAAATTCAGTGTGGAGAGTGCACCACCTCTGCCCTTTGGATGGTGTCCCCGGGCCCTCCACCACTCGGTTCCTTCTGATCTGCTCTGCCAACCAGTTCCCGCTGCCGTTGCGCATGACAAATTTGTCGAGAAACACCAGCTGGCTCTCCGGCCCGTAGAACCAGTTATAGTTGGAATCCGCAATGGCCACAGTTCTCTGAAACCCTTGGGAAATAGTTAAAAGGAATGTAAGAAAGAACAAATAAACGTACAAAGATGCGTTTGTAGAGCATGACGGTGAAGCCAAGCAGTACAAACAGACACAAACAGAAACAGCCTTTTCAGATGTTTATAGACCTACTTGTAAATGAGCCATAAACAGGTTACACAGGAGCCATTTCCTTCTGCTGTAGCTAACTTGAATACTCACCTTTCTTCTTCGGCTATGGGCTACACACTCAGTCAAAGTACTAGAAAAAATGTGAGAAGCAATGTCCCATCCACTTCCTCTCCTCACTCAAATCTGGCAAAGGTAACTTTCTCTTTACAGCTTTCACTTTTCCTATGTCAATCCAAACTTTCTAAAACAAGAAAACAGAGGTTCCCACAAGAAAAAAAAAAAAAATCAGCTTCACCCTGAAACAGTTCAGTTTGCTCTTAGGAACCTCTCCCTAGTAGATGCCTGAGTTCTCACATGGAGTCAGGGCAACTCTTCACATGCCTGTGCAGGCACGACAAAACTGTGTTCAGCCCCTCTTAAATATATGGCTAGATCTGGGTTCTTATAGCTAATAAAGTTATCACTGTCTTTTCAACGAGGAATTTGAACCATGTAAGTTCCTAATAAATTGTCCTGCAAATAAGCAACAGAAAATCATCACTGAAAACTTGCAAGGCTGCCCGAAACTAAATCTCTTCTGAAAGCTTGAAGGGGTCAACAGTATTTAATGTTTGTGTACCCCTGCACAGAGAAACCTATCATTTGAGTCAATTACATTTTCCATATGAAAAATATTTTAATAAAAATGGTATAAAAATCTATTTCAATGTTTTATGGAAAACTGGTGATTATGTAAAACTTTCCTATACTTTGTTGATACTTTTACCCTGGCTTCGTCATTTTCTATTCCTTTCATCTAGTGTGATGATATTTGGCAAAGGAAAAAAACAATAAGAAACTCGAAGAACATTATTTTTCAAATGGAAAACCCCAGAAACAGGTCTGTTTCAAACTCTGAAAACCAGAAATCAGATTCTGAATCATTGTTTTTTTTCCCAAATGATGTTCCTATTTTTCAGCTGGTTTTAAAAGACAGAGTTTAATACACAATGATCTTTAATAAGCAGTGACAAACAAGGATGTCACTGTTTCGATGAATGATGAAGCTAAAATCCAAGGCAAGTGTTATCTTAAAAAAAAAATCCAAGTACAACGTTATTTAAAAATGGCCTACTTCAAATATGACATTTCCTGCTGCTTCAAGAATTAGGAAGATTCATCTTCATTCACCCAAATGACCTACCTGGCAGGACAGTCCTGTACATAAACGCAAAGTGCTGCTTGAGCCAGGGGTGGCTGAAGTGATTGATATCAAAGTGCCTTTGAACAAGAAACATGTACTGAAACAGCGACCTGGTCGTGTAGCTGCCGTAAGCCACCCCTTCATAGAGGGAGCCATCTGTGACTTCCTGCAGCAGGACTACTGACTTCTCCATGATTGCCAACACTTGCTTCGTCCACAAGTAAGCTTCCTGAAGGTAGCCTGAAAGAAAAAGTTGTTGGCGAACCTAATTACAACATCATCGATCACAGATTGTGTCACCTGTACTCGCACAGCGGGATCCTTTACAGCAGGGAATCTGCAATCCAGAGCTCTAAAATATGACCTAGCGCTGCAGCGTCCCTGTAGCTCGAAGGTGAGAACTAAAACACTATATTTAAACATAAGAAAGCAAGGTCACATGAGCAGGGAAAATCTATCAAACACCTTTTGCTAATAATGTGGGATTATGCTTTCCATCTTAAAGGGAAAATTTCCTTAATGCATTCAGGACACGCAAAAAGGGAAGACCGTGCCAAGACTATCGTATTTCAAATTAAAGCCGTATGAAAACAAACTTACGGTCCCCACTAGAGGGTTCCAATAATACAAATATTCTAATCAGTCATTTTTCACTGGCATGATCACCAGCGTGGTAAGGAGTTTAAAAATACAAAGAAGTTCACATTTGAGCTGTGGTTAACTGGTATTCTACTAATACATGCTCTATTTTAAGGCATGCTTCCTTCTACTTACATTTTCATTTTATTTTACAACCTAAAGGGTTATCCAAACAGAATTTATTTTGGAAGAGTATTACCTGGTTAATTCCAAATGCAGATTCCTCATTTCCAGAATAAAATTAATCTTCTAGCTAGGTTACGTTTCAGCCTCCACACGTACAAGCCCTAAACAGTTATATTCCTTCTAAAGAAAAGACTTTCAGAGATCTTACTATTTTGGTCTACACAATAGTGGTCTACACAAATCAAGAGCCGGGAAAAGGCTGTGAGAAGACCTTCTCGGGGCCTGTCTGCCTCCACCAAGGAACAAGCACAAGCGGGAGAGCCTCGGCACTCCATTTCTGCATTGCAGAAGGCAGCACGGGGCTGCCAGCAGAGGAAAGGCTACGTGCCTTCTCTTGTTCTCTTTTGGATTCACTGGCAAGAGAGAGGTAGGACTAGACAGAGACCAACTGCCTTGTGCTTCTATACGACATCTCAGTGCCTGCCCAACTCCAAGTGCCTGGACTCAGATTTAACCAGGCTTCTTTCCACCATATAGCAGAGCCCAGATGGGGGTCCATTAGGTGGTGAAGCGGTGCCTGCCGAACGAAGCGCACGTGCCAGGCTAAGCAAGTGGGAGCGACATTCAAGCCCGCTACTAAGACTGTTTCACGTCATCGCCACGATTATTGTATTTATGCTCAGCGGAGTGATGAGCACTTCAGGCTTCCTACTAGTCAAGGCTGCCAAATCCTGCTCGGTTAACAGGGAGAAGAAAACAATTGCAATGGCTAAAAAGCTCAACAGACAGCCTGAATCTAACACGGTATTTTTATCCGCCAGCTGAAGAGATAAATACGATAGGGAAGGCCTGAGCAACAGGGGCAGGTGGTGCTACTTACTTCTGCTTACTTTACTCCCAGCTATCTTGACACTACTTCATTACTCTGACGCAGTTGGCAGCACAGCCGTCTGTCCGAATAAAATCCCAAATGCTTCCGCCCTTGTTTTCCTTTGTGAACATTAACAGCCACAACAGCTAGCTTTTGACTGCTGCACTAGCAAGAATGCTATTTTCCATGGTTTGGCACAGTGTATTTACCACTGTAATGCATATACGTTCTGTTTACTAAGTTTATATCTATGCTATAACTCTATACTGGTAGTATATTAAAACAATAATAATACATCAGAATAAATGTAAGACTCAACATTCCGTCAGGCCACACAACAAAACAGAACAAATCTCACCTCAAATTAGCAGTAGCTATATCAAATTAGGCCTTACTCAACTGTGTGCCCAGAATTCATTTCAATTAGTTTCATTTTTGAGTGCTATGAAAAGGTTTAAATGTTTTTAAGCTGGCTATTTAGTCTCTGCATGCTTCAATATCTGAATAGTGTTTAAAATTATTAGTTGAAATTTAAACCTTTTGGAAGGAAGGCCTACACTGGGATATAGTATTTGCAATTTCTATGCATCAGATACAGGAGGAATACTATGTTTACTCTTTTTCTCCCTCCCTTTTTTTTTTCTCCATCATAAGAAGTCTTTCATCTTGGTCGAATTTTTAAGAAACCTTTTTAATTAAAATTTTAGACCAACAGAAAAACTTTGTTTTTAAAAAATTGACATTTAAATGAAGTTGCTCTATATTGAAAACAGAATTTTCATTAAGAAATACAGATTATGGATGTTTTGACCTATTTTCATTTGAAATATCAGCACAAATTTTCAAACTGCTCAAGCATTGCTGAATTTGCTTCTTTTTTCTTAAAAAAAAACCCTAACCACCAACCTTTGGTAAAAGAAATATTGCCCATCTTTATTTGTGATGTTACCACTGTTTGGCACAAAGCATACTTATGGTCTATATTCTAATGAAAAGCAGAGTTATCTCACAAACTGTCAGCTTTCGGCAACAACAGAGGCTTGGTGAAGCATGGAATTGCGGGCAATTTAGCAAAACTCACTGAATAAACATGATCTGAGTCCTCAATTTGTGGAAGGCAAGACAGAAGGGGAAAACTTCCACACATACTCTTGCTTCTTTTCTGAATACGCACATCAATGAATGGACTTCTTTTGACAAACACTTAAAAAAAGAAAACCCCTCCAAACGCAGTAGGTAACACAGTTTTTTGTCAAACTTCTTTGGGCATCTGAAAGCTCCGACGGTGTGCAGATGTGCCTTTGCTTGGCCATCAGCATCCAGAAACTAGATTTGCTTTGACTTGCAGCAAGTAAGTAGTTCCATTGGGCACCGTGTTTTCAAAATACTTCCAGCATGTATTAAATAGTCACTTGATAAAATACTGACGCATTCTTATAAAAGCAGGAGCTGGCTCCATGACTTCCACCTCTCAAAGTACGACTGGGGTTTAAAGTCAGGATTTCTGATCTGCTCTCTCCCACTGACTCCGTAGCTTGCATTCTCATTTACACTCTGTATCACTTAGACGGGAGGAAAGGGATAGCCCCAGGCAGAGCAGCCAAAAGCAACTTGTGAGGTTATTCACCTGGGAACCGGGAAGGACAGGTTTAAGTCCCCGAAGCAAAGAAGGAGATGACACCTGGCACAGACACCTCTTGGATGAAGGTTGTGGGGTGCAAGGGCATAGTTCAGAGGAACAAAGGTAAAGCCCTGCTCATCTCCATAGAAAAGGACGCTGGAAAGAAAGGTCCTGAGCTGTGGCCTTGGGTAGATGAAGTTACACCTTTCCAGTGCTCTCAGGGAGACAGGACAGAAGCCTTGGATGAAATTCCAGGATATCGTGTTGTCTAGTCCCAGCTCAGATCGCCTGGGTGTTTCTGACTGCTGACCTTCTCAATGCTTTGTGTCAGGAGACCAAGCGCGTCGCTCTTTACTGATAATCTACCCTGACAGACCCTGTCTGTAAATCTGGACTGGACAGACTATACACAAGGGGAGTTTTAATTCTTACAAACGGTGAGGTAAGAATTTCAGAATCACTTAGATGAATTTATATACATGGGTATATATGCACATATGTTACGCCTTTTACATCTGCCCACAGACTTTTTTTTCTGTTCACTAAATTAAATTTTTCTAAGCAGCAAAAGAGCAAACCCAATACCGCTGTACTCCCAGAAGCATTTCTATCAGTTCCTGAACTTTGCTGCATAAATGGCTGATTGAGTTGATACACTTCAGAAAAACATTCCTATGGTTTAGCACGTACCTTGATTCATCAGAACCAGGCTTCCAGCCAGCAGGGCCACACAGTTGGTAGGTTGGTGGTTGTGGAGGTACTGGAAGCCCCATCCACGTCTGTATGATGTTTCGTACATATATCCCGAGGCATTGGCAATTACCTCAAGAAATCTCTCCTGTTGAGTCTTGCTAAGATAGCTGTACAAGAAGTCATACGCAGTGGCAAAACCAACTAAGGAGTGAGCGAGAGGGACCTCATCCCATGGGGCATCCTTCACCAGCCTGTCAATAAAGAAAGATGCCAAGTAATTGAGTTTCGCCTACTTATTTTTCTCCATTAGTGTACTGTGGGTTGTATAGGACTTAATGTCTCTGAAGTTAGACAATTCATGTTGAATTTTACAACAGTAGTAAGCTACTTACCAAGTCTCTGAGACCATTTTTTTCTTTCCTAAGTATGGACAACACTAACCTTCAAAGCTCGGTAATTTTATTAGAAATATTAATCTGTTAAATATTAAAACAGTGCCTGCAATATTCTGGGTTTTGCTAGAAGAAACAGAGATGCAGTATATTGCTTGTACAGAAATGGAATCTATTTATCTGAAGAAAGATTCAGATCATTTTTGTGAGAAAGTATAATCACACAGTTTATATTCCTCCAAAAATCTGTAGCAATCTTTTTCTTTTCCAAAGGAGCCAAATGTTGATAAATTCCCGAATGGTGGCTATGGAACCGAAGTTGTTTTTAAAGAAAGTATAATAAAATAACTCACTATGCTTTTTCTTCATTTCACAAATGCATACAAAGATAGAAGTAGAGACGATGAAATTTACTTTCATGACTACAGTTCAAATTAACATACTTAATGGCAAAAAACCCACCAGTGTTTAGCATAACATAGAGGTAAAATAATGCCACTACTCAAAATTATTTTCTAGGAACTACCTGCTTGTATGCAATGATTACACTGAACTTAGCAAAACAGTAAATTCGTATCAAGAAAATTTATAATTGAGGTGGAGGTAGTGTAGAACAAATATTTCTCTTAAATCAAGCATACATTGTGTAGCAAAGACTTTAGTTTTGCAGCACTGACAGTACTTTCAGCCCATGGTTCTACAGAAAAAAAAATGTGAAGGAATACACAGTGAGAAAAAATCTTTGATAAACTGAAAAATCATCAGTTGCTTTCATGGTTGTTCTCTTCTTTTACTTTCTTTGCAGTATATTTTTTATTACAGAAAGGAATTTTAAATTGCTGAGATGAGAGCGTGTCCTACTGCAATCAGTGGATATTGTGTTGTGCTCCTGAAGACGTGCACCTTCCAGCTTCAACTACTCTATGACTCTATAAATATGATTTCATCTTAATTTGTGTAAACAGTAGTGTGAAGAAACAGATGAGAAAAAATATCAAAAGAGCAAGTTTTTCTAAAAAATCCTCATTCTCCTATAGGAGCATTTATTTGCATTCAAAATGCATGAATGAACCACGTAGAAATTATGACCATCAGCCTACGGCACTGCAACTGTGGTAAAACACAACATGTACAGGTGAGAAAAATTACCTTTAATTTTTATTTCAGTGTATCTAACATCATTGGAAGGACTCAAATGAACTTGGCACGTTCATTCCTGTATGTAAGGAAAGCCTCTGCAGGCTTTTTGAGTAGCGGAATTTCCAAAAGTTTTAAGCGTTCACCTTCTCTCAGCTTCAATCCCATCTTTTGCTGAGTGAAGCTATACATTCATTTTTCTTTTTTTTTTAAATGGAATCTTTATCTCACTGATTTTAAATCAAATACATGAATGCATTCAGCATTAAGCAGCAGAATCTGACCTTTTTTTTGAACCAGGGTTTTTATTGGATGAGATTATTTTGTTTGCACAATTTTGCTTCTTAACAGACAGGCATTGACAGAAAATGGTTGTGAACAATATTAAGACAAACAGCTATAAGTGTGGTAACAAATAACTGTCAAAGCATTAGGAGAAAAAGTTCTAGAAATTTACTGCTCATCTTCTCTACATCCACGTGCTACTCTCTGTGGTCAATGTTAGGAACATTTCTCTGTCGTTTTTTTCCTGGTTCAAACTCTAAACTTATCAGTGAAGGTTTACAGCCAGGTATAGTAAAAATTTTTACTTACATTTTCACTTTGTTGTTGTGCAAAAAATTATAGACCTGTAAGCCAAAACCATTTACATGCCTTTCCTAGACATTCATTCTTTCCGTATTTCCAGATAAACTGGAAGAAAACGTAGCTGAACTGTGCAAGCAACTCTTCTGACTCTCCAGATGTATTTATACTGTGTCACTGAGGCACAAAAATTGAAAATCTGAGTTAACTGGTTATTTTTCAATCTCAGTTAATTCTCTGCATCTCTATTTCTGCTTTTTCATCTTTCCTCATCATTGAAAAACCTCTTAAAGTGTTGTTAGTCCTACGTGTAAAAGTAAAGTTGCATTCTACGCCAGTTATATGCAACGGCCTGGCACTGTGATTGCTGTCAGAAATCCTTTGACATGCGAACATACCATTGACCAGCTATATCACGAATCCTAATTTCCAAAGTATTTTCAGTTTTGCTTTACACTAAACCTTTGCACGTTCAGAAATCCAAGTTCAAATGGTTACAGGAAATACCATTTTAAAGGCCTCTGCCTGAAACAATTACAAAGTTATTGAGGCTAAGCTATACATTAGGGGGGAAGACAAGAACAATGAAAGAATTAATTTAAAACATTTAATTCAAAGTTCAGGATAACACCGTAAGTTCAGTTATACACCATATGGTGTATAACACCATAGAAAGTGCTAATTAGAATGTGCTTAAAGCTATTTAATGATCTTTACCTGACTTCATCTTAAATGGGATTTGTCAGTGGAACTGATTTATTGTAACTTCCATTGTTAAGATGTATGCTAAATTTATGTTTAGTTCCAAATGCAATACTGCATCAAATTCCATAGTATAAGAGCACATATTAGTGTCTGGGGCACTACTTGTGATAACATAGAAAGCACTCTTGCACATGGGAAGTGCTAAATCCACCAATTATGACCGTAGGTTGTTGATTTCTTCATCAAAAAAAACCCCAAACCAAACAACCTTCAGTGTAAAAAACTGTATGTTAAGCATCCTAAGCCTACATATTGTCAGAGTTACCCACCTCAGGTTAGACAAAGTAGTTTTGTCATAACTTCCCTCCAATTGCAATTCTGTATAGTTAAGTCTTGTATAGAATTTAACAAAGGAGATGCACACAAGTAATAGAGAAAGTTAAAGATGACGATTTAAAGACCCTCATTTCTAAGCATACAAAACCAGAGTCAACATCTGTTCTTAAAATGAAGCTCTCTTGAAGTAGTAACTCTGTAACTGATATAAATCAGTGCACCTCCATTAATTGAATTTCAATGGAACGAAGCAATGTACACCAAACAATGTGGAACATGATTCACAAGAAGAATGGTCAAGTAGCAAGCATTAAATACTTTTTGTATCTAAATTACGCTCTCATTTTTCAAGCAGATCTCCAGTGTCAGATTTGGTAAACAGCCTGGCTGATAAACCGTGGGAAAGCGTGGTACCATAGGCCTGCACTGAAAAAAAGAGCTTTCAGGATTGTCTATTAACTCCTCTGCTTTGAAATATTAAAGAAAAGTTGTGTGCATTTATACTAATAAAGATAGGTAAAAACATGCAGATGCTTTGCACGGGGAAACAGCTATTTTCTAAGCCTCTCGGGAGTAAGACCGAACATCAGATAGTACGAACCTCAGCTTAGCAATTAACTGTGTCTGAAGACAGCAAGTAACCTTTACCTCAATGCTGCATTAGCCTCTTCAGCCTTTTAAAGGTATCAGATGTTATAAAAAAATGAATCCAACGTAAATTAAAATATCTATAATGGATTCGTTAGTATAGAGCATCCAGTTAGTTACAAATATAAGCACATTTAGCAAAGGCAACTGTTCCAAAAATTCTAAAACATATTTTAAAATAACAGCTAAACCATAAATGCATCCTTACAGACAGTATAAAAAAAAAATCATTATTTTTTTTACACTTACATGCCTTTACCTGTATTTGAAAGTGGTGCCTATCTGGAAACTTGAGGAGATTTATAAAAGAGCAAAAAGCGCTGAACGATTTGCTGTCTAATGATCAAACTCCAGGAACATCCAAAGCCATATGCATCGTTCCGCACAAAGAATGGTTGGCATTATGGATAAGTAGTATGGTTTTCCTACATGTGTTGAGAATTTTAGCATGGGGCAACGAGGTTATCTGTTTTAGATTTGCCACCCTCTACAATGAACAATCAATGTGAAGGCGCGGGGGGCGGGGGGTTAAACCCAATTCTTCAGCCATCAATTTAGGATGTCAAGAACCATCACGCAAGCATTGCATTGTCCAAGGCTGAGAGTGTACATACCACCTTCACTAAATACGATGCCGTGCTCTAAATAAGTACACCAAATGTATAAAATTTTGGATGGGAAGTAAAAATCAATATCAACAACAAGAAAAATTGTAGTAAGATTACCACAACCTCTCCGTGTCTTGACAACATTCTTAATGCTACTAATGTCTCTTCTCTCAGTACAAATGGTTTTCTCTATCTTTCCCTCATTTCTCTCTACTAATAACTATTTCCTTACTGAAACCAGAGTATTAGCATTTCTCTAAGAAATATAAGCCAAGAGGGAAAAAACCCCACTGTCTGCCCAGTTCAAGGCAGGATTTAAATCAAACTCCCCTAATTGAGTCCCCTGATCATGGCCTGTGGGATATTTAGAATCTCCTTTCCTTCTCTTTGTATCCAGTTCTTAAAAACAAATAGAAGTAAATAGGAAAACAACACTATCTTGAGAAATAGAGTACCCTTCCAGGCAGTGTAAGATCTGATTTCCAGCCTCTATGTCAATAGGTAATATGGCATCACTGCATGCAAAATGAAGCATTAAGCATGTCCTTACACTTACATTACACAAGTTATCCACATCCTGAAGTTTAATGCTCCAAACTTTCCCATGACAAATGACTTACTGCAGAACAGCTCTCGGAGGCTGAGGGCACATTAAGCTAATGGCTGAAGGAAGCGTGCCAGTACTCCCTCCTCAGCGCTGAACCTCCACGCAAAGGAAATGAGTCAGGGCTCTCTTCTAAAGGCTTACAGGTGAAAATTAGTTCAAGGGCAACCCTTTAGTGCATTTTGATGCAATCGAACTTAGACATGGGAGGTAGCTAACAGCATGGTTGAGTTTAATGCACATTAAATGCCACGCGTGGATGCAAATGTGGCATGTAATGGCACCAGCTGACCACTTTGTCCTGAAATTGGCTGCGTAATTGTACAGTCTTCCCAGTGCCAACGGCAATGCCCTGGCACTCCACAGACCCTTGCTATTGTTCTGACCCACTGCTGGGGGAAGGAGATACAGCTTTAAACCTCCCGTCAGGCAAAGGAGAGAAATACTCTTCTGTGGCCAGAGGGAGTACACATACCAAGAGGGAGTACACCTACCAAGGGGAATGAGACCACCAACATTTATTTTATAAACTAGACTAACTTTTTCTTACAAAGCCTCCAAAACAAAATATTTTCTTGTGCTCAAATGGAATATTTTCTTCTTGAATGGAACAAGATCTTCCAATTTTTGTTTTGGAAAGACAAAAGAAAAATCCTTGAAAAAAAATCTGTTTCATCCAAAACAACCTCTCAGCTTTCACCCCGTCCACATTTTTCTGGTTGGCTGCCAAAACAAAACCCCCATTATCTGCACAACCTAAGTGCTCCATCATTTGCAACAGCAAAAATGTTAAGAATAAAAAAAAGTCCTTGAAACACTGATGATTTATATTTCCGGGGTCTAAGGTAAAACATGACAAGTTTGCTCCTATCTCTTTACCAGTCGTGTTTCAGCAGCAGCCTGACATGCTCGTGTTCATTGCAGCCCAGTTCACAGGAAGACAGGCAAAGGAGTGGTTAAATGTAAAGGGCTACATTCATATGAATATGGAAAAAAAAAAAAAAAGCAACACAGACAGCATTTTTCACAAGTTTTAAGAGCTTACTATGAAAGTAGGGTTGTACTGCTTAGGTGTTGAGGAGGCAACAAAAACTTTACTCCTTTGGAAACCTTCATCTACTTTCTATCCTCTTTCTTTCTGTTTCCCCATAGGTCTATAATCACAGAATCATAGAATGTGTTGGGTTGGAAGGAACCTTTAAAGGTCATCTAGTCCAACCCCCCTGCAGTAAGCAGGGACATCTTTAACTAGATCAGGTTGCTCAGAGCCTCATCAAGCCTGGCCTTGAATGTCTCCAGGGATGGGGCCTCCACCACCTCTCTGGGCAACCTGTGCCAGTGTTTCACCACCCTCATTGTAAAGAACTTCTTCCTAACGTCTAACCTAAACCTACCCTGCTCTAGTTCAAAACCATTGCCCCTCGCCCTGTCGCTACATGCCCTTGCAAACAGCCCCTCCCCATCTCTCCTGTGGGCCCCCTTCAGGTACTGGAAGGCCACTATAAGGTCTCCCCGGAGCCTTCTCTTCTCCAGGCTGAACAACCCCAACTCTCTCAGCCTGTCTTCATAGGAGAGGTGCTCCAGCCCTCGGGTCATCTTTGTGGCCCTCCACTGGACCCGCTCCAACAGGAATGATCATTCTGCCGCTTCTAAAGCTTCTTTCAGAACCTCTTCTCTCGTTTTTGGCTTTGATCACAAGAGAGTGCTTTTCACGCTGGGCTTGCTCTTAGTATCAATCATGATCCCCCTGTGTTGACACATTAATAAACAAGAACTGAGTCTGTTTTAGTAGTTCTGAGTGCCATATTAAGCAGACACAGAAATTTAGTTATGTTATTATTTCAACAGATTACCTCTAGCTCTTGTTGTAGCAAATTTTTATACCAGGCACGCCACAAAGTGAGCTCCCTGTAGCTACCAGAGAACTTCAGCACCAATTTATCTCTCAGAGATCCTATCAATTAAAAAAGAAGGTATAAAAGAAACTCTTCAAAATCCAGCTAGCCATTTAATTTCACAGTCGTACACAATTTCTATTTTTAAATGCTACATATGAAAAAGATAAAAACAGCATGAGGGTTTGGTATTTCACTTACTAACATAATATATATTCCAGATACCAAATTCATCCTCCTACCCTTCCTTTTCTTTTTCTTCCTCCCTGTAGGAGACTATCTCAGCATCCCCCAAGCTTCTTTTATACTAACTTCTACGCCGCAGTCTTATAAGACCCTCCTAAGTTTTCTTTGAATGTGACTGCTGGTTGATTATTGGGAGTCAAACACATGTTCTAAATTTGTGGTGCTAGCACAGGGACTCACTTTATTTTAACTCGGCACATGTGAATTTATTTTAGTTATACATTTATCTACACATTTAATTATTTATATTTAAGTATTTTTACTTTGTAATCCATATTGTTCAACACAAAGCACCATCTGGATACTAACAGCAATGGTCCTTTACCATGCTCCAATACTTTTAATAAACAGGGACTAACAGAAGGCTATGGGATTGCTGGTTAATAAGAAATAGCAGAAAGCTCACAGATTTGTCATGCCGAAGCCTGCCATTAGCTTCTCCCTACTTGCTGCTATTTCCTTGGAATGTTTGCACGTGCTCGACAGTAATTATCTCCCCTATGAAACCCACAGAGCCAGCCCTACTGTCAAATCCCACACCTTACTGCACATTGGTAACATATTTGTCGTTAAAAACGGTGTGTCGACTATGTGCCAAAAAAAAAAAAAAAGTAAGTACAGAAATCTCTTGTCTGGCAGTTGCAGATGGGGACGTCTCTCCTGCTGTAAGAAGGGTGCAGAATTTGTGAACTTCTAAGGCATTCGTTTATAAGGCGGGCTTACTAAAGAAGAGGGTTTTTCACTGCTTTGTCCAAAACGCAGAATCTGACTGGACTCTTATTTCTGCACGATGTGTGACTCCGATTACATCACTCCGCTGGGTGCGGGAATGGGCCGAGGCAGCATATGGAAAGAATCAGGAGTACAGATTCCCTCAGCCAAAAACGCACTTCTGGTGGGGAGTGCTCCAGGGGCCAGTCACAGATAAAATGCCAGAAAACTCATCTATATCCTCTGTTCTCTGTAAAATAAGATAATGCGGCTTAAATATAAGGACAAACTTTCCCTAAGATTTTAGGCAGCACCTAGATATCAAATCCCAGAAAAAACCAAGCAAGTTATTTAACGCCAGCTTTTAATTTTTACAGGCGAAACCATCAAAGTTCATCTTTTTTTTATTGAAATATTAATGCACTGTGTTTCCTTGCTCTTGCAAGTCTCCAAAACACTGTCCGTTCCCATATGACTCTGGGTGATTGCTATAGTTAGCTATTAGCCATTGCCCCTTTGTTTATTTTAAAATGTAAACCCACTCCAGGATGCAGCAATTACGGATGCTCTGTTATGAGCAGCATGCCCATCAACATCGGTTGTTATGACAAACGGCTCAAGCTCCGTTAGCCTACATGAATGGGAACTCAATTAAGGGCGTACTTTATTATGTGATATGACTATTGTAATAGATGAGAATAGACAAAAGTGCTTAATGACATGCCCCTTCCGTGCCTCTGTCAATTACCAGCAGACTTTCTCATCATCGTATCCTGAGACATTGAGCCGTATTTGGACTATTGAGGATTCTCGCTAACGTAAAGATGAAATTTAAAGCGTCAGTCTCCTTAATCTCCTGGCATTCTGGGACAAATAACCAGTGATATGTTAAATTATATTTATTTTATACAATTACTGCTCACACTACCAAAATACACTTTCGTTTTCTGGTAAGGCTTAAATTTTATTTAGTATCGCCACAAAAATTAGAGGAAATTCATCCAATGGGATTTTTTTTTTTTAAATTCTAGAGCTATTTTAGAGTCAATGCCATGTCAGCAGAAGTCAAAAGAAATCCACATTATACTGTTGAAAGAATCGAGCTGCCAGCAAGGAATCTATGTGACCGCCAGATTTAACTTTCCAACACACGCTGATGAATCTGTCAGCGACAAAAAGACATTTGGGGGGCAATTTACGTGGCTGTTTAGGCACCTACATTATAGAGGAAATCTAGGGAGAGAAAAGTTCCTCTGATTTACTTCTCTTACTGATCCCTCTCTGGACAAGCCCTCTTTACTGATGACATAAGGAGTTTTGGCAGAGAAGTCTCCTAACATTCAAGGCTCCAAACTTGGGCAACACCAAAACCACTGCTTCTTTCCACCCTCCTGACCAGAACACGTGTGCCCTCAAATTATTTAATAAGGATAACATTGTAATGTATCACCCAGAATTATATATTCCCCAAAGTCCAAGGAAAATTAAAAATGCCTAAATAGACTGGACAACTTATTTTTTTAAATTCTACTACTGTGACATTGCCTGAACAGTTCACGTACAGTCTTACGCAGTGCTTTAGATGCCATAACATCTAAATGCCCGCTAGTAGCGCTGACACAGCCCTCCCATTTGCCGTGTTTGTTCTCCTGGTCTTATCCTAAGTGGAGAAGTGTGTGCAGTAACATGTTTTCTGGTACTTTTTAGTTGAGTTTCTTAGGAAAAACAGATTTACGCAATCTGTCTGTCCACTCCTTCAGCTTATGAACCTGCTGATCTATTTGAGCAAAGCCAGACCGAGCAGCGCCGGCCTCAGAGATGGGACATTCCTACAGTTTCCTGAAAACCACTGTTGCGTGAGTGAGAGGGATCTGTATTACTGCCATCACTGATGGAGCTATAGCGTGAACTCCACGTTGACAGCATTCAGCCATAAGTTCTCAGGGGAAAAACAAACATGGAAACCAGATCCGTGTTTCTGTGACAGCATTTGAAAAGCTGGACAGTTGGAGGTTATAAAAAGGGCAGCTTATCCCAGCCTTATCACCTGTGTTTCTGATTTTCTCCTTCTGTACTTCCCCTACTAAGCGCGTTGCACCTGCTTCTTTTGCAAAGCAGAGAACCCTGATTGAACCTTGAATGTTTGCTGGATGACATGTCTACATCAGAAGGGAAAGGTGGGAAAAGGATGGCTTCTCTTTCACTGAGGTAACGCAAGACACTTGCTTGAGAAAAACAGTAGTTCGGGGGAGGTAAATATTATCAAAGCCAAGTGGAAACAGGATACCTGCTCAGTTCTGATTGGGATCTGGTCAGCTGGGACAAAGGAGAGCATTATGGCAAGGGACAGAGGAACTACAATTAATCCAGGGCAGGAATCACAGGACACAAGGAACTGAAATGAGGTTATTGGGACAGTGAGTGAAGAAGTTTCTCAGGAAACTGAGAAAGGCAGACACAAGTAAGTTCCACCACTCAAAACATTACTTGCTCCTCTTTCTTATGCCATTAAAACATGTAACTATATTTCTACAAAACGTCACAAGAAGATAAGAGAGGGCAAACAATGAAACTAGGGAGGAAGGTGTTGAGTTTTGGGGTAGTCTGCAGGTCCTGTTGGAGATGGTTACGCATCCTTGCATTCACCTCTGCGCAGCTCTATCTCTCTGCCAGTGTGCCAGGAGAAACACAGACTGCCTCTGAAGATAAGTAAGACAAGCTTTGTATTGCTATGCCTCAGTGTAAGATTTTGCAAGTTTCCACCATCCTGTTGTGTCAATACTTTTCTTCACAATTCCCATGTGTTCTCTCTTCCATGACACGTAAGCAACTTAAGCGCAGTGTGCCCCTTCTCTCTCCCACCGCTTCCTTTGTTCTAGTTCCTGTATTTCCGTGGCATTCACCGCTTTAATACTTGGTATAGGGGAACCCCAACACTGTAATGCCTTTTAAATCATGCCCACCAGGAGGATATGGATCCCAAGTTATGCTTGCTCAAATCCAGCGTAATTCCAATGACAACCCATGGATGGATGCTGTTTATAGGACACTACTGGTTGGTCTTAACCCAAAGAAGGTAAGGAATAGTAGTTTGAGCACTGAATATTGCTTGAACAGCTAATGTTTCTTCCTGTGCTGACTTGAAACCTGACACAGACTTCTTCTGAGCTGCTGCCACCATGGAGCTGTAGGACAGCAGCGGCGACAAGGGAGTCAGCTCACTGCCGTGGGCAGAAGCCACTGTCCTGGCAAAGCCCACATCCCATCCTCTGACCTCCTCACAGTGGCAGCAACCCTGGGCCACAGTCTGCAAGGTGCACTGAGTAGCAACTGCTGCAGGGTGGTATGTGGTTGCCTGAGGAAAAAGGGGAGATAAATTGCTGGTGGGTATGAAAAAGGAAGATGAGGAGAAGGACAAATACCTTGGGGTCCCCAATTGCTAGACTCATTCGTACAGTGAGAACATTAACTTTTGTACCCATAGAAAGAGTGTGGCACAGTGAGGACAGACTAACTTGTGGATGACGACTCACATCCAGGTGAAGTTAATCCAGGAGGCAGTCATCAAAATGCCAGTTACTCGGGCAGCTTCAGTAAAGTAATCACAGAATCACAGAATGGTAGGGTTGGAAGGGACCTCTGGAGATCATCCATTCCAACCCCCCTGCCAGAGCAGGGTCACCCAGGGCAGGCTGCACAGGAATGCGTCCAGGTGGGTTTGGAATGTCTCCAGAGATGCAGACTCCACCACCTCTCTGGGCAGCCTGTTCCAGTGCTCTGCCACCCTCAGAGTAAAGAAGTTCCTTCTCATGTTTAGGTGGAACTTCCTATGTTCAAGTTCGTGCCCGATGGCACAAACTATCAGATGGACAACTATCTTTATCATGTCCTAGTATTTCTTAAGGATAGGCCCAAGAACTGTACAGCCAAGTGGAGCTGCAAGTCTGAACCGAAGCTCAGACAGATGTTAGAACAGACTGCAGGAACTCAAGTGTGTCATTTTTACCTACACCTGATTATACCCTTTTCATAGGTCCCCCTTTCCTGAATTATACCCAAGGAAGAATTACCCAAAAGATATGTATGAGTCTGTGAAAAAAAGAGATTAAACAAATTACACTTTTAGCACTTCTCACCACAAATCAGATGTGAAACCCTGCCTTCTGATGGGGAGTGGTTCTAGATTTCTTTCTTTTTTCTTTTTTTTTTTTTTATCTTTACAGCAATTAGGACCTTACACAAAAGGGTCATGCTCCTTCTTTCAGCATTAATTTGCAACAGGGTAAGCCCAGGAAAGGTGAAAAGCTGCGTGTCACTGCTGGTCCAGATGTGGGTAAATGCATTCAGCAAGTTAGTCACTGTTAAAGTGAATGTTAGAGCAACTGAAATAATTTAAGCAATTCATTCATCCACTCACTCCTCCAACTGCAAGCACTTTATACCGTAAGAACAACTTTAAAAAAAAAAAAAAGACAAAAATCTACCAACTAGGCTGAGCTGCCATCCTCTCCATGTAATCCTTGGCCATGTTGATGGCCTCGATGTTTTCAGGGTAGAGCACACAGAACATCGCCAGGGCCCCGAGGTTGTTGCCGTAAATTTCATTCCACCGAGCACTGAACTCCTTCGGGTCCCAGGGAGGAAGGTACTCCAGGGGATTCGACAGCATCGTTTGCACTGCCTCGATCAGCCGAGCTGCGATGTGCTGGTGCGTGGTGGCAGCCTGGAGACGCAGGGCCTCCACGTCCCCTTTGGAGAAGTAGAGCATGGGGTAGCTGTCATAGTTGGCATTGACAAAAGGAACCATCGCGTCCTCCCTGGCGCCGTAGGCGAAGGCGAAGCAAACCGCCTGTATGAAAAACACACTTGGGGCTCCCCGTGTGTGAGTCCTCATTGTGGCATCAGATCTCCAAGTCTCACCGGCAGCCAAACCATCTTTGAAATATCCTACGGCAGATGGACGTGAAAGAGAGAGTTAGAAAATGAATCCATGAGACACTGTAATTCAGGATGCTCTCTAGGAAATAATGGTTCCATCTGGACTTAAAAAAAAACACCCACGTATTGTCCGGGTGGCTTTCAAATGATTTCTATAGGAACACCTCAGACAAAACACCTACTGAGCAATCCATCCTAAAGCAAAACCTGCACACTTTGAAGAAAGCCCCTCCCTCCCACATCTTTCCCTCCGGCAGCTGACACGAGGCGAAGGAACGCGCCGACAGCCCTTGTGCTCGAGATTTCAAATAATTGCAACGGTGCCTCATACGAAGCAGTGCTGACTGTACTGGCAGGCGGAGAAGGGCAGGAGGGGAGGAGGAAGGGGGAGAGCCAGGGAGCTTGTGCCGGCGGCAGCCAAGCCTGCGTGCTGCCTTGGCTGATGTTAGCAGCTGGAGAGGGAAGGATGAGGAATGCTGGAGGTTTGCGCCGGGGTCATTTTATACAGCGCTCGCTCGAGGCCTCTGGTTCTGACACGTCCTCGTTTTCAAAAAAAAAAAAAATAAAAAGAAAGAGAGGAGAGAGAAAGAGAAAGCGGCAGAGCCTTAGAAAAACAGCTGAAATACCTTGCCTTTAGGGCACTTAGGTTTTTTGCAGCATTATTTTTTTTTTTTTTCTAAGAGGCTCTCCATTTTGTATGTGGAGATTTACTGCCAGCTACAAAGGCGGCTCAATGTTAAATTAAAGCGCATATTAGCATATTTTCCTATATACGAGACTTCTCAAAACGTGCTCAAATGGCAAATCTATGCAGAGGTTAAATGCAAGTATTTAAAATAGTAAGTTACTTTGTAAAAATTATCAACTATCTAGCCTTAAGTCTCAGATAAAACATGGCCAGGATCCCCCTGAGGAAAGCCAGCAAATTCCTAGAATTCTTCCAAGGGGAAAGGTTACAGAAAGCAGACCCAAGAGAGACAGTTTTATGTAAATAATGAACAGTAGTTTTCAATTATTAAAAGGAGAAATAGACAGAAGGAAAAAAAAAACCCCAAAACAAATATGAAATATTTTTTTCCATGGAAAACCTGTTTCATAGGATTCAGTCATAAAACTCATAAGCAGCTGAAGTACAAAGCAACCTTTTATTTCTCCCCATAGCTCCCTACCTATAGATGCCAAAATTTTCTAACAGAAGCTTAGGCTGCTAAAACCTTATTTAGAGACCCACATCCTGATTCAACAATATCATTAATATGTGCATAGGCAATGAGACACCCTTGATAGATTGGTCCCTCAACCATTACTGGGGACACAGACCCTCTAAGTACTTTTGTTCAGCTCCCAAAATTAATTTGGGAGCAAGCAACTTTGGCCAAGAAGGACATCTTTTCTTGTGCATTCCTGCCTAGGGTAAAAATAATATTGCACCCTATAACTGCCTGCATTTATATATCACAGTGCGTAGCATAATTGCTTTAACAGAGCCTAATGGAAGATGACATTTTCTTAGTATTTTAATGCATTTTGCAGGTAAGATTTGCCCTTTTTTGGATGTAAAACCATTATTACAGGACACATTATGGAGATCACAGGGTGGTTTATTTGGTAATACCTTTACTATATCTACATATTCTCTCACCACATACAAAGAAACATATACCATAGTCTATCCAAACATATTCAAGTCTACTCATATTCTCATCTATAAATAAGGAAACGGTACAACAGTATATTTTGAAAGGAAGGAGGTAAAAACCAACCAAACCAGTACATCATGTTTGAAACATGATGTCAGTCTTTTTAACTGTTGAGAAGAACTGCTTTTTCATAATTAAAGAAAAAAAACACACACAATTTTTTTAAAGCCTTTAGGATCCTTTAGAACTGGCGGTAGAGGAAAGAACCTAAAAAAAAAAAAAAAAAAAAATCGGAAAAAAGGCAAAAAATGCCTGTAACTTTTTTTCTGTGATCATCATACATTGAAAAAAGTTTCCTGGCTTACACAATCAGAAAAAAATCCCAGCTAGCAGTAAGGACTTCATGCATTCTTTTCCTTAGTTTGATTTCTGTAAATACTTCTGCACATCAATAAGAATTAAGCACGTACATAAATTTAGGGACAGCTTTAAGAGTTCCCTAAATTAGGGTCTCTCTGACCAGTGATGAGGGAATATACAGTAAGGTTGCCCAGAACTCCCTCTTTGTAAATATGAACACACATTTCCTGGTATTTCACCATCATCAAATACGTCCAGCATTGTTTAAAGTTTATAGGCCATACTTTAAGGATTCAATAACCCCCCTCATTTTTTCCCCTTATGCATGTGTGTATTTAATAGAGAAAGTAAACCCTCTTTTTACCATGTACGTGAGAAACAACCACTGTACCACACTGTTTAGACTAACAGCAGCATAACTGGAAAACCAATCTATAATATATTCATAGGCAGCGTATTCTTAGTCAAGATCTAGAAGAAAGTCAATAGGGAGTGACAAAAGCAGGACTACAAAGTCATTCTTATTTATTCTTGGTTAAATCATAGAATCATAGAATGGTTTGGGTTGGAAGAGACCTTAAAGATCATCTAGTTCCAACCCCCCTGCCATGGGCAGGGACACCTCCCACTAGACCAGGCTGCCCAGAGCCCCATCCAGCCTGGCCTTGAACACTTCCAGGGATGGGGCAGCCACAACTTCTCTGGGCAACCTGTTCCATTGTCTCACCACCTTCACAGTAAAGAATTTTTTCCTAATATCTAATCTAAAATTCCCCTCTTTCAGTTTAAAACCATTACCCCTCGTCCTATCGCTCCACTCCCTGATAAAGAGCCCCTCCCCAGCTCTATCGGCCCCCTTTAGGTACTGGAAGGCTGCTATAAGGTCTCCCCAGAGCCTTCTCTTCTCCGGGCTGAACAAGCCCAGCTCTCTCAGCCTGTCCTCACAGGAGAGGTGCTCCAGCCCTCTGATCATCTTGGTGGCCCTCCACTGGACCCATTCCAACAGGCCCATGTCCTTAAATCACACTGATGCCCTTCCTATGATATGAAGACAGTAACCCATGTCAGAATTGCCCTCAACCACGCACACCATCAAAGATTTCACTGACTAGGACCAGACCTGACGACACACTTCACTGACTTGTCCAGGTAACTCCACAGGGCTAGTGGGCATGATCACCGTTCCTCAGTTCAGTAACTGGTTAGAAACTAAACTGATTAATAAGATATATGCAAAACTACTTACAAAAGAACCAAAGCACCTTCAACAGAAGAATGTGACCAAAGGCAGTAACATTTAGGACTATTTAAAATTCATTAAAATGGTATAAATGTACTGGGGGAGAGGAGGAAGCCAAAACCACTGACATAGACTGCGCATTCAACTGTCTTGAACTCTATACTTTGACATTTCCTTAGTTAACTTAACTTGCATACTGAAAGCTAAAGAAACACATAGTACTGTTCCAAGGCACGCATACAAACCTCGATTACCTGCAGAGCTTAGGTGAAGCCAGACACGTATAGATAACTGTCTGTATAAGCTCCAACTTAGCAGTTGTGAGTGAACCTACTACAAGTTCGTTTGATACACAGTGCTCAAAAGAATAGGAGCCTGGGCTTTCTGATCACTTAAATTGCACTCACAATACAATTTTTTAAAGTTAAAAGAATTTCTTACTCTCATATTACACTACATCATTACCAACCACATCTTCCAAGAAAAACTTTACCGAGCAACTCAACCTTTTCTGAAAATGAGGGGCTTTTTCATTCAGTTTGGAAGCCATGACCTGATACAGTATTAAAAATTAAAAGGAGAGTGAAGGATGCTTGCCTATGGAAGAAAATGAGCTTTGAAAAGGCTCTCTTAGTCCTAGGTTAAAAGAGCATTTCCCATGATTTCCACTCCATTGCCAGGGGAAACAAACAGTAAAGAACATCATTTATTCTAGAAAAAACAGACTAAATCTTAACTATTGCAGTTCTCCCCATCCGCCTCAATGAATAGATGTTCAACTGCAGAAAAAAACCCCAACACTTGGTGAGAGCTGGGCTCCCCACTGCCATGCTATCTTCTCCTTCTAGATTGCTCAGAAGATGCTGCAGGCAAACTCATGGCATCTCTGCTGTGGATATGCTGGCTTTCCTCTGAACCCCCCTGCAAAGTGCCAAGCTGTCTCCAGAGAAGGTACGAGGAGCGTGGACACTCAGCTCAAGTAGCGAACCTCTATGCTGGTAAGAAAAAAAACAACCAACAATAAAATAACTAGTTTAAAACTCAAAATTACCATTTAGAGACTTCTCTCCACAGATTGCAACTTTTCGTCTCCTTTTGGGCAGCTCCTATTTTCCACGAAGGCTACAGTTCTCATTATTGCCACCTGAATTACCTCCACAGGTGTTTGGTGAGAATTGTGTTCAAATATTTAGCAGAAAATCTGTTCCACCAGACAAAAAGCAAATCTTCATGCTTAGCCTGCAAACTTTTACCTTAGACAATGACCTCTGAATCAGCAAGGACTTAACTCTCATAAATTTTTTGCATCGCTTCTTGATAAATTATTCAAAGTGAAAGCAAGCTTTTTCTACTCAATTTTTTTTTAATGCTTAGTCAGTTCTGAATTTCACGCTGAACAACAGTGTCACTCGACTTTCATCACAACTTAAACTACACGATAAGATCACCTTGTTAAGCCATGGAAAACTGCTAGCACTAAAAATAAAATAGCACCCAACGCTAAAACAGGTAAGAGAGTCATAGATATTTTAACAAGAAATGGTCAACCACCAGCAACAGCTGCGGCCATACCAATGCCATGGAACTAAGAGGTGATGATGCAATATGATGTGCATGGTATCTTGTTCCACTAAATGTAGATGGGTACGCATCCTTTTGTAGCGATGCTCACAGCTGCCAAAATGTACCTGCTTGCCAGGCGGAGTGCTGGGCTAGGTTAGATCACAGTGGAGAAAAGCAAACTTCTGTAGCAACTCTTTTTTGTCACTTTGTCCAAGCACCTCAAATCATTAGCAAATCTTCTCACGCACATTGCAAATGGCTTTGTTGCTGATAAAGGAGCAGAATCTATACAACCGAATGAATCAGTTGGAAGTAGTAGTATTTTAAAATCACGATGCTTGCATCAACTGTAGAGCTATTTTGTCCGACAATGTCGGGTTTACCACTGATATAAATATTTTGCGAAAATATTTTAAAATGGTAGAGTTAGAGTCCTCTAACTGAATCTATTGACATTTAAGTACTAAATAATGCAGGGTAAGTCCACAAAAACAGAGAGGTGAACAGGTCAACAGAGACTAATTCCCTTATATATGTAGCCATTCGGTGCCTACTGACTTACAGAAACATATTTGATATGGCAAAATTAGGTAGCAGACAAAGGGGGACCAAGAAAAGTACACACTTATCTTTTGTGCTGTAACAATCACAATAAACATACAGACCAATGACCCAAGCTCTACAGTTCCCACATCAGCAAGTGATACTGCTGAGTCCCTCTCAGAGCTGCGGGGCTGGACACCAGTGCAGGAAACTCCAGCGTCCCAAGATAAGAGCAGTTGGGAGTCCTTCCTCCACCGCCCCTTTGGTCAGTCAGATAAAACACCACTGACCATCTGTCTCTCCAACAAAAATGCTGGAAAGGTGTAAAACGCACTGCTTACAACTTGAAAAATACCTATTATGACCTTAACCACCAGGGGACATGACTTCATTTCTTCCTCTGATTTTTTTTTCACTATGAGAAATATGCTACATCACAATTATATAATGTCAAAGGCATTTAAAAGCTTAAATACTGACATCCCAGATGTAATTCAGAATTAAATCTACAATAAAATAAAGTATAGCTCAGGTACCAGGTGTTAGTATTGCACTTGTGCTGAAGCAGTCTGAAATACCTTAAAAGAAGCCTTGAATCAACTTGTATGTCTGAGTAACAGCTGTGCTATGAAAATCGTAAAGACAACCAGAAACAAGCAGTTCCTACAGGAATTATCAGTATATGACATCATGTCAGCAGTCAAGATTTAAACTCATGTCTGTCCTTTGATCTACACACAAAATTCAATGGATCTATTTAGAGCAGTACGCAGCCACGCGAGACCATCGTTCTGGGAGGAGGGAGGGTTGCACTCATTCCGCACCATGCTACAGATGGGACAGCAACTGCAAAGTATCTTTCTGAGTTTACAGCAGGATGTGGAAGGTATCTGCCATGGGAGTTTCATCAGTTTATTCCTTTCATTTAAAAAGCTTATTTGTCTATTTTACACCGTATATATAAATTTACGGGGCATACACACACGCACACTCAATGCCTAACCTTCTCTCTGCCTCAAGCAAAAAACAAGATTTACATTGTCTGCATGCCCAAACCATAATCTAGGAACTTTCCTTTATTTTATAATTTATCCTACCTTATAAATGCTTTCTCAATAATTTTTTGGTTGCACTAACATTACTGTTCCTAACCCTTATGGGGATCTTTTATTCCATACTTCACTGTATAGAATGAGTAAGAAAGTCGTTTTGATATCCAGAATCCTGAAAGTCATCATTCCCGACCAGTACAGACACGCCTGTTAAGGCATCCACATTCAGTGGATGAAAGCTCAGGCACTTCTACCATCAAAGGTGTAAAACTATAAACGACCACAGAAAGATTTCCTTTCATTTTCCTTTCATTTTTTGTTTTATCCTGAGCTGAAGTAGTTTTTAAAGGGAATTTCGGTAATGAAAAATATAGGGTTTTTTTGTGGAAATGTTTTCACAGAAGCTAACACTAATGGAAGACAGTTGGAGAATTTTCGTATAGGCCAAAAGGACACGAAGATGATCAGAGAGCTGGAGCACATCGCCTGTGAGGACAGGCTGAGAGAGTTGGGGTTGTTCATCCTGGAGAAGAGAAGGCTCCGGGGAGACCTTATAGCGGCCTTCCAGTACCTAAAGGGGGCCTACAGGAAGGATGGGGAGGGACTCTTTATCAGGGAGTGCAGCAATCGGACGAGCGGTAATGGTTTCAAACTGAAGGAGGGGAGATTTAGACTAGATATTAGGAAGAAATTCTTTACTGTGAAGGTGGTGAGACAATGGAACAGGTTGCTCCGGGAAGTTGTGGCTGCCCCATCCCTGGAAGTGTTCAAGGCCAGGCTGGATGGGGCTTTGAGCAGCCTGGTCTAGTGGGAGGTGTCCCTGCCCATGGCAGAGGGGTTGGAACTAGATGGTCTTTAAGGTCCCTCCCAACCTGAACCATTCTGTGATTCTACGATATATTAACTATTTTTGCCTGCTCCATTACGCCCCCAGAAGTCAATCCTGAAAACCATTCATCTATCCATTATATTGTTACAGTGTGCCAGGCACTTTTGGGGTCTGGGACTATGACTGTCACAGAAACTGTCACATTGTCACTGCAGAAACACAGAAGAAAAGCAATCTGGGTGGTGACCTAGTATTCATTCGGCGGCTTCTAAGAAGTAACGCATCCTCCCGGCCCGCGTGGGGAGCTGTAAGGCTGCGAACCCTTCAGTGGTGGGTATCAGAAACCACCCTTGCAAACCTCGCGAGGGGAAGTGAGCAAAGCAAGAAGATTATCTGAAGTAAGCAAGAGCGTGGTCCCTGCATGGACCGAGTGGTACAACCAGGCTGCAGAGAAGGAGCTGGGAAACCTTCAGAGGGTGGCTGTGGTGCCCAGGAGGCGCAAATAAAGGCCAGGGGAGGGGAATAAATCAATCATACATGCAAAAAGGGGAAAGCCAATTTTACTGCTGTCAAAACAAAATTCCTCCCGGTGCTTAATCCAGCCCACTCAGACTGCTGCGTGCCATGGAGCTTCCCTCATTTTTTAGGAGGCCAATTACAGCATCAGAAACTTCTGATAACGCAACTAGTGTTTCCATTTCTGACTTTAATTTCTATCCTCCTTTCCAAATTATCCTTCTTTGTTAGTCTTGAACTTTACTCTTCCATGTACTTTTAAATGTTTTAAGTCCCCCAGCTTGTTGTTCACCTCTACTATGTATAATTAACGGTTTTCATCTTTCCTGCTTGTTGTTTTAATTGTCCTTCATTCAATTGCCTCCAAGATGTTGGAAACAAATGAAATATTCCAGCTGGAGTTTTGCAAACCAGTTCTCACTCTCTGTACATCTGTGTCTATCTACAGACTTCAGTAGGTGAAGATATCAAATAGGTGGGATTTTTGTAAAGTGTTTCCACAGGACGTCATATTAATAGACAGGAATTCTAAAACACATCACATCCTTCAGTTGCTATGGGATCAAAATTCATTTTAATTACGTTTCCATATCCTGTTTATTATGACTCAGTCTTGCATACAGAACTATATTAAAATTTTATTTCTTATTTATGTCAAGTATTGTGACAGCACGTAGGAGCACCAGCAAAGTCAATTTATGAACTTAAAAAGACTTCAATCTAAGAAATTCAAATCAACACTTGCTTTTATATTATCTACACATATATATATAATTTTAAGACACATGTAGGCAGACCTCAAATGCATTTTCACATAGAAGAACTACTCTTTCTTTAGCTACAGGATAAATGCCTCTGTGTTTGTCGACGTAAATTACACCGCTCTACCCAGTGGTCACACCTCACTGCAGATCAATATGCTCTTCATTATTATTGGTACAATTCTGTCGTTACCTCTGCTGCTCTCATCTGTTATCTCATTGTCTATGGTTTATACACATGTATATAGATGTAGCATATAGTCTGTCTGTCTGTCAGTCTATCCATCCATCCATCCATTCATCCACAGATAAAATACACATATACCCAGATGAAGCTCATCTTTTTCAAGGTACAAACTTGGAGAGACAATAAAATGTGTTATCCCGTAGTTCCTTCGGGGTTATTACAACTGCCTTCACTGCTGCCCAGAATACGCTTGATAAAAAGTGACAATGACAATATCCAGCTTCATGGATAGAAGCTGCAAATGCAGATGGAGTAGATGTAGAAGGCTACACTATTCCTGCAAAATTTAGCTATTCACAATTGGCATGACTAGTTTCTATGAGTAGGCACTAACACAACCATTAAATTAAAGGTTAATTATGAAATTTAGAATTGTATAATCTCGTTTCTGACCTTGAGTTGTGCAGGCACGGCTCTCGCAGCAGAACCGAAACCTGACACATTGTTTTGGCAAAGAACGTAATGCACCACAGTTACAAGGATCTGATTAAAAGGCTTTAAAAAGACGTGACATCCACAGAAATCCTTACAAGCAACTTTTGAAAATACTCTACTAACTCTAGGCAGCCATTTGATTAGAAGACTTAAGAGGGCATACCAGGTTTATATCAAACATTCAGCATTCTTACTATTTCTGATAAAAACCAACAAAAACCAAAACGAGAACGTATACCAGGACAACTGTGGTGAAAGAACTGTTATGTTACGATTATGTTTGCCTGGTACTGAGGCACAATACCTGCCTGAATCAAGTGACCGAGGTCCCTACAATCCTGCTCCACAGAATGCTACTGCTGATTTCTACTGTACACTCTGTGAGTCTAAGCGAGGGGAAAACCAGAAAGAAAGACCAAACAAAGGTAATTTCAGACCGTGGACATAATGGCCGCATTGTGCCTGGGCTTTCACACCTGACCGTGTCCCCAGAGCGGATGAAAGCGCAATGTGAGCACCTGATGAGGAACTATTTCCAGCTCTCTGTCCCTCACGTGATTCCCCAAGCGACCCGACCCCTCCGCTCAGCTCTGCGTCACCCACACTTCGCTTCTGAAAAACTCCTACTGACAACGCATCCAGCAGAGAGCTCCCAGGTGACATCAGCTAAATTTCCTTTTTCCTAGCAGGCTTTAATCCCCCTCCTCCGTGCTGTTCCCATCCTAAGATAACCAAGTCCAGCCAAAGTGCAGTGCACAAGGGTTTGGGGTTTTGGCTAATGCAGCTCTGTCACACCTCTCCATATCCCTGCTGGGCTCAGCTGGGCTAACAGGCATCGATACAACGCTTACCCATGCTTTCTAAGTAAGTACAAGAAATGTAGCTCAAAGGAAGGGCTTTCTGCCAAATATTGAGTCTATTTATAATAAATACATGGCTACAGTCTTGAACACAAACTGGCACCATGGTTTAACAGCTTTAGGGGGGGCTACACTGCTGTAACTAAGCTCTTTTATCTACCTCAGCTGAATGGGGACAGCAAAGAAGGTGTAAACAGCCAGGACGAACTTGCTGCTGAGATATCATATTTACCAATTAAATGCGACTTGCTAAGCAAAAGTCATATTCTCTTTCACTCTCCAGACACTTGGATTACCAAATCTAAACCAGGAAATAACGGTTATGGAAAGTTGTTTCTTTCTTTATGCTTCTAATCCCTTCAGGAAAAAAAAAAAAAAAAGGAAAAAAAGGCAGGAAAACAGGCTTTATTTCTTGCAAAACGTCCAGGAACAATAGCAGTAGTAACTAAATTTCTTTCTGCTCGTTGCTAAGAGTATGTTGTGGGTGCCAGATGTGCAAGGTTCCACACACAAGCCTAGGAACGTGACTCAATTTCAGCTAAACGCAATCACTGCTGAGAGAAGGGACACTTCAGTTTTACAGACTCATTTACAGCCTCATTTAATCCTAGTTCTCACTGCTCAGGCTGCCAGGTACTGATGGATGTGACCGTTTCTCCACCAGCAAATAAGCTCACTTGCATCCATTCACAACCCAACAGCTGCCTGGTGGTGGGAACGCCTTTCTACCACCACTGATCTAGGCTTTATTTGAATTCGGTTTTGAAAAAGCACCATGTGCTTGCTGTTACTGTACTTGAGGAAAAGGAACGGTACACACAGGCTTCATGTGCATGGTGTTTGAGATGAGCCTTTAGAAAGTACCAAAACCGAGATGTCACTCTAAAACTAGCTTTAAGCTACTCCTTTTTAATTTTAACTGTATGCAATCTATGAAAATCACATCTAACCTTTAGCCCAGTAATTAAACACATTTTCCTCTCCATTGTGGTGCAGACGTTTACTAAATATCTAGTTAAAACAAATAATATAAACTAGAACAAAAACTGAGCTCAGTTGGGCAACCGAAATCTATCGATTGTTACCACAGGCAATCAATTTGTTCAGTTCATATATTTCTCCCTTTGCAACCCATATTCTGTATGACCAAAGAAGAGGTTTTAGAAGAGACTGGATATGAATGTGTAGTGGAAAACCAGCACCAAGTGTCTTCCGAGGTCAGTCTCCACAGTAGAGGATACAAATATGTTTTTAAACTCTTCTCGTATTAAATACTAGCACTCAGGTTTTTTCATGGCAATTCAAAATTATGCGAAGTATCACAATGCTTCCAGCAAAACAACAAAAACAAATTCTTATGCTGAATAGCAAGAAAAGAAAATGACACTTTGTGAAAGTACCAGCAGTTCTGTTCCAATAAAATTTGCTGGGATTAGTACATTTTGGTTTCACATCCTAATGAAGTTTACAGATAGCCAAGAAAATCCAAATCCGGAACTGCTACTTTGTTGACTTCCACTAAAAATTTAGCTAATTTAGATCACCGAAGAAACACATATAAGCAATGACACACAGTAAAAGAACTCATACTTAAAATAATATTTAGCGCTTCTGTAGAAAAATGCACCCTAGGATCTCCAAGCAGTTATGAAACAAATTAATTAATTAAACTTCTCAACACCCCTTGTGAAGCAAGCAAGCAGATTTATCTGTTTTATGAGGAAGGAAAAAGAGCCATGGAGAGGTGGAGTGACTTGCCCGAGGCTACCCAGCAAGAGTCTTTCAGAGTAATAAACAGCGTCTGAATTATTGATTCCCACTGCTGCCCTTCAGCTGAATTGTTCCTTTTTTGAAATACTGCAATGAGTTTTAATAATTGTTGGCACGATAAACATAATGTGGCAATATTTAGCTGAGATCTTCTTTGTTTAGACTATGTTAAAACTTTAGTGCTATTTAAATTGCAATTGATCTTCTAAGGGTGACCAGAAATCTGCAACTAGTTGAGCAATATTTCCTGTATTTCATTCACAATTGTATCTATTTCTTATATTGCCATTGCTTATGTCCAAAAAAGAAGCTACTCCAGCTTGAAAATATCACAGCTTTATATTGCTTCGAGGGAATGACAGGAAAGCAGGGAGAACGGCTACTTTCATTCATACCAAAATGCCTTCAAAGAGTTGGCATGAGATGCACCAAGTGGTGATGCACGGCGTTCACGCCACACCAGCTAAGGGCACTGCGACTTGCCGCCCTGGGGCTGAGGAGCCTGAGCCTCGTAAGTTAACAGCTGTGGTCCCAAGCCACTTAAAACTTTCCCAACAACAACAAAAAAAAAACCAACCCCGACACACCAACCCAGAAAAGCGGCAGGAAGCCGCACGGGGCAGATGGCTCTTTTCCTGTCTCTCCGCTTCCCTAGGTGCAAGGCGAGGATGCTACCGCTTACCTTTCACACCCGCATGTTTGGGAGGCTTCGCTCACCAGCCGGAGGCTCGGAGGCTCTTGCGGTGCTGGGGGAAGAGCAGAAAGCTGTCACACACGGCGCCCGCAGCTCCCGCTTCACACCGAAAAACCCGCGTTTTCCCCCACGCACACCCCCCCCACCCCCCCCGCCGGCTCACCCCGCCGGGCTGCCCCGCACCTCGGGGCGGGTGTCCCGGAGCGGGGCCCTGGCAGCACCCCCGCACCCCATCGCCCTGCGCTCCGAAGGGGACGGCACCGAAAAGCCCGGCCCTGGCGGCGAGACGTCCCTCGCCACCCCTCTCCCCGCACCGGTCCGACCCGGACGCCGCTCCCCGGACCCCGCCGACATCCGCTGCCCGCTAACCCTGGGGATGGGGACACGACGTGGTGGTGGTGGGGGGGGGGACCGCTGGGTCCGACCCTCCCAAAAACCCGCCGGTAACGGGCGCCCCCAGCCCCGCGCCGGCGGAGGGGAGCTCCTGGGGCCCGCCCCGCCGCCAGCCGCCCCGGGGCCCGCCGCGGAGCAGGGGCGGGGGGCGGCGGGGGGAGTGGGTTGCCCGGAGCGGCGGGGACGGGATGGAGGGGTCGGAGAGGAGCGGGGGCACCGCTGCCCCGCACCGCACGGGCACTCACCGCCGGCGGCCCCTGCCCGGCGCGGCCCCGCCGCTCGGCAGCCGGAAAGTTTCTCCTCCGCAGCCCCGGGGGACGGGACGGAGCGGAGCGGGGGGGGGAGGGTGTGGGGAGGAGGAGGAGGAGGAGTGGGGGGGGCGTTTTTAAAGTCAGGAAGAAAGTGACTCCCCCCCCCTCCCGCTCCACCTCCCGCCTCCCCGCCTTCCTTCCTTACCTCTCCACGGTCCTCCTCCTCCTCCCGGCCCCGCCGCCCCTCACGCCATGGCGGCGGCGGGCAGCGCTCCCACCCCCCCGCTGCGGCCGGGGGGACCGGGGGGAGACCGAGCCGCCGGGCGCGGAGCGGCGCGGAGCGGGGCGGCGGAGGTGGGGGGGAGCCCAGCCGGCCCTCAGGCCCCCGCCGCCGGGCAGCCGGGCTGCGCAGTCTCCCGGTCCCGCCCGGGGCCCTCCTTTAGTTCTCGTTTCGTGCGCTTATTTATTTGTTTATTCGTGGCGTGCACACGGATTCCCCGCCCGCTCCTCCCCGGCTCGTAGTTCGCGGAAATGTACTAATTCTTACTTTTAGGGCCCATTTCTCTGCGGGGAATGCGTTGTCTCCAACCCCGGAGTGGCGTTAATCTGATTTTCTGCACCTAGAACGTAACGGCACCGGCACCGCGGTTCGGGCAGGGGGGGGCTGTGGAGATTAAAGCATCCAGAGTGACCCATTCCTATGCAATATCCGTCTCTAGGGCTGTCACCGTACTGTATGAGGGTAAGAGGACCTCCTGTCCAAAAGGTCCCTCAAGCCAGCAAGGAAACCAAAAGCCAATTTGTGCATCTGCTCTTTGAAGTGCAATGCGACTACTTATATGACCGTTTCCCCTATAAAACAAAAAATGTGAAATACCACGACCATGTAAGCCAATCACTCTGACAATTTTTTGCAGCCACTCAGTTGAAGATGCTTAGGAAAGCAATATGGAGTCATAGAATTGCTTAGGTTGGAAGGGACCTTTCAGATGATCAAATCCAACCATCAGCCTAACACTGACAAAGCCCATCACTAAACCATATTGCTAAGCACTACATCTACCCCTCTTTTAAATACCTCCAGGGATGATGATACCACCATTTCCCTGGGCAGCCTGTTCCAATCCTTGATAATCCTTCCAGTGTAAAACTTTTTCCTACTATGTAAAGGACGATAAAATAAATAATCCTTTGGAACAATTCTCTCTGCTTTCTCAGCCACTAAAACCAAGAAAAAGATGGAAGAATTTCAAATGTTTGTTGGGTCCTGAAAGCTGGAGCGTGTTTTATCATCTTCAGACGACTCTACTGGAATGAAAATAAAAATATTTACATGTGATAGATCAGGATGGTGTCCAACTACCTGAAGTTTACATTTCACATGGCTTATTCTTCATTTTAAAAAGTGTTTACTGATATTACTGAACCAATCAGTGTGCTCTAAGTGCTCAGTTCCCTGTCTTTAAAATGTGAAAGGTGTGTCTTCTGAGGGTGGTTTTAAACAGGCCCTTCATGGTTGGGTGTGATTTCCTGCTGTTCTATCAAAATTAATAAACATGTGGAAATTAGGCAAAACTAGAAACTATACATTCCTCTTCACTCCTTCACTCCCGTTGTATTTCCCAGCCATATCCATTGACAGTCTTAGCGTAATGAACAGGGATTCACAAGCAGTTGCTGCAACTCCGACAGTAATGCCAGAGCCTGGAATGAAGCCTTGCATTTTTACCAGTAGTGACATGCCTAAAAGCACTAAGTGCTTTGGTTTCAGTCATGCAAACACTAGATTAATCATTAGAAGATATGTTTCTAAACACCTATTTGAATGGTGTCCTGTACTGCATTGATAGCAGAGTTGTAAAATATTAATGTTGTGACATGAATGAGCATGAGAAGAGCCACAACCTCCCCGGACAGACCAGATGTGGCTAAAAAGACAATTCTCCAGGAATTTCTAAAATCATCAGGCTGCCTAAAGTGAGGAGGAGGGAGGTGTTTAAGTACTGGTTACATGTTTGCATTATTAGGTATTTAAATATATTAAGTATCTGACTCTAAGTAAAATGGACTTAAGTATCTGACTCGAAGTAAAATGGACTTAGACCTTACAATTCTGAACAGCACAATGCCTGAATAGCTTTTGAAATCCTGACCTTAGTCTCTGGTTGTGTCTATCTATATTTTCGAGAAACTGTGCTGCACTGCCTTGTCACGACGGAATACCTGGGCAAAGCACACTGCGGCTCCCTTATAGCCTGTGCACCCAGTTTCTGTCTCATGGAGGACGAGCTGGGCTGTGCCTGGGTCTTGCTCCGGTGTGCAGTTAGGCTGTGGTGGAGATACATACGCAAAGTGGAGAGCCATGAATCCTCTCTGCCTTATGACCTCTTGTGTGAAATGGGGCTCATTTTACTTCCCAATAACTCACAGCGTGGCTTGTCAGGCTAATCAAATAAACTAAAATATATAGGATGATTCAGAGATATCTAAGAGAGGCGACATCTGTTCATTCTAGATTAATTTCAGCATTGCCACTACTAATTTTGAAATGAGAATGGTTTAGCAAGGATCATATATAAGGGAAGACTGAAAAGACTAGCCTACAGATGAGAAGACTGGAGGAAGATGTGATAACAGCCTTCAGCTACGTAAAAGCTGCTGAAAAGAAGATAATAATCTCTTATCCACATCCTCTGAGAACAGCATGCAAGCTGCAGTAAGAGAAATCTGGGTTTAATAGGAAAAAAAAAGTATCTGTGAAGCATGCATAAGGGTAAATAAAGCAGGAGTGAACAGTACCTTTGTCCCTGGAGGCTTATTAAGTGCAAGTTGGACACATACTTGACAAGAACAGTTCAGGGCTAGAAAGTCTGATGGATCTTGCCTTAGAGCAAGGGGTGGGCCAGATGACCTGTCATGGTCCTTTCCAGTCCTGTTTTGTATGATTATGTTCAAAATGCTACTTGCACAGGCAGGATTATGGCTCCTCTTTGATCTTTCGATGCCCTTCACCTCTTAAACGATGGATATATCCTCCCTTGCTAAGGTTGAGCTTCTCTCTGTGATTTGCTAGCCTTGCTGCATGCCAGTGAATTTGTTGCTGATGACAGCAAGACGAAAACAATTAAACAATAAAACAACGTCAATCTGGAGCAGAAAGTGTGGGTGGGATCCATCTAACCTCTAAACGTGTCATACACTTTTGTTCTATACTTGGCTGATAAGTACCTCTGATATAGTCACGTTAGACTCTCTTTATAACTGCAGAGAAAGATGAATAATTTCAGGGCAGAGTTCATCTGACCTCTTTTAGATGTCTTCTTTAGGATGTGATGAATCAAGTCCCCAAGCTACCTATTCTGGCCCCCAACCCTAAAGTTGGTTTAAATGACTGACTCAGTAACACGCTGCCATACAATTTCCACTCCCTCGGTGCTTCTGTCCCTGAAATGTCTCACTCCCTCTCTGCTCCCAAGTATCAGAACCCTGTTTGATTGTTTCTTTCTTCTTATTTTTTTTTTTTAATTGGAAAGGACCCATTGAGATTAATAATTTTTGTATCTGTCATTCCCTTAAATTACATCATGCAACACTAAAATAAACAGCAATCTGACCTTTCAGGTGGCATTGTTCCAGAATGGATTTAGGAGAGGAGCTAAATTTACCTTTTGGAGCTAAAGACCATTGACTTGGCCGGGTTGTGCAGAGCATGTTCCATGGAAAGGGTCTGAAAACTGTTCATGTCAGAAGCTGTTCTGCTCTTACATCACATGCTCTTTATTTTTCCTTGGCTTTTGTGGCAAGCAACATTACCAGGAACATGAAATGTCTGGTCTCTGTGTGACTGAGCCAAATGTATGTGGGAAATACTGCCCTTTTCCAACAACAGCAATTTTTTTAGGTTGCACACACAGAAGTCACTGTCTTAGACACCAAAGTACACAGTGCATGTCTTGAAGCTGTCTGCTGCATCAGAGACATTGTGAGCAGCCAGCTCTTGGTTACAAGGTCTTGAGAACATCTGTCCTTAGTCTCCCTTAGAGTAAGTGATGTTTGAGAAGGGGAGACTTCCAAGAAGGCCCTGTGGTTATCTGGCTTGCAGGGAAGGGAAATGCACTTTATTTTCCTGCTGCATCCACAAGCTGGGTCACGAGGATGTGAAGAGGGAGCAAGCCCCGACCCATCGCTGTGTTGGGGCAGTGAGAAAGGGGAAGGGGAGGCAGCAGGGCTGCAGGAAGCCAGCGGTGTAGGGCTCATCCTTTCTGGAGGAGACACAGAGTATCTGCTGATGCTTCATACGTTTTAAAGCCTTTGGTTCTCAGTCGTGAAGATGGGGGGATGTTTCCTTTTCCTTTTTTTTGTGACTGAAGATGTTGGCCTAAAGAGGGAAGTTGTATGTCATTCAGCCTGTTCCACATACGCAGTCTTCACCATTCTTTTCTTTCTTCCTGCCCAGCCTATGAAACAGCATTTTTTTCCTCCTTTTATTTTTCCTGTGTTTTGTTTTGTTTTGTTTTGTTTTGTTTTGTTTTAAAGTAGCTCCCTGTCACTGAAATCCTGTTCTCTGTGTGATCTGTTTGGTCTGTAATTTCCTTGTAAAGAAGCCCATCTACTTTTGTCACTAAGTGACAAAGCTCTTCAGATGAAAAGAGAGAAATATACAAAATTCTTCGGATTCTTTCACTAATTCTCCAAAACAATTGATTTTCTTGTGACTGTAACCCTTGTGTTCCCTTTGTCTCTTGTGGCCAGCTGCGGTGATTTCTGATGTTAGTGCTGTGAGATGAAATCTGTAGGACAAGAGATTTAGGCCAGTCTCTTCTTGTAGCTTAGCTGCAGAACTGCAAATCTGGATACTTGCATAATGCTCACCCTGCCCTCCTTCATCTGGGCTGCTCTGCACAGTTCTTCCCCCAGACTTTATTAGTGTCACATGAAGGCAGCTCTAATTTTCAAAACTTATCGCAATTCCAGCCTCGTATGGGGGAATGTTGGCTATCTCCTCTTTTCCAGCCAGGGTGTGGACCACACAGTGTCCTCGCTTTGTTGTTGTTCCTACTACGTCCTTCAACTTTATGAGTGTTGCGTGATTCATCGCATTTACTACTCGGGGATTTGGGGCCCTGGCTCACTGAGCAGGCAACGGGCAGAAAGAGTCACAGCTCCAAAAGTAGGTAATGAAAAGGAGCAGCCTGAAATCAGCCCCGAGAATCAGAACGGGCTGGAAATGTGGAAATCTTGTCTAAGCTCGTTATGATACCTTTCGGGCTGGGGCACATTTAGTGTGGTGCAAAGCGATTTCTTGCAAAGGAAGATCTGGCCGGTTGTTTCCTACGGGTCTGTCAGGTGCCAGGTACTTTCACGTTTGGAAGGTTTGGAAGGGTGCATTAGTACAACAAATGCTTCTTCCCTCCTTTGTCTGCTTCTGTATCTCCAGACTAGAAATGCTTCTCTCCTCCCCACAGATGCAGTTTTACTATTCTACGTTGTGGTAGCCAAAGTACCAGTAGAGTAGCTGGAAGGGGAAAGCACTAGACGTGTTTCCTAAACAGCTTTTCTTTGTATGTAAATGGAACATCTTTCTCTGCCTTACATTTCCTTTCTTTCCCTCTTTCTTGCTCTCACCATGTGTTCAGCCTGGCTTAGCCCGAGGCCAGCAGACAGAAAGTCAGATGAGAAAAAATTCCTGCAGCTTTCTTAGGGAATGGGAAGCTGCGGCATCAGTAACCTCAGCAAGGAGAGAGGTAAAACAGTGGTGAGCGGAGACAGATTCATGGCCCTCAGACGCGGTCAGGAAGACAGCAGCCATAAAGCAGGTACATAGGTACTTACTGTGAAACACCAATAAAGATCTGGATCAAATAAAAAATTACGTGTATCATCTGGTCTGTGCCTTTCAACAGCAGAATCCATTACGACAGCAGTAGCACAGTATCGTTTTAATTGCTTTTTCATTACTGTAGACATCAACTGAGTTCCGGTTTGTCACCTGGCAGCTGTCAGGTTGCCTAACTAGCCTGCTCCTTCGTTAGCCCTTACCCTTTCTTTTCTCTGATGATGACCGGAACAGGTTGGAGTCGGGGGGGGGGCACCCACCAGCACGTGGCTTTTCGTTCCGCCAAATTGGTTGTTACTTTATGTTCTCAATAGCGTGACCTTTCTCAACACGCCAACTTCTTTCTTTCCTTCCAAATTTCTGCGATGCTGTATAAACCGAGCAGCATCCCCTGGGGAGCACAAACCATGAATGCTCAGACCAAGAGAAACCTTCTAAAGACGGACTTTGTCAGCGCTCCCTGAGAGCCAATTGCCACAATCTCCCTCTCTGGATGCCAGATATGTTGCAATCATGTTTTCCATTTGTAACACACTGTTTCCAATGAATGGAATTTTTAAGGCCAGAATCCACCTATTTTATGGAGTCACTTGATATGTGGAAACACAAGCAGACAACTAAACAACTGCTGGAATTCATGAAAATATTTACAAGTTCCTTACTTATCCCCACCCCTCAATTCTTGTGTTTCATAATCCAGTGTGTGTCTTTTCCTCCTTACACTAGAGATGTGTAAATAAAAAAGGTACGTCTTAGAGACTGTATTTGAACTTGTTGCTGACTCTCCATTTGTCTTTGTAACCGTCTCACTCTGATTTGCTGCATCCCAGTTGCAGCCAAGACTCAAAGGTGAGATATTAGATCAAATGCAAACACAGGCATTAAAAATGAATTTCCACTTAAAGATAATACTTACATATGCAGCACTAGAGGCTGCCATAGTGATCAGTTCTGCACACTTACCATAGAATCATGGAACCATAGAATGGTTAGAGTTGGAAGGGATCTTAAAGATCATCTCGTTCCAACCCCCCTGCCATGGGCAGGGACACCTCCCACTAGACCAGGCTGCTCAAAGCCCCATCCAGCCTGGTCTTGAACACTTCCAGGGATGGGGCATCCACAGCTTCTCTGGGCAACCTGTTCCAGTGCCTCACCACCTTCACAGTAAAGAATTTCTTCCTGGTATCCAATCGAAATTTCCCCTCTTTCAGTTTGAAATTGTTACCCCTTGTCCTGTGACTCCACTCCCTGATAAAGAGTCCCTCCCCATCTTTCCTGTAGGCCCCCTTTGGGTACTGGAAGGCTGCTATAAGGTCTCCCTGGAGCCTTCGCTTCTCCAGGATGAACAACTCCAACTCTCTCATCCTGTCCTCATAGCATAGGCGCTCTACCTCAGCCCTCTGATCATCTATGTGGCCCTCCTGCTGGACCTGTTCCAACAGGCCCATGTCCTTCTTGTGCTGAGGGCTCCAGAGCTGGACGCAGTACTCCAGGCGGTGTCTCACCAGAACAGAGTAGAGGGGCAGAATCACCTCCCTCGACCTGCTGGCCACGCTTCTTTTGATGCAGCCCAGGATACGGTTGGCTTTCTGGGCTGCAAGTGAAGCAATGGTGCCCATCAATTGGTTGCTCTGGTTGTAGCGGTAGGTACTCCCTAAAGCCAGCTCCATCTCTGCTCCTAGTTTTAGGGGCTTCACGAGGTTGTTGCACTATTTTACATCAGTAATTGGTTATTGTGTGTATTGTTCTGGGGCTTTTGGTATCATCCTGCTCTTGTGCTTTGGAGGGCACTGCTGTTGGGTATTTCAGGGGTCCCTGTAACCACCTTGTGATTGTTCACTCATACACACATCCATATTCTTGAGTCCCTGGCAGTGCGCTCTACACAGCAATGGTTTCTGAATGCATACACACTTATCTGTACATATAAACAAATACTTTTACAATTACTTTTAATGGTAGCTAGCTAATGATAGCTATCTATTAATGGTAGTTATCAAATCTATTTTCTCAAGTTAATGTAATTGTCTTCAGGTCACAATTTTTTTTTTTTTTTTGGCTAGTTTTGTGTATGGATTAATATCAGAAATGTACCAGGTATCTCCAGATCCTGCAAAATAATGGGAGAAGTGTTAGAGGAAAGAGGAAAACTCCACATAATGGATATATTTTGGTAATTATTATTTACTGTAATATATGTAAACTCTATTCCCCGATATCCTCTAGCCATTTATTGCCCTGTTGAGCTATTAATGTCAGTAAATGTCAGTTGATGCTGACCCTCAGCCTTATCCTCCTTGAGCTAGCTTCATCTATACTCCATTTTCTGTGACCATGACTACTGATCTAGAGCTTTCCCCGCTTACTGCCTAGGACTGCTTAGTTTATTTAATTGACCTAACCCCCCCCACCTCCTATGAAATGCAGGTAATTCCCTCATTCCCTTAGAATGGGTTCCCATGTCACGGGGTTCTAGCCCTTCATTGCCGCCTGTTCACGCGTGTATACGTATGGGCACTCATGCCCTTTTTTCTGGGCGGCTTTGAGGGAGAAAACAGGGACAGAAAAGCTCACTGCTGCTGTCTGGCTCCAACACCACTGCAGCTGCTTCAACAGCAGCTTTCCAGTAGGTATTTTTGTAGCCTTCTGTCAGTGTAACAGAAAGATTTTTTTTAAATCTCCCAAGTTCATAACATCATGTTACTTTTCATAAAATTTACAATGGCATCTTCTTTCTCTGGATTAATATAATATGCAGACTGCTCAGCATTTAAGATTACCTATTTAAATTCCCAGCGTGAGCCTGGGAATGGTCCCAAGGGGATGGTGTAGCAAGAAAACTGCAACTCTCAGGTACTATTTTGAGATAAAGCAAGAAAAGAGTTGCTGTACTCACCTGTACTTCTATTCTTCAGAGGTGGCGGAGGCTTTAAAAATTCATCTCTTAAATGTAAATTTACTAGGCACATGGAGTCACAATTTTCAGAGTTGCATTAGTGTTGCAATACAAAAAGGTCTATTGAGTGTTAATGGGCTTGTTTTCCTAAAATATACCCTGAAAGTACTACTTTTATAAATTTTGGACAAGAACATCTATTTTTTTTTCCTCCTGTATACAGTGTAAGATAGTTTATGACTTCCTTCACTCATAAAAGAAAATTAAATTCTTCAGCCTTGTAAGAGGAAGTCAAACTGAGTGTCTAAGTGTTTGTACTCAACGTTTAGTAGTCAATGGAAAATAGAAATACTTTTCCATCTGTCAGAATCTGCTTTGCCCGGGCCGTCGGAGCTGCGGTGGGTGCTGTGCAGACTGATATTCCATTTGCATCCATTCCTGCCATTTTGTGTCTTGCACCTTCTAATTTGCAAAAGGGGCTGGAAGCCATCACATGGTTTTGAAGTGGCTGCGATGGTTTCTCACCCCAGTGCGAGTATTTAAAAGTCGTTACGACCGTGTGTGAGAGAACTACGTATGCGCTCTGGCAGCTTGAGTGGGAAGCAGGAGGGATATTTTAGCCCAGTTCTTGATTAAATCAGTTTAGCTGCAGCGGGGGCAGAAGTTAGACGCGGTGCTTCAGATGTTTGCCCTTCTGTGAACTGTGACATCTGGTCAGCTGCAAAACCTCTGCGGTCTTCTCATGCTTGCCAGAGAACTGCTGGGGGTACCCATCTCACATGGAAAAGATTTCCCTTACATCCTTGTCTTATATTCAAGAAAATGACCGATCATGCTGGCCACAGGACTCGTCCATTGACCTGCAGCTAGGAATCCCCAGTTTGCCCTATAAAGATGCTGACAAGCTTTCCGAACTGGAAATGTCAGAGTCTGTTTAGCTTCCTGGATTTCATCTTATTTTGGCCCTAATCCAGGCTCTGTTTTCAAGTTAAGCATTTCTATTTATAATGCTTACGGAAAAGCAGGATTTGTTTCTTGCATCAAAAGCTTTCAGAAGAAAACCTCTAATTTTTTATAATTTTTTTTTTTCCTGTCCTGTGACTCACCAAGGGGGTTTGATGTTCCACTTATTCAGAATTGCAGAAAACAAAATTATAGGCAACTGGATTTATAATGGGATTGAGCCTTTCCCCTGGGGGGCTCTGGATCGGCTATGTGGCTGCTGGAAGGGCTGGTCCGTGAGAAGTTGTTAACAATAGATGTCTGTGGCTACACCATTATAGCCGTTATACCAGTATAGCTGACACTGTCTGCAGAGATAAGGTTCCTGTAGCTTAGCTGCGTGCTTTCCATCCTACATCTGACACTGTGCTTCAGCTGAAATCCTGTCTGCCTCCAAGCACGTGTACAGAAAAAGGCATATTTTGCGTTAAGAGTCAGTCACTTAAATGTACCAGAAAACTTGTCTTGCTCCTTCCAGGCTGCCCCATGCCGTGCCCCCTTGCCAGGGAAGTCAGAAGCAACACCTTCCTATCAGATTCCTCACTGTATGGTGTAGAGGGTGAGACTTTTAGCTTTTTGCACAGAAGTGACTTTATTTCTAAACCTGACCTTCTGAGAAACCCTACTGTAAAATATCCAGGTTGTGTACAAAAGCGTGCATTACTCTTACTGCACTATTGTCACCTGTGCTGGCAGAAGAAGGTTGACGCGGAAGCTCAGACTCTGCCTTCTCGCTGTTGGCATCTCCCTGCTAATTTATACATTCTTGCACTCTGCGGTCATTTGCTTTGGCAGGATTTAATGCCTCCTTTTCCAGGAGGAAAGACGTAAAGGTGAAGCTACAATATTTATTTGGTATGTGACTGGACAAGGCACGGCCAAACACCTCAAACAAGGCCACTGTGAGAAATGTAAAATGACATCTCTACTGATGGTAAGAAAGATGATTACAAAGTATATAGGGTTCCACATAGCTAGAAAATATGACTGTGCACCCACAGGAAAGAGAAGCAACCCCAAGGCCAGGTTGGAAATCATTGATTTTGCTGGGGAAACAGTTGTTGGCCATACCCCACTCCTCTCTCAGGTTGGATTAGGACTCCTGGTAAGAAGAAAACTGAGGTTTCTATGGGAGAACGACTGTTTCTCAGGAAAATACAAGTGAACGGTTTTCAAGCAATCTCAGTTGTGATATTTGATAACCCAGCCTTTACTGGGTTATTACGTGGCTACGGGCAGATCTGATCCAGGGTGCGCTAGGGACAAGGACTTGGGTCTGGGTCAGGGTTTACGTTTATTTTCCTTCAAATAAAGATCAGTGTTGTGTATTGCGTGTAGCAGATGTTTTACTGCATTTACAATACAGCAATTGATAACTAATCTCCAATTTGCCAGTGAGGTATGTTACACCTCCTTAATTTCTAAACTATCTGTCAAAAAGATCGTTAAAAACCCCAAAGCATGTACAGCTGCTGGCAAAAGTGTGACGTAGGAGGAGATGGCGGGCATGGTTTTCACTTGTAGTGAAACGGTCATATTGTTTTCCAATTGTTGTAGCCAACCGCTGCTAAAAAGCATAATGCCAGGCAATGTGGGCAGGCCTAAAGGTTATTTGTTTGAATGCAGACAATGTTTGGAGCACTGGGGGTCACTGCAGGGGACAGGGGAGATTAGTGCTTATGCAGCATCTCGAGCCCTAGGACACGGGAGGCCCAGTCCGGTCACATTGCCGGGGAGCCCTGGAGCCCTTCCGCATCCCAAAAGATCTGCCCGCTACACATCTGTGTACCACCACCCCCTTTTCGTGTTCCCATGTCACCCGTTCATAGATGTGTTTTCCCTGGCTAGGCTGCCATGCCAGGCTGGACAACGGTTGGTTGCTAATTTTCCAGACAAATTTTCCTGGGAATTCCCTCAGGAATCACTCCAGCGCTGCTGCACACCTGGGACTCAGAGGGGCTGGAGAGCCCCGGCAGCCTGGGGAAGCAGCGGCCTCAGAAAGGCCTGTGTCCGGCAGTGCCCCGTGTCTACCATGGACAAGCTATCTGCATTTGTTTATTTAACTTTTACTCACTGGGGATTAAGAAGCCTTTAGTTTCGAGGAACAAGCCCTGTTCAGGAAACACTTGCAGTGAGCTCTGCTTTGCATCAAAGCCGACTCCCCTATAGGTATCAAAGGTATTAATTAATTAAAGGTATTAATTTATGCTAGGTTTTGGTTGATTTATATAACTTTTATTCAGAGTGGGTCAAGTTTTGCTTGGTTCGAGGCTGTAGCACGAACCTCTCCTTGCACTGCTTCATGATGACCTTGTCTCTTTTCTCTTTTTGCCGCTCAGCTACAAAGTAAATTCACAGAACATACATTTTTTTTTTCAGAAATAAAGTCTCTTTATTTTAAAATTCAGACACATGTGCTTTATACCAAAACAGACGCCAAAAGAAACTTGGTATTCATCTCTGTTTTAAAGCAAAACTGTGGCTTTCAGGCCTATATAACCAGATACAATGATTTTAATGAATCTTTACAACCTTTTGTCTCCCTGCCAATACTCAAGATAGTTTTGCAGGCACTTCAGCGATCTTTCTGTCAATGGCCTCTCACAACAGAATCCAGGAAACCTCAGAAATTTCCAGGGGTTAAAAAAAAAAAAAAAAGAAAGAGAAAGAAGGAAGAAGCAATGATGGTGTCTTTGCAGTGTCATGTTAATTATGGCCAGCTCTCTACCAGTTCTTTGTCGTGTGTATTTCTTCTCCCTGGTCTCCACGCCACCTTCATTTCCAAGAGCTCTCTTGTCACCACAGCACCGACTGCCCTCCTAAAGTTCCTCCATTGCCAACCTCCACTTTGTAGTAAGACCTGTATAATTTTCAGATATTCTTGAATAAGAAGAGTCTTTAGTAAGAGTCATTAAGTCCTCATTTCACAGAAAAACTGTTTTTTCGGGCAAACGCTTCAATTATTTTCCCTAAGTCTTCCCGCAGCACACGGTGGCACGTGGAGTCATGCTTACAGTAGCCTTCTGTCATCCACTTCTTTCTCTGCTGCTGTGTGGTCCTTCCAGCAGCAAGTGCAAATGGCTGGTGACAGCCTTCGTCAGACACGGGCACCATCACCTCCCAGTTGAGCAAGGCCGTATATGCGTTCTGGTGAGCTTTGTGTTCAGGCCGTCCTTAGAATCTGTCACCTTTCTACTACAAAAAAAAAATACTGCTTCTCCACTGAGACACCAGGAACCAAGGACTTAGATGATTTTCACTCTAATTTTCATTAACGATTCATTTTTAATTAATTTTCTTTAAAAAACAAGAAAAAAACACCCTAACTACAAAAATAAGTTCCAAATTCAGAACAACAAAAGCGTGAGGGTACACAACATTGGTTTGGACCATAACCTGGTTAGAAATTATTTGCAGAAGAGTATTTGATTCAGGTTAGAATTGCAAATGATGCTGTAATCAGGGATCTGAGATTTTAATCTGGGTATCTCTCTTCTTAATACAAATCATACCCTTATCCTGAGCCAGATCTGCTGCCCAAAACATTGATGCTAGTTAAAAAAAATTCAAAATAAACTCAGGTCTTACTTATTGTTACCTTCTGAAGTCAAATATTTTCAGCGCATAGTTTATGACGTGGAAAATGGCACTTTCATTTTCCTTCTTCACTCATCTTGTTTTAAGGAAACTTTTTCTCATTTTTTTCCTTATTTGTTTTATGTTTCCGTTTCAAAAAACAATGCTTAATGTTAATTGGAAATGTTGCATATTAACTGTAAGTATACCGGACCACAAGGATGTAAAAATAATATCCTATGTAGGAAAAATGTACGGAAACAAAAGCTGATATCTCTGAAAAGAGGTGGAATGGTGTTTGTGTCTGATTCTGACACAAAATATTTTAACTGGTGAAGCTGCAAAAATATAGAGCGAAACAAGTTAAGTGTTTACACAAGTTAAATCCATTCCAATAATTGTCCAGGCCTAAGAAAGTAAGTTATATTTCTTGAAAACAAGAAAATAAACTTTCTGTTTATTGTTATTTAAACTTTGAGGGAAATTTATCCAAAATTCTGCTGTCTGACAAAACTGCTGACTAAACAAATTTGCATCTGCTACCCTGTGTTAGTTACCGATGGCTCCCTGTCCAAAGCGCTGGAGAACGGGGCTTTGGAACTGAATCTGCAGAGAACAGGATACCCTGTTTAGCCTGAATTAGCTGATAAGAAAGCACATACGCACTTTATATCTTCGGTCTTGATTCTCTTCTGGGCTGAGGCTGTGTTTAGCAAAGATGGCTCTAGATGGCTAGGTGCTATGTCCTTCCTACTCTTGGAAGAATTGCCCAGGGAGGTGGAGGATGCGGGTTTGAATCCACTCAGGCTGAGAAGGGAACTGTACCAGGTTTCCCTCCTTCTGCCGAAGAGCTCTGCCTCCTGAGGTATTGAAGACTAAAGGAGGAAAAGGCATGTAGGGAACCTTGCTGTTGAATAGCGGTTAGGCACTTTCAAGAACACAAAGCGTGTGACAGAGGCTTTCAGGACTGTCAGTCTGCATTTCGTTGCCTAAATCCCATTCAAGTCTCTTTGTGGGTATGATGCATCTTTCTCTTTGGGCCTCGGTCTTTCCGTATCTCCAAGAATAGTTACAGTAAGAGAATAAATTCCTCAGAGCCTGCAAAACACTGATGTATGGCGACAACCTGGGCTCTCCAAGCTAACTCTTAATGAAATATGGCTGAGGGTCTCGTTCATGTCCTTCCTGGGGCTTACAGCATCACCTTAAATAGGGACAGTCCCGAAAATGTCCTTGAAAATGTAGAATGTAACTTGGGATGAGTTATTACTAGCACATTTCTCCTGAAGGCTTTGGGCAGTGCATGGAAAAAGCCAACAGCACTTTGCAAAAGGTAGTAGCGGTCAGAAGATTGAGAGAGAAGGATGCATTTGCTCACCTGTTCCAGCTGGACTAGAGCAACAAGTGAAACACAAGTCTGCACAGGAGTCTGCTTTAATCCATCATTCTATTTTATGAAGCATCACACAGCATTTTCACCAATTAGCATTTGATAGCAGTTTAAGTAAGGGCCATAGGATTATTTAAGGAAAAAGCTGACAACCTATTTCATAGTCACTGACTCCTCATTTGGCAGCAGTGCTCTTGGAGGGCTTGGGTAGTACCCGGCAGTTGCTGAGCTATTTGAGGAAAATCGTGTAAATCTATAATCCAGTGGTAAATCTGAAAGACAGAAACATACCACATCTGATTAGCAACACAGCCCATATCACATAAAAAATAAGCCTGTGGTGAATAGCAGTACTTCTTAAGCCCTTGAGCTGTTTGCTCACCGGCATTAAAACTCAATCAGATTGCGTGATTACATATTTATTTGACATCTTCAGCTGTCCAAGGGATTGACTTTCAGAGTTTACTGCAGTAAAGGATATTCAGTTCCTTGATCGCTGAAATAATGCCAGTCATAGAAAATGATTTAACTAATGCTTAAAAACTGAACAAAAATCTTCATTGGGCCTAGATGGAATTTTCCCATTAGAACACTTTCAAGTTCATTCTTCAGTTTGTCACCTTTCTCTTTTATCTCAGCAACCTACTCATAAGAGGGCTATGGTTAAAACAAAGAAGTCCCCCCTTTTTTTTTTATCATGGCCATTGTAGCAAGATTCCCCAAAGGCACCCACTCTTAGACCTTCTTGCAGTCCAGTGTCAACAACATCATTTTGTACCAAGCGTTCTTAGAAATCTGCACTTGTAACTTGGCGTACTCATCACTTCCAGTCTGTAATGAATAGTGAGTGCATTAAAATAGTTCTGAACAGTCAAAGCTTTCTTTTCGGTAGCTTTTTTAAAAAAAGTCTTTGCTGCCAGCAGTGACCCGCCCACCCTCCCGGCCGGAGAACTGATACTTCCCATGCTCACCTCGTATGCAAAGTCCAAGAAGCCAAATTAAAAAACCACACAAATAAAACTTCATCCAAGAAACTATTACCCTTCCAATAAATGAAACAAAAAGAAAAAAACAAACAAGAAAGGGTTATCTCCTTCCCAAGTTGTCTGTTTAGAACGAAAGCAAAACATCCAAATTATTACTCAGCTCATCTGAACCGTAAGTTATTAATGACAATTTTTATTTTTCTTTAATTGGAGTAAATTTGGGGTGATGATATCCTGTCCCTATATGCAACAATATTTGGTGTTTTTTTTTGCAGTCAGCAGCTTTTGTGAAAGAGAAAAACACAATCTTAGCAGTTTCGGTACAAACAACAGGAAGTTCGGGTCTGTCTCACACGCGATTCACGGGCAGGCACCAGCACAACATCCAGGTCCGCAGCTTTAAAACCGTATTAAACATAACCAAAGCAAGCAAATTAGCATTGTGCTCCATCTGAAAAATCTGACAGAGGCTGGAGTAAAGTAGGAATGGGAGGAGAGCTGGTTGGAAGTGAATTACGCTTTCCGAAGGAGGGTTGCTTCAGCTTGTCAAAGAGGCACGTTTGCTCGTTTTGTCTGAGTCAGGGGAATCTGTGGAGCCCGTTCTGAGCGCAGCAGAACAGGCAGATGTTTTTCTAGTCTGCGGAGGGAGGGCCCAATGGGTTTACTGGCTGCTCAGTCCATTTATGACAGCTCGGTATAAGACAAAGGTTTCCAATATAACTAATAATACTCAAAATGAAAGCAAATATTCCTGAATATCTTTATAGGCTATAAAAATTAAACGTCATAGAGCTACTTTCATATAAAAGCTTTCACTAGCTTTTTAGTCTAGCGGCCTGGAGCGTCCCAAGAGTAGTTTAACCAAAGAGCAGCACAAATGGGACAGACTCGCTGCAGAGGTGCTTATGCTGAAGAAAAGAACCAGTTGGATCAAAACGGTACTTTTGTTGATATTTCCTGGTAATCTAGCTTTACTCAATCAGCTTAAACATCAAAACTATTCTATATACAATGCACAAGACCCCCAAAGAGAATAATCACTTTTTTACATATTCAAACCCCAACATATCCATTTAAATATTGGTTTTGTCTGAACAAGCTGACTTTTAAAGATGATCAGAAGGTGTCCACATGGAAAAAATGTTGCCCAAAGCATCACTGAAAGTTGCATGAAGCAGATACTATTCTTCACCTATGAAGCAGATTTTATGTACTACAAACATAGTAAAAATCTTCCTCTGTATCCAGGCTTTTTTTCCTCAATGATTTCCTTTCCTGCATCTGGTTTGCCTGGAATATGCAACATTTTATTTGTGTGATATATTTATGAGAAAGCTCTGGACTGATCCAGAAAGGCATACTTGGAATCTTGGTGCAACTTTGCAACTTAAAATAAATTGCTGTTGTCCTGGATTGCAAAGGTGTCATGTGAATCGTACACCAAAGCTCAGCCCAACTGCTTTTGCTGCAAATGGCAATGCTATCACTCGGACCAGCAACACTGGCTCATCCACAAAGAACAACGATACAGGTCTGGACCCTGCCTCCTGGACACAGCAGCAGTTCATTTCATATCTGGTCTTGTTCCACATTATCACTGAGGACACAGAGAAGGAACAAGCAGCTCCATTTCGCTAAACTGAAATGCTTGCGCAGACCACAGCTTGCATGCAAAAGCGTGCAAAAAAATAAGATACAGTGTTTGATAATAAAGCCAGTCTCAGGAAAAAAAAAGAATAGTTGCTTATTTCCAAATTGTTAGTTTTCCTAGTGTTTTCGCCAGTAAATTTCTCCAGGTTCTGCAACTGTGCGTGCTCACAACTGCTGCTGTGGTGGCAGCCCTTTGCACCTTGGCACCCACCTCTCACCTAACCCCGATGGAGGGTCATAAATTAGGCAGGGGGCAGATACCCAGTCCTCTCTGAGGTATAACTTGAGACAAGGCTCTCATCAGTCCTAACCTACCTTGATAGTGAATTCAGCACAAAACTCATCCAATATTGCCACTATCCTCAAAAATCCCCAAACCTTGAACAAACTAAAACAGCTCGAAACTGGAAAAGCGAACTATCTGGGTCTACTCAATTGCTTGAGGACCACGATCCCAGAATTTTTCTATCATACTTAGGTAATTCCACCCAGACTCGTTTTGTTCCCAAGACAAATAGGATATTCACGTTCAGAGCCAAAGACTCCTAGAAGTCAGTCATGGAGGGTCTCAAGGTCTATGTCCTTTTCTAGATCTACAGAAATGTCAATTACTGGATGCATCCACCTGAACTTCTGTCTCACTCCATTCTTTGCGCCAACACCAGAGCCAGAATGCAAGTGAGTGATGAAAACCAGTTTCCTTGCAGTGACCATTAAACATTACTCGCGTTTCCCAATGGCTCATGGGTTATATGCCGTAGCCTGTGCTCAGAAGCAGGACTCCTGCCCTGCCCCACCTCACTTGCAGGACTCCAGCAGTCCTGGTGGAAATAAGATGGCAATGATGATGTTTGAACAGTAACCACTGTCAGTTACTGCGTTCCAGTTACCCAGAGTCAGGTATTAAATGACATTAATTACACCATTGTGCCCCGATGCTTATATATGCATGCACGTAGTTAGGTGTTATGGATGGATTTATTTCATAGCTATTAAGCTGACAACATCTCAGTGTCTGTGTCAGTTAGCGTAAGCAAACTAAATGAAAGCCACAAGTTTTTATCAGAAGAAAAATTAGAGTTCCAGCCACAAGGAAGCAAAAAGAAACCACAAGAAGAAGGGAAAATGTAATATTCTCGATGAGTGATCAGGAAAATATTTGAGTAACTGAATGGAAGACAATTATAATCTACTCCAGACACAGGCCTGCTTGATAAACTCAATACTCACGTCTAATCCTTTTTTGAGATTTCCTTGAACAAACCAATACATGAAACAAATATAATCTTAACTAAGCTCTTTAGATGGAAGGCTTCTTTTTTTTTTTTTTTTTTTTTTCAATTAAAAGCACAGAGGAAGACGGAAATAGCTTTCTCCCAAAACGCACAGCAGAAACGTCAGGAATCATTTTGCAGTATTGACCAACAAAAGCAAAGCCAACATTTTTTAATCGTGACACCACAGCAGCGTCCCCATGAGGAGTGAGAAGCCCTATGGAGAGCAGAACTCCCTCCCCTCTCTGAGGTCCACCCCCTGCCAGTCACCAGGGCTGGAGCCAGAGGCTGCAGAAACCTCCTCGTAAACACCAGGGTTGAATCCTCACGTGAATCCAAATACATCCTCCTGATTATCACCAAGGAAAAGGCACAGGGAGGAAAACTAAAACCTCATTAGTGATACCCGACTTTTAACTTGAAAAATCTTTGAACTGCTTAATTGTGGCAAATCTCAAAAAAGACAGAGCTCTATCTTATAGCTCAACATCCAGGTGGTATAACTATACGAGCACATCGTCAGCCAGTAGTATTTTTTTTTGCTTTTATAGTAATTCTGGTAATTTACACAGGCTTAGAAGTTTTGCCATGAAACTTTGCTTGTATTTCAAAGTTGCTGTTGAGGAAAAAGGAAAAAAAAATATTTCTTAATGGTAACGTTTTCTAACAATAATTTGTTAACCGTGGAATAAGCACAGCTGCTGCAGGAGGAAAGCTCACCAGTTCGGCTGCGCCGCTGAGTGATCTACTCTGTGACTTGCCAAGCTACAGGTAGATTATAACCAATGTTATTATTTTGAAATACTAAGTGTTCTTATCTCCTGACCCATTTCTACTTTGCTTGCAGCAAGACCTCAGAATGTGAGGGAGTGTACTAGGGGCAAAAAGCAAACCCCCCGACGTCACAAGTAGATTTATCTGATAGCAGTTATTTTTAGCAAAACTTCTGAGGCTGACTTTCCTAAACAGGAGGTCAAATGTTTGCTGTAGTAAAACAAAGTGCCCACAATAGTGAAGTCAGCACAAGGAACACGTTCCTTCTATCAATAAGATGAAAATCATTGCTGCTGTCTGCACATTGTGCGACTCAAAAGTGAGAGGGGAGGAGGGCAGTGTCTTAAGGGGGCTCTTCCATATAGGCATGCTCTACAGAAGGGAATTGCTAAAACTTCCGAGTTTGGATGTAGCTGGCACTTGCAAAGTGCCACGTGAGCCAGCGCAGTTTGTTCCTGGGCACCCAGGAACAGAGACTCAAACTCGGCTCAGTGAAAGTGCAGGTTTGCTGCTTTAATTGCATCCACGTCAGAGCTTTTGCCAACACAGGTGTACTAGTCGGAGATCACGCCTGCGGCTCTGCCAGCAGACATCTGTAGCATGAACTTGACCTGAGGAAGAGCTTCACAGACAATGGCTTTTTTTACTGGTGACTCTTCTGCTGTATCTGACGTGGAAGAGGGTGATGTTGGAGAAAACTCAAGTGGACAGCTGCGGGGAGATGTGGAGCAGCAGCTTCACTATCAGAGTTTTCCAGAGGGATGAGCCCCTGGGGGATGGAAAGACCATCCCATCGTGGCTGTTGCGACTGCCCGTGGCGTGCAGTTTCACCACAGTTATGCTGGGAGTAACAATTCACATTACCTTGGGTCTACCCTACGGCCAAGGGACCGCTGACCCTGGCTCGAATGAAACAGCTATGCATGAGGCGTGCGCCAAACTTGCATCTCAGCCCAGTAACAGTCTGCAGCGAAGGAAAGCCTCAGAAACTCCTGTGCTGTTTTGTGTTTATATGGGAAAACTCATCATTTGTATGCGAGGGAAATTTATCTCGTTTTTTTTTTTTTTTCCATTTAAATGATGATTTTTGGAGATCTTTTGAGAAAGTAGCCCTGTGTGGTTTTTTGATCTGGAACCGATCAAAAGAAAATATTGGACTGTAATATTTTTAAATATTTAGGTGAAGAATTAATCTAAAAAAAAATCCTAACAGAATGCCAAGATCCTACTAGCAGGTGTTAGTCTTTCAGGGATCTGTGAATTAATTTCTGTCTGAATGACTCACCTTGGATGGAAGGGTGGTGGGAAGGGCTGCTGAGGTAAGTTGAAGAAGTTAGCCTGAAAACAAGCGATTGTTTGAAATGACAGGCATTTCTGATTGATTAAGAAAAAGAAACAGGTTGCATTTTGAGACTGTGAAGGAGCTATATTAAGATAAATGCAGTGATGATACACCCCTTTACTTTCATTTTGAGGTAAACTCACCAAGATAACCTTACTCTCCAAACTTGGGTTAATGTTGTCATGTTCCCCTCTCTTGTAAAACAAATGTTTTCTTTCCTTTTCCCTGTTTTTTCCTCTGGATGGGTGACAAATACTGCTTACCTTAAGGTAAAAAGCCACACACAGACACACATTAAGCTTTTTAAGCAGTAAAGACAAAGCCTACATTGTTTTTTGTTCGTGTGTGTGTGTGTGTTACCATCTCAATCCAGAGGGAATATGTTAGGCACCAATCCAGGGTACATAAATGCTTCCAGCAACTTTTTCTTGTACATTTGAGGTTGCAGGTTATGTAAAATTCCAACCTGGTCAAAGAAATATTTCCGATATGTGGTGACTTACCTATTTTCACTGGTTTTCACACTCAAGAATTATCAACACTTTGTACTACCACCAGTGTTTCTAAAGAAGAACTCCAAATGCACCCCATAAGTCTGTGATCTAGTCAAAACCCAATTATAGCTTTAATTACAGCCTGCAAATGAAATTATGCTGCCTGAGTTGAAGGACAACTTTAAAGCAGAAATGACTGAGTGGTTCCCCCTTTCTTAATGAGTTGCTCATGAGTTCTCCCTTTAATCTTTTAGAGGAGGCTGTACTTTGACATCTCACAGAGCAGAGTAACGATGGCAGGAACATTTCTGTCAGTTATTGGCTAGGAAGTAATCTTTTGGGTTCTGCATGATTTGACACGGCCGTCAGGGGCACAAGTCAATACACCTTTCTGGAGGAGGAAGGAAAAGCTGAACAAACTGTAGAACACTGAAAACTGTCCTTTTTACGTTGAAAATTACTAGCAACTAGTCAAATCCTTTGGGGAAGTTGGGGTTTCAGACCCTTTGGGAAATAACTGGGTCCTGAAGACCTTTTACAAGCTAGTTCTGATTCTCTGAATAATAATATGTTATGGTTGAAATGCAGTTTATTGTTGGTTTCAGTTGTATTTTGCAGCTGAAAAAAATAAATGCATTATATTTGTCTGTTGTGTTGAGTAAATTTTTCTTTCTCTTAAATGAAGAACACTGAAACTAGTTTCCTGGAACAGATGAATAAGATTTACATTATCTGATGCTCTTCAATTTACACACAGAGCAAGATGCTGTTGATATATTCAGAATACATATCTTCTCTCTAGTCCATTATCTTTGCTACCTGTTTTTTTTTCACTTGCATCAAAATCTCAGAACCAGAAAACCTCAGAAATCTTGCTGTTGTATATATATACCGATTTTTTCACCAAACGTAAAAATAGGTTGCTTGCATAAAAAGTTTCATTATAAAAATGACCTCTTCGGCCTTTTAGTAGCAACTACTATTTATAGCAGCTAAGCCCCAAAGCAGTTTAAATCCTCAAAGCATTTTGATAAACTTTGTGTTTATTTGATATTGTATAGATGCATTCTTACACTGAAGCTGGTAAGAAAAAGCATGGTTGTAAAGTAAGGCCTTAAATATAAAAGGTTACTGCTAATTAACAGGTAATGTATAATATAGATAGTTCTATATGTTTAAGGAAATTATATGCTATTATTGTATTATTTGAATAAGCAAGAGCACATAATTATCACTCAAGTTACACGAAAGACATTTAATTTTAATAGGAGCTGGATTTTACTTTAAATGATGTAATGTAAATGAAAAAACATAGAACTAATGTATTAAAATACAGGGGATATATTGTTTCACTTCAGCAATAATTATGAATGATACTGTTCAGGATATAGAAGTGAGTATATGGCTACATGCTTAGTGAAATTCATGCCTTCCATGGTAATAGCTGATTCCTCAAGGGCATTCACCTTTAAAATACATGTTGAAGAAAGAGTGTGAGATTTGCAATTTGCAGTTGGTCTGTGACGGGCAGACCCGTGCATCTGCAACCCAGGCGTTGCCAGTTCTGGTGCCCCAGTCGCAGCTGCTTTGGGCTTTCCATTGTGCAGATAATTTGCAACTCTAAGCAGAAACATGAACTTCTTTGCCATGGTTCACTGGCAATTTTATCATCATATTTATACAGCGAGCAGGCTGACGACTCAAACTCCCACAGAAAGTGGCAGGGTACGGATCTGTAGGCGACTTTAAAGAGACAGCTTTGGTAAATTATAACGGAGATTTTTCTCTTGTACTAGCCAATTGAAATAACAATAAGGCATGGCGAAAAACTTATGCACCCATATGGGCAAAGCATGATAAGATTTCATACAGCACGCAAAATTTAAAAAAATGCATTATCCTCATGCATGACACAAGCTTGGTTATCAAATCTCCAAAGTATGAAATGAACTCTGTCCCCAGAAAATATTTACATTTGCACAAATTCTTCTCTGAAATGCAACTCTCTTGAGCTGCAACATCGCTCAATCTCTTGGTTTTGCTTGCAGTAATTTTTAATCCTACGACAAACCTCACCATTCAAAGGTTATGAGACAAGTTCAGGAGACTGGGTTAACAATCATGAAATTTAAAAAAAATGTTTGTGTTCTCCATATTAGGATTTAGAGACCACTTTCTTAGCCTTTTCTTTGTGGTGAAGAACAAAACAAATTTACCACAATTCTCCCATAAGCTCTAAAACTCCAGAGTCACTCATCACGAAGTTTTTTGAAGTGGAACTTTTATAAAAATACCAACCATAATGAGATTCAAAGGAAAAGCATTAGCTTGAAATATGAGTAGCATTTTGGGGATCAAAGTATTGTTAATCAAATATCCATCTGAAATGGTGTCACTGGCTAGTTACTTTAGTGACTCTTTCCTACAAAAACTTGCTTAGGAAATAAGATATTATTTATATTTGATCTTCTTTGTAAATCCGAGAGATCTTCTGTAATTATTGTTGGAATACCTATGCGATGCAAGATATGTAATTATTTACATGGTTATCTGGCAATTTGATCAAATGGCCACAGAGTAGTGGTCACCCGCCCTTGAGGGTGAAGTTCAGATTATTCCGGTATGATAGATAAGAGTACCCGCCTCTACTTGGCTCACACGAAGCTTTCTGAAGTGGAGGAGGATGTATTATAAACTGTGGTTTATTCAAAACGCGATTTTTCAGACAGACCCCTGCACCTTTTAATTTCCATGTGTGAGCTTGAATGTAACATTCCCACAGTAATGGATCCTGGTTTGGAAAATTTGGCGTATGATAACATTGTGCTTGAAAATAGTCAAAATCTGTAAGGGAGCTGTAAATGAGGAGAGATTTAATAGCAGAAAAGTGAAGAAACAGATGGATTTGTGAATGAGGCACGTAGAATAGGAGTAGGGGCATTGCCTTCTACTATTTTATTAACCATGTACTGTCAAGATAATCATGAGCTCACCAGCCTTCCAATTCTTGAGAAAAACTTCCCCCCTTACTGAAAGCGGGTAAGGAGAATCAGCTCATGAAAGACCTATGAAGTGCTTAGAAAACTTTCAACTTAACTCATCTTCTCTTAATATTACAAGGATATAATCATAACGCTGCCCTTCAGTTAAACCTATTTAATGTCGTCTTAATGTCAAAGTGAGAATGTCTTAAATGAAGAGTTTTATTTTACCTTTAACTGATTTCCACTCCAAACTGAGGAAAGCACACAGAAGGCATTACAGACAACCCTTTCTGTCCTTTGGGCAATTGTAACAATAAACAAAACGTCCTTTTTCGTGCACAAGGAAAGTGCCAATTTCTCTTCAGGGACTGTCAGGGGAGTTTAGATGACAACCTGTGACGCGGTAATCTGCAAACCCACTAATATTTTCCTTGCTAGAGGCGAGATTAAAATTCAGAATTTCTGATGCATCTTTGAATGTAAACCCCTTTTGAGTCAGATACTGAATTTCCGGGTAAAGATGGGGACAGAAGCGTAGAAGAACAACTACATTCGATTAGAACAGAAAGCCAAGGAAGAATGTATTGGATTACCTCTTCACCAAGCTGCCATTTTACTAATTACACATACAATTTGTGCATATGCTCTGTTATTTTATACTTTGAATGGCCCAAAACTGCAACAGCAGCATTCCCTGTGAAACGCTTTCCCTACAATGCACTTTGGTAAGGATCAGATTCGTTTTCTTTAGTTATGTGTACAAATTCTTCAGGTGAAACTATCAGAAGGCATCTGCACCAAACTTACAACATGCTGGTTAAAAAAGACAACTGTCTAAGTTTTTTCTATTCCAACTTCTCAATCCAGATCTATAGCTTATTTTTGTTTTTTTTTTACATATTTCCTCTATGTAAAAAAAATGGAAACAGGCTTGAAGGGTTTTATTACCCCAAATGAATTTCTGATAATTTTCTCAAAAGAATTCTCATATGAACTTTGATGAAAACTAAGTTATTTTTGTAAAACACCACTAGTATTGAATAACGTTGAATAATTTTTTGGAATAATCTTTTTCAATGAAAAATGTGTCTGGAGAAGTAAACCAGGCAGTTCTTTATGCACAGATGTATGCTGCATCCAAACAACAAGAATCAATTTTAAAGTTAGCACAGCAGCAATTGCCTGCCTTTCATCAAATATTTGTGCGGATCGCAAGCCGATGGGATATTTACTCACACGTGGCCCTTACTATCGCTCACGTAGACGTACAAAAGCCAGGTCAGAGGTTGCTGATAGAGAAGCCCCCGTGAGCCCACCACTCGCAGGAGCGAGCACACCTCCAGGGAGGCGGCAGCTCATTTGGATGGGTCGGGCTGAGCCGGGTGCTGCCGGGGCCATGCCGGCTGGTGGCGGGGAGCTGGGCTTCTACAGCCACCCCATCAGCAGCCCATCTGCGCCTTTGGGCTCGGGGGAGCTGAAGGAAAGGCCTGGGTTTTTTGCAGCTCGGCAGTGGAAAGTCCTCTGCTGGTAATTAAAGTAGATGAATAGAAAAGGAAAAGCTGGAGAGCATCAAACTCGCATAACCCGTCTGAATCTCTTCTAGCAAGTTATTCCCAAATAGCTGCAGCTAAGCTATGACTTACAACTGCAGCCAAAAACTTCAGGGCTTGGCAGAGCAGGGGCTCTCACAGCTTGCTGTGACAGGAGTCAGACAAGGTATTCGAGAGGAGTCAGGAATTCCTCAGCATCCATTATAATGAACATCTGCTCTTCTGCACAAGCAAACAAGAAATACCTCTCGCTGTAAGAAACCATAGATGTTCTTGTACCTTCAGCTTGGGGTCTGCTTTCAGGTGCACAGCTGCAAGTTAAAAACGTTATTCCTCCCCTGTTCTTTAGCTCTGGGGTAGAAGTTTCACAGACACCAGCCCCTGCCCCAGCACCAGTCCAATGCCGCCAGGGACGGCTCACAGTGTCCCTCCTAATGGAGGAACAGACTTTCCAGGGGCTCCACTGCCAATGACAGGCAGCTGTACCGCTCACTAATTTACACAGATACACCTTTCTGGTTCTCACCCTTTCATCTGGCGCTGGAAACTTGGTGGTACGTTTGCGGTGCCAAGCCTTTGCCAGCCCTGCAAACTGAGCTGTGGTTTGGGGGAGCTGGCCGGGAGGCAGAGTTTCACAGAGCGTGGCTGACCGATGTGTTCCCTCTAGGCCAACACTTCCAAAGCAAGCCACAGAATGACTCTGGAAAAGGTGTTAAAAGGGAGTTTTACAGAAGTTACCTCTCTCCTGGCAATTTCCCTCAGTATGTGGGCTTTGTACCTTTAGGCTGAAATACCGACTGCAACATGGCAAATATCAGAAGCATAAACTGTGGCACTGTATGAGTTTTTTGTTTTGAGATATCCTTACAATGTACGTACATGTGTAAAATATGGTTGCAAAGAACAGGTCTATCATGTCTTCTGGTGTAGAAATAACTGCTGTGCAATTGGAACAACTTTTTATTTCTTGGTCTTATGCATGAAGTAGGACAATTACTCCATTACTGTGTCCAATTCTGCAGCCCCTACTACAAGAAAGATATGGACGTGCTGGAACGTATTCAGAGAAGGGCCACGAGGATGATCAGAGGGGTGGAGCACCTCTCCCATGAGGACGGGCTGAGAGAGTTGGGGTTGTTCAGTCTGGAGAAAAGAAGGCTCCAAGGAGACCTTATAGTGGCCTACCAGTATCTTAAGGGGGCCTACAAGAAAGCTGGTGAGGGACTTTTTAGGATGTCGGGTAATGGTAGGACTAGAGGGAATGGATTAAAACTAGAGATGGGACGATTCAGACTGGATGTTAGGAAGAAGTTCTTAACCATGAGGGTGGTGAGACACTGGAACAGGTTGCCCAGAGAGGTGGTGGAAGCCCCATCCCTGGAAGTTTTTAAGGCCAGGCTGGACGGGGCTCTGAGCAACCTGATCTAGTGGGAGGTGTCCCTGCCCATGGCAGGGGGGTTGGAACTTTGGAACTAGATGATCTTTAAGGTCCCTTCCAACCCGGACAATTCTATGATTCTATGATTCTAGGCAACAGATGCTGAACAGAGGAGTTAGTTAGTTAATAAACGAAATGCCTGCTGTGTTCTCCATACAGTTAAGCACCTCATTCATTTAATAACTTGTTTATTCCTTTAGATATGGTGGATCGATAAAGTTCAGTAAGGCAAAATGATAGATTGAGGACAGACAGTGGGCCTTCACCACCACTTTGTAATCAATCGATGTGTACTGCAGTTGCAAAGTCATTGCAGTATTACTGCTACCACTATTGCTACAAACCATCCAAAATAATGTGTGGTCCCGCTGGGGAGAAACATTAGTGGAAATCAGAAGATCAGCCATAATTGTACCTTTGACGCAACCTTGATGTAAGAAGGTAGAAAGCCTGAGCTGGTTTCTCAATTAGGTGAATTTTTGGAGAACAAGACATTGCTTGTGATTGCGTTGTTTTCCAGATAAGGAAAATATTTTTGGCTCCAGCTCTGTAATAAGGATGCAGTTTCAAAAGCAATACACACATTTAAAAAAAACAAAAGAGAGAGAAGCACAGTCCTAGGCATTCTTGGCTTCATTACATTCCTGTGTTCGTTCATCTCCATTTCAACCGTAATGGGATAAGTAAGCTGATTGAGGAAGGATAACAAGCCAGATCAGAGTGAAACATATTTGGAAGTCTAATAAACTCGAGTAACTTGGAATGTGTTTGTTTCCTAAGGTAACTCAACACTGAAAGTAGACACAGCAAAATACTGTGGGGAAGTCCTGAATCAAAATTCAGCAACTAATCTATAATCTGTTAAATGTTGCATTTCTCACACTGGATAAACTAAGCATCTAGTATTTGCAGGCACAAACAAAAAACTGAACTATTGTAGCAGACAACTATTAAAAGCATAAACCTCAAAGTACTTAATAGCCGCAAGCATTAACTGCTGCATCATATGAACAGAATATTTTTGAACGTGTTTCGGATACATGTAATCTAAAAAAATAGATCTACAGTATGACAAAGTTACTATGAATACTACATGTTCGTTAGGGGAAAAAAAAAAAGCAATCTTCCTTACCTGCTATTGCTTCAAGAGTAGGGATTGCAATAGTGCTGTAAGTGCTAATGCATTTACAGGACCACGTGCAAACTAAGGTTTCCTCTGCATTTTCCAGGCCTGGCAATCTGTCCATGAAGAAAGAGCCCCACTGTTTAGACACAAAGTATGGAGCTTGGGGCTGATCTCCCTGAAAGAAAAAATAATAAGTATGTAACTTCAAAAAAAAAAAAAAAATCTTCTTTCTTCATGCAGCCACAAACATTATCTTAAGGAACTCCAGTGTTTCTCCGATTTTCTGGGAAAACTGTATTGTATCTCAGGAGCAATGTGACTTTAAAATATTATAAAGAAAACATCATTTTAAACACCTCCCTGGAGGTGTTTAAAAAAAGGGTAGATGGGGCACTTAGGGATATGGTTTAGAAGTGGCTCTTGTCAGGGTAGGTTAAAGGTTGGACTCTATGATCTTAAAGGTCCCTTCCAACCTCAACAATTCTGATTCTATGATTCTATGATTCTATGAAAAACAATAACAATCTTCTTCCCGTAAGTCCCCAAGCTCCTGTTTACGCAATTTATGGATTCCCTAGGACATAAAAAGTTGGCTTCAAATATTTTTCCCTTAAAAAATCTTCCCTTTTCCCTGTTTTTCTGTTTTCAATAGCGTGAATAGCCTGCTGCCTTTCATTGCTGGAGAAGCTGGGTAGCTGCAGCACAGAGCGTAACCCAGCTGGGAACTCCTCCCAGGAGAAAGGACCCTTCTGGTGCTGGATGGAGTAACTGCAAAGGATGCATCATGCCACCTGTGTCACGTTATCTGTTTCTGAGATGAGGAATGAGTGAGAACAGAGCCGCAGGATCCATGGAGAGCCATTCAGTTGCCTAGCAAATTGTGAAAAATTTATTTTTTTTCATGTATATTTTCAGACAACAACATGTAGACTCATTATGTTTTAAAGAAAGCACTAAAGCAGCATTGGGAAAACTGATTTTTTTTAGCAGTTCATCTTGAAACCTGCTATATATTGCCATGAGCAGCCAGAAAAAGCTCCAGGAGGCCTCTACAGAAAGATGAAAAAATGGAAAACAAAACTGTGAACTACACCATTGAAATCTGTTTAAGTCATTTGCGTGCAAAGTATCTTTTCAGACCAGCAAAGCATAGAAGAACAGATATCCTTGCGTGTGCCTCCAGATTCGTGAACTTTTGTACTTTATTTTCCATTTAACTGCTTTCTTAATAGTTTTGAGAATCTGCTGGAATAGTATGTGTTTATGAGAGAGGTCTGTGGCTTTTGATCACAAGAAGGCTGTTGATCCAGCCGAGCAGATCACGTCAGTAAACACAGAGACATTCTTTTTGTGATTGTGTGTGACGGTTTTTTCTCTGAGCATAGCTGCGCGTGGGGAGGAAGTATTGATTTGATTTGGAAAAATACAGATATTGGTTTCTGTCTTCTGATGTAAATAGGCTGGAAAAAAACTCCATATCTTTTGTTTCAAAACAAGCAGCTAACTTAAGAACTGGGCTCTTTTGCCGTTTGTTTTTTTTTGCCTCAAACACAGGGACAGCATCTTACTTTTTTTTGCCAAATCTTATCTTTCCATGCAAATCCCAGGACTTCACATCAGTTATAATTAAATGTAGATGCTATGCTGAATTAAATCTGTTTCCAGCTGGATAACACATACAGAAAATTCTTAAGGCCATTACAGCTGTTCAGGTGATTAATCGAAACAACCACCCCAGTACTAGCCCTGCATAAAAGACAGAGCCTTGTTTATTGACAAGAGAAAAAATCTGAGGCTTCTGCTTTTTGAAATGTATAGTTGGTTCAACAGGCAATTAAAATTGCAATCTGAGGCAATGAATTGATTTTTTCAGAGATCTGATTCTCAGAGTGGGAGTTTCTTCCTTATTAAGGAGGAAGGATTTACATTTTGGATTTCCAGCCCAAGCCCTTAGTAAAACCAAACCCAGTCAGACACAAGAGTTGTCATCAAGTCATCTGGTAGAGAACTCCCATCATTTTGCTACTGGCTTATCTCCACATGACAGGGGCAGTTTGGTAGGCTAAATCTCGATCTCAAATCTGAAAAGAGCTGTCAAAACTCTGCCCACATTCTTAGGAAGCATCAGGCGTTGCTCCACTTGCCATCTCTAACTGATGCCTAGAAGATGTCCGTATCTTATCTGCAGCACAGACCACGTACCATGAATCTATCTATACATCTGTGAAATGAGCTAAAAGTCCCCTGTTAACACTGCTACTCCTTGCATGCCTGGAGGCACACATTCAACAGTGGGGCCGAGGAGCTCTGGAAGGTGCACCAGCTACTCCTGTAGTCCCCAGACAGAGGGTTTGCTCTGGCAGCAGGACAGTAGATCCTGGGAAGTGCTGAGCAATCCCTCTTTCTTATGCAAAACCCCCAAGCCTGTGGTGTTGCTCTCAGGCATATTGGTCAGACAGCAGCAGGTCAGATGTTGATTGTGTCAGTTGAGGGTACAAAGCCTCCAAGACTATGTCTAGACTTCAAAGAAATAAAGATGGTACCAGCATTCCCCAAGTCCCAGGGCTTCCCACTAAGTTAAACCGCCTGGAATACTTACTATCGCCTTTGCTTTATTAACTGCAGACAAATAGGGCCTGTTAACAGAGCAGACAGAATCTGCTAATGGGACCCTTGGGTAACACTGATTTGTCAGCTTACAAATGACATTTCTAAAACACGAATAGGCAGGGAGCTGAGCTCTGAAGTTTTTCTCCATTTGGTAAAGAGATGAAAGAAAGAAGGATGTAAAGGAGACGGGAGTGAAAAATCAAGCTGTTAGGATTTTTAAAAGGCGTTATTTGGATGGAGACTTGCCATCTTTGTACCAGGTGCAGAGCGCCAGGATTACTTTACTGCATCCAACACGACGGATGCTACTGATGGCTGCATGCTTTGTGCCAAGGTAGTAACGCCACCACCGACTCTTAGGGCCAGAAAAAAATCAATGTTCAAACTACACTTTTGCTGGTATAACACCAAGTATTTGAGGTGTTTCCACCGGCACTACTGTGCTGGTCACAACAACCAGATGTCCCCGAGTAACACAGCCATACTGGGTGTGGAAAAGGGCAAACCTGCCCCAACCTGCCCAAGAGCCTAACTTTTGCACAGAACCTACCCCCCACAAGTCATGTGCAAATATAAAACACTTCACTCATAATTACTGTAGCTAAACTTCAACATGGATCACTATAAGCAGACTTCCTTTAAAATAAAACACATTTCACTTCAGGATATTGCTTTAAGGTTATTGCTTTACCTCACCAGGCTTCACAGACAGCCCATCAGGTTGTTCCTGAAAGTACTGTTAGATTTGTCTTAAAGATAAACAGGAATAAAGAGACAAACAGAGCCAAAAGGCACAGAGTAATTAGCCCTTGTCTAAGGTCATGCTGAAGGAGTAGGGAAATTCGGGGAGGGGCAGGGGGTAAAGGGCTCTGACCTCCCAACCAACCAGTCTCTAGGCAATACTGTAAAAATTAGTTTTTCCTTCTAACTGGAAAAATATCATCTATATCTGCCAATAAATACTTTGATTTCTGCTCCATTCATTCCTATAGCCCAACGTTTTTACACACTGACGAGCTCCTCTGTAATCATTTCCCTCGAAATCCTGGGACAAATTCCAGCTTTTCTTTGAGTTTTCATTGATAGAATTGATCACACATTTAAAGAACAGAAGGCAAATACAAAGCCTCCGGCCAAGCAAACAAACCCCCAAATCTAGGGGGAATCTTATTTCAACACAATGCTTGGTGGTTTTTTTTCCCCCTGCATGCTGCAATTCACTTAGGAGCTGAGAAATTGCATGAATAGTTTTTAGTTTGCTATTCTCTTCCTCATTTGCTTATGACTCATATACTTGAAAGAACTGCAGTTACTATAATTTCACAGTTATGTGTATCTGGCTTATATCATGCATTTAATTGAAGGGAAAAGACAAAAACTGCTAATGAAAATGGAAATTACGAGCCTCCTAGTTTGTGTGTGAGGAGGTTGTTTTCTTTCTCTCTCTCCATTGGTGATGAAATACCAGTCAAACAACTGAAAACAGGTTTTTGTAATTTCTTTCTGAAAGATGCAACTGCAAATTAGAAGTGATACTTTATTTCTTTAATAATATTTTGTAAAGACTGATAGAAGGGAGGGTAGCATCTTGTATAACATTTTCAGTCCCTCTCTGTACACACAGCATGGCATGGAAAATCAGCAATAGCAGTGTATTTTTTTTACTGCCAATGAATTATAAGGCTGATGAACAAGACTAAATCTAATCTGTTAGTGCCTCATTTTCCAAAAACACCTGACTTCGTACAACCATTTGAATTGGCTTTTCTCCCCTCTTAAACAAAGGGTTAATGGGAGAAGTTGATTAGGGGAATGAAAATAAAACTTTCATAGGCTTGTAAGGGGAGTCCCTTTGAACTAGTCCTGTTAAGTTAGTGGTGTCCAGTCAACTGCAGAGATATGGATGTGACCTGTTGTTCAGACTCCAGTGAGCAGCGTGGTAATGAAATAACACCCCTGACCTGCCACGGCCCCCCTGGTTCAGGTTCCTTTAATCAATGCAATTCATTTCTCCCTTGCTTGCTTGCTGTCACTGGTAGCGGATGTAAACTGAACAGGGGTTGTGCGTGGCAGGGGTGGTGTCTCCCCAAGATACTGCAATCTCTTATGAGGAATGCTACAGCGTTAGTGAAATGTCGGGCACCTGTCTAAAAGTCTCAATCTCCTGCTTGATAACTGCAGCGATAGAGAAGATGGATCTTGTGGGCAGTCGACCAGAGGTATCGCAACAAGACAAAACAAAATCATCATTGAGGGCTTAGAAACACATCCCTCAATAAATTTTTCTTTGTACTTCCAGAGAAAAAAAATAAAACTATTTCTGAGTGTCTTTTTAAAAAGATGTGCTTTAAAACCATATATTGAACATGCTTAAGAAACCATGGTTGAATAAAAACTCCTAAACCTTACAGAGATGGAAGTTCTGTGCAGCAATGGAGCAGAGTCTCCAGTCAGAGAATGGACAAATTTATGTAGGAGAATGAGTTATTTTTATAGCATTTACTAATTAAATCAAATTATATTAACCTATGTAGCACTACTACTCCCTCTTCCTTCACACACCCCCACCCCACCTCCCCACCCCTTACTGAGAAACACATTTTTCTTGATAGGAGACTTGAGTTTGTGTATCTTAATTTTTGTTTTCTACAACTCAGGAAAAAGCCTACACATTCATGATTACATTTCTTTATTTCAGTGACTGATATGTCTTTGTCTGAGCTTAGATTAGAAATGAGGATAGTGAGGAAAAATATTAGATACGTCTATGTTACATCTATATTGTTTTAGTCCCATTGAAGATATCCTTTTCTCCATAAAAAACAGGGGCTTTTAAAATTCTCCTTAGTCAGATTAAAAACATCTCTAGTATAAAAGCACCCCACAAAAAAACTTCCTATCAGCAAGTTAACTTTTTAATCACAAACAGTAATTATTAAAGAAAAAAAAGCTTAAGTGCTTTTCAAAGCAAAGTGCAAAAAGCCTATATATCTCTCTCTCTGCAATTAGAAGAAAATGACCTATTTATTTAGAAACATAAGAAAAGAAGAAACACTGCAAACGGAGGGTGAAGCTGCAGTGTAGCTCCTTCATAGGACATGCTGGAGGTTCAACGCTGACGCCTTGGCTATCGGAGCGCCATTCCCCGTCTACTTTGTTCTTCGGCAGCAGAGAGAAAGATAAACCATAGTAACCTTCCACCTTCTGTGAGGGAACTGAAGTGAGGCAGTTGTGCTGAGGCCCTCCTTCCCAGCTGCGAGCAGCCTGGAAATGGCATTATTTATCTGAGGTAACTATCAGTAGTCTGCATGGGACCAGACGTTGAAACAGTCCCTCTTATCTGAGCACAGCTGCCACTGAAATAAACAACCTATGAGGGAAGCAGCAAATTAAAAGTTCTTTGTGTATCAGGAAAGCACAAGCAAACTGTATTTCATGGAGAGAGAAAGAGAGCTTTAAAACAATCTAATAAAAATTCCTCCGTGTTTAGAGTTGTCCGTGACACGCAGGGAAACATCATGAACTTGGCAGAGTTCAGGTGATGGACTTGCGATAAGCAGCCATGAAATTTCTCCGTGTAGGACGCAGGGCAGGTTCTTGTAACTGAAACGACAACTACGGTTTTTGTTTAAGGGACTGCACATACAGCTCTTTTTCTGAGGTCTGGAATTTAGCTGCGGGTAGAGGCTCTGCGTCACCCATGCAATGCTGAGCTGGGGCAGGACGGCACCTCCCAGTGTGGCCAGGAGGGTACATCTGTGAGGGATGCTGATGCTGCCAGCAGCCTGGTAAGATAAGCAGGCTCATTCTCAGCACAGGTGGCATGAGGCTTCTTTGTAACTTTCTTATGTTCCAGGAAACACCTGCAAGGAACCCTTACCTCATATTTTCCTTTCTTCTCCAAGGGCTCAGATTCAGTCTCCGCAGGCACCGTAACTTTGTCCCCTAGAAGTTCCTCTAGGATGAAGACAGTTTCCCAGTTGCTATAGTGATGTGCTGGGAAAATATCTGAGTGCATGCTGTCACCAAAATAAACAACCTACGAGGGAAGCAGCAAATTAAAAGTTCATTGTATATGAGGAAAACACAAGCAAACTGTATTTCACAGAGAGAGAAAAAGAGCTTTAAAACAACCTAATAAAAATTCCTCCGTGTTTACAGTTGGCCATGACACACAGAGATCTTATTAATGTCACAGTTTGGGGTTTTATCTTCAACCAGCTCCGTAAGGAAAAGGCTGGCCCCGCACACCCTCCTCGCTCTCACCCTCCAGGGGCATTGCACAGGGATGCCCGGCTGGGACCGGCATGCGGGACACCGCTGAGATTTTCGATGGACAGAAATAGCCTGCCAGAAAGCAGTGGAAAAGACTACCAAGAAAATACCCTAAACAATGGGAACGAATTATGGACAGCTTTGGAAACAAGTGAGAACACGGAGCATCTCTCGATGACTCAGAACCCTTCTGTGCCCAGGGGGTAGTTACCCACTAGGAAAAACGTGCTCCCACCATCTTCAGTGGCATTTTCACCCATCCAGACCTGTAACTCAAACAACACGATCCTAGTTTTCACTGATGCCACCTTTTAATCTATTTGGTCTGTTTCCTCAGGGAGATTGCCTATTTCCTGATGACAATCTGATTCTCCTCCAAGCTGCCAAAATGCATGACCATGCACAGAATAAAACATCCAGAGTTTACATATTCTACCGACAAGAAGACTTATATGCTGCTTCCAGTGCTGGACTGCAGTCTGTTAAACAACAGCAAGCATAACCAGAACAAAAACTGTGACTGATCACATCAATAGCTTTAATGAAAGCTTGTCTGGAGAATTTTAGACTGAAACAGGGTATTTTCAGACAGATTTACTCTCACTTATACCTTGGGATCCAGCTTGCCAGTCATCTTCTTCAGTAGTTCATAAAGTTGGATAGCGTTGCCTTGGGAATACCAGCCGGGCTTGTCCAGCGATAGCAGAGCCTCCTGCTCCTCGTCATTCTCTGAAATCACCAAGCAAAATCACTCGTCGTTAGTGAGAACAGCCCACGCTCCTGTATTTGTGAGACGCGTCAGAAGCTGCCTGTGCACAGCTTGGAGACCAGGGTCTATTTTGACATTAAACCAGCTCCAGTGTCTGGCTCGAGTCCTGGTACTGACAGTGGGTTTGGTCAAGGTGTTTGGTAGCTGGGGGTAGGCAGGCTTTTGTGAGAAAAGAAGCAGCTGAGCATCGTCTGCAAGGGCTACAGAAGAGCTGAGGAATCAAAGCCATAGGCTTTGCCTCCCAAACACTGCAGGAAGGCAGGAAACCACGTGGACCAGACTGATGGAGGAGCTGCTACAGATCTAAGGTGGAACCATGAGATAAGACAGACTGTAAGAGACAGCATGTACCTTTCCCCACAGACAAATTATCTACTGCGTTTAAACACTGATAAAAATACAACAGAACAGGCTGAGGTAGCTCTTATGGGGATTCTCCAGCCTTGGATCAGCACAAACAATGAGCAGTTCCACTTATTATTCAGTCTTGAAGAAATGATGAGAGGACAATATTGCTGGCTGGTGGTGTAATCCACACTGGCATAAATCCACACTAGCAGTTGTCAGTGAATTGGAAAAATCAATAGAAGCTTGAAACTCCCCCGGTCATCATCGAACTGTGCCATAGGCTTCATTTCCAGCTGGTCCCAAAGCAGCAAGATCTGTCCTGGTGTCCATGTAACCCTATTGCTCATTCAGATCCATGTGCTGTCGCCAGATGAACTAACTTTAGCTTCTTGCTGAAGCCAAAATACTAGCCTTAGTGAACCGAAGAACTAGAATTTCATCAGAAATATTAATATTCATGTCTTCTGTCTATTGAAGTGGTAAAACAAAAGGGTGATTTTGTTATTCAGTCTCAATCAAACACATCTTATTTTTTATGCTACAGACTGAGGGGTTAGAAGCCAGTACAGTACTTCAATCGGACTTAAGCGTAACATCAGGACTTCAGTTTTTCTCCTGCTTTTTGGAATTTTTTTGAAGTACTTAAAATGTGTTAGGAAGAAGACTAAGACGGAGTAAACTTCACGTGGTTAGAGACTGCTGAAAGCTGGAATGCACATTTTGGAGAACAGTGAAATGACCAGGGAGCTTTATGTTTAACAGCGCTGAAGATGTATATGGTGCACTACATTGGTCCTTGAAAGAAATAAAAAAAGAAGCAAAAAGAGGAAAACAGGTATGTGGAGAGAGGCAGTAAATCATTCTTTAATATTATGAATCTAAGAATTTGAATAAACACAGGATTTATTCTCAGACAAAACAATTCCATATTAAGGGTGTTTTATAAACTAGGAAAAAACAAGGAAATTCGAAGTTGACACTAACAATTCACATAGAACTTGTGTGGAAATGCCTTTTCCTTTGTTCTTCTTCAGAAACCTAACGATAATAATAGTAAGTATGATAGCATCCATAAAAAAAATCTTAATTTCCTGACTTTTAAAATACTTTTGACTTCACAACTTTTGCTCAAACAGAAGCTGTTAAACTTCACTAAATTTGTTTTATTTTCCCTGTATTTTTAGGCATATTTGTAAGGCTGGCTGAACGAGTAGACACAATCTTCAGACAATATGGACATAGAAAAAGAAACTTAAGAAAACAACTCTTTTCAGTCGCTATCAAAAGTTTATTGAAATTTGTGAAGGTTTGTCTCATTGTCTCTCCATTCACTCAGTCAGAAAAATACTAGAGAAAAATGGAGCTATTATGAGAGGGATTTTCAGAATAACACCACTGCATTTGCAAACAGGAGCCCTGTGTATTCCTGCAGCACCAGAAGGCTCCAGCAAAGAGCAAGACCTTGCTTTGCTACCTCTATGGAAAGGCATGAGGGGCAGTCCTGACTGAAAAAAATTCCCTCTAATTACAAGGTAGAAGATCTCTCACTCTGTGAGACCTATTACTCTCACCCCTAGCAATGGGATTCATCTCACTTAACTTGATGCATCCGGAATTTAGGCTTCTAATTTACAGTTACAATCTGAACTAGTCGGCCAGGGTCCCTTAGTAGGTAAAAGAGAGCACAAGAAGCACTTTACAGAGGTTCCAGCTCTGGAGAAGGAAAGGATTTAAGTTAGGAACTTCACTTTTAGGCAGCGAAATGAAGGGATATTTCAAAGCCTGGTTTCCTCCTCTATGTTTGGAGGCAGAAAACAGCATTGAGATGCCTAATTCATTATGGGAACATCTTGATTTTGGAAGGAGCTTCAGAAATCTGAGGAATTAAAAGATGTCCTTTATAATATTTGAGTTGTAGGGTTGTAGGGGTAATGACTCCGAACTGACAAACCTTGCCTCAAAGCATCTCATATGGCTGCTTGTGGTCACACACCTAGGGGTGACTGTGTCTATTTTATTTCTGTAATCTGAAGTGGGAAGAAATTAATGGTGTTTCAGTTGCAGCAAGTCATTAATGAGAAGGGTTTCTAATCCACTTACACTGTCCTCGTGGCAAAATATTGTCAAGAAAATTGTCCTTCAACACTGGGTCTTAAGGCCTCTTGTAGTAGTTCTGCCATGTAAAAATTGATGCACAACAACTTAAAACCCTATTAATGACACCTTTATCTCTGGCCTTGTATTGTATCCTTCAGATAGCAGTTACATGACAGCGCTGAAGACATCTGCAAATTTCCTGCGAAAACACTGCATAAATGTGATTATGGTAGTTCCTAATATATTTTAGGTATTCCAAGCCTAACGCTGGCTCCACTCAGACAAGAGGAAAACTGCTGCTGACTCTCCTTCCACTTTGCTGTTATTGATTCGTAAAAGTTCATTCCAAGGTCAGAAATGCTATAAATATTCCTTTAGCAGGAAGCAACACATATACAGGCAGGGATGCTAATGCTTCAGGGTCTTACAAGCTGGGAGGAAAAGGAGACATCCTGATAATTTCAAACAGACTGGATAACCAAAAAGAATTCCTCAGATGATTTAGATAGAGCGACTTGCTTCCTTCTAAAGTCTAATATATCACTGCAACCCAGATTCCTGTAGGCTGAAAACGTGCCGCGACAAGAAATGTGAAGGTAGCAAGCAAGTAAAACTAAAATAATTAAATCCAGAAAATCATTCTATTAAAACACTCGCCCAAACCTCAACAGTGATTCAGAGCAGTTTTCCTGAGGGGAAGTTACTGTTCCTTTTTAAAAACAACAACAAAAGCTTGACTCATGCTGGGGCAATATTAATATTGCTGGAATGGCAATTTGCATATTGGCGTGTCTAACAGCTTGGGAGATGTTTTCTGATTGAGAAAGGTACTCCCATCACCATTAACAGACATGGTTTTTCAGATAAAGCAATTCACTAACAAGACTCAATATCCTTTTTCTTGTGAGAATTTTCTTGCGAGAATTTTCTTGCCTGCCTTTAAAGGTGTGTTGCAGGTTTATAACATGGGCTGAAGAACATCTGGTTTCACTCTGAAGGAATACGCAAAAAATAATCAGTGAAGCTTACTCCCATCTAAATGACAACTGATGGTAATTTAGTTTGGCACAGAGTTGCTCCTTGGGAAAGACTCTGCACATGCTTGCTTACTGCCGTCTGCTTTGGGGTGATACCCGACCAGATGGAAACCTAAACAACACGCAGTTGTGTCCACGCGGCATGTTCAGCCGTTCAGGGTCTGAACCTGGAGCTCTATCCCTAACCAGGCTGGCGTTTACGCTGTTAAACCCCAGCCCATAGGACAAGGCTCTCGTTTGGGAAGCTGGAGGTTAAGAGAGGAGCTAAGAGGTCAGGGTGAATTTACGCTTTGCCGGTTATTCACCTATACTCAGCCACACCTACGCTGAGGATAACTTTCATCAGCACACCACCCCTGAGGCCACCACGGTGGGCTGCTCCTCCAGCTGGGAGCCCTACGGCCAATGTTGGTAACACGCCGGGGCGAGGATCGGCGAGTGACTCACCCGAGAGCCCGAGGACACCTCGCAGCTCCTTGGCTGGGCAGAGAGGAGGGTCAGAAAGCAGCTCTGAGTGCCCAGAGGCCATGCTAGCCGAAGAGGCATTAGGTGTAACTGCAGTGCGTGTAGAGCTCCCCAGCAGCCCCTTCTCCAGCCTTCCTAGCTTTCATACAAATCTAGTTAGAGTGGCTATTAGGGTTACTGGTTTATTTTGTCCCTTTGAACTGTGCAATAGAATAAAAGCATGCGGTGATGCTGTTCCTACTTGTGCCGGTACCTGCTCCTGCCTCTCCCTGCCGATGGGCAGCTCTTGTGGGCTCTCACCGCAGGTGGGCATGTGTGTTTAGCACACGGAAGCCCTGGTTGCCACCTCAGGGGGCTATTGTAAAACAAGTATGCTTTATGATCCACAACTATCATGCTGATATGCCTCTCTGCAATTTAAATTAATGCCATTTCAGGCCCTGAGGGCATTAATAGAAAAGCCGGGTTATGTTCCAGCCTGGCCTGCAAGCACAGTCTGATTCTAGATGGCATTTCGAGCTCACTTGAGAAACACAAACTCTTTTCCAGAAGGGGACTCAGGGCAGGAAACCACATTGTTTTACAGTCGAGACAAAGGGACCCGCATAAGTAAAATCCTTCTGGTGGCTTCTGCCAGTCGCAAAGGTAATGAGATGGGATGACATAAGCTACAGAGTTCCCCTGCAGGAATGCTCTCCATGAAGAAAGTAGGTACTTAAGAGCTTGCTGGGTGTAAAGCTTCATGTAGGCACCCTTCTGTGGGGTACTACCCCAAGTACCTATGTATGGGCCAACCACCTTTCCTGAGTGTTTCCAGAGTTTATGCAAGTATTGCTGAGTGTTTTGCCACCCTTGATTTACTTCTGTGCCCTGGAAGCAGCTGTGAAATCCATCTGCCAGACACGTGCACCGGCGCTTGCCAGTCTCCTGTGTGACTGGACAACTGCAGGGAAGCGCTAAGGAACAAATTATTCCCTTAGCATGATGTGCTGAAAGAAAAGCTTCCCAAAGTGACTAGTGACTTTGGCCGTCTCCATTTTTGGCTCCCCAGTCTGATTTTTTTTCAGAAAAAGCCTGAAGATCAGCTCTCCTTCCTGCCCTTGCGTCATTCTGCCTTCTTTGGGGTGGCCTATGGTTGGTGAGACAAAAGCTGAACTAATCAAAGTAAAAATTCAGTTTTGAAAACTGGAACATGATTTTTAATTTTACATAGGCAGTGACACATCTTTCCTATGCTTAGCAACCCCGACACGTATCTGCTTATTCATGTGGAGGACTAAGTAACAGTACTACTAAAGGCTGGTAATACTCCAAAAGAATACCATAGATAAAGGTGAGAGAAAAATACAGATACCATCCTGTGAAAAAAATAAACTATTTTGTAATAATTCATGTGTTACTTAGCCAATTTCTAACAATCCCCTTTCTCACGATGGACTTCTGTTCTTTTGCTAATTTAAAAGGCCTGATAAGACCAAAGTACAAGATAGTATATTTTCAAATTGCCCTAGGTATATAACCACAGACTTCTTAGAGAAGAGAAATAAATCTAAAAAACCACAAAGTTTTACATTTTTAGTTTTACTAAGACCTTTTTATTAGAATCTGCCCTACTGCTTAATTGTGCCAACCAACAGGCTATGTAAAGACAAGGCTGAAGTTTTACTTGTTTGTAAGAAAATCAGTATTTCCTTTAAAAAAATCAACACATAAGTTTCTTTAGGAAGTTTTGATTACTGTGTTACAGGAATTGAAAATACCAGCTCACTACAGATTTAGTAATTGGTTTTCAAATTTAAATTTATCAAAGCATTAACTCTATACCTTCCCAGAATAGCCTGGCTAATGAACAATGTGTTTCTATTTAAAACATTGATATGATGAAATACAAGCAAGGCCGTTTCTCCTTGGAAGAGGAAAATAACTTTTTGGAAAATGATTCATCTGCAAGTTCATTTTTAAATGTAGTTCATGCGCAGATTTGGTGAAGCTTTTCCCATAATTTTATTTAATTGTATTTATAACTCTGAGAACTTCTATTTTGGAAGGGTAAGGCGGACATAAATACAGAATTTCATTTCATCCTTGGACATGTTTTGTAAGGTTCTTTTGGTTCTTTTTTTATTTTTTATTTAATTGGGATCTTGGAGAGGTACAAAATGTCAAGAAAAGAAATAAATGTCCTCCCAAGAACAGTTTTATTCTGGACCTCATTAGTTTTGTAAGAAGGCTCCAGAGCCTTATAAATGAGGATCTCCCAATATCCAGACAATGTCCCCAAATAATCCTATCAATATTAATATCGTAGTCACCCTAGAGATACCTATATAATTATGGAGAGAGACAGGCCTTTCCAGAAAGCATTTTGAATTCAATTAAGTTAGGAGAGGTACGGTAATTGAGGAAAAAACTGACGTCATAATTTCAGGAATACGCACTTCAGTTCCAGCAACTGTCTATAACCATTTTTACTAGCGTGGTTCACTGCTGTACACAGATTTGAAGAGTGGACGGAAGCAGAAGACAGAGGGAAGGACAGAAGATGAGATAAGGGCCACCAGTCAGTTCTGACCTAACCCGTCACTTCAGAAAAATGTCTCAATTTTCATAATTAAAATAAAATTGAGACACACAAAGCATCTTCTTTACACTGTGCAGTCTGTAATCTTTGAATTTGTCCTAACCCTCTAAGTCTCTCTAGTAATACCTACTGAAATGAGGCTTATTGCAATTTGCTGTTGGACCACACTCACCCCCACTGAAAACTGACACTGCAGTGTAGTGGGGAAAAACTTTCTGCCATCATTTACTTTGGCCTCAGTTGTTAAAAAAAAAGCACAAAAAAAAAGAACAAGAGTTCTTTAATCCTCACTTACAGAAAGACTAAGAATTTTTCCCCTACATCTTAATACTTCAGGTATAAAATATATATGTAAACTAGAACAGACAATTTGATTCTGAACCAATGTATTTCCATAAAGCAATATATGGACCCTGCTGCAAGGGGCCTTTGTTCTTTATTTTTTCAGTTCCCTGAAATATGTTATTTCAAAGGGCATAATAACTGCAAAGTAGACAGAAGCACGCATAATTATTGCACATACTCATTTTCCTGGAATACACAATAGACATTTTCATTAACTTTTATAAGAAAACTACTTATATAGCCAAGTTAAGTTACGATTTATAAAAAAGCTCCGTTCTTTTTTTCCTAGCTTGTTACGCTACCTCAAATCCCTACTTTAGTTTTATTGATGAATTATGTCTGAAGTTCCAGCTCTCCAAGCATCAGCTGCCTCTGAAGGGGACAGTTTTACATCAACCTTTAAATTAACTTAAGACTCAAGATTCCTCAGGTAAAAAACGAAATTTAGGAATTAAAAAAAAATATAAATAAATCCACCCAGCCTTCTGCCTGTTAATAACTGTACGGCCATTCTGTAGCTGCAAATAGTGGTTATTAAAACCTCACTCAGACTGTTCCTCTGACTCAGTAATTAAAAAAGAAGAACGTCATCTCAACCCACAACAGTTTCTTTAGCACATGCTGCTGCTGAGCCTGGAGAGGGCAGGGACTCGGCCACTGGAGCCTGGGCATCTCCCCACTACCATGCGGAGGTTAAAAAACGCAAACATTTTGTTTCCTCTCTGAATAGGAGAAAGTTCTCCAAAAAGAACCCCAAAAAACTTGAAAACAGTTTATTCTCTCGGTGTTTCACAGGTATCGTGCTATTTATATATTGGTATATATAATTCTCCATATTTCCAAACAAAACTGCATGCCTCAAAATAAATTTTTTTCATAAATCAATTTGTTATGGAAACAAAAGCTAACATCTGAGATTACTGAGATATGATATGTTGTTAATAATACTTAGCACTTCAAGTAATAATAAAAGAAGAAAATCTTTAATTACAATCAGAATATAATGGCATTAAAGAGTTAAGGACTATTTTCTATGAGAAAATGTAGAAACTGACACTAATAATTTAAATCATAGGTATGACACAGTATCAAGCATACTAAATAAGAATAAAATATCAAAACAATCACAGTGGATGCTCTTGTTCAGTAGCAAAGAGACTTTTTTTTTTCCTGATACATTTTCAGCCTTATATTTTGTTTCCCTTTGCTTAAGAAAATGTTCAAGAGGCACCAAAAGACGGTTCAGGACCTAACTCTGATTTTAGCTTCAGAGAATCTCCTCTTGGAGACATATCTCCGTATCATCAATGAATCCCAGTGGGAATTTTGCAATTTTATTGCAATATGGAGGACCTTTGGATGCTTTTACTATATTCTCTACTGCACTTTATACTATTACAATCCCTTCCAGAAAAGTAAAAAAAACCCTTAAAAAATCTGGGCTTGTGCAGTGCACCCTTGCCATGAGAAATATACACATCAGTGTCCATAACGGAAAGCCTTTAACTGAAAGTGCTATAGAAAGAAAATTGTTTGGCGTTGTGCTGGCGAGTAATCAGGTGGTGCTACGCCAAGTTACAGCGCAATGGGAGAAAAAGCATAATGTACACTAGGAGACCTCCGCAGACCATGGGTGTGCTGGAGTCGGGGCCAGCTGGGGAGCAGGATGGCTGAGCCACAGGCAGCTCCTCATGCCTTGCCCGAGCAGTGTGGGGAGCTGTGTCCAAGGATGACCTTGGGAAGGGTGCTTATCCTTGGGGCACAGCAGGGGAAAAGCATCCTCACGCAGCCAGTGTTTGGGAGATTGTGGTCAGCTGCACAGGGGGAGGACGCTGCACCCATGGTTTGGTCTCGATTAGTCTGGCTTTTGGGACAAGGGGGTCATCAGTTCTGCCACAGATTTCCTACTTGACATCAGGCACTTCCTATGTAAACGGAAGTGTTAAAACTCACATATATCAGAAGTTCTATGAGAGTAAATACATTAAGGTTCGTGAAGTTTTTTGGTACAGTGGCGACAATAGCCATTTAAGTGGCTCAGGAAGGCAGAGTGAGATGAAGATACAGGAGGCAGAACTGGAGCTATGCATTGAAGAACAAGTAGCTGCACTGTGATGTTGCTCAGACCATGAATTTGGAGATGAGGGGCAGTAGGACAACTTCTCCTGGCGACCAGAGAAACTAAGAAATACTTTCATCTTCTTTCCATTGCTCTGTGCCTCTTTTGCCCCTTTGCAGCTCCTGTCTCTGTAGGGTGTGCCCACCAAGCTCTCTGTTGAGACTTATGACCCGTGGCAGATGCGGAGCAAAAGGGAAGGACAAGGCACGTGTGTGTGACAGAAGACAGAGAGGTGACAGCAAGTTCAGTCTTCAGGTCTGGGGACAATTTCATGGCCCTGTGGACCACAGCCATGGATGAATTCAAAGGAGGGACAAAGAACATGACAGGGCTAGAACAACTGGCAGAGACTTGAGATGCTTTTTAAGGACTACTATGGGGCCAGGCGTGTCAGGGAACACCAGAATGGAAAAGAACAAGAAACCCTGTTCCTATTAGATCTGTTGAGATAAAGTAGAACTTCATATTAATAAACAAAATGAAAAACATTAGGAAAGTTAATGTTCTAAGAAAGAGGAAAAGTTTTTATGTGTGAAACAGTCACTGTAAATCTCGGAACAATGTAACCAGGCTGGAGATAGCAAGGAAAAATAGAAAATATTCTTTTCTAGCAAAGTATGTTTAGTTACACTTTGATGGGAAGACTGACAAGAAAGATTTGTAGTAAAGGGTTTTTTTAAAAAGTAAAAGAGAAATGATCCCCGACACTTCCTGTAATACTTTTCTAGTTCCTTATCTGTGCATTTCGCGTGGTTTGCAAAACCACTTAGTGTTTACATGAAAATGCACTTTACCTTGTTTCTCAGAACCAAGAGCATTGTGCCAGATCTCTGTATGCAGGAATTTCACAGATAAAATCTCTTGCTACTATTATTCCAGAAAAAATAATCAACTTGGAAGGCTCAGCCTTAGTCTGGCAGTATCACGGAGACACCTGGGATCTGTGGACAGTAATAATATATAAAGTGGTTTCACAGCAGATAGGAATCAGGTTAGAATGAATGTGTTTACTAATGAAGAGAACAAGTCCCAGGGTCGCTAACTCCACCTAGAAAAACATGCAACATACATACTGAAGTTTAAGACATCTGGAGTCCTACGTGAATAATGAAGATTGAAGAACAAAGAGAGCAAGGAAGAAGCTGGTACATCACTTTTGCCTTTTCTTGAGCTTTCAGCTTGAAAGAATTAATTCCCTTCTGAACATCAGATGCAGAGGACCTGCTCCTCATCTAAACAACGCAGCGTCCCACGATTGCTTGCCAGACAGAAAAAGCCCAGCTCTGTGTTTTCTGACCTTTTATTTCCCTGTATTGGGTGGGAGAGGCAGAGCAGCTCCTGAACTAGGTAACTCTCTACCCACCTGAGAGTTCCCCCATGCACAATAAATCCACACCTGCTATTTGTTGCAGCTCTCCTCTGCCACTTGTCGCTTTTTGCAGTTCTCCTGGATGCTTCATAAACATTAGGTAAGCCTTGGCATGTAGAAACTGGGAAACTGAGGCAGAGATTCACTGTCTTATCAAAATGAACCAGATCTCAGCCCAAGCTTTGGTCATGATTCCTCCCCATGTTCTCAGCTCACTTCTAGGGCTTCCTAACCAGGTCCTTTCACTACTTGCTTCCGATAGCAGATCTGATGCCTGCAGTACAAAAACCAACATGTACTTTCTGTGAAACACAATTGTACAGACTAACCTTAATAAAAGCTTGACATTTTGGAAGAACACACAAGAGAACTCTGAAGCTCCTTAATGAAAACCAGCAATACAGATTCATGGAAACTATGCTGAAGGGAAGCTTTCTGCAGTGGTTGCCAGCCCTCGTTCTGCCAGGAACGTACCATACACAACTCTATTTTTGCTCTACTACAAACTGCCTCAATCCCAGTTTCCAAATTAATTAAAAATCAGATCACAAGGTAACTCGTTATGAAATTCTCTGTCTAATCATCTGCTTATTTTTTAATCCTACATAAGAAACTGATTAAACAGAGAAGAAGGATGAATAAACCCCCCGATTTCTATCATGTATCGCTTACACATGCGATCTATGCAAAGAATGATTTTTCCCTGCAAAGTCATACTGATAAGTTCCCCCTTAACATAGGTAATCTTTCTTTCTTCCAGAAATTCCTTGTGGCTTTTGACAGCTGTTTAAGAACTATAATGTGAAGTTTAAACTAAATCTCCACCAACCTGATTCACACAGGTTTGCACTGAATTTTAGCGGAGTGGTAAAGTTTATGAGCTTGTATTGATCCATCCAGCAGGCAGCCAGAGCTTGGCTGCTGTAGGCATGGGAACAGACCGGCACAGATCACAGCTTTCTCCTCAGCAGGTAGCCTGGTTATGTTCAGTTGCCAATATACTGGTGCCTACAGACACTTGAGTTGCCTAAGGTCCTCCGGCACCTCAGTCCAGTTGTACCAAATGATAGACAGCCAGAGTAGTTTATATACACTGTGGTTTCTATATCCATTCCTGGTACTTATTTATTTCAAAATAGACCTCTGTGATTTTTGACATACGGCATCACTCTTAAAAATGTAGATGTGAGTCAGTTTTTGTTTAAGGGAAAGGCTTGCGACTCCATGTGAAAAATTAGCTTCTGAAAACTATCCATTTCTCTGATACAGGTTTGGCAAGAAGAGAAGCCAGATTTTGAAATAAGCTACCAAGGGTGTAACATCCCACTTAAAAAGAGCAGTAGAGTCTGGTAACGATCTGCATGAGTCAATAAGCTTTCCAGTGGGACCTTTATTAGTCCATGGACAAAATAAAATGTACTTGTTTAACCATCTTATATTAAAAATGCACAAAACAGATCAAAAGGAAATGCGCATTCTCTTAATGCCAAAACAGCTGCTGACTTGCGCATGGTTTGTTTCCCTGGTCTTCCTTTCAGTCTTTGATATTTCCAATTTAGCTCTTTCCCCCTAGTCATGGGCAGACACTCTTATGTGTGCTGGGAAGTAGAATGAAGGTGAAAAGAAATACTTCATATAACCAGAAGCAATATTAAAAAAAGAAAAGTCCAGCCTAGAACTCTGGATATTGAATTATCTGTATAAATAATTGCTAGACATTCTTCAGGTATTATATTATACTAGTCTGAGCCCCCATGAATTGAATGTAAAGGAGCCACAAACTACTTGATCATTCGACTACATCTCAGTGTTCTCTTTGATAAATTAAATTGAGATTCCATGTCTCTCAGATGCAATTGTTTAGCCAACCCTTTCAAGCTTTCAGCATTTCTAAGCTGAATATTTCTATAAACATGAGAACTGAAGGTATTATTTCAGAACAGGTCCTACTAATGGTGCAACGAGAGTTAGTGTTGTAAGTCTTGCTCATGCATGAAAGACGTGCTTCTGCTTTTGTCTTCCACATACAATTGGGTCTTCGCTTTTAGTGCGAAATCTTCCTTAAATCCCAAGTCTTTTTCAGCATCACACATTGTTAGAGCATTATCACACTATAAATGTGATCTATGTTGAGTGCTGACTGCTTTGCTTCTAAATCTTGCATAGCGTTTGGCTGTGTTTTGTCAGAGACTGTGGAGGAAAAAATCATCTCCTCTTAATAATCTTTTCATGTGTTGGAGGAGAATTCCCTTAAGCCAGACAAGTCTGTTTGCTGAACACAGTTTTGTCTGGAATACAAACCGGTCATTTAGGTATTTTGGCTTTGGTTTTGAAAACACAGACAAGGATATGGCAATTCATGTTCTCTGAGGACACACTACGGGGAGAGGATGGGGTGGACAGGCCCTTAGCAGCTCATTCTGCTGTAAAAACAAGCTGCATTTTTTTGATGAATCGGGCTTCCTAAATGTGGGAGCTTTTGTGCCTTATCTCTCTGGTACTGCAGGTACAACCCAGATCAGACTGTATCACGGTTCCATTCTCTGCTAATATCCTGAAATAAAGGAAAATAAAATAGCAACACCAGAAGGTGATCACAAAACTATGGTTGAGGATTTTCTATAGATCTTGGCTTTTAATGACCTCCCAATTACATGGTGTACGCGTTTAAATGCAATTATATATAGCTACTATATTTAACTTACTTTATCCACAGTTTATATAGTTACTAAACTTTGTTGTTAAAACAACTGTTACTTTTAAATCCTGATGTCACCTCTTCCCCGACAATATTTAAGGCATCATCACGACTTACAGATTTTGCAACCTATTTCACAGACACAGGTAATTTGATAAACTTCTAAGTACACAGACCTGGAAAACTTAAAATAAAATCACCATATTAAGAAGGCATGCGACATGCTTCTCTATGAAGAAAGCTTCTTCCATTAAAATTAAACATAAACATGACCTGATTACCAAAACCGATTTTAAGAAGTCATTCATATGGAACTGTCTTCCAAAACAAACAATTGCTCTAGCTTATTGCTTTCAATGATTTGAAATAATTATGGAATAATTAGAACAATTTCAGTATAGAACCCATCAAGTTCGTAGGTCCAATTCCTTGAAAGGATATATCACTGAACCATAAAAAGTAAATCCAGCAGAATTAATTGCAATTATGTTATCACAATTTCCCCATTACGGTAAATCTTTGGAAAGGGCTAAAAGGATTTTCACAGTCAAGACTCTCATGTAGTCCTTATGCAAACTTACTTTACAGTTCTTCACTGCTCCAGATTAGGACATTAGAAATCTTAGTTAAATATGCAGATCTGTCACAGATATGATTATGGAAATCATTCAATCTCTTGGTTCCTTGGCTCTAACAGAAAAGCCAGTGCTTTTATTTTCGTACCATTTGTTTATCTGGTCTGTCTGTGGGCTCCTTGAAGACAGACAGTGACTCTTATCATGTGCTTGCACAATACTTTAAAGAATTGGGGTCTGAGTTTTATCCAGGCCTTGAATATAATGTAATATAATCAATAACTAGGATTTTGCAGTAGTGTTAGTTACTGTAGCTCCTTTTGAAAATGAAAATGGTCTTTCTATGCACAAAGAATTCTGGTTTCAAAGTACTTAGCAATTATGCTAAATATGTTTTCCATTTTTAACAAAAGGAATATTGTTGATATCATTCTTCTGAAAGCAGCAGCTTTAGCTTTCTTTGAACTAACTTTCTATCAGCTTTGTGCCAAACACGGCATTTAATATCAAAGGTAATCAGCTGAAGCAACCCCTGCTGTCTTTATGCAGAAGCACGTTGCAGTTTTTCACTGTTTTGATTTTTTGGATGAATAACTTCTTATTCCTTTTATCCTCTGAGGTACTTTGAACGCTATGCAAACATATAAAGGAGACTTGGCTCAACACATTTACTTTATTTTTTTCATTTAAAGAAGGATGGGCATTGGAGAATGCATCCGCAGTTCAGCATTCATCTTGATATTCAGAAACAAAGAGGTGCCATACTTCAAAGACTATTTAATTTTTTTTTCTATTTTTTTTTCCCTAATAAACGAGGAATTGTTCAGGAATTGAACAGGGAAATAATGGGGCTTCCCTTCCTATGAATTTGCGTCTTGCAGTTGGATTCACTGAATGTTTAATAGGGTGCAAAGTCTCATGGATGCTGTTCCAGTAGCTGGGTCATTTGTGGCCAGGCTCTCCTTGATGGATACTCCGATATCTAATTAGGGGTAAGTTTACACTGCAGCCTTTCTTGGAGTTGGCAATGACCGACCCATTTTCCTCTCCAGCCTGTGGAGGCTGTAATATCTCTGAGGATATTAGGCCACATTCAAATGTGGTTGAAATTGCATTACTGATAGAGGTTTGCAGTAGGGGATGTGCAGAAATTCCTACTCACACATGCCATGCTACTGCATAAGCCTCAATGTCTAGGAAAACAGACTAAATGTTAAAGAATTAGCCTGTGTCCCAGCAGCTCCTCTGGCTAACATGGTTGAGGCATCAGCCAAAAGAGCTCAAGAAGCAGCAACCCAACCCGATTTTCAATGGCTGGCTCGGCTGATAACCAGGTACCTCCCATGCCAGTTAGGAGGAGCCATCAGATGAAATCCCAGGGTTTGGCCCATGCTCCAGGTTTACAGAGAATGACCGTGGTTAGCCCAGCACTGTGCCCTCCTGGTAGAGAGAGAAACTGAGCCTGGCCACTCAACTTCTAGTTCTGATGTGCTGTAAAATGCCTGAGTGAAACCCGTCATCTGCAAGAATATGTATAAATGACGCGATGACAACCTCGCCTCCCGACACTTCTGAAGCAAATACCAGTAAAGCCCACAGAACAACAAAGAACAAAACAACACAGAACAAAACAAAACCACTTCATTCCTCTTCCTAGGAGAAAGGAATGGCTTCTCTGCTTAGACTACCAGAAAGGATGTACTGTAAGGGAAAGTGGTTCTTTGGCTACCACACAGTCTAAATACTACACGGTGGCAACTTGAAAGAAATTACACCAATTTAATGATGTCACTGTATGAGGGGATACATGTACCATCACTGCAAACTGCAGAGTGGCCCCTGGCATCATTTTACAAAAGGGTTATAAATGATACACTGCCAATTAGTAATAAAATTACTAGAATTTATATTTATAAATATCTATTTATAGATATGTCTATATCTATAGATATATATAGTATTTATTTAGATTTACAAATATCTAGTATAAAATTACTAGATATTTATATTTTATACTGAGGATACATATATATATATATATGTTCTATTTTCCTCATTATCTCTGCAATGGAATGAAAATATTCAAAACACTTGTTTTCATGAGGCAATGACCATCAAATATGGTAGCCAAGGACTTTGAAAACTATCAGAAAAAATGAAGCTTTATGCCAACATTTTGCTATCATCTGTTAAAAATGTATTGTGTCCGTCTGTGACTTGAACACTCTACTCTGCAAAAGGACATGGGTATGTGCTGGCCCAACTTTATTTTGCTTTTTGTATCTGTTTTAAATGCTTTCACATAGACCACCATACTGAACATGTTAAAAACAAAATACAGACTGTTATTGTCAACTAAGACTGTGTTTATCAAACATGAAATAAAATTTAACTGTTAGAAAAGAGGTCCTTAACTACAGTCTCCCACCTTACCTAACCCATGATGACACAATAGGAAATGATCACCTCTATTATCAAATCATTCCCAAACTGTTGATTTCAAACTAAACACAGGTACCATCTAGCAAAATTTAAAAACATTAATGGGTAAATCCTCTTAATTACACGGTAACGCATGCTGATTTTTTAAATTTTTGTCTACAGCACATAAATAATATTTGGAAACCAGAAGTCCCTGGGATGGCTGTTCATACCGCCAGAAAAAAAATCAGCTGAGTGGCTGATATCTGTGCAAACACAGTGCACGAAGTGGAATAGTTTTAGACTAAGATAATTTAAACAAAAGATGGGAGGTGAAACAGTCGACCAAGGAGCCTGTCATTGTCGATTTTTGGAAGCACCCTCTGAGCTTCTTCGGTGGATGACGAATATCTGTATGAAAACAAACCCTGTTATATGAGATTAAATTTGTTTGTGCGTGTGTCCCACTGGCAGCCCTACTGGCCTACCCTAGGCTACTTTTCAGAAAGTGGAATCAGGCATTGACCATGCTGCCAAAGAAGGTGTCAGCTGATGGAATCATCTTTGAAAGGAACTTCCGTAATCCTTATGGGTTTTCATAATAAAAAATAAAAATGGTCAGGTTCTATTACTGAATATGAAGATCTTTCTATACCATCATCTATACCAATTAGTTGCTTAAAAAGAAACTCCTCTTTCTCCAGAAATGATGGATAAAATGAAAATTTCTAGCTGAGATAAGAGTAGGGAACTACTTCTCATTGGTGGCTTGGGTATAGAACCAGATATTTTATACCTTAAAACAGTGAACCTCCTACTGCCAGCTACATGCTGAACCTGTTTCTGATATTAAAGAGTTAGGTGACTCTTGAGCTTAACATCATGATCTCACGATGTACAAAAAGATCTGGTTTTGAAAACTAGAGCACAAAATATGATTATTTACTAGTCATAACCCTTCATTTTCTTTCCTAAGTAGCCAGAAAATACATGAAAAACAACGCCAATATACTATAAAGAATTGCTAAACAGGATTTCCTTGAAAAGGATTGCATTGCTTTCACAGACTATACGGCACTGTGGGATGTTATAACAATATAAAGGCAGTAATTTTAGAAGACATATGGGAAACAGTTATAGACTTTATTCCTCCTGAATAATGCAGTCGTCAGCCAGCGCAACCTTTATGTGCCACTCCGTCACAAGCTCTCAGCAAATATGCATTATTATGTGGCCTTGTGTTATAGAATATTTCCAGACAGGCTGACGCGAAGGGGCACCATCTCCAGAAGACTGGCAGCAACCACAGTTGCATTAAGTAAAGGAAGACCCTGAGCCATTGGGGGCGTAGAATACACAGGTCTCCTCTGTGCTGTTATTCTGCTCGTGTTTTCTGAGAAATGGGAAAAGAGGCCCTTTGTGGGCTTCTCCCCAAAATGCTTCCTGAGCCCAGAAAGCCTCCGTGAGGGCAGCGCTGCATCCCCTGCTGTGACCAGAGGGCAAGCTGGGAGCACCAATCCACGCAGTACACGGGTAAATCAGTTTAAACTCTCTGTTTGACGCATGAGACTTATTTCAAAAGTCCTCCTTGAGGCAACGGTAGAAGTCAAAAAGCAAAGATTTGAAATTCAGAAAACCCCATTACAGAGTGAAATCTCTCTCCTCTGTGTGTTTACACGTGCTGCTCTGCTCTTGCTCTGCCTCCTCCCGTGCTCTCCTTTCCCATCACCTGGCTCCCCCAACCACTCTGATTCATCTTTGTGTCACGCATGTACCCTTATGCACCTCTGAATTTATGCCAGATTTTCCTTCCCTCCACCTCCTTCCCCCCCCGCTTATGGGGGAAAGAGTGGGCATGCGAGATTCAGTGTTCAATGACAAAGGCGTACCAGGGATACACGTCAAATGACAGAAGAAAAAGTCCTATTTAATCCCAGCAATGACTTGTGGCACTTCAGTACAGGCCAAAGCTGTGGAAAACATGTCAGTCTCTGCAGGTTGAGGACCACAACCCATACATTTGGGTAAGGATTCACAGGTGCAGCGAAAGACCAGGTTCCTGTCGGGACAGTGAGCTCTCTGCCAAATATTAAGTCTCTCCATAAAAACACCAACAGTTGTGCTGTAATATCTGTGATGAGCTAAAGGTTAAATCTAAACCTATTTTTAATTCAATTTTGAATCTACATTTAAATAGGATGATCTGCTGATCTAAAGCAAGACAAGACTGGTAAGGAGAGATGATTGGAACAACTGAAATAGCTAAAAAGAGCAGATAAGCTCTGTTGAGTTTTAACCTCACAGGATGATGTAAAAGAAAAAAAAAGGTTTTCTTTTATCTAGGTAGGCTTCACTGCAGAGGTAGCAACTGAAATACCTATTACATAGCAATTATAGCAATTGAGCTATACTGTAGAATCAATTCAAAGTGTTTTGGTTGAAAACTTAATCAGAATTTTCTAGAGGTGGCATTTATGTTCTTCAAATAAGTGAACAATGCAAGGCTATTTAAATTATATATTCCCTTGTAATAGTGAAATATCATCTGTTTCAAAATTTCCACATTTTTTATAGATACTCTACAGTTTTACTAAAGGTCTTTAAAATATTTACTGGGTAGTATTTTGGTATTCTTCTGGCAGTAAAGACAGAAGTCTCAAATAAAAAGAATGACTGAAAAAGAAGTTTAACGGCTTACAAATTTAACTTTCAGGAAAATTAAGGCACTCCCTTCCTGATACCACTCCTCAGGCCTAAGAGGCCTTAGAATACAAATGCATAAAAATAGTTATATAGGATCAGCCCTGATTCTACAGCCGGTTCTGTATCCCATCTCTGGCAATCACCAAGCCCAGATGTCGCAGAAGATGGAAGAAGAAAACTTAAATAACAGACATGGGATCACCTCCTCCTTCTGAAGTCTTGTAGCCCCTAATAATCAAATACAGTCTTCAGCCTAGAAGTATGTCATTTTATATCCTGGCCCCTTATTTTCTTTTCTAATTGGTCCTTTCAGTTTATAGCATTTCCCTGTATTTTTAGAAGGCTAGTGAGGAATGACTGAAGGAGGAAAAAAGCTTCTGCAGTGTGTTGTTAAAATGGCAGTTACCAGAGAATCGTAAAAAATTGGAGGACTGAAAGAGTTTCCTAAATTGGGGGCTACATCATGTAGCAGAGGCACCATAAGCTGGAGAGAAATTCAAGTGCAAGAATAAGGCAGACATCCCGGAAGTGCAATTGAAAGTGGGCTTTGAAAAGCTGCGACTCCCTGCAGGAGAAGGAGAGCAGGTTTGTTTCTCTGGGCGTTAGATAAGGGCTCACGATCTCACAGAAATATGGCGTCCACCGTCACTCCATATACAGGATTGGTTTTGGCCTGTACATGTATGTACACATATGTATTGAGATATACATCCACTCTTAAATATGCATTGTACATTCAGCCACTGAACAATCAGCAACACGTTTTCAATTTATCAAAAAAAGCGTTCAAAAAGACAGTAACGGTTGCCGAGCTAGAAATAAAAGACATAAAAGTCTTATTTAGGACCATGGGAGAATTCCCTGTGCCTACAGATTTATAGGAGGCTTTCAGGAAATTTAGGGTTACCTTCAGCATATCTATTTTAATTTTGCACTCTAAAAATATACTCAACAATGACCAGAACTGTCAGTCAGGCTAGTAATTTGACAGACATGAATGAGTGATGTGATAAAGGGAAAGCTCTGTTGTGAAATGCTACAGGAATCTTGGTATACTGCAGATTATCAGGTGAGTCACGACTGTATTTATTATTCATATTCCTTCAAGTCCTTCACGGAATAGTACATTATTTTGAGCCGGATGTAGCCGTTGAAAGCAAAGAAAATCCTACATTTTCAGCATAGGAGTTACACAAACATTTTCAACCTGATCCTTAGATCCAATAACTCAAGATACTATTAGTACTTTCAAGAACCATTTAAAGAATTTACCTGTGTAAAAAAAAATGTAACCTTGTGAATAACAAGGAAATTATGGGGTATTTGTGTTATAGGAGTTAAGTTTTTTTTGTATAGCACTTTTCTCATAAACTATGGGCTTTGCTACATAATCTACCCCTAACTATAAAAACTGTTTTGCCAGGAAAAAATAAATGTAGCTGTTCTAAAACCTGGAAAGATACGTATAAACTGTTCCTTCATTTAACAGAATGGTACCTCAAAAGAAAATTATGCAAATTAAATAATTAATTATTGTGCCCCTGTTCAGTAAAAAGCAGTCACACAAATCTTTTAAAATTTCTAACAGCATTTTGGTTGCTTTACATGACGCGTGTCTTGAGACTCAAATGAAGCAGTGATGCATTTTTAATTACGCAATTAAAATGATTTTTCATGGTTTCTAAATGGATTAGTTTTAAAATTACTTGTCTACTGGAAAAACATTCCTGCAAAGCAGTTATCCAATATCACATTTCTAGACAATGCTTTCTTTGTCATCTTGTCCTGTTTCTCATCCTCTTTCATGTGTTTACTGAACACAGTTGCCTTTCTGAAATTATTCACTGAAAAGAATTTGTCCTTCTCTTTAGCAAACTTCAAAACCTTTCGCTTAGTAAATCTGCAGCAAAACCCCTGTTATATATAAATAAGATTTAGCTCCAGTACACAATGCAACACTTGGGTGTTTGAAATTAAGAACACATCATGCATTTTATGCCTTAAGTCAATTTATAACACAATTCCCTTGGAACAGAAGGGAAAATGGTATTATTAGGAATTTATTGTAATTCAGACCCACAGATGGATTGAAGAACATGGCTGAAACTCAGCCCTGGAGAAATGGATAGGACTGATAAGCAGTTACTTCAGTTCATTTTCTGCAAGAAATTTCTTCACGGAACAAGCTTTGTTTCGCTTCCTGGAGCTTTTTCCCTAAATGACACTAACAAAAGATTACTCTTTGTGCTTTAAGAAAATATTTACTATGATGTCCATCTCTAGGTTTTTTTTCCTATTTCAAAGCAAAACCAAGGAAACTTTGTCTCTCTGACATATTATGTCCAGTGCTCTCAGAGAGGGTCTGAAGCACAGCAGCTAAACTCTTCTTCTGCCCAAAATCTATAGTGGCAAAAGGGAGACAGAAACTAGAACCTGAAATTTTGAATTTGCAGTGTTTCTGATATGAAAGAGAGCCTTAAAAAAAATAGCTAGAACCTGGAAAACCACTCCTATTTGATGATTGCTTTAGTTACGTTTGTGTCCCTTATCTAGATAGTGAGGTCACCAGAACACAAACTACATTTTATTCTCTATTAATAAGGTATTCATATAATGAGTGATGAACCCTCACTGGAGTGTCTTTGCAATGCCAAAATATAAAAAGAATGAAAACCAGTAAGTCAGTAAGAGGACTCCAGGGAATGCTGTTCATGTTTGAATTGCATGAGAAAGAAACAGCTTAATGAAAATTGGTACTTACAGTCTAATAATGTGATTAAAATAATGCTACACAGTATCTCTCAATGGAGACAGTAAGTTCAAGTCTCTTCTCTCTTTTCTGCCCTGTTTTGCACAAAAAACCCCTTGTTGAAGTATCTTGGATATAAACTTACTGACACGGGCCAACAGGTTCAAAAGTTGTTGGCTGGATTACTGACAGAGGGACACAGCAGGATTTCCTTAGGAAGTCAGGCTAATCTGATTGTTTAAAAAATATCCAAAGTGAATTCCCTTTTTATTTTCAATTTGCATTATATAAAACTAAATAAAATGCTTGCAGAACTGAGCCTTTTTCATTCTTTATGTTTTTGCCACCGCACACCCCCCTTCACATAAACAGTTTCAATTTCCCTTCTGAGTTTATTTTTTCTCAGATTGTCAATTTGGCAGTTTCCTATTTGAATTAATCCTTTAAAAATCACATTTAAGATATTTCTCACTTATTTTTCCTACATAAATTGGTGAAACATTAAAATGCAGTTTCAATATATATTTCCGCTGCTCATTTTAGTTTTGCTCTAAAAGTTCCACAGGCAAAATTTCTTTTGGGCTGGAACAGCTGACTTTCCTGTCGTAAAATGCTAAAATACAGTTCAATATATGGTGATTTATGCTATTTCGGATATAAGATTACTTTTCAGGCAGCATTTAATCATAAGAGTATTTACCAAAATATGGAAAAAGTAACTGTCTTTGGCTATGTTACTATTGTTATTTGTAGTTCAATAAACACTGTTCTTGTAAATCTTTTTTGTTACAACCTTAATTACCTAATGGACAACATTGCCAAACATTTCAGATTGTTTTAATTAAATTAAGTGAGTACAGGGGCACTTCCTTTTCGCCTACTCTGTCATTATGTAGCCAAAGTACACATATTTAATACTCTCAGATTTCCATCATAAATCATTTCCTTCAGCCTCACAATTCTATTTGTACTGTTCTTTGAATTTCCTTTAAATTCTTGAATTATTTCTGCTATGTTTTTTCCCAGAACTAAATTTCATTTTCTGTGTATGACCTTGTCAGCACAATAAAGAAAAGGATTCTTACTTTTTCATTAATGATGCAATATCTGACCCCTCAATGCCATTATTAACTACTGTCACAGCTCTGCCTTTTCACTGTCTTCAACACTGTAATTCTTAATTTCTCGGTGCTTCTCAGTCTTGAGATAATTTTTTACTAATATCTCTGGAAGAGTCTTGTGTAGAGTCCATTTTCCCCCCCAGTGCTAGATTTTCAAAATATGTTGCCCAGTTGTCCAGTCCTCATACTTTTATTTCTCTTTTCTTTTTGGATAGAGGTAAGCAGATGAGAAGGGAGTCATGACTGCAACTTACCAAGGGTTCGGAAAGGTCTTTGGTTTGGAGTATGGGAGAAGAAACCAGGTTTCAAAGCATTTGTGATCACAACGTCAAAATATTCTTCAAAATCATTCCTAGAAAGTAAAGGAAATTGAAGTAGTTAAACTAATGAATTAGCTAAAATGCCACCAAATACTCTTTGAGACTTAAGAAAATAGCAAAACAGTTCTTTAAGGCACCACCTTCTGTCATTTTTTTCTGATGCTTGTTTGGTGTCACTACTGCCCTTCTTTTCCTGAGGTTGTCAAAAAGAGAGATGGCTGAGAACCCGCAGGACTGTACCTTCAGGATCACTCATTATTTGTAAAAAGATCTCTGGCCCAGGGAATTTTAAAATCTCAGGAGAATGTAACAGATGACATATTTCAATCTCAGGTGGCAACATACGGACAAGTATAGAAAGGTGTAAATGAGGGATTTTCTTTATAAAGCAGAATATATGAAGTCAAGTGACGAGATAGGAAGTAACTGAAGACTGAAGACACTTAAACACAGGTGTTTTTATTGTTGGTACTGTACATATGCACAGGCCTAACAGGTGTCTAAGCTGCCACTGTAGTCAACAGAGATCTGATTAACACAGTCAATGAAGTCTAAGGGTGATTTCACACACCCTGAAGTTGAAATGACATTTTGTTAGCTGAGCTCTTTCTTCAGACTCCAGTGGCTGCTCTGAGTAAATCCCTGTTGCTGACAGGGAGGTTGAACATGTGGCTCACAAATAAACACCTACCAAGTACGAGTCTTAACCTGCCAGATGAATCACACCATTAAATTCAGATTTTTCAAAGATCATTAGGTCCATGAAAATACAGCTCAATATCTGCACTGTGGAAATCCCATCAATTTAAATGGGATTGAACATTTGAGCATGGTATGTAAGTGGGACTTATATTTATGTATTTTTTAGAGACTTGTATGCAAGTTAGTAACGTTACAAAGCCAATAGGAAAAACTGGCAACCTTGGGGAACATTCATGCCACCTGTCCTACCACGAGATAGACTACTTCTGGAGGTGCCAGTTCTTCCTACTCCTGCAAGGGTCTTCTTCACTTTGTGCAATCTATTAGACCTCAATTATTATATCATCAAGCTGGGAACTATAGCAAGATATAATAACAATAATGCCTACCTATAAGTTTTAAAGTTACTAAAATACAGAATTAGACAAATGCCGCTTAAAGAGTGGTTAGTTTTTATTACCAGAAAATGTATAGGTTCCCCATCTGTGACACATATTTTATTTTAGTAGAAATGTTTCATTGCTTAGGTGACTGTATTGCCTGTAACATCTGAAAAATGATGAATACTCTTGCATGGAACAAAGAAGTCCCAGATGGCAAGTCCAGGATGGGTACAGGCACTAAAAAGTCATCAACAGGAGAAGTTTACCAGAAGAAAACTATCTAACTGTGTCATTTTCAAGTAACCCACAATTTCCCATGAGACATGAGACAATTTCCCATCTTAACTAAAAATCTGAATGCTCTCCCTATAAGCTTATCTTCAAGCTTTTATTTTATGCTCTAATTTATATTCCAGCCTTAAAATAGAATGGCTTTAGATTTCCTTTCTCTAATGAAATTTTAGCTTTGTCTATTTTTCTCCACTTGTGACCACATGTAAACTTCTACCTTTTTAAAAGGACCAGTACCGAATATGACAATGGTGTGTTTTAAAAATTAGCGTCAGTGTAGAAGATTCCAGAAGTTGAGCAAACAGGCACGGCTCTTCTGTCCTTAAGTGAAAAGTATTGATAGTGGCAAACTTTTCAAATCAGCATATGGTGCAAATAATACTTCCATGGGTAAGTTAAGTTTGAACTTTCAAAATAAAGCCAACACTTCAGGAGCACAATGAAGACTTGTGGGAACAGTGGCAAGTGCTTTGTGTAAAAAAATTCGAAACAGAATGAACAGAGTTTTCACGATTCGGTTAACTTTTTAATGTTTGTTGAAAAAAACCCTATGTTTTGTGCAGAGAGAGATGTTATCTTTTTGAATCGCTCTAAATCTCGTGTAAAAAGTTACTAATTTTATGAGAGCCTGGACCTTGTGTTCCGTTACTATGTAACATTATACATGATAAAATCTGTTCCAGCTACTGCTTGTGCTTGCTATTGTACCCTGTGGTTACAGTAAATGGCTAAGACAAAGGGTAGGATGTATCTCACATAACTTTAGACATCTAAAAATTGCATGCTGAATTCACAGTTAGTGGTCTACACCACAGACGGAGACAATGGAGAAACATCCACATTCTTAGAAAGCAATTCATCGCACTTATTTCAAACATAATTCTATGGTACAGGATGAATTGTCAAGAATTATGCCCAGTGTTTTCCCTCTGCTAACCACAGAGGGCATCAAAATGACCAGCTTCCAAAAATTCCTAGCTTTTAGATGTCTAACATTCATGAAAAGGTGTGGTGGGTTGACCCTGGCTGGACACCAGGTGCCCACCAAGATGCTCTATCACTCCTCCTCCTCAGCTGGACACGGAAGAGAAAATATAACGAAAGGCTTGTGGGTCGAGATAAGGGCAAGGGAGATCACTCAGCAATTATTGTCACGGGCAAAACAGACTCAACTTGGGGAAAATTAATTTATTACCAACCAAATCAGAGGAGGATAATGAGAAAATAAAAACTAAATCTTGAAACCATCCCTCCCTTCTTCTTGGGCTTAACTTTACTCCTGAATTCTCTACCTCCTCCCCCCGAGTCGGGCAGGGGAACAGGAAATGGGGGTTGTGGTCAGTTCATCACATGTTGTCTCTACTGCTCTTTCCTCCTCACACTCGTCCCCTGCCCCAGCATGAGGTTCCTCCCACAGGAGACAGTTCTCCACAAACTTCTCTAACATGAATCCCTCCCATGGGCTGCAGTTCTTGACAAACTGCTCTAGTGTGGGTCCCTTCCACGGGGTGCAGTATTCAGGAACAGACTGCTCCAGTGTGGGTCCCCCAAGGGGTCACAAGTCCCGCCAGCAAACCTGTTCCAGCATGGGCTCCTCTCTGCGTGGGTCCACAGGGCCTGCCAGGAGCCTGCTCCAGCGCGGGCTTCCCACAGGGTCACAACCTCCTTTGGGCATCCACCTGCTCCAGCATGGGGCCCTCCATGGGCTGCAGGTGGATATCTGCTGCACTGTTAACCTCCATGGGCTGCAGGGAAATCTCTGCTCCGGCGCCTGGAGCACCTCCTCACCCTCCTTTTCACTGACCTTGGTGTCTGCAGAGTGGTTGCTCTCATATAGTCTCACTCCTCTCTGCAGCCACTACTGTTGTCCAGCAGGTTTTTCCTCCTTAAATATTGTAACCCAGAGGCGCTACCATTGGCTTGGCCTTGGCAAATGGCAGGTCTGTCTTGGAGCCAGCTGGCAGTGGCTCTATCGGACACAGGGGAAGCTTCTAGCAGCTGCTCACAGAAGCCACCCCAGTAGCGCCCCCCCCCCCCCCCCCCCCCCCCCCGCCGCTACCAAAACCTTGCCACGCAAACCCAATACAAAAGGTGAAATGGCACTTGGCTTCAGTGACTATGTGATCACTGACTCATCTTTAGGTGGGCTCCTGCCAACGCTTAAACATTCAGTTAACTTGACACACATTCTCGTGGTAGATAAGCCTGAAAAGTCACACCATGATGCTCCTACTTGTGTGAGTGAACTCGCACTTGCTTCTGTAGGTTTACATGGCTTATACACTGATCCCAGCAATATGCGTGGGCTCTGGCCAGGAAACGGTTCTCATTTTATTTCAAAATGAGATTTTCTCTTAGAATCCCTCTCTCCTTCCCAAAATGTCTTGCAGTAAAGGACAACCTGGGAAGATGAACACAACTGGGATAGCTTGTTCTTGAAACGGTAAGTGATACACTTAAGCGCAAAATTCCCAGCGCTGATTTTATGTGGGCAATAATTTCTTAGCCACAAAGGAACTTTATTTAAAAAGTGTGAAAATGGTAACAGTTACAAGGTAAGGATATTAGGAGTAAGAGGCTAAAACTTCACACACATCTCTGCTTTTCGCCTTTATTCTTAGGGTTTTTTTGATGTAGTACTACATAGTTCTGAACTTCTCAGTATGATACTTATTAACTGAAAGCAGGGAAAGAAATTAATAAAGGGCTACATAGATGTAATTCATAATGGTTGATGCCAATGATAAAATGCAGCTAGCCCGGTCAAATTAAAGTTAAGTGCAGAGATAACAGTTGTGAACCTAGACTATATTCCAGTATTGCAAAAAGCAGCACAGGTGTGTAGAATCTTATTATCTGATAGAAGAGGCACAGAACAAACAAAAGCAATAAAAAGTTTAGAATTATCTTCAAGCAAAAAATACTTCAGTAAGGTCTAATGGACAGCAGAGCATTCAGTTCTCCAGGAGATGTCTTGGAAACCACATTGCGTGAGTCACTGGAAAATATGATTGCAATATACACTGCAGAACATCCTACACTTATGTGGACAGAGAGAGTGATCCAGTATCCTTCTAGCAGAACTTCTTTTTTTCTGTCTTTTGAAAGGTAACTGACCCTCTCTGCTACCTTGCTTACCGTCTTCCAGCAGGATCTCTACAGCTGCCTTAAACAGCTGCAACATTATTCACCACGTAAAAGAAAGCCAAAGTTATTATATGTGGGCAAGAATTTAGGTTTTTACCAAATTTTCATTCATAAAACAACTAGACAGATCTACGCAAAAGAGTTAATTCACAGGCATCTTACTCATAAGGAGAATTATTTTTTGTGAAGAGGCAGATTTTCCCCTCAAATGAGTAAGTATAATGTTGATGCAAGGCAGCGAGCGCTGGCACAGCTGATGCTCCATTTAGCATTTCGTCCAGAGAGTACAGAAGAGAAGTAATACTGGCAAGATTGGTTTTGGAAGGTTTTTCACCTTACCTGTGGTTTTCTTACAGCATTACTTTATTCACTCTGCTGTGCCCCTGCGTACCCCAATAGCCAAGGTTGGCTCGCATTGCTCTACTTTGTTTCTTTGATTCATTTATTGAATAGTCTCACCGTGTCACGCACCTAGCTATTTGCATCACTGATTAATTCATTTCTAGAGGTGTAGGTGATGGTTCTGATGCGTTTCACTAGATTTGATCTGACCAGTCATGTTCTTAACATTACAGATAGAAAACAGCTGTTGGCATCAGCAATTGCAATCAACTACCTGTTTTATCTTTTCTGCTGTGATCTGTAAATGCACATTTCTCCTGCACAACTACCTTTTGGAAGCCACCATTGGGAAGAAGTATTCGTAAGCTCTTCCATGCAGATTTACTGCAAGGAAATGAAATATTACTACTACTTGCATTCACCACTGGAGAAGGACAGAAAGGAAGTGTCTTGAATAAGACAGTCTAGCAAAAATTTATGGTAAAATTGGGATTCAGATAATGCCCCCAGTTGGGTGTTGGTCTGAAAGATATTCCCTGTCATCTTCAATCCCATCTGATGTCCAGAAAAGATGCAGGATATAAGTGTGCTGTGGGTCAGATAACAGCTCACAGGCTTATAGACGGACCACTTTGTCTCAAGTTCCCTGGTACACTCTACTAGACAGAGTAAGACCAGAAACATCAGATCCAAATATTCCATAACACATAAAGAAACTCAAATTAACTTCCCTGGTTTATCTCCGGTTGCCATCTGGCAGATATAATTTGAAATGGACATCGCACTTACCCAATAATATGTTCACACAGGAGCCTGCAATAGTCACTGTGAGAACTAGTAATTAATAGCAGAATCTTCCCAGCACTCTTCAGTTGTTTCAGCCACTTTTTTACAGACTCGGGACATCTTTGTAAATATTTGTCTGGATGTTTTTTCACTTCTGGGAAATACATCCCACAGTCTTCTAAAAAATTAAAACATAATTATGTATTATCCCATCCTGCTCACAAACCACTTAATCCACACAACAAATATCCTTTTATGTGCAAACAACTTAAAAAGGCGAAGCAAAGTTTAAAATTTTCTCTGGGTTGTAACTCTATAAACCAAAAAAATAATCGAGAGGATACACCGTCGCAGAAATAAGTTTGTATGACTTTCTTCTTTTACTACAGAATTTTCATAGTTATTTTGTTTGATCTTTTGCTCGTAGGAGTAAACAATACATGAACTACAGATTATAGTCTTACACAGCAAACAATTGCTTCTTGATGCCTGTGCTCAATTTTTGGATACTCAGTTTGTGATTTTAAAATGAGTTTGATGTTTAGAAAATGGTAAGGATCTGAAATTTCCAAGAACGTCTGTTCAGTTACTTCTGACACTTTAGGTTAATGTTGCCTGATCAATAACATCCATATTAATATTTTTGCATTTTTCACAACTAGCACTTTATCTATGAAAGACTGATAAAACAAACTAGCAAAGACTCACAGGTATGTGGAATACTAGGAACAGATGCAAAAAACCCCCAGTTCCAATTCCAGCTTCAATAATGCTCTTTTTGACGAATATAACAGCAACAGAATTTTGCAGATACATTTGGAATGTAAGACTTTAAGCAGTGTGCAATAACACTAAGTTGGCAGTAAAAGTTACCTATTCATTAAAGTCACCGATAAATATTTACCTTGCTATAACCCGTAGCTGCTTTACCAAGACGTCAAATTAACATTAAACGTACCTTTTCTAATCATTCTTATGATCTAAGACTACATATTTCCTCTGTGCCCAAACCTTCTATAACCAAAACCTTCAAGCTAGTTAAAGGTCTAAAAAGAAATACAATAATTGTAGAGACAGAAATGATACTAAATATTTGGCTTTCAGTCTGTGTGTGTTATAGTATAATGAACATCATCATAGAAGATTATTTTTCTTCCAGCATTTGTTCTATATGCAACTGTCTGTGGTCAACTTTGCTGAATGATTTAATAAATCCCAGACATTACTTAGCCTTCTGGTATGTGAGTAATGCTATTCTCTAGTTTGAAAAAATAAGATTTAAACCACTTGAACTTTAGCTATTTAATGAAAGAGAACGTGTATGTTTGAAACAGCAGTATCAAAGAAAGACTGAAAGGTGCTAAACTTAACACTCTTTCATAAATTACACATTCAAACATCTGCAGATGTCAGGAAAAAACTTCTCCCCAATGATGTTTTGAATTGGCTGTTATCACTGCAACTAGACAGGAGGCAAAAATGTCTTATTCTGTAGTGTGAATTGACAGATTTCTTCTCAAAAGCTACAGTGGACTACGATATCTAAGGAAAGTGTCTCAAACAAAATCTCCCAACTCATAACCAGGCCACTATTACAGTTCTTCATAGTATTTAGGTCAGGCTGTGTAACAGCCTGTACCAGGGGAATACGAGCCTGTTCCTGCAGCCAGCGTTATGGGATGCCATGACGTTTGCCTTGAGAGCTAGCTTTGAGAGCTAGCCAAGACCAATGATTTTTTTGATTAAACGAAGCAGATTTACAAAAGAAGGTTTCCTGTAGTGTTTCCCCCCCTCTTTCCTGAGGCATGAATATTGTTTGCAATGAGCAATATAGTTTTTGGGAGCAGAAGCTGCATTTTTTTTTTTAGTATTATCATTAATAATTATATTTCATATAATATGCTACAACAATTTTTCTTCTGTTGTTTTTGAAAATGCTCAACATTACGTAAGAATGAAGGGGGACACAAAAAAAGCAGTCTTGGCATTCGCTCTCACAGGTTCAAACAATTAAAAAAGAGATGGCAAAGTTCATTTACATATACAGTGATCTATCACTCTTTTTACCCTAAGGTAAAACCGTTCTTTGATGTGCAACTAATTTACAGACTTTGAGTAAATTTAATCAATGCTGTCTTTGTCCATACTCTGTGCATTATCTGCTACATGATAAATCTATGATATTTGGCCTTTGAGTTACAACTGCAACGGAAAAGGTCAACAACTCTGGATTCAACAAATGAGCTGAAAGAGACTCTTATTCTAGTTTTCTATCCAGACCTTAAGCCCAGCTGTTAATTGCAGACAAGCAATGAATCAGTTCTTGACATTGGGATTTGAAGTTTGCCTCTGGGCTGTTTGCCGTATCAGGCAGAGATACCTTAGAAGAACCCTCATTAAAGCATACTCTACTGTAATTAGGCCAACATGGCCCAGGAAAGTAGAGTTTAACTTAATTCCTAACATACTACTGCATTTGTGGAAGACAGTTTGGTCGAATATATACTCATACCTGTAAAGGAGTTTAACCACCAAAGCTTGCAAGATTTTATTGAAAGCCAAATAAAACAAAAGCTGAAAACTTTGCTCCTTATCCCAGGCCAAGAGCAAGTTTTGAGGAGGACAGCAGAGCCACAGGCAGCTTGTTGGCAAAGAGAGTTCCGGAAGTTTTAACACATTATGGAGAAATAGCATCATGTCAAACCTTCACAATCAAATGGAATGATTTGACAGTGGAAAATGAAGCATTTTTTCCAAGGGTATATTATTACCAGTATGCCATGTGCTGCACTTTGTTTTTCTGAAGCAGGAAAATCATAAAAATAATAAGAAAACTCTGTTGAGCTCAAAGTCAGTGAGAAATCAGAAAAGAACTAATTTTACCAGAGCCAACAGAGGAAAGGAGAAAGTGAGTTAATGGTAATGAATGATTTTATGCAACTGTCATACAGCTCTGTCCTTGAAAAACAAAAAAGTAATTCTTCAGACAAACCCCATTTTTGAGAAATAAGAAATCTCTGTAGCCTGCAGTACCTTCCTGATAACACTTATGGACCATCCAAGTCTTAAAATACTCTTAAAAATGCAAACTATAAGCACGCTTTAGAGGAACTTTGTTGGTCCACAAATTCAGTGTATCAAAATGGGGAACTTGTGGTCACCACCAGATCTACAACTGACAGTTTGCTATCTGTATGCTGCCTAAAATAAAATATCTACATTTTTACCTCTCTGTTTTGTGAATATCACTTAATATATGGCTATATGGACATTGATCTGTATTAATGTGTACCCACAAATCAGTGAAAGCAAAGCAACAAAAGGAAAACAAATGCCTTTCACTTTGAATGTCTCTATTGTTTTCAGTTATCTGCATGCATGCCAAAGCCTACACTAGTAACCCCTGGCTCTTTGGCAGTGCAAACACTTTCTCAGAATATAAGAAAGCATTTCATAAAATATTCGAAACAAGAAGACCATGACAATCAACATAGAATCATAGAATGTGTTGGGTTGGAAGGGACCTTTAAAGGTCACCTAGTCCAACCCCCCTGCAGTAAGCAGGGACATCTTTAACTAGATCAGGTTGCTCAGAGCCTCATCAAGCCTGGCCTTGAATGTCTCCAGGGATGGGGCCTCCACCACCTCTCTGGCCAACCTGTGCCAGTGCCTCATCACCCTCATTGTAAAGAACTTCTTCCTAACGTCTAATCTAAACCTACCCTGCTCTAGTTTAAAACCATTGCCCCTCGCCCTGTCGCTACATGCCCTTGCAAACAGCCCCTCCCCATCCTTCCTGTAGGCCCCCTTCAGGTACTGGAAGGCCGCTATAAGGTCTCCCCGGAGCCTTCTCTTCTCCAGGCTGAACAATCCCAACTCTCTCAGCCTGTCTTCATAGGAGAGGTGCTCCAGCCCTTTGATCGTCTTTGTGGCCCTCCTCTGGACCCACTCCAACAGGTCCATGTCCTTCTTGTGCTGAGGGCAACATATCTGCCTCCTGTGATTGTATGAGAAAACTTAACCCAATGATGTGGAGCAGGAAAGCAAATGTCCAAGTATTTTATGCACAACTTTCTAATGTATTTCATGTATGTTGCCATGGAATAAACGCAGTTTTTCAATTTCCATTTTTGTTATTAAACAACTTGGAGTTTATTTGAGATCTCTGAAATACAGCCTGGGATAGCAAATCAGCAATTAGCCTTAGTAGGGATTCATAATCATCTTCCAAATACACTTTCAAAAATACTAATAGCCATTAAGTATCCTTTCAGAAAAAAAAATATTTCCTTTTTAAGCAGAAGATAGAAATATAAGTAACTAAAATGAGTTGTCTAGAACTGACACATGTTAAAGTCCTGCCAGAGCCTCTTATCAGGTCTACGTCCTTTGAATTTTCAAAGCAATATAATTTCCTCTATGTATATTATCAGAGGTTCCCTTAGTGTCCAGTTTGGGGTTAGCTTTTTCCTGTCTCATCCAACATTGCAATTTGATCAAAATGTTCTTTGCATTGTCTTGCCTTACATTTTAATTGCTTGTAATACAGCTGTGATAGCAAGTATGATGGGCATTATGTATAGCTGGAAATGCAGAACGCTGCGACCAAACTCAGAAAGAGCCCAGGTAATGTTTGCTGTGACTGGCAGAATTCCTCCAGCACAGACAAAAATCCAGTCTTTAACCCAACCGCCCTCCTCTAGTACAGTCGCAAAATTACTTTATTGAAGTGTGCAGTTTGACATTCTGATATAATACCTCTATTTGGGGAAAAAATAATTGTGGATTTCTCTTGTGCTCATTACTACACCACTTCTCCTTGGCAGGGTCAGTTTACACCCCACTGGCTCTGGACTCCTTTGGAATCAATGTCTGTAAATCCGCACTGCCAGGACACTGCAGTTTTCATCCCTTAACTGTTATTTGGATTATAAAAAAGGCAAATTTTCAAGACACATGTTTCTGGCAAGGTTTCAGTCCAGAATTAAAACACAGGAACACAGTGTATTTTTCAGAATGGTCACTGCTTCTAAGGGGCACCTACTTGATTGAATTAAAAAGAATTTATCCGCTATTTATACAATTTAGCTAAGCAGAGAGGTATGAGGCTAAAAAAATCCCTAGAATTCAGCCAACAAAAATAAACTTTCAGCTGCCAATTTGTAGCTTGTATTTAGTGGCTTTAACAACTAACCATCTCTTACAATGAAAGTAGTATTTGGGAATGCGACTTTTCTCTCTTTTAAATTCAAAGGCAATTTGATAGCTTAGCTACCAATACTGTAGCCAGATTCTCTGCAGCTCTGATGTAAGAACTTATACTTCTTCCCTAATTTTTGTCTGAATACAGGCTTGTAGGTAAAAATTATTAATTTGATAAACAGTAGAGCTGAAATAAAGCATTACTATCAACAATGATGCAGACATATTCATGGTATACTGCTTTATACTGTAGTCTTATAGCACTTCAGGTTTTTAGGAAGAAGAGACACTTCTTTAACCATTGTTGTTGTCGTCTTCTCTCGTCTAAATAAACATATCCAACACCTAACATGAGCGTTTAACAGAAACACAAGAAAAATACCTTCATTGCAGAAGATTTTGCTGAAGAATTTACATTTCATATAATGAAAGCAAGCAGAGGAGAAAAGGGGTGATGGTTAAAATTACATTAGACAAGTTGTCTTTCATTTCCTTTCATTTAAGCTCAAGTGTGTATTCTAGTAGGAGCAGCAGAAGCAGAATGAGAGAGCGAGAGGGACGGAAATGTTAACATAAAGCAAGATAAGAAAGCAGAGTGAAGCATGAAGCAGGGATGACTGGGCAAAATATGGTTACATTCTGGAGGCCTGGGCTCAAGCAGATATCAGGAACAGGGAGCAGCAGGAAGAGATAAATCATCCCTCTCATTCCCCCAGGAGATAAAGATGTTTAAAAACAGAATAAAAGGATGAGAGCCCAGGAAGACAGGACGTTAGGAAGAGGCAAATGTCGTAAGAGAAAAAAAGAAGTGTCACAGATGTAAAATGTTCTGTATTTTTATGTTTTCTGCAATTGTCTCAATTCCTTACTGTGCAAACCAAAGGGGCAAGGATCCTGGTTTAGGCAGGAAGAATACTAGCTATTTATGCCTCTTAGTTAACCAGTAGCAGATATAAAAAAGGATACTGAGTTTGGAGACAAAGGAGATGTTAGTATTATGTATTATAAATTAGTATTTAGTATTATAAACCTCTTGTTCTCACCTGAAAAAAAAGGGAGAAGCAGTATTTCTGGGAGGAGAAAAGGGGAAAAAAGGAGTATGGGTGGGTTGGCCAATGGAGACAAGGAATTCAGAATGACACCTGGGTGAGTTGCTGCCCGCCACGAGGCCGAACTTGGCAGCAAGATGAACCTCTGCTTGTCGAAGTTAAGAATTTGCTTGTGTGCCCAGATATACGGGCGGCTGCCTACAAAGCAGAGTATCTTTCAAGCTACTCTTGAATCCACAAGTGGAACAGAACAGGAAAGAAAAGGGAAAGAAATTACAGAAATCAGACAGAAAAGAGGAGCTAGGAAGTATGAAGAGAAATGAAAAATAGACCAGTACTAAGGGTAAGTTGTATTCTGTTAGTAATGACACCCACAGATAGGGAACGTGTATCAGTTTGTCAAATCAAGTTAAAGAGAAAACTTTTCTTCCTATGTTCTCTGAAAAGTAAGGACTTTTATGATCACAAAGTAAACACTTTGAGTGTGGCATTTTGGTTTTGAACAAATCACATAGTACCAATGGAAATACAGGGTAAACTGATGCTCCATTTGCCTCTTCTGACTGTGTATCTGTTAAAGAAAATGTTTACAGCTCATGTAACATTAACCTTCTCAATATTTTTAGCAACATCCAGCTCTGGTCAGGCAGAAATAGACCATATTTTCTAAAATAATAAGCTATTTTCCAGTGATGACAACTCTATGTTCACCTTGATTAATTTCAAGGGGGTGACCATAAGGTAAGAATCCATGGTGGGCTAGGGAAAACATGACTACTTGGATTAATAGTGACTGTAGGGCTATATAAATATTTAATATACTGAATGAAACACTTTAGCAGAACACACACAAAACATCACCTCTGCAGATATTTCATGGGTCACTTCCTCTTCTACTCATTTTCTACTCCTGTGGCCTACGAGAAGCTTACTGCAAAAATTAAAATGCTTTGGTAGCTAAAGAGAAGTCTCAAACTAAAAGGAGGCTGAACCACTCGAAATTCTTCTAAGGAAGCCGAGAACAGCTGTTGTTTTTTCTGGTCTGATATAACGAGTCAGGAACCACCACGCGCCCTCCCACTCTCATGTTTCCGAGCTGAGATTTCAATGCTAAAGCCTGTCAGGAACAGCACAGGACCTTTAGCTATATTTAAATGGAAGCCATAATGTCAAAAGTAGAGGCTATTGCTTCTCTGCCATCTCTTAGCTGAACATCAACCCCCCACCCCGCTATCTGCGTTTCACAGTGGACTGAAGACCTGCAATGGCCAGCCCAGAACCTCAGGGCTGCAGGTCTCAGGGCTGGCCCTGACCAAAGTCAGCTTCAAGGTGAGGCTGTATCTTTTCTTGAGAACACAACTTGGTAACTACTTTTCTCCCAAAGCTTTTCAGGCAAGCTTAAACCTGACACGCCACTGCTTCCTATCTGAAAGAACAACCCCATTCAGTCTGCCCCTAATCTTCACCCTCTTGCTTCCTAGTCCTGCCTCACCTCCCATTGCATTAGCCACGTCCTGGCTGCAGAACGGTCAAGGCTCCTAGGAGTGCGCTGCCACAGCCAGATGCTTGCATGCTTTTTTGCACGTAGAGTTATTCACCGGAAGAGAAAGCCAGGCTATTTTCATATCTTATCTGTTCTTATTAGCATTCCCAAATGGCTGAGACCAACCCAGACCACTTCTACCTTGCTGGTCTACAACTGCCCCCGCTGCCAGGGTCCCCCACTCTGCAGTCCTTGCCCTGTCTCATCCCATGCTTGCAGATCCCTTCCTTTAGTAAAGGATAGCAACACAAATTAAAAAAAGTCATGAGAAGAACGTGGTATGTGGCAAAGTTTGCAGCCTGATTTCATGAGGACTGCTAGCACATGACACCTGTAAGAAAGGTGTCCAGGTGTGTCTAGACCTTCCATAGTTTTGTATACACAAAACTTGGAAACAGCGTTTCTTTCTTTCCTTGTTTTTTCTTTGCCTTCTGGTTTTATGTTAATATTTACATCAACACAGCAATGTTTTCACAGTACACTACAAAGCAGGAAGGATGTACATTGGAAGTAGGACAGGATCTGTTGCTACATTTTTGAGGAAATTACTTCTTTCTCAAAATAATTCACTTCCTTGCTTTACATTACCATGCTAGTTTGCAGTGTAACAGACCACATTTATCAAACTGTTTGAGATCAACTGATTTGTGATGACACTCTTGCAACCCATGGGCTGAGCACTAAACCCATGCAGAACTAAGTATCATTTGTTGCAAAAACATATTCAGTTAAATCAGTCTAATTATCCAGAACTCCATAATCCTTACTGCAATATGTGAACATCTAATGTGAATATTCTGCATGTAGAAAAAATCTGTTTTGTTCCATGGTCAAGAATTTCTTCTTATGGGATTCATGCAACATGCTTACCTACGCTCAGAAGCAAAGACAGAAAGGCAATATAGTGGTTACTCAAAGCAACAAAATCCACATTTTTTCGTCCCGTTAAAGATTTACATGGATTATTTATTACATAAGTATTACCTCGGTGTCAATGTTTATAGGGATACAACCTACCAGTGGGATGTTATCATAAATATTCTGGAAATCTCCATCTTTACCTATATTCAAGATTGCTGATGCTACTGATCCTCATACATTCATTTGTCACACAAACTTGCTCTTTGCCATAGAAGTATATTTGATATTATTCTTTTATATACGTTATAACTATTTGCACTGGGCACCTTCTTTTCCCAAAAAACTTTGCATACTTAAATGCCTGTTAAACTATACATGGAGTCAACTCACACATCTTTAAAATACATCCCCTGGTAAACATATCAAAAAAACCTGCAAAACAATTTGGGACAGAAGGAAGAACTTGTTTTGTTCAACTGAATACAGCTAAGAAAGCGGGAAATGGGATCTGTTCAGGACTCTGCTGCAGTCTAAAAGAAATGGCTGGCACCTAATTTGACAGAAGCCAAATATTAGAGTACATTTTTATTTATACATCTGATGAGGCTTACTTGAGTCCATTGGCTTGCACAAAATATGCTGTTATGTTTGGCGTGGAAATGAAATGCATGATGAAGAAATAAAATACCATCCGTAGATATTTTATAATGACACACAGACTACAGGTTGCTGATAAACAAACTAAAAGTCCTACTCAGCTGTACTGCTCCACCAAGAAGACGTTATAGGTAATCCCCTTTTCTGTAAATCTCATCTTAAAATAGCTCTAGGGAGGAACTGAAACTCTTTTTGAAGCTTTGTATGCACCAGCTACTTTGAGTCACTTGTTACAGTAAAAATGAAGTTAAAGTTCTCAGAAATATTTTCACTGGAGGCAGTACCATTATATACCTCTTATACACACACACATACATGCTAACACACACACACATACAAAGATACACACATATACGTATACACATTGTAAAGAAAACTAGTATTTTTTCTTAAAACAAGAAATGATCTTTTTCTGTCTCCCAAGGAACTGCACACTGACAATAATAAATGGTGTTAATTCCAGCCTCTGGGTCTACAGTTGCAAACTTTCTGAATGGGTACAGATGGACCAAGCGCTGTATGTAGAGTCCAGTTTTGCTTGCTACTTAATATTCCTCTACAGATGCCACATCCACACTTCAATAGCAACCTGATGGGCAATGGGACAAGCACCACAAAAATGCATTACGGGGAAGAACTAGGTGTAAAATGAGGCATTTTAGATTGTATCACCAAAACATATCAGAAAATAAAAGACAATATGGAAGAGTGTGATAATAAGGGAGATTCGTAAAAGGCTATTTGCCTTTCATCTTTATGATTAACCTATATGTCCAGAAAATTCAAGTTATGAGTCGTGTGCGCTTTCTGTGATCTCACGATTTTTCTAACTTACAAGTGGTGTTCAATCATAACTATCTCTACTGTAGGTGATGTACCACCTTCTGTTAAACTCATTGACAGATTGTACTACATACAGGGAAAGACTTACACTAGCTCTCTCACACTAGCGATGCTGTTAATACATCTCTCACATCACATATATACCAAGTACATGTCATGGTTCTGACCTATAGAGCTTCATAAACCAGTTCCTGGATGAGATTGCAGAAGTGCATTTCCAGCCCCCGTGTATTAAAGAAATATTACCAGGAAGATCTACCAAGAAGGGCCATCAGGATAAGACCCAAAGGGCTTAAAGGATGAGAAGAGAGGCTACATTTAGACACCATAGTGAGATGTGGTATAAAGGCACTCGTTTACCTCTAAGAAGCCAGCACAGTTGGAGAAAACAAAACCTACATGTATGCATAACTTTTTTGCCATATAAATGGCAAAACTTCAGCCATATGGTACTGGAAAGAGAGAGAGCATCTTCCCTGGCTGAAAATTTATCCTTTCAGGTGAGGTTTCTCCAGTACAATGTGCGGGTGGTGCCATCTAGCGAGCAGGGGACCCCACTCCCGGGAACCCCACTCCTGGGAACCCTTTGGGAGTGCAGCCCACCCCCGCCCCGGTATCCTCACCCCCAGCGCCCTGGCAGGCACCGCGGGCGGCACAGAGAAGGATGGCCTCGGGTGGGGAGCTGCACCGTCACCCCAAAGCACTGCAGCCTCTCTGTTATCAAGAATAATCAAAATATGGGTGTCAGGAGGACAAATTCCTGCTATTTCCTGGCCTATTCATTTTTTCTGTTTTTTTTTTTTTTTTTCTTTATTCTTTTTCTCTATTTATTGTCCTCCATGAAGGCAGAACGGCCTCGGGAAATCCCCTACAATTTTTAGATAAAACTTTTAAAAGACAGAGCAGAACTGAAAGGAGCAGTTCCACAGAAATGACCCCAAATGGCAGTGATCCGCAAACGGCAACCGTCTGAGGTCAGGTGTGGGCGTGGGGGAAGGCTTAATAGAAAAGACTGGGTGATCTGATAGCTTAAAGATAAATCTAAAAGAGAAATAATAACAGTCTTCAAACATGCAGGAAGCTCCTGCTTGGGGAAAAAAAGAAGGAATAATCTCTCCCCTGAGACCAAGGTCAGTGAGTCAAGAGCAGTGAACTTACGTTTCTACAAGCAAGTCTAAATTAGAAATGATAAGAAAGTTTCTAATTTTAAGGGTATTGATGCACTGGAAAAGCTGCTTAGGACATTGTATGATCTTTAAAAAGTGCAGGTCTTTAAAAAGAGGCTAGAATATTATCTGTTAGGAAGTGAACACCTCACCCACCCCTTTGGTCGTGGTGGGCTAAATGCAAGATACCTTGTATAGTTCCTTAAAGGACTATGATTACATATTGCAGATGAATAAGCACCCTCATCTCCACCCATTGCTTTAATGAGTGATGCTATCCACCTCACCTATGGATAATGATGTCTATGATCATGTCAGAAACAAAATTTCCTTGTAAGCAGTAAAAGGAATGAATTCAGCAAGGAGCAGCAGCACAGCTTTTGACTTCTTGCTATTAATAACACAGTTTTTGCCAGTCTGAGTAATACACAAATTAGAGGCCTGACAGCTTCATCAAAACAAAAGTGAGAGACACAGACTGCTAACTTTATGCTACTTTCATTGCAGACCATCCCTCTCCCAGCTAACTTACCATAGGAGGGCTGAGCGGAACATTCCATTTCTAATGCCATTCTTTCGAGCATGAAGACCTGTATATTCTTATTAGAGCACCGTCAGCTTGAGAACAAAGAAAAAGAGTCTCTTTTCTAGAAATTTAATAAGATTTTAAGAAATTTAATAAGATGTACAGTCTCCATTAAAAATGTTTTTAAAATTGCAAAATTAAGTTAACTAATTTTATGCAAAGCCTGTGTGTTGTGTTGAGTTGATCTCTCTCTTAGGGAGAACAGAAAAGCAGAAATTATTTAAATTTATACCTAAAGTGCTGTTGGAAAGGTCCTTACTGGTCACTCTGTCTACAAGAATTTTGGAGTTTAGAGCCCAGGGAAATCTGTATTTCAAAGTTATGAATTCTTTTATCTCCTAGTTTGAATCTTCTGTTTTAACATTATCCAAAGAAGGGAGAACAGATGAAAATGAAACTTTTAAATATCACTTAATGTAAAATAGACCCCAAATGAATGGTGGCTAGCTCAGATTAATCCCAGGAGTGAGCAGCAGGAGGAAAAAGGGTTTCTGTAAGCAGAATTCTGCAAGAAACAGTTAATTTTAGTTCTTGAACATCTCTGGGATTCTGGATTTTCCCCTGTCCTGTATCAGGATTGAACAGAATCCTTTAAAAAAAAGAAAAATAAATAAGGGAGAAACACACAAGCGCACACGGACTGAGAGTCACTTACTGCGCACTAGTCCATTTTGCAAGCCAGCCAGAAGCGCACGGTTCCAGTCAGCTGAATCCTGGTGCTGACGTGATTTTGGTTTTCTGCTTTAATCTCACTTATCTGACCCTCTCCACTTCATATGGCAACAGGGACTCAAATTTTACAGTACCTCTCTGTGGGTGGGTATCCTAATCATCAAACCTGGAATTTCAAGCTCTGTATTTCAAGCTTATCCTTTGGAAATCTCAGTTAGTCCAAAATTATAACCTAAATCTGTCAGAAAAGGAATGATGTGAACACAGGCCCTCTTAAATGCCACATAAATGTCTGACTAAGGATACCTGCTATGCTTGATCTCTCCTTTTTTTCTCATTCTGTTCAGAAATTCATTAACTGTTAAGACAAGATCCTATACTTTCAAGGCCAATTCCACTGCCATTTTCTTGTAAGAAGTATTTCAACTTTTTGTCAGATTTTGTTTCTATGAAGGAGTTGCAGAGATGCTAGCATGGGCAATACAAATTGATAGCAATCTATCATAGAAACTTGCATGTAAAAGCTGCTACATTTACAATTAGGACAGTGGAGTCAAAACTTTTTTGAAGATACATTTGGATATGTGACTTGGTGTGCTCTGGCTTTAAAAGAGACCTCTTGCAGCAAGTGGATGGTAACAAACTCTGGATAGATCGTATGTATTTGGACCGCCCACTTTGCTGTTTCAGGCTGTCTATAGGCTCTATCAGGTGAGAACACTTGGCTTTCTGAGGCCATTTTTGTATGGATGTCTGCAGCTACTAGCAGGCAATTCTGGAAATTTAAGGCAATTTACATATTTGATACAAATATTTACATCACAACAGAATATCTCTTACAGTACTGTTGAAATGCTGTTGCTGTTTCTGTTAAAGCAAACTTTACAGGGCTCAATCTCTCAGGTCTATTGAAGTCATATAATAGCTTTTTATTGAGAATAATATTTGAAATAAAGGTTTATTGCTGTGTCACTAATCTGCTTGCGGTGCAGTGGCTGGCAGCCTGGCAAGGGGGTGGCTGGGAACCCACACCACTCGTTACAGCAGTGGGCACTCCTAGGCATCCTCCCGCTCTTCTCCTGGGTGGGTGGGCTGTGCAGCAGGAGGATTTCTGTGGACCTCCACCCCACCACCAACAGCCCTGCACCAACTCTCTTCTCCTCCCGCTACACCCTCAATTAAAAACTTCTTTGATGAGAAGAAACAGAAGGCAAGAGCCTGGTTACCACTCGAACCCTCGCTAGGCTGCAAGGAAGAAAGTCCTGCCACTCAAATCCCACTGACATGGGGCTAAGCCAAACAGGATGGAAGAATGTATGAAAGTAAAGACTGCGTGAACAATCCGTATCTGTAAGTATGGTACATTTAAAATGTTTGTAGAGGAAGCTTCCACAGAGCAACAAAACTCTTCCCTGAATATTTATGAATAAACCAGATGCCACACAAACAGCTCTTTTGTTTTCCAGACTGCAGGACTGGTTATTAAGTCCCAAGAAAACAGACATGTAAGGAGTTCCGTTTCAGCTTTGGGCTTTAAATTATCATTCATGCCAAAGGCAATGACACATACAGCATGTCTGCATGTAGCTGCATGCATTCTGCGATAACGAGACTTAACATTTTAATCCTCATTTACTTATTTTTTGGACTGACATCTGAACATTAATGTCAAATTCCTGTGTTAATATCATGTGTTATATGGGCTTTCTTTTATTACCTCCTTTCTATTAGGAGATATGAACCGAGTATGGAAAATGTATCTATAATTAATACTGGTCTCAGGCTATTTATAGTGATATAGGACACAAAGTAGACCTCTCTATTTTTATCATAAAAATGCTTCTATCATGACTAATCTAGAATTATATTAGCAATAGTAGCTACGTCACAGCCACTTTTTAAAAGGAATTTCCCTGCTGTATAAGGACTCAAGATAGGCAAAAAGAAACAGAAGTAGAAATAATGTTTTTTTTTCCTGTTTAAATGGAAATTATCAGGCATCAGAAACCATTGGAGTATCAAAGACATAACTCTGTCTGACAATACTATACCAGATATGCTTATATGCAGATCTTTCAGGAATTTGCCTGTATCTGTTTTCATTGGTAAAGGTTGCTATAAAACAAAATCTGTATGCGCATGTATTCCATATGTGAGTGTAAGATGTATATGTACATAGAGATAAATATGCTTGTATGGAAAATGCCATTATACCATTATAGTTACAAATTTATGGGCTAGTGGATAGAATAAATCAGTAACTGTATGTAAAGAAATTTTAAATTTTCAGGCCTGCGTATAGATAAAGACTTTAAGAACCTTTAGAGAAAGGACTGTCACTTCTTATTTGCTCATATAATTCTTAGACATTTGGATTACTTAGGGCTTTTCCACATGTAAAATTTCCAAAAATGGTATTGCTACCACTAATGGAAAGAGGAATACAGAATACAGTAACATCAAAAATGATGTAGGACACAAATATATTTAGTTGAAAATAGAGATAACTTTCATAGGAGTTCAGTTGCAGGAAACTCCAAGTCTCTATAATCAAGAAAGAGCTAATGTAGTGGAAGGTATGGAAGCACACCTGTGTAAGAACATACGAGATCCATTCAAGAACATCCTGCCATGAGATGGACGGCTTAGTATGAACAGAGTCGGACCAGTAGATAAGATAAGCATTTTGGAATGCCATAAATACATTAGAAAACCAAAGAGAGTAACTAGATGACCTTTAGAGGTCCCTTCCAACCCAAACCATTCTATGATTCTATGATTTCATGAAACTGTGTGGTGCTTCAGTAGTACAAATTACCCAATTGCTAAAGCTGCATGTATCAGTTGCAGTCATAGTATCTACTTCATAATATGTAATCTTTGATATTGTTCCTTATAGAAATGTATTTTTTGTGAAATGTGGGCATATGCTTGCACATTTTCTTATAATGAAAAGGTAGAAAAAATATATAAAATTGACTTTGCATTTCTCTATTTGCCTTCATACTCTTCCCATGGTTAGACAGTCAAAGTCTCTGTGATAGTAAAGGTGATGCTGTTTTTTTCTCAAAATTCAGAACTTTTGGCCTGTGATTTATGTCAGTCTCCTGGGATAAGCCAGGGAATCCAATTTAATGCTTTTAGTGTTTATTCCCTTCACTCACTTCATACAAGAAATAAGGTCTCTAATAAATCAAAGATGTAGGAGGTTCTGCCACTAGTATGTCTTCTGTATTAACATATTTGAATATAAGATATCAAAGTGAGGATGGACACACAACGCCTGCATCCAGCTGTTACAACTTAAACCTGCCTTTCGCAGACAATTCGAACTGTGGTAATACAGTTTTACTACTGGCTGGAATGACTAAGCATACAATAAAACTGTACCAGAAAGTAAAAGAGAGGAGCATATAAGACAGTTAACAAGATAGTCAAGTGGAAAAATATGCAATAGTCTAGAAGAAGAATGAAATATATCCTTGTAAGTCAGAACAATGGAAATCCACCCAAGAATAGTCTGCTGTGGACAGATTTGGTACCGACACGACTGGAACAACAGTCACTATTTAGGTAAGATGCAACAGGACTGGAAAAAATAGACAACTGTGAGGTGCCTGGATGCAGTAGCTATTCAGATGCCAAAGATGAATGCCCAGTGTGTGATTATAGTGTAACTGTCTACTGTTCATGAAATCAGTAATGTGACTGCGTTTATAGAATATAATCATTCATTTCCAGAAATGCAGTGTTAGAAAATATAAGGACAGCAGCACACGCTGTTGTGAACAGAAACGTATAGAAAGGCTGTATATACAAATTTTCTTGGAATTTTTGTTTAACCTCATGCTCTTTCACTATTAGCTCACCACAATCATTGCATTAATAAAAGTCTTTCTTGGTTTATCCTGGATCTACGGTTGTATTCTTGCATAAATATTTTTTCCCAAAGAGTGGGAGTCCTATATAGAAACAAAAGGTATCATGCCATAGGCTGTCTAAATAATTTTATGTGATGCTTTCTAGCTATACAAATTTGATATGTGTGTATCTGTTGGTACTTGAACACAACTGACTGTGTACTACTAAGAGATGTTTTATAGATTGATAGAAGCATACCCCTTAAGGATTTGTTCATATTCCCAAGACAAAATTATCACTGACTTCAATGGGATAAAGCTCTTCAAGGATTTTATCCTCCTAAATATGACAAGAGACAGACTGAGCATGCCACTGAAATTTTATACGCTCAAAAAGACACGAGCTGATTTTGCTCTTACTTCTGCTCTCATTTTCATTTCTGTGTTGCAAGTGATCAAACAAGCAAATCTAAGCAGCTGCCATCTGGCAGCTGAGACCTTGTAGCTGCACACCTGCTTCCTTTCCTCCCTCCTTTAGGCAAATGTTTTATTTCACTGTGGGGAGAGGTTTAATGTGCACATATACAATCAGTCACTCCATCTCACCTGGCAGGCAGTAACTTTTTATGCCCTTTGCAAGCCCGGGAACATGCCCCATATAAAATACCATGCTGAAAACACCTTTCACAGTGCTCATCTGGGAAGTTTAAACTCTTCCTTTCCAGCTTCTTTAAAATGTCCCAAACAAAAGGGATATAGAGATGATTGCAGGAGTCTGAAACTCAGAAAAGTACTCTGGCTCATTAAGTGCAGAGAAATAAGCCAAAGAGGTGGTAGTGTTTCCCCACGGTGTGGTAAGAAGCTTGTCTGAGTGACTTACAGTCTTAGGCACGCAAGAAACATTTCATTTGCTACATGCAAAGTTCGTCTACGCAGTATGTGTCTCATACGTTACTCAGTCAACATTACTTGAGTTGTAAGCATGTATCCAAATTCTAATGTAGCCGAACTACATCACTCCAAATAAAAAAAAAATTAAAAAACCCCCAAACAAACAAACAAAAAAAAACAGAAAAGAAAACTAGCTTATTCAAAGTTAAGGTAGAGATATATTTTTTCCCAAATAATGCCCTAATATGAAATATCACGTTCTTGTGTAGTAGGTGAGAACTGAAGGACCATAACATGTCTTATAGTGATCAATTGAAGCAGGAGTTCATTTTTACAGAAACTGTTCAAGTTCAAGACAAATTTCAACTTAGTTGTTCACCAATAATGCTTTCGGTAAGGACGACTTTCTGATCTCAGTGAGAGCAATTACAGCATGTAATCATCCACTAAAATTATACAAGAGACAGTGCAAGGGAGCTTGTAATATCTGTCATTATCTTTAATCTGCCTTTCCCAGGCATCAGTCAACCTCCTGATTTTTCAAGTATTTTCTGTCACCTCCATTGCTACCCAGATAACCTGTTCATGATGGCCAGGTCCTGATTCTTCAAGGAGCAAAAGGGATTTGTAATATCGGTTTCACTGGGAGTAGGATTAAACCCTTGAAATACCTCATGTGAGATGATACATGATCATGTGAGATGTGGATACAGAAAGTTGCCTTCTCTACACAATTTGGTATTCTTAAATATAAATCCAGTTCAGTATCAAGGATAATTTATGTTCCCCAAAATAGGTTTTCTATTTTTTTCCGTATTTTGGGAACAACTTAAATTAGAAGCATGCTTACATGCCTTTTTTTTTCCTAGTTTGACAGATACAAAGTTTTCCATTATAAACAAAAACCCAAAACCAAACAACAAGCTATTTTTCTATGTGAAGGATCCAAAATGGGACCGAGAAATTATTTTTCTTTAATTCTGTAAGCATAAAACTTGGAAATACAGGGAAATAACACAATAAAATGGAAGGATTATTTATAAGGAAGAAGGCATTCAGAGCCATATGGGAGGGTATGTGTATTGCTCTTTATGTTCACTGCAATGACACCTGAGCATTTCTATGAAAACACTGTCTGAACAAAATCTTATTTCACAATAAGACTTTAATGCAATAAGTTTTAAAAATAATTTTACAAATGTTTCTTTTTACAAAGAAACAGTTTCCTCACAACTATGCTGTAATTAAATCATAAGCCTGGATTCAAATGTCACCAAGCAGTGGTTCTGCTGAAACACCAGAGGGAGCAAGTTTCACAGCGGAGTGAATGTTTTTATTGAGACTCTCACAGCTACGGCCAGTGATTCATCATTTAGTAGGATGCAGAAGAATTCAGCCAGATTACCTGGAATGGCTGAGGATATGCCAGTGAAGCAAAGCTTTTCAACTTGTGAGGAAATATGCAACAAGTAGTCACCAAATAGCAGAAGTGAGGACAGGCTTCATCTGGACGGCTGCAGGTTTTTACACACAAAGTTTAAAAATCTTCCGTTACTATGGGATGAAAAACCAAGAGCCTTTCCGTCTTTGTTTAATAGAGATTATTTCAGTACAGACAGGTTTTTAAAAATTGACTCTCATTCCTTCTTCACAGCACAAAGTCACAGATTCAGTTGTGAGTCATACCTCCTCTAAAAGGTTAAAAAAAACGCCATAGAAATGACCAAAGGCAAACCCACCTACGTAATGAACTGAACTACTTGGAAAAATCCCCCCATGTTCTCGTGCTCCATTAGGGACTAAACCTAGGCAAGGCTTAAAAGAAATCGACCCTCAAATCAGTTGCCTCTCTGATGATTCACATCTAAAAAACCTAGACCTGAATCAGAAGTGACCTTGCTGCTCACTCCTAACCGTGAACTGCAACTCTTCAGCTGCTCCTAAGGATTGACCAAGTGACAATGTATGTCTGCATCTTTAATATTGTTTAAAATTTAGCAATGATAAACATCCTTCTGTGTCACTACACTGGGCCCAGATATGGCCAGAGGACATTGCCACCCATTCCGTGGTGACACCCCAAGGGATTCTCATCCCAACTCTGTCCTGTTGCTGGTGGTGCCCTGCTCTAGAGGGACCTCTAAAATCAGGAGCAGTCTTTCCATTACCATTAGTGCAATTTCTCCTCATAGAGAATTTTTCAGCTTGCTTAATTGTTCAGACTACTTCCTTTTTAGTTTAAAATTCAGCTTTTTCATTTTAGTTCCCCTTCCTTCCTGAAATTTATTATAGATTCTAACCTGCAGCCTCTTTTTGCCAAACCATAATAATTTAATCCCAATCCACGTTTACAAAAAGATGACGTGTCAGGATATGTTCCATTTCCATCAAAATTAATTTATAGGCACTGAGTAATAGGTCTATATGTAATGCAGAAAATAATCTTTATTTGCTGGGACTGGGTGGCCAAGAGTTCTTTGCTTGAGCTTGTAGTATCCACAGGGGGCTGATGTAATTGTTGCTATACAGAAAGGATTACTCATCAGCTTAATTAAAAATTAAAGCTTGATAATGTTTCATGTAGCCTCTCATGTCTTATAGAGGCATTTCCCTTAGAAATCCTGACATACAGTGAAAATCTCTCAGAAGTGTCCACATAGTTCAAACAAAAAAAAGAGACTTGAAGTAATATACGCTTTCGAACAATCAAATGGCATCTAATAGTGTGGGGTACTGAAATTATATGATTCAGAAGATAAATAATATATTACAAGAAACCAAATGTTTCACACAGCGCAGCAGACTGGGACATCTTTAATGATCACAAATTTGTTAAAATCCTCATACGTATATGAAGAAGCTTTACATCTAGCTGCTGGCCTGACCCAATAAAGAGAAGAAGAAATAGAAAGTAAGTTGTAAATAATTCTAACGTTTCATGATCAGCAGATAAAACTTTATATCTCAGTGACTCTAAGGGAAAACAATGTAGTTTTGTAAAACTAATCATTCCACTGTTGACCACATTTATATCCAAATTCTTAGAGAAACGTTATCCATCTGAGTTTTGTCAAATTAGAAAACTTTTAGCTGCTTTGTCATTTTTTAAATGAACCAAAAATATCTGAAGAAAATGTCCTCTGGTGCTTTTACACTCCGGTGGGACTGAGGGATTGATGTGGCTGCAACAGCAGCTTATTCCTTTCTGCTCTCTCCAGTGAATGGTGCCTGATCCAAACTGTTTAGCGAGTCACTCCGTATACACAGTATGCACGGAAAGGGCTGCTTCAAACAGAAGAAAAGACTTTGTGGTGTTTTTGGAGTCTGCGTTCAATCTAAGAACTATGAATTTCAGAAAAGAGGGAGGAGGAGCGGAGGAAGTCATAGGGCCAAGCCTGGGAAGTGGGGGGAGAGGGGACAAAGAGCTGCCTCTTGAGGGAGTAGTGGTTTTGGTCAGGGAGCAGCAATAGCAGCAGAAAGCAGAATTCACGACAGGTTTTTCGGGAGCTGATCTAATTGGTATGGTAGTAGCAAAACGGCTCGTATGACATTGACTCCAAACACTTTATGATCACATGGGAAAACAGCACTAATTCATCCCAGGGATTTGATCATCGTAATTACTGCAAGAAGCAAAGATCCGGGTGCAAGGAGCAAGCAGAAAGAATGACTAAAAGACAGTACTTCGCAACACGCCCTGTAGCTGTATTTAAGTCAGTTAAAAGTCCGTCAAACAAAAAAAGTATCAGAGAATGCCTTACTGCCCCTGGCCACCGTTACGTAGCACTAGGAGGATTTCTAATGCCTAGACCCAAAGCATTTTCCTGCTTCTAAAGTATAAGCTGATAAAAGGAAAACTGTCACAGTATCTGGCAAGGCGAGGGCTGCTGGGTGCCAGCACAGCCTCGAGACTGGGCAGTACAGGAGACAGACACATTCGTGAGGAAGGTCAGGCCTGCCCTCAGTGCCAGGCCTGCCCTCCGTGACAGAGATCTTCAGAAGCACATCCCTCATCCCTCATGGCTGCATCATTTCTTTGCTCAGGGTACATCACCACTACGCTGCCTGCAGGCACAGGCACTGTACATGGCTGGTTAGAAATTATGGAGGTCCTGAAATGAGATTTTAAGGAACCCAACGTGAACACAGTCACGGCTTCTTGGACTCAGCCGACAAACTACCGCCTTCTATCTCCTTCCCATTATTTCGTGACTTGAAGCCCTGTTGTTGAGGTAACATTATGCGCTGAAACACTGTGCTGAACAACTTCTTACAGAGTTGCCTTCGTAACTAGTTTGAAGTCCCGAGTTTTACTTCACAGCACGTAAAATGAGCACGTGTCTATTGCTGCCCAGCGAGCACAATGTTTAAAGTTTCTATGAGAAGCCACTTGAGTTCAGTTTTTCTTTGGATCATTGATATTTACCGTGTCCAACTGGAGCTCTTAGGTTTGCTCATGGATCTGATACAATGGCAGCTTGTGGTGAGCGGGCTCCAGGCCAGCCTCATCCAAAGAAAGGCCATGCATACCACGACAGCCACCTCTGGGTGGGACAGCCTCGCAACACAGCTTTTTCTCATGCATTTTTTTTCCCAGAGAAATGATACTGTGACTATAGTTTGCAACTAGTACAAGTCCATCACAAAACGGGTATACCAGGTCTATGGCAGAACAGTGAGCTTTTAAAGACTGGAGGGTATATTTGAATGAAGGGACTATAACTCTGATTTCACAAACTCCACAGAGCATTTTTCCCTCCTTGGGGTAAGTAGAGAGCTCACTGTCATTAGGGAGTTTGTACTTCACCTGGCCTTACTGGATAAACTTACTAGCTGTTGGATCACTTCACCTGCCCTTTTTAAACTCCTCGGAAGAGGCCACCTGGCACCTACGCAGGCTACTGAGATCCAGCAGCGCCGTCACTGCCTCCCTACTTGAAACAATCCTTTCCAGCCCTCTCGCATACCACACAGGTCTCGTAGTTCAACTCTCAAGCTCCCAGAGACCACGAAATATTTGGCAGTGCAACAGGTCTAAGATCTTTCCTGTTTGGTTTTGCTCAGAGCTCCATAAGGCAAATAGTTGGTGCAAAGGCAGAAGAGACTTAAAGGAGTTCTCCCCCTGGATTTTGGTTTCTCTTGCTCTCTGTGCAGGCAGCTGGCTGGTATCCTCCGGCCATTTGGAAGTTAGTTTCCTTCTGAAATACACATTTAATGCCACATATTGGCTTTCATGCTGGAAGGTGGATGCCTGCCATATCCTCAGTGATTGGACGTATTTCACACTGTTTTCAAATTTACCACCAAGACAGTTCAAGTCACCTTCTAAGATTGATTTAAGTTACCAGAGTGATAATTCTGTGTTAAAGTAGTTATCTGGCTTCCTGACAGATTTCTTTGACACTTAGAATTCTCCAAAAATAGCACATGATCGTGTATCATTTTTTGTTTTCAGTTTTGTCAGAAAATTGGTTACCACCAGTATCAATATTTAGCAGACACTTATCTGCTTTTAATGGAAAATTATTTAAAATTTTTTCACCCTACTTAAAACTGCACACTTCTGGTTCCTTTTCCGCTCCTATCCTTTTCAAAGTCTTCTGATATTTTTCTTTTTAAACGGAAGCTGATCTCTTTTTCCTAAAGTTTGATAGCAGTTATAAAGTAGCTGGCACTGCACACAGAGCCAGATCCCAAACAAAGCTAGATCCCGTATCTCATCAGTATTCTTTCTTTTGTTTTCAGCCTCATTAAAAAGTAGGATAGTAACAACTCTACACATCCAATTTCAAAGAACTTTATACATTTGACCATAAGAATTCACTCTGGGTTTATATTTTCAAGTTTATATTTAGCAAGCAAGTTTATATTTAGCAAATCTCTGCTTTGGACTTATAAAGCAGTTTCAATAACTTCAAACTATGTAAATGCAAAACCAAATGTATCTTAAAGTATCTATTTGATATAAAAATAATGCAAATATGCATGAGGGTTTTTTTTGGGAGGGGAGTTGTTTATATTGTCTAACTTTTCCAAACCAGCTTTTTTCATTTATTAATGCAGAGACTGAGGCAGGTCCAGGTGGTGATTTAGAACAAGAGTATAATGCAGGTGCCAACTCTGTAGAGGGAACATCACAGAAAGCTCACTACTAATGTTCTACTGGCAGCTAATTGCTTCTGCTCAGGCTAAATAATTATCAAACTGAAGTGTACTGAATAAATAAATAAAAAAATATTTTTAAACCCTAAAGAAGTCACGTTTTAAGTTACTTCATCCATCCCAAGAAATCCTGAAACAATTCACTGACGAGACTTACCCAAGGAGAACAGAAAATATTTTCCAGTTCATGAGGTCAGGAGTAAGTTGTTGGCGATCAAACAGACCTTTCACTATTAGTTTGTGGGTTCTAGTAAGTATTTTTTTCTTGAACGGTTTTCTTTTCCAGAACTGGGAAGTATTGGTTTCCTTCTCTCCCCTGCTAATGGCTAAGAGGCAGTGGCTCTGCTAGGCTGGTCAGAGGCAGGGAGGCAAGAAGAATGTGTGGTGTCTCCCACAGAGAATTTTTTCTCTGGACAATTTAAATGTGGCACGAAAGCAAGCCCTGTCCAGGTCAGCTTTAACAGGAAAGATGATTCTCGCCAGGGATTGTGGTTACCCTCAAGACTTCATTTAAATCTCTTGGGAGCACAAATATAAAATTCCATTAGCAGTTTTCTATATTTTAGCTTTCAAAACCAAAGCCCTACTGTGCTTTGTCCTGTAGAGGAACAGCTAGGATATTGAGAATATTACTGTTTTCTTAATTAATGAAATCTACACCAGCAAAAATTTGGAACATTGTTTGAACCACAAAGGGGTATTAAAGGCTTAGTATCTCCATTTCTCCTTTTTTTTGTTATCTTTCTTCCTACTAGGAAATCTAGAACTAAAAATGAATAAATCAAGCACCGACAGTGTTGTCTTATTAAAATGTGCTTTTCTCTTTCCTTTTTTTTTTTTGTTGTTGTTGTTTTGTTTCCCGAATTGCGATAAGAATGTCCCCTTGTTGTCGTTCCTCCCAGGAGCTAGAACAATATTCACTTTTCCTTAGGGAAGGGAATACTAGTGCAGTTGCAATACAAGCAACTTTGTCATCTTAATACCTTCACCAGGTGGTTTCCCTTTTCTTTTATCATTCTCTTTTTATTCTCCTTAGAATAGGCAGGTAAATTCACAGAAGTGTTAACAGGATAAAACCTAAGCTTCATAGGCATTTATATCAGATCTATGCTCTAGCAGATAACCCAATTTTGCACCAGGTCAGGGGTGGGCATAATCACATTACTCTCACATTTCCCAAAGCCCACTATAAAAGCTCTTTTTGCTGACATTATGACTTTGTGCTGGTTTTATGCTAAATGCAGATCAAATACCTGATCCTTTATAAAGTTTGAGTGGTGGAGGCCTCAAAGAAAGCCTGCTGGGATAACGTTAACCTGATGATATTTCTGGAGAGAAATCTTATCAGCAAAGTGATTTTACCCTACACCAGTGCTTTATGTCATGTGGTGTTCTGGATCGGGCATTATGAGCATTAAGCCAGCTTCAGAGCTGGCTAAGAGCACATGCGTTCAGGTTCAACTCAAAAGAAAGTGTTTGAAGACACTCATACGCGGACAGTAAGGATGTTTTGAAATGCACCCTTTGATAGTTGTCGACAATTACACCAGTTTTAGAACATCTACAATGTTTTCTACTTACTGCAAACATTGTTTCTGTGAAAGCTTTGAGTTTCCGTATCGGTTACCACAGTCTGTTTCCCTTTGCTGCAGGAACATTTCCAGGTGCAAGCAGAATGCTGGCAAAGTCCTGAAACTATAAGAGATCATGAAGAAGAGCAGCACTGGGAACTTCTGTCTGCCCTCCAGGTCTTCCAAGGCAGATTTGCATTGCCTTAATTACACTGGTGTGAAGAAGAGTCAGAAGTTCCCAAAGCAGTTAATGTCAGCACTGACTGGTCACTTCTGGGACTGGTCCTAAACAAGAGCTCTCCCCTGAGATGCACACATGGTCCCAGCTACGTGACACTGTAATTGTGGGGCGAGCAAAGAGGGAGAATGAGAAGTTTCTCCCTGGGACATGGAAATTTCCCAGCCCTCCACAAAGGGGAGAGGACTTCCTCATGAATCATTGCTTTGGTAAAAACCTAGCCTAGCACAAGAAGAGTCCTTAAGGATGGAAATCACCCCATCTAAGGCTGACAACCCCTAAATCTGTGCAGGATGGCCAGGCTTCTTTTATAGTTGGTAGAGACAAACGGGTGTCTCTAGCGCGCTGCTCCTCCCATCCCAGTGTACACAAATGTCTAAAATAGATCATGTGAGTCACACGCTACAAATGCCCATTTCTTTCCTTTGCTTAAAAAAGGAATCTAGACAACAGATGCCTAATTGTCGATGTCCAATGTTCAGCCACATGAAACCCAGTCTGGGTTTGTTCAGCTGGGCCAATTAAACATGAACATCTCTAAAATAGGAGATAGCAAACAATGGTTAGGCAAGAATGAATTGGATTAATGAATACCAAATGACTAGAGGCATAAGACTGTCTGAATATGAAGTATCTCCTTTTCCATCCTCTTCCTCCTCTCTTTCAAGAAAGATGAATGTTGAATATGCAGATAAAAAGGACACACCCCAAATCTTGATTGTCTTCTGCAAATACCCATAATTTTGAGAAAATGAGATGTCTTAGCTTGAATACAGCCAGTGTTAGAGGGCATGGAGAGGAGAGAAACATTTAAACTAATATTTATGCCAAGCAAAGTTGCGTGGGTTTACTCCTTTTATTTGCATTCACTTTTCTCATAAAACTTTGCCACTATGCTCTTTATTGTAAATTCTGCAATTAATTATCTGTATTTCATTTTAGATTAGGCTAAACTGAATGAAAAAAAAACCCAGCATAACTAGCTGATCCCAATCCTAAACATCAGGATACCACAGTGAGAAACAACAGGTGTTTCTGCTTCATTCCACAACCTGGATTAAAAAACTGGTAATGTGGAGATTTTTTGAAAAAGGTCTCCCAGTGACCTCTGATTGTCATGCAAAGCCTTTGGCATACAGCAAATAGCACAGAGTATTCCCAGTGGTGCACACACCAGCCTCCTTTCACATTTGGAAAAGAGAATATTGGCCTCTGTACTTCATCAGCAACCTTCCAAAACCTCATTGACTAAACACTTGAACAAACTAGCTAAATAATCCTTTCTCTGAGATAAATAATTGTCTTTCTCTCCACTTAATACAGAAGAAAAAAATATGCAGCCAAGTCACTGGTGGTGAGGTCTTTTGATTTCATAAGAAAATAATAATTTGTGATATTCTTTGTGACTGTACTCCCTTGTTTATTGAAGTAGGTTGCTAGGTTCCCGGTCCAATTAGTTGAGAGAAACAAATGAAGGGGCAAACAAAGCAGCTGCAGTCCAAAATGGCATTAATCAATTGTATTTCTCCTTTCTTGTAAAGCAAATGTTGGTCTCTCAAAGCACTTCTAAATCTGCACAGCAAAAGGCCCCATAGTGTCATGGGAGAGCCACATCCACTGTGCGGAGAACAGGTCTACTGGCATTTGGTCTTTTTTCCTTTCCACATCCTTCCGGTGAACTTACAGCACAATAATTCTGTAATTGTTGATATATATATATTGAGCGATATAATGCCACTGCTTTGTTTTCTTACATTTCCTTGGCAAAACTTCTTTTAGTCTACTACCTCTTAATGACCTAAAATAGTATATTTATATCTTAGTCAAAGTGTTCTGTAAAAGTTGTTTGGTCACTAATATCAAAGCCTTTTTCTTTCTACTTAAGCAATGATACGGTCACTGAAAATAAGCTTTGGTTAAACAGAAACTCTCTTAGAAGTGTGCAAGTAATATAGCTTAATTTTACTATTAAACATGCATAGCTTTTTTTTTTTACCTATAAAATAAACTGCTTACTGAGAGAACATACTTTAAAGCACCTTTTCAAGAGCTCCCTTGAGATGTATTTGAAAATATTAGTTCTCTCAGACAAAAAATTGCTAAAAAGACCAACACATTGATGAAGGACACCTGAATTTCTTTATACCAAATATTCCCGTATTAATTGGAACGTGCATCTCAAGGAAATGGAAGCTCTTTTATATAATGTCTCCAGATCCAAATGGACAAATAACAATATTTGATAAAGCAGAGAGCCTAAAACGACTGGGAAAAGAAAGAACTGTGAAAATGGCAAAATTAAACTACGCCTTGAAAAAAAGATGCTCAAGGAAATGACAACAACTCCTTTATCTAGTGGGAAAAAAATGTAGCTCTAGGGAAGAAGTAGAAATACCATAGTAGAAATCAACTTGTGATCCCCAAACTAAATGGAAGTCTTCAGTGAAGACAATGTGGTGAGACAAGTATATGCCCATAACCATAGTCAAGGCTCAAGCAATGCTTAAACAGCTTAATGCATTCACAGATATGCTCACAAGCCCACTTTCATCTCAGAACTCTGAAAAATGGCGATATAATACCAGATCCAATAGAATGTTTTTTTAATGAAGATATTACTTAGGTAGAGCTACAAAACATGCTCAAATTATAACAGCATTTGTGCCAACACCAGAGCATAAAAAGTGACTCAAAACTCTATCCTTTCACACCTCAGGCTCTATGTTAATCTTAAGATAAAATTTGAAGGAAAGAATAATTAATGGCTTGAAGGTAAATGGACAATAGAATAAAATGTAACACGGCTTTATTAAAGGTAGGTCATGTCAGACTAGCCTGATTTTTTCCTTTGATAGGATACCTGATTTTCCAGACAAAAGAACTGCACAGAGAGATTAGATTTTATCTGAACTTCAGCAGAACATTTGGTAAGGTGTCACAATGGAGATTACTAGGTAAACTGGAAAAAAGGAAGGTTTGAAAAAGAATATGAAGGCGCTGACTAAAGTGACTGTTGCAGAGGAAATGACAGTGAACTGTGCTGAAAGCAGAACCTCTGGGCTGAAAACAGATTACTCCAGTAGTGCTCCTCCTGGATTAGTTTTGGCATTCATTTTGTTTACTATTTTACTTTGTCATTTCACCCCTAAAATAAGAATGAATGCAAGAAGTCGGGGAAAAAAAAAAAGAGAACCATTGCCAGTGAAGGGGGAAGAACTCCATATGAAAGGAAGAATGGACAGAATAGTGGGATTCATCTCATCCAATCCATATAAAAACTTTGTATCTTGACAGCTGTTGAGTCTCCTTGTATAATCACTAGAAAGATGTGAACAAGTCCACCGGTAATTTTGTATTACCTAGTTTAGACACATGTCTAAATGGGATGAATGGAGATTCTTCCCTCTTTCTATAGTCATAAAGGTCAGAGTCTGGAAGACTTACTTAGGTGCCTAACTCTTAAACTTCTAAATTTGATGAGAAAAATCTTCCAAAATGCTATTGGAAATTTTCACTACAGTTGCTCATCAGCCAGAAACCAGACAGGAGGAAAACATGCGATTTTTGTACGACCCAGGACTCTGTAAAACACAACTAACTTCTTCAGACATACCACACAAGGTAAATTCAATTGAAACAGCAGAGAGCTAATACAAGTGTAAAAAACACTAGTGAGGTCTCATCTGAGTAAATATCTGGCTGTCCACATTCTGCAGGAGTCTTTCAAAACACAGGCAGCCTGTCTTGCAAAAAAAACCACTGCAAGAGCAAGAATCATGTGAATAGTTAAATACATCATATCATTAGGCCCCCCCTGCAAAGGAGAAGGATGGTTTAATCTTAAAAAAGCACAAGAGCAACAGGCTATAAACTTGACGCAAACAGATTTAGGCTGGAAACTTTTTTAACCACCAGAACAGTGAGGTGGTGGGACTGCCTTCCACAAGAGCTGCTGAAGGCTAGAAACCTGAAGAGTTTTAAAAGTGAGCTGGACAGTTTTATGAAACAGATTATATGATGCAGGGCCTGAAAAGAAGAGGCTGTACTTGGTGTGCCGGGAGGATCTGGCTAGCTTTATGTTCACTTGGAAGAAGACTCAAGAAGCTAAATTCCTAACTGTAATTTGGAAATGGGCTGAAATGCACTGGAAAATCTTTATTTTAAACTTTTAAAAAAAACAAAAAGCCATCTATCAAGCTCTTAAAATATTTTTTCCAGTGTACCTTATTATATTTATACAGGTTTTCAGAGGGAAATAACAGATTTGTCAATTCTGATGACAGTAACAGAACCAAATGTCTGAATCCAAAGCTAATGTTTTGGTTTTTTTTTTTATGGGGACATGTTAATCTAATCATATCAAACACTTGGTGGTTGGTTTTATGTTTTTGGCTTTTTTTTTTTTTAAGAAAGAAAAAAGAAAGAGTGATTTGTATAATACAGATGAGCCTTCCCTTGAAATATGTTCAACTGCACTAATTCTTTACAATTTTTTTTTCATTTCAACAGATCAAGCACGTGAACTTTTTCTTAAAGAGCTTTTTTTCACTTTTTTTTTCCCCTTGAGCTTTTTTGGTATATGTACATTGTTAAACAAATTAAATAATTAGTGAAATAATATATATTGCAATTAAAACAAATATTGTAACTGGAATTTGTTTCAATAACCATCTTATTGAAATTTCATACGATATAGAAGATTTAAAATTCATTATGAGATAAATCTACTTAGTTCCTGATGTCCTTCTCTAAATTTGAAAGAGAGCTTGAGGAGTTTCATCCAAAAAAAAGAATTTACAAAGCCTACAACATAGCCACCAGATGCTTTTGTAGCATGTCCAGTTTAAATCAGCTCAGTGTAAGTACCTAGTGATTAAGTAAGTAAACTGTAAATAATCAAATTTTCTTTCTCCCCCTAGGACTTCAAATCTCACTTTGTCATTTTGCCATATACCAATCATAACTCTAGCGGCATCAAATAGCTATGGTCTGAATCTACATTTCTTTTATAAACACATCTTTTTGTAGTACAGATCATGGGTAGCACATGCTGAAACAAGCACTCAATGACAAAAACATCGGAATTATAAGATAAATGTATGATAAAAAAGGAAACTGTTAGTCTTCAATTCCCAACTTCACCTCACCCAAAAAAAAAGGAGGTAGTTAAATAAAAAGATATAAATTATACATTAGACTTGATATATCACCTTTTCTTTCATGCATCTTTGAAAAGTCCTTTGAAGCAAACATACATTATCTTGATTTTATAAGGGAAATGGAAAAATGTGGCTTATCCAAAACCACACAATAAGCCTTCTGCAAAACCAAAAAATACAGGTAAAATCAATACATCTCTCGATTTTTCTGCGCTGTGTCTTAACAAACAAAAAAAGTACAAAAAACCTCAGGAATATCAATTACATTATTCACAGGGATATGTACATCTTAAAATTAATTATTTCAGCTGTGCTGTTCTACAAACTATTTCCATCTGGTCATAAAAAAAATATAAATTCGTTAACTTAATTTCTGTCTTTATCAGGGATCTTGCCTGCACTGCTATGAGATGCACTAATACTATGTAGTCAGAGCAATGCGGCAGCTGTGGGTACGTGGCCTGTTGGCTCTAACTGCAGTCTGAAGTATTGCTTTCATGTAAGAAAGCCTTCTCCATACGCAGAGCATTGTGGCTGTGTATCCCTTACACGCTTATCCCCACCCTGCTTCACACATATGGTGGAATTTTGCTTGTGTAATCAAAAGGAGGGCATCTGAGGACCCTATGGGTTGCTGATGCATAGGGGCTGAGTCTGAATTTTAGCTGAAGCTCATATGGTCTCTCCCCCCTCCATGGACTTCCTACAGCTTGTTAGCAAATGAGCTCACACAAAAGGTAGTAAATTAGATCTCTCTCTTTCATTTGGTTACCATTTCTAATGACGCTTTCTAGGAATTTAATTACATTTGAACATCTTTGAAATTTCCCAAAGGTCTTCAATTTACCCTCTGACACCCACACAAGCCACCCTTTTGTGTTCACATAGACTCCACACGTGTTTTCTTAGAAAGTCAAGCTAAACATTTAAAGAGAGGAAAACAGACCTCAAGTAGTGTTATCCAGGATTGCTTTGCCAAGATAAGGATCAGTGTAATAGTGAAGCTGTGACCTAAAGCCAAAATTGTGTAGACGTGTGACATACAATGACACAGAAGAGTAAACATTGCAGAGCAGGGCAGAATAGCAGGCAGAGGTTCCCTGAAAGATCAGTGTGCAGGAAGAGTGCACTTTCAGAGATCGATAAACATTAATTTAATGTTTAGTAACTTGACTGACTTTCCACATTACACATTATCTTGCCAGCTTCACATTGAAGACATAAGGATGTTACGTTAGGTGCAGTCTTATCCAAAACAGACATACAAACCTATACAGACAGTCAGTCTTCACCGGTGGGTCTCTACTTATAACTAGCTATATTACCTACTGAATAAGTATATCTTGCATAGATAAATTATTTTAAAATAGAGCCCATGGGAAACTGTGCCAGAACTAATGGTGTATGTTGAAGCCTAGTTGTAACATGTTAAATGAACAAGGTTTCATGGTTAATTTTTGAAGCAAAGCTATAAACTCTCTAGGAGAGTAGAAAATCTCTGCAAGTGTTGATGTCTTCATATTTCGTGTACATTCAGAACAAAGCATAGTTTCCATATTGTAATAGAAATATATAGAAAAATAAGGAACTGACTGAACTATATATGCCATTACAATCTTCTTTCTCTCTGTCTGTCTATCTATATTTTCTCATTAGTTTTACAATACTTTAATGTCATGTGGTAACTTAATTAAGGGAACAAGAAAGAAGCCTTAGCTTAAATCTCTTTACTATTGACAAATTCAGTTTCAGGCTCCCAAGTGCTTTTGTTTCTCCTGCTTACCTGTCTGTGTAATTCTATGAAGAGTCTCACCAAAATTTGTAGGTTTCTTATGAACGCTAATGCATTTATTTTTCAAACATGACAAAGGCTGGATGGTAACAGGCACTGGGACCCTCAGGCTGGAAGTACTTGTTGCCGTGGTTAGAAGATGCTCAGCAGTCTGATCAAAAGATGGACAGATCCTTCTCCTGAGATGACAGCCGTGCTCTTCCAGCTTTTGTACGTTTCCCTGTTAAAGGCTTATCATACTTACAAGTTCCACCTCAATATTTTCATTAACCAAGTGCTACGTACGGTACAGTAGGCGCCATTTTATGCCCATGGGACTAAGGTCCAGAGATAACTGATTTGCATACCGTGAAGGAAGGCCAGATGGCAGGCACGCCTTCCTGCTCCAGAGCTCTAATGACATCCCCATTTCACACCAGTAATATGTCACCTGGCATTCGGAGTAGTATTCATTGCAAAGCTTGTCCTAATAAGCTTTAAATATATTGGTTTTACTTTTTTTCTTTTCCCTTTTTTTTTTTCTTTTCAAGAGTAGAGCAGCAGCTGTGATAATGAAGTAAACTCTGTCTCATTAACAGCAGGGCAAGCTCTGGGCAGGTTTTTCTTAATGGGTGAAAAGTTTCCCATGTTAGTACTACACTTTTCAAGAAGAAAGGTTTTTTTTAAGCAAAGCAATCAGTCGGAAACATTTTGCAGTATCATACCCTCTTAACAAACTTACTTACTTACATGTAATTTCTATCATTTTGCAACTGAAAATGCTGAAAAGTAATGCTCACAACAAACTAAGAGTCCATTTCTTTTACTTTGCTCATTTCAGACATGTGTTGCAGATAAGTGTTGTATATTCTTTGATTCCTGAACACAACACTCTCCTCCCCCAGCTCTGTTTGTCTTTTCAGAATTGGTTTGCATTTTTATACAGCACAAAGCCTTAAAAAGCTGCTTGGGCCAGGCTAAAGCCTGGGATCAGGCTAAATCATTTTAAGAAGATCTAGGCGTATCTAAGGTCCTAAAATATTTTTGCAAGGTAGGGTTTATTATGCGTTTGCAGCTTGGTGCTTGTCTGAAGAGACAGCTGTATGTGAAGGAAATAAGAACATAGATAAGGGAGGACCGCATCTGATGGGTGAATGGGATTGCAGCCTTCAAGCGTACGGATGAAAGAAGTGTCAGTTAAGTTTAAGAAAGTGAAGTTGAGGACAAAATCGCAGCCAAAGCTTTTGAGAGACCACAAGTTTTTCCACTGTTGAAGAAACACCCGGTTCTCTTTCCCACAGAACAGAACATTAAAGAATCTCTTCTTTATTAAGATGTCATTTTAACTTTCGTGTAAAAATAAAGACTGTCTCTCCACTGGAACAAAGTGTATACAAACCCAAGAATACATGTATCATGATTCAAAAGTTTAGAAAATCAATATGGTATTTGTTTCATGGCTTTCTGAGATGTTAGAAATAAATGTTAACTTTGGGATAAGGTTACTGCAAAACAGCTCAAGAACTAATTTTTTTTTCTCAAGAAAAAAAGTAGTTGTAAATATTATTTTTTCAGACTAAATATAAAAGTTAGTCTGAAATGACTTACTGAATAAAACACAGGACAAAGATATAATTATTTTAATGATTTTACAGATACAGATTTTTTTTTCTCTTTGTTTTCTAGAAGGAGATCCAGAAGACACATATTCTTGAAATTACACATAATGTAATTTCTAAGAAAGATCAGATCTCTATTGAAGTTAGTGTACTGAAAAATATTTAAGTTTTTGAATGAAATACCACCTACTCAAAATATTACCTAAAGCTGAGTTAAGATTGTGGCCATCAGATTTTATTCCAATAACAAGTTTGGCAACAGAAAAAACGATCAGCCTGTTTGGATTAAAAGCAGATTTTTGGCTCATGATTTATTTATACCAGTATTGTAATCAAGATTGAATGAATAAAATTATAACAGTGAGTTACTGTGTTCAACAGAAGAACTACCATATGGAGCACGTGTGAAAATCTAGTAAGCTTTGGTACAATGGCACCAAATTTATGTTCTGTTTAGGCAAAGAGAAAGCTGAAGAAAGGAAAGCAAGAAGTGGCAATCAGCAAATTCTCTGAGGTGTTTGGAAGTTGCTTAGAGAATCTGGCCTGTACAAAAAGGATATGAGCCAGGCTGAAGATATAACCCAATCTGCTTGGCTTCTGCTATAGTGCAAGGCTTGTCTTGGCATGTTCTGACTTGGAACAGGGCATTCATAACTGATGGACATGATTCATCCCTGGGTAAGTACTAGCAGAGGCAACACAGAGAAAGTCACACAGATGTACACAGAAACAAATATGCACTTTGTATGTTAGTCGTATTTGAAGTTACTAATCAAGACTGATATTCCACAGGATCAACACCAGTGTCCCTACCTGTGCTCAGTGGAATACAACAGATACCCACGGAGCCCATATGACATAATTGATGTTACGTGGCATCTGTGCCCCATATGGGTTCAACATGCCTTCTGCTGCCTTTCTGAATGGTATAAAGAAAATAAACTAAAATGAAGGAATAGGACATCAGTAAATACTACCTAAGAGTACCACACCAAGTTAAAATAAATACAGCTGATGGTATGGGTGAAAGACAAATCCATATACCTCAAGAGCACTTACTCGTGAATAAACTTCTAGAGGCAGTCTGACTGATCTATCATATGATGCTGTAAATAGGCATGATGTGAAGTCTAATTAATGAAGCAACCTTGAATCAAAAGGAAAAAAAAATCCAAGAAAAAAAGAGTTCTTAAGCAAGAGCAATGTAATAGAGAAAAGAGAAGAATAAAGAATTTTGGTATCTGCAGAAGACATGACTATGAATGTCTTGTTTTGCTTCATTCTAGTTTCAATCATCAACTGAGAAAGCAATTAAATATTTTAAAAATGGATTTAAAAATTACAGAAAGGCTTTCCACTTGCTTTGGTTGCAGGAAGAATTCTTATGGCAATACATTGTACATTGGGTGAAAATGTAGCTCTAACAAAATGAAACTATTAAACTGCAGTTAACGTTAAAAATTATTGTACTGTATTAAAGACTCAAGGCAATGTTGCTAACTTTCAGATCATAAGCTGTAAATATGTATTGTCCTCAGGAAAGTTCAAGATTTTGCACCATACAAAAATTAAAACCAACCAACCAACCAAACCCTGCCCCTCAACCTGGATCAAAACTTATCTAGAACCTAAACCTTGCCACTTGCATTATTTAGATGAGTTTCAAGCACAGTAACATAACATCATTTGGATCTCAAAATGATGATGATTTAGGCATATATTTAGATTTACTGTTTGCTGGAAACAGTATTTTTCTACATTTATAAGACATTAGAGAATTCTTAAGTTTTTGTAAGATAACCATCCATTAAAACTCAGTGAGCTTTTAAAAACCATAAATATCAGAAACCAACAAATCTTTGTCTAATACGTTTTTAAAAGTACCTGCAACTTGAAAAATACCTAAAACTAGGCAACATAAGGGATCCAATATAAATGAAAAGTAGGAAATTCTAAATTCGAGGTTGAAAATCAGTCCCCAAATGAAGGAAGACGTTATGATGTGTGCATGACTATAGGTCATGACTTTATGACTTTTACGACACAGCAGCAGAAAGACCACTGTCTTCTGGCATCAGCTCTGTGCCATCAGCAGTACAACCACTGAAAAAGAGGAACTCTCCCATTAAGACACATGGATAGTACCAAAAGGTACTATCCTCTGTCTATCAGGCTGTACCTATTATAAGGTCAAGACTTCCAATAACTTGAAATAAGACTCATGGATTAATGAAAAGTTATTGTTATAAGATGATACTTGTTTTCAGTGACTAGCTGATAGGCGAATTCAAATTGGAAATGATAATTCTCGAATCTTAGTTCATGACCAGCCTCCTAAATCATTCAGTTTGTCACAGATTATGGTATATCACTTTCATTCTTTGCTTCAGCTATCTTAATTTTCAGAATTGAAAAAGTAAATCACAAATCCCATTTATACAACATCTTTTGAAATCTGTATTTAAATATTTTTAAAAGCAAATTACAATGATCAAATGCCTTTCTAAACAAGAGAGGTCAAACACTGAGATGCCAAAACTGCAATGAACTTTGCCAGTTTCTATTTTTATTTCCTGTTTTTATATTCTTACATTTTATAATATTTTTTGGCACTCCAGGCTAGGAAAAATTCAAAGTAAAATCTGAAATACTACCAGTTTCTCCTTTCCAAGTAGAAGTGATTCAAAGCTTTCTTAGGCAGATCTTAAGGTAAGCAGAATGATCTCTAATGAAAGATGAAAACTAAATGATGAAAGAGAATTTGTACATCTTCAAATTTCCCAAAATAACATGTTTTGGATGAAATGCATTTATCATCATGATTAGCTATTATATTTAAAAAAAAGAAAGAAAGAAAGAAAAAATTTAAATTGAGAAGGCTTCAATCAAGAGACGGGAAAAAGAAAATGTATAAACCCTAATTCAGAAAAAGTGAAAAAAACCTCTTCTTACAAATGCATTGTTTGTCTATTTTAACTAAAACAAGTCTTTTAGATCAATGGCACCCAGCCTCACAGTTTTCTGGACACTACTGAGTTGTTTTCCAATATGATCTGGGTTTAACAGCTCTTTTTCAGCCTCCAGAAACAGTGCAGAAAGCTTCAGAAAAACAATGTAAGAGCTGTGGATCATGAAACAAAAAAAGATTCTGTTTAAAGAGGGTAAGATCTTTAGTGATCATCTTTCTCCATCAGAATTAAATACTTGATGGCTAAAGAAAGCTACAGCTCTACAACATCTCAATTTCAGTTAAGCATCTGGCCTCAGGTTCTTCCTCCTTAGCAACTAAAATCCAATGGATTATGATTATTTGTTTATTTGTTCCATTACAGCAGAACTGGATCCTATGTACTGATGTTTAGTTGGGGAAAAAAAACCCTCAACCCTAAATATATTTACATTATTGAAAACTGGGATACAGTCATGTGTGATTTAATGCCATTAACAAAGAAAAGTAAGCAATGTATCTAGTAACAAAACATCTCAAAAGTCAATTGAAGTATTTTATACTGATGCATAATTTACATGTTGAAATTTGCATTGGTTCCTGTCTAAAAGAATGAACTACAGAAATCAGGTTTGGAGACGTACAAAAGTATGTATCAATGTGTCAACAAATCAAATAAAAATTTCATTTTGAATACAAAGTTCATTGTCCAAAGCAGACTAACAGACTCAGACAAAACCCAGAATTCTGCAATAAGCATCAGAGTCTGACCTCTCTACAGCTCTAATGGAAACAAACCCAGCAGCCATTAAATTCATTATAATAGGGTCAGTAACCAGGTATTCAGAGTAAAGGAGCAATGTTCAATTAGAATTGAACAGTGGCTCTGTGTGTGTGTGTTTCATGGCACTGATTTCACATTGATCAAAAGGTCTAATGATATATTTAAATTAAAGCAGCAAAGAAAATGTGTGGTTAAATGTCAAGCAGAGTACGAACGGAGAAAAGAAATATGTGATTACAGTGTTCATGACAACATGATTTGATTTGAGATTAATAAAAGCCTGTTAGAAAGTTATATAGCTGCGATACTCCACCGTATGCAAGATTTACTGCAATGAAGTCAGTTTGTATCAATGATTTGATTTTGGACGTCTTTTCTAGTACTACAGGTATTGCAATAACAAATAATTTCAGACAAGAACCCAGGTATGGTTTACGTTCAGAACAAGATTTGTGAACAGGATTAAAACTATTTGTCCTTCAAGGATTTCCTTTGCTGTGAAAAAGGCATGAAACGAATGAATGTAGCACCATACCTACAGCTAGGGTGGGCTGGCATTTCCGCTCCTAAACTGACTGACTGCTAAACTTCTACCAGTCAGTCAGAATTTTCCACACCAGATGACTGCATCATGATCTATTTCTTTACCTTTTGAAAAAAATTTATTTGTAGAGATTTTCAGGAAAATGGTTTGGCCACTGCCACGAATGCAAAGAACAAGAGAAAGTTGTTTTACTTGCAAATAAAGATAACGATAATAATGACGACAACGGTCACCACCAGCACCACCACCTACAAATCATATTAGTAAGAAACTCTTACTTTTTATAATATAGGTCCTTGCAATTTATGTAACAGCACAGGCTGTCTCCTGGAGTTAAAGTGCTCTTTTTTTAACATTTCAGCAACAATCTAAAATACACCCTTCTGAAATTTGCATTATGGATTTAGGCAGTAAAATTCCTCAAAGGTTCCATCTTTCCTATATATTTTCTATTCCGACCTAGCGCTGCCGTGCCAGCAGGATTACGTAATTCATTATTCCTGCCTAGAAACTCAATGCACCCTGTTCCAAGTCTCCTTAGCACAAAGAGGACCTCGCCTGCAATTCCTTCCCCCAGTGGAGAAGTAGCCACAGCAGAGAGCAATGAGCTTCTCAATTCTCAGCTACCTTGGTATTCTGGAGAGGAACAAAAGAGTCTCCCAAGAAATGACAAATCTTGAAGAGAACTAGGGTGGAAATTTTTAAGAAACAGACATGGGAAAGTGGGACTAGGAAAATATGAAGGGAGAGGGGAAGAAGCAATGATCTACGGGAAAGGAATGATGGTTTATCCTGTCCTCATCCCAGCCATGTTAACTACCCAGCAGTGATGGGTGAATGGCCAAGTACAAGCGCGTTCAACTCAAAAAAAAAAAATTCAGAACTGACAAAGACTGAATTCAGGACCACATATACAGAAACAATTTTATGGAGATCAATAGCTGACCTCTTGCCAGTTCCTGTCTTTCTCAACACTCCCGCACTTACCACTCTGGACTATAGATACTGCAGTCCTAAACTGTGAATTTAAAGGGATGCATTAAGGAATTTCATATACGTGTTAAAGGGCCAGCTCAATAAATACAGGGCAGGAAATGCCACTTTCATCGTAAGATCTATCATAAAAATCAAGTCATGCATCCATTATGTGAAGCAAACAGCTGAGACTGATGTTCCAGAAAAATAATGTTATATTTGTTGTATTTTATAACCATGCAGTTTCATTTTTTCCTCTTAATATGTCAGGTTCACTACCCTACTTCTATATGCTTGCATATACTTTGCACACAAATCTATTAATATTGGCTTTCTTATGACTGTCAGCATTACCACCCATCAACGCATCTGAGAGTTTTACAAACATTTATGAACATTCATCGGATTCCTATGAGATAATGATATTCTGTTATCCCCATCCTACAAGGATCCCAAGTTTCTTGAAGCAGAGAGATTCTGTGGCACATCTATCCAGTAATTGTGGGTGCTCCTTTCCTTGACATATTTTTATTTTCTTCTAAACTTATTCATAAACAGAAATCCCATTCACTTGTACTATGGCCTTCTGCTTTGCCCTTCGGCGTGTCAAACCCCAAGTCCCTGAAGGATGATAAAAGGTACAGCAAAAAACGATTTATCACCTGGAAAGAGATGTGCCTTGTGACAGCCTTGTGCCTCTAAATGTAGAGAAGTTCCACAGTTCAGTGAACAGCTTGTCTCTCCTGAAGTCACTATCAAAAATGCCATAGAAATGAATGGGATTGCTGCCTCCAGAGTAGCAGTGGCCTAACATCAGCATTCCCACTTTGTCTTCTCTATGGTACTAAACTAAAACTTTCAGACAAATGATTTTAATTTCAGGGTTAGAGCTGTAACTGACTTGCAATTTGAATGAAGTTAACATTATCTCAGAAACTTGCTCATCCTTAGAGTGGACAGACTCATTTTAAACTGAAATAAATCAGGCAGATAAGCAGCTCTCCAAAAATACATTCCATGTAGCAGGATCAAAAGCTGTAGACAAACTAGTCTCGCAAGATTTTGGCTACATGCAGAAATGAATCAGAAGTAAAAAGTATTTCCCGTATGGTTGCAGATAAAATTTAAGGCAATGCAGCTGATTATAATTTTGATATCTAAATTCTGAAGAATTTTGCACTACATTTTGAAAAATGGGTTGAAATATCTCTGAAACTAAGGGCAGGGAACATGATAATTAGAGTTGTCTATATAAATTAACAGAAGTATGTACCTTTTCTGATACTGCATTTTGAAATAGCATAATAATATAACTCACGGTGTTTAAGATGCACTCCTAAGATGTAGTTACAAATCTCACAGCAGAGAAATGTCAAAATGAAACAGTGACTGTAAAAAAGATGAATCTGCCTCAACCAAGGGGTATGATGACAATTCACACCCTGTACTGTCATCTTCAAGATTTATACTTAATCATCTAATTCTTTTTTTTTTTGTTTCTCCCAAGGGACACGGAGTATGAACATACTCCAAAACCAAGGTTTTCTTCCTTTGATAGGACAGAACTGTTTATGCTGAATATAAGTATCAGCATATGAGATATCTTATATCAACAAGATAAAAACAAGAAAACAAGAGATAAAATATGGATTCAATAAAGCACAACACAGTCATCTTTGAAAGTCTGTACGGCACTATCATAGGCATGAGACCAGTGTTTAAAAGATGGAATTTTCAGATCATCCAAATCCAATACTTGAATTAATAGGCTCAGAAATGGTAACGGAAAGGAAGAAAAGATCTTGATTTGAGATTATTCTCTTGGATTCCAGGAAACACTGATACTTTGGACTTACCTATTGTTCTTTAATATGGAAAAAATTCAGAGATATTATATCTGACCCATACATTCACAGAAACAGAAAAATGGGAAACAGACATGGAGGCATTTGTAAGATCTTCTAGGAAGCTTGTCTGCCCTTTCTGAAATCTGCATTTTGCTGCAAGAATATGAATAGAGTAACAAACTCGGGAGAATGCTGTAACTTTTTCTCCTAAGAAGCAATTTTTATTGGTTACAGAACGTACAGGAATTTGTTCTCTACTCTCCAAAAAAGCCCGTCCCATTAGAGAGACGTGTCAAATAAATGTCATGCTCCTCTTTAACACAGAAAAATAAGAACACGGGGGTTAAACGAGTGAGAATCCCCAATCCCCTTCCACCTCTCATACAGAGCCATTTTCTGCTGGGAAACAAAAAATTATTCTCTCCTGGAACTGAATCAGAAGGCAGACCCGTCAGTCAGTAGCCAGCATATGATTCAGCTCAGCTTTTCAATAAGTTAAAAAGTCCAAAAGCCACCAAAAAAAGGGGTTTTGAATGAGAGGGCTGCCTCCTTCTAACTCTTCTGAAATGCCTGCTGAGCACTCCTGTGAACCATGCCTGCTGCAAGAGGAGCACCTCTGACTTAAGAAAGCAGGGACTTTCGGTGACAGCTGGCAAGCAGACGCTCCCTCTATCGAGGGACAGCTTTCGTTCAACTAAAAGGTAGGACAAACACAAATTCCTGTAGCTGGACACTGAAAACGTACTAGATCGATGATTAAAATACATAGCAATTACAACCCTTCCCCAACCATAGGGTTTTAAAGAAAAAAATTCCAATATAGTGTTTTCTAAAAAGAAAATTATGTTTATTCTATAAAACAAGAAGCTTCATAAAATATACTGATTTTTGCTTATATTTTATGATTATGCTAGCAAGCATTGAATAATTGAGTAATAAACAATACTGCAAGTTGGAAAAAGAAATTCCATTCAAGTCTCGGGAAGAAATTCCATTCAAGTCTCGGGAAACGATACAAAATGTTAAAATAGCACTAAGTATTCCACTCATGTTAAATTCAGTGCTTGAATTGCAGAATGATTTAGCTGTGCCTTCAAACGTTTTTAATATTCCTTCATGCAATGTACACAATCAGGAAACTATTTCTGCTGTAATTCACTCACATTTCCAAGGGGATGCATTTTCAATGGGGTTTTTGTCCTACTCGTTAAGCCAATTGAAAGAAATACTATTTGTCTCCCAGATTAATCATACGTTAGATTTTTACTAGCCTGATCATGTAACAAATTACTAACAATGAACATTTCCCGTGTGTTCAAAAGACTTCTGTTTAAAGTGTTCCAGAGCAGCCTTGTAACACTTACAATAGCAGCAGGCAACGCTGCTTGAGCTTAAAAAAAAGCGTGAGTTTCACAAAAGTGATGAAAGATTAGACTGAAAACAAATACTTCATTTTCTTTCATCTGTTTTGACGTCTGCTCTTATTGTTGAAATACACTGGAAATGTATCTGCATGAAAAAATGTAAAAATAAGGTTACACAAATGACCATCTTTTTTTGGGAAGCAGCTTATCACGGCTATAAACCTGGTGCTGCATTGAAAACTGTCTCTTTTTTTTTTTAACTTTAAACAAGATTTGAACAGATATCTGGCTTACAAAATTTTTTTTTTTTTTTGCCACCTCACAAGATTTCCTCTAAACTGATTTGACTATTTTTAGGCCAAAGGGGCAAAGAAATGCCTCAGGTATTTTTCATAGTCTACGCAGTGACGTTTAATGAATAAATTTTACTCCATAATTCTACTTCGAACTGTAGGCTCATCAGCAACCAATTGCGGTGTTGGCCTTATTTTACTTAAAAGTTTACGATTTGAAAACTGGTTTTTGAAGGGATAAAAATGAACTTTAAATGAGGATTCCAGATGACCCTCACTGTGCCAATTGTTACAGCTCCACTCTATGGAGACAGTTAGACTAAGCTGCAATATTTTCAAAGTACCCATCTCAATAAGGTGAAAAATCATCAGAGAGTTACCGTGTTACATATTAATACAGGAGGGACCAAATTTGGCGTAGGAAGCCACCAACACAGCTTCCATGCCTTGTCTTACAGCTCTTATTGTAAAGTGCAAGTATGGGCTCATCATTGCCCACATATTTCCTTCATACCTGAAATTAAATAATGCGTGCCGATATCTCAAAAGAACTCATTAGTTTGCTCAATATTAAGAAAAGTACTTCACACCTAATTGTCTTGCAGAGTGTTAGATTTTTAGCATCACATTATTTTAAATTATTATCTTTTTTATCGTGTTATATCTCTAGCGTATTTACTTAAATGCATTTGACCCAGTTCTACTAGAGCTTTTGTTACAAGAGGTTCTCAGGTGTATCTTAGCCTGGTGTGGGAACTTACACACCAGGACACACATAAATCACCGTGCCCCAAAATGAGTCTGTAAAAGGAAAGCATAAAAGCTGTCACAGCTACAGCTCTCAATTACACTCCAGAGCCTTTCTATATAAGAGGGGTGGGAAAGCAGAGAACCAAGGACGGAATATGAATGCTGGGTTTGTTTGTTAAATTTGGAATTTAAGGAAAATCAAAATCTTAAAGCTGTTTGGTGTTTGCTTTAAGAAGTCCCTGAAATTTGAAATATAGGGCTTTACAAAGGCAAAAAGTCAGGGCAAAGATATTTCAAAACCATGCATGTGATTGGGAGAGGGAAATGGCCTCTGTCAGCTGAAGCTGATCTTGACTCAGGGTCCATTTTGCTGTAGAACCTCCCATGTCTCTAGTCTTTCTGCCCAAAACTCCTCTCCCCTAAAGCTCCTGGCTTTACTTCTTTTGTCCCAGTTCCTCCCAAATCTAATCTTGCCTATCTCAGGGTGCCAATGATTCACTTCCCAAAGTTCCACTCTCTGAAACTCTGGCCATGCCACCCACTGCCACTTCCAACCAAACTCCATCTCCTTTCCCACAGTGCTCCCCAAAAATTTCTTGCTTTTCTCCCTCTACTTCCAGTTCCTTTCCAATACTTTTGGAATAGAATAGAAAAGAATAGAACAGAATAGAATAGTTCAGCTGGAATAGTTCAGAAAGTTTTCTGTATAACTGTATAACAAAATAAAAACACTGAAGACGCTTGTAGAAAGTGATCAGCGCTTCTAAAGTCAGGCATGTCCCTAACCTTAGTTGGGCTGATTCAGGGCTCCAGACTGAATTTTAACATTTGTACTTCTGAAAAGCTAATTAATAGTTTCTCATTCCAGGCATTTGCACTTATATTGATAATACAAGCTCTGTAATGGCTCGCCACTTCTTTAAGGAGGTCTGTTCAGTTGGGTCATTCTGCATCTCAGCATGTTCTTAGGGACTCTTTAAGCGTGAGGTGGAGGATCTGGGAGGTCTGCTGAAGATAGTTCTCACCTGCAAAGATTGGCACGCTGACCATGAGACCCACCCCCATGCTCATCCTCATACACCGTACCAACAGGAGCGGTATTAAAATCAAAGAAAGCTGGAAAGCACCCCAAAGAAAATGTCCTTCCTTTATTATGCCTCCCAATAGCATCAAGAATTTAAAAGCACTTACTTTTAAACACATTTTTGCATATAAAGCAGCCAAACATGTCTTTAAATCTAATAATTTTTATTTGTGCAGAAGACCTAAGCAGCCTTCCTAAAATGAAAGACTTAAGACTTTGTGGTTGGTAGAAGAGTTTAGCATGGCTTGCCATGAAAATTGATAATTCTGCCTTTTAAAAGCAGTTTGGAGAAAGAAAAGTATGCATTTTAATAACTGTGGCCTAAATTACTTTGTGGTATACATCAAAGGAGAATATGGAGTGAGAGAGAAATGTACCAGACAATATTGTTTCTCTTAAATGCAGCCACTGCTGATTGAGCTTTATTTTCCCATAATAGTCAGTTACTGAATACAATTTTTAGAGATTCAGCATATCTTCTATTGGTAGCCAAAAGGATCTCCAAAGTGTATCCTCACAGGACGGTGTATTATTTATTACCAAACACATCAGTATTTCCAAGTGCTGAATTTTCATTTTTAATACTTTCCAAGAAACAGCACTAGAACTATTTATTTCTGCATTAAGCCATTTTCTGGGTCAAGTTCAAAGCATACATGTATTTCATAATTCTGACCCAAGTTTATTAAAGGTTGGTCTTACTTGGCCAAATTTAAATTCGATTAAGGATGGAATTGGTTGTTAATTATTTGGGGGATGAGAAAAGGGTTAGTTGCTTATTGAACCAATTTAGATAACTTGAATGATTCTATGATTGCTTTCCTCCCTGCCTTATCAGTGATTTTTCTTCAACTATTAATACTCTGAAAGCACTCACTCCGTTACATCTCCATAGCTTGCAACAGTTTAATTACTCTTCTCAAACATTTCATTTTCACTTGAAAAAGTCCACTGTCATGTTCATTGACTACATAGTTCAGTGAAAGGTTACTTACCAACCTTTCATAAATACTATTTGTCTTGAATGGCAAAACATAATTTTAAACGTTCCTTTCACCAGAGTACTTTTTTGCGTGCCTTGACTGTAGGGGCATGAGAAGTGACATTACTGAAAAACTGATCAAAGCCTGGAAAAATTTTACAGAAAGCAAGAATAATTCAACCTGGAAATACTGTAGTAGTACCTTACACTTACAGCCTCCAGTATTATCTGCTCCCTTGCAGTCTGGGTAGCATGGCTGGCCCACATCAGCCATGATCCGGTCCTCCACTCTCCCACCAGAGATAGGAAGCGCTGTCACAGGTAACACCTGTCTCTGGACAGGATGACCGTGGGCACCACACATACACAATGGCCCAGCAACGGTGATGCTATCAACTTTCGCTTTACATTAAAAAAATAAATAAATCAGTGAACAGTTTGATCAAGAAAAAATATGAAATCACACTTACAGTCTTTCATGGAAAAATCATCCATGTAGATTGTATAGTGGTGTCTGGGAGACAACTCAGCCCTAACAACAATTCAAGATATGCTCACCAAATGTTTTTTTGTGAAACATGGGAAAAGACAAATAGCACACAATTTGGAAAAAAAAGATAAATCTATTGAAAATAACTTCCGAACGTGAATCATACTAAGGCTATCTTTCAGCTCTTTCTCGAACACTTAATACTTATATGGAGCATAGAAACCACCACTGATTATTGGTTCAGAAGAAAATAGTATCAAAAAAATCAAACCCAAAGAACTCTACTTACCAATTTACACAAAGAAAAAAAGTAGAATAATGATAATGTTGGGGGAAACATCTAGATCTTTAACTAAGAATGTCTGCCTTTTGCAAAGACAAGCTTTGGGCCTGTATGAAGCGATGCATTAGGACAGAATCTCTTTAAGTCTCAGGATACAATTAGGTAGCGATTTTGGGGGATAACATTTCACAGGTGCCAATGCTCACAGCTCGCTACCCCAACATCAAACAATACTTGGATCCTTTGAATATTAGAGGTTGTCTGCCCTAATAATGTGGCAAATAGGTGAAAGGAAAAAGACTGTACGCGTTGGTGGATTCTTTAAATTACAGAATAGGCCACGCAGAGCAAAACTGCATGCCGTGGTCAACTCTAAAGCAGAGAGAATCAAAATGAGCAAAACATGACTCATCTGTATTTTAGATGACAGCCTGGCGTTTAAAAGCACGCACAGTAGGCAGTGGTTGTAGTCAGTGTGCTTGGGGAATTACCTTGAGTAGCATTATTTGGTTATTTTTAGGACAGCCACCCAGATGAGTGGCGCTAAGGAACATCATAATCCTCTGTTAGGCTACTCTGCAGAAGGCAGTGCATGTGCAAATACAATACACAGCAACTGGCAGGTGCTCTTATATTGGGGTCCGGATGACTACAGCAATCTATAGTTTACTCTGTTCTCAAAATGAGCAGTCCACAAGAATCATACCCTATTTCATGAAACAGAAGAAGACAACAATCCATTGGGTCAAGGTTGCCTAAGTATAATCTATGTAACTGAAATAAGACTATTAAATCCTTATTAGCACATTAGCACTACTGTTACCCAAGTATCAGGTCCCTTTCCAAAAGCTGCAAAGGAAAAGACACAATATTTTGCTGAAGTTAAGCTGGTTAGCTTCTTTTTTTCTGGTAGAAAAGTAAAAGTGTCCCCATTTTCAAAATCTAAGACATGAAAAATGTTCAGAGGAGACAATATTTATTATCTAAAAATGATCATTAATATTTTTTCAAGACATATTTTACCAAGACATATCAAGAAACTCAATTTTTATCAGGAAATAAAACCAGCACGATAGGTGTACTTAGACACAGAAATATTGCCATCTCCAAGTATTCAAAAATTCTAACTGAAATCCTTAGAAACATGAAATTAAATCCAAATTGAACAGCCTTTTGACCTTCTCATCTTTTAGGATGCCTACTCTGTTCCTCCTCTTCCCCAAGCGTATGCTTAGGACTATCAAGCCCAGCTTAATATCCCTGGGCTGCAGGGACATTTGCTTGACAAAGTACGTCATTGCATTCTGACAGTTTCTGTGTAGGATCACATACAGCCAACATTCAATTTTAAATATAGACTTAAACATGTTGTCTGCGTTTCAGTGAATACACAGCTGTCGACTGTCCCCTGTTGCTGGGGTATGCAAAGCTGCCGCATTATCCTTTTTGAACAATGGGAACTCATTTCCAGCTTCCCACTCCACCTCCTTTTGCATTGCTCTCTCCTTTTCCTTGTGCACACTTTCCTGCTACCACACCCTTTCTTCTACTCCTCTCACTTGTTGGCAATCACGGACAATTTGCTTTCTGTCACTTTTATGCTCCATTTTTATGCTCACCTCCTACGATGTTTATTATATGACAAACATTTCCATAAGGTGACCTCATTCCATTTCCCTTGGAACAGCACAGTCCATCTTTGTCGAGGACAGGCATGGAAAACGGTAACAATTTTGCAGTAAAGAAAATATCATGAGTTTAAAGGCAGGAACTAAAAATTAATTAAAATACTGAAAAGTTGAGGTATTCAGAATGATTCTTTTAACTTCGGGGAGTCTGCTTTTTAATATTTGAGTTATATAAGACATAGATCTTAAAAAACATGCAGAATATATCAAATATATATTTGATATATATGAGACCCCACCTGGAGTACTGCGTCCAGCTCTGGAACCCTCAGCACAAGAAGGACATGGACCTGTTGGAGCGGGTCCAGAGGAGGGCCAGAGGAGGAAGATGATCAAAGGGCTGGAGCACCTCTCCTATGAAGACAGGCTGAGAGAGTTGGGTTTGTTCAGCCTGGAGAAGAGAAGGCTCCGGGGAGACCTTATAGCGGCCTTCCAGTACCTGAAGGGGGCCTACAGGAAAGCTGGGGAGGGGCTGTTTGCAAGGGTATGTAGCGACAGGGCGAGGGGCAATGGTTTTGAACTAGATCAGGGTAGGTTTAGATTAGACGTTAGGAAGAAGTTCTTTACAATGAGGGTGGTGAGACACTGGCACAGGTTGGCCAGAGAGGTGGTGGAGGCCCCATCCCTGGAGACATTCAAGGCCAGGCTTGATGAGGCTCTGAGCAACCTGATCTAGTTAAAAGATGTCCCTGCTTACTGCAGGAGGGTTGGACTAGAAGGTTTAAAGGTCCCTTCCAACCCAACAGATTCTATGATTCTATTAAATAGTAGTAAGAGGTACAACTATATTGTTATTTACCTAACGAAATACCTATTATATTCTCATCTTTTGCCTGTACCTTTCAGAACTGTTTCAACACGTAACCTAGAGTTCACAGAATTATGTGAAATAGTACATATGCTTTCTTTTGCATCCAAGTTTTATATAAAAGTCTGTACAGTTGCTTTTGTACTAATGGAAGTTTCCTGGCTTCATTCAAATTCTATTTAGATTAATATGTTCTCGCTATAGGTTTAGAAAAGTGACTTATCTAAGAAACAGCTCTCCTTAATATCTATGAAGTTTGCAACTTCTGCAGTCTCTAGCACAGGATAATGTCACAGCTTGTCCTACTCCCCTGCCACGGCTCGAGCCACACACAAGAGGAGTCCAGCCAGTGGAGCCCACCAGCGTGGTCCACCTGCAGCTGCCTGCAACTACCTCTGACCAACCCATCGCCATGGGCAGGAGGGTGGCCACATCCCGGACTCCTGCACATCTGCACCGGAAGACTGGCTATCCGATTTGTTCAGATGCTGCTGTGGTGGCTGTATGCAGTCATGGATGTACAGGGGAAATGAGGAGCTGGACTGGCCAAGGACTGGATCCCTTCCTCCAACATATGCTTCTCTCCAGTCTTGTTTCCAGTATGAAGCAGTTTGAAATTACTGACCTTCATAGGTCTGAACCCAGACTGCTCTTATTTCTTGCGGAACATCACGTTTTAATTGAAGATGCCTCAAACTACTAAGTAATCCAAAAGGGTTTCAAGAGGGCACTAGTATAATCAACCTTTTAAAGTTATAAAAGATAAATTGAAAAATAGCTCACTTTCAGGACCTCAGTTTACCTCTAACCATATAAGAGAACAAATGGCTCTCTTTCATATACAAGATGCAGGTTTAAAAAAAAAATAATCACACCACTCAGCTAAACCGTAGTAACTATCTATTGTGCTCATGGCCAGAGTCAAAGACCTGAATTAAAAATATGGGCTATGAAACGTGTTAAGTGATTCACAGACCTGTTCCTCCTCTACTTACTCCTTCAATACAATGCTGATGAAACATCTCTGTAATGCTCTTTTATTTTCTAAAATGGGAGAAAACTAAACCAGCAAATAAGGTTGTTTAGTTTTAGCTCTATCTCAGCTAAAGCAGGTCCCAGAAGAACCTGACAATCGCTACACATGGTGCAAGGGAATGAGGAGAGCACAGGAGTGGGAGAAGAGGGCAGAGCATGGCCAGAGGAGCTGACCTTTCCGTGGCAGCTAGTTAGGCTCAGCTGTGAAACTTTGGCTTAGCCTGCAAAGATAAAGACTCTAATTAATTACTCTTATAATTTCACATTTATCACAGGCTACTAAGCACATATTCACACATTGCTGTTTTAATGCAAGGTACTTCATTACATGGCGTGTCTCAGCGTTAAACAGAAGGATGACAGTTAGCATTGTGCTTTGGACGCTATCCACACGCTGGTGGCTTACCCTTCTGCCTCCAAATTACTTTGAATTAACAGATCACAAAAGCACATACTACTCATAAAACGTGAACCTCCAAGTACCTACTCCTGGAAATACACATAAACCTTTCCAATGGTTATAACATTTGGGAAGGGGGGGGCGGGGGAGTAGAGGAAAGTTTAATGAATAAGAAAGAAGGACATATCTTACAGAAATGTAGGGGATACAATTTAGGATGTATAAAAAACCATGCACTCGATAAAGATTTTGTGTAACGTGAAATTATTTGAAGTCATTGCTTAAAAATAAGAGACAGATGTCAAATTTGGACTAAAGTTCTTCTCTTGGCACTTTAGAAGTTATGGTTAACTTTTGCAAAAATGTCTCTTAGTGTTACAGTTTTCTTAGGTTTACTCCAATCATTTCTTAGGCCAAAGATTATCTTGCAAGTTATTAAATTAGGAAGCCGCATTATATTGCAAAGAAAAAGAGCTGGAACACTTTTAAAATATGGAAAGCAAGTTGCAAATGCCACAAATGCTGAAGATGTTACTTCCTTTGGCTTCTGTTTGTTTCTTATTAAATACATTTTTTAGTGTGAAAAAATCACACTACTACAATGTAAGCTGAGAGCCCCCTTTTGCCATCCTTAACATCTAAATTTAACTAGTACTACTCATAAAAATAGGCACTACTGGGAAATAAAAGGGCAAGAATCTGGTACTGCAATAGTCAAGGGGTAAATTTTCTACCTAGTCTCTCCTGTTCCATGCAGATGACATTTTCTGTGCTAGACTGAACACTTAAACTCTTGTAGTAAAACACATATGAAACTACAGGCTGAGTTATTAAAGGTAACCATAATGTTATATCTGTGGGAATTACTCAGAGACACCTTTAGTTTTAAATAGAAATGTAAGCACACTTTTAGCAGTCAGGTATGCATTCTTATTGTTCTTTACAAACACTTTTTCCTTTAAGAGAGAATTCTAATCTGGAGGCAGGAAGATAAACCCTGAGGTCTTTGTCACCTGTGGTGACCTGTGTATAAACAGGTCTTCTCTGTTCATTTCTCTTACTATAATGAGAAAGCACAGATAAAGGAACATAAGGAATAACTTGTATGTTGAATATGAGTATACAAATGCTACCGGAGGGTGCTGAAGCTGCTTTGATAGGATGGCTAGGAAATGCTGCAATACACAAAAAATTCTTTTTGACCATGGAGTTCTCAGTCCACCACAATCTTTGTGCAGTTCCTCTGTCATACTGACATAAGGAATTGGACATAAGGTTGTTCAAAAAGTCCTGCAGAGATATTTTACTGTTGTGATGAACCAGCTTAAAGCAAAATTTCCTATCAGTTATCAACTCTCACAACAACATTGCTCTTCCAGTTTTGGAAAAGGGTTAAATCCTTCTGCTTTATTCAAAACATAATGTCTCTTGTCCATTACACATAAAATTTTGACAACTAAAACCAATGGACAATAGTAGCGGACTTCTCGTATTTATAACAACGACACGAAAGTGCTCAACAAACAATTGCAACAAGGTGCTATTTTCATTTAGTTCTACGTAGCCAAATGGATTACAAGACATATGGCTTGTTTCCATTTTATCCTTAAGCATACACGAACAGACAATGCAAGAATTACATATGTAATTATGTGATACGATGTAGAAATGTTATTATAGAGAGGAAATGAGAAAAATAAATGCAGATTTTTAAAAAAGGCAATAATAAAATATGTTGCTAACAATAAAAAAATCACAATCTGAACAAAATTAGGAAAAACAAAAGAAAAAAGACTAAAAAAAGGTGGAATGTACGTAACTGACAAAAGATGTGCAAAAGAAGGAGAAACAGAAGGGGCAAACTATGTTACTCGGTTTTAGACACATACACCTTGTTCCTTTTCATAAGGTGTTTTGTGGAAATTATATATTTCTGTATTTCATCACACCATTTTTTAAAATCTAAGTTGAAAATCAAAATTTGATGAAAAAAATACCAATTTATGCATTAAGCATTACAAATTAAAAGCTATTTGCAAACCTGTTGACCTGCCATAATTTATGGACTTCAGTCCTCAGGCAAACAAAAGAAAAACAACTGCATTCCAGCTTCAGAAAAAACAGTATCCTCCCAGGCTAAACTCAAAGCACTATTAATAATTTAAATATTTTCTCCATCCTCACTGTTAATACGAGTTTTACTCTTTTTCTTTCATGAACAGCTAAATAAACAAAACAGGTCTATATAACATTATAAATTCAAATACTTATAATAGAAGACGATTTCTTATAAGTCTGCAAACAATCAACAGCCATCTGCCAATGGTATCTTACATTCTCAACTAGGAAAAATACGCTTTCTCTACTACCACAGAAAGCAGATCCATATTTTAATACTTTGACTTCAAATAAATAAGTAGCACTGTTCCTCCCTGCCCACTCTAATATGTTTTAATAGACCTTTCAACTAACTTGGCACTGTCCGCCTCGTAACATGGTCTGCTTAAAGCTCCAGCAGCCAAAGTAAACATGTTGTGTTTCATGAGTAAAGGCCAGTTTGAAAAGAGAAATTTACTAGTTGACCATATATAACTAAGTTGGAATGGCTAAATTAGTGATGGGAAAATATTTCCTAGTCTTCTGTCACCTTTTCCAGGTTGAAGGTTGCCCTCCTTTTTCTCTCTCACTATAAATACAAACACACACAGAGATGCATGTAACATTTAATTTGCTTTTAGTAAGAGAAAATGAAGACCATGTGAAATAACGAAACTGAAGCAGAAACTTCCCAGCCTTTCACAATAATATTTAGAAGAAAAAGGGTTCCAGGGAAAAACATATTACAAAGTTTTCCCAATAGAAGATTATTTGAATGAAAAGTACTTTTTAAAAAGAAACCCAGATTTTAAAACATTACTGAGATTTCTTTCCATTTCGGGGGGGACAGAGGGAATTTAGTTATTGAGGAACAGAATGACATTTTCCAACAGCTCACTTCATCAGCCATGTCCCTTTTATCTCCATTCACATAAAACAATCCCATCTTGCATATAACTGCTTCCGCTGCTCTTTCAAGGCATAACAGCTTGTTTCTAACATGGCATTAGTAGCACTGTAAATCAATGTTCTACATTTTCTTTAGGCTATTTTGGAAGCTTTAACTAATCCATGTCAGGATGAAAATTATGCATAGATGAACTGGAAATTCATAGATTAAACTAGGTATTAAGTTGTAGCAGCACTGAACAACTCAGACACTTCCTTTTTTTTTTTTCTTTTTTTAATCAATACCTACATTGGGCAAATCCATACTCCACTGAATTAAGTCAGGCTAGTAAAAAAAAAACTAGTTGTAGCCAACACTGCAAGTATCAAAGCTGTCAAAAAAGGTCCTCAAAAAAGGCATATGTATAGCGTTTTCTGTTCCTCTGCATTTTTTGATGTATAAATATACCTATTTATCTAAATGCAACAGACAGAAAAAGTAAAAAAGCCTTTAGGAGTGATGTAATAGTAGACACTACTTCTCCTAACTCATGTTTGGCAGCTCGCCCTGCTGTACATCAGCCCCAAAATATTGCTTCTATCAGTAGAGCATCAAACACATTTTTTATTTGTGATTTTGACCAGAAGAACTTTGTCATTCTGAACTGCAAAATATGGTAGTTGGTACGTGGCAAATAGTAAGGTTTGTAACAAATATGCATAACCGATTATGGAGTATATAAATAAAACCATCTTCTGTGACTCTTGACGTTCTTTATGGAGGTAAAAAAAGCACCATCATACTAACCAAAAAGATAATTATTTTCTCAATCATGAGCAGTTTGGGGCTGTTTGTGTGCTGTAAGCAGAACTTGTTCAGCTGAATCAGTAACTAAAAGCATGAGTCAACTTTTGAGCTAAAGAAGGTGGCTCTTATACTATTATCTGAACAAGCCTTTTTAGGAGACAAAGACTAATGCTACCTAATGTCACTTACACAAACATTTAGCTGTTCACATTGTCTAGTGTGTAAAGCAGGGCTTTTGGTACATCTACATTTCCAGAACACTAACACAAACTACATCAATTTAAAATGAGGAAAGACAACAGCTCTAGAGTTCTTCTTGCAGATGGGGCTGTGGGTTTTTTTGGTATTTTGTTGCTTTGGGTTTTTTGTTGTTGTTTTTTTTTAACCTATGTGAGTCGCGGAGGTCATGGTAAAATCTCTGTTGATACAAAGGAAACATTTATTTTTTATATAGAAGAGGACCCTTAATTCATAAAGATTCTTGCCCCTTTTTTCCATCTTTAGTGTTTGTAAAAACTGCAGTAGCACTGATTTCTCAGAAAAAAGTATTTCATGTGTAAGTTTAACTACAACAGATGTTCTATGCTAAAAGGAAAATATCTGCTTTTCCAATGGGTGTGGAAGTATTTATCTTTCACTTTCTTTAAAATCACTCAATCACCAAGTGAAGTTCTAGGAACACAGTGTAACAGACACCAAAGCTGTTCTCTCCGGATCCGCTGCTTCATAGCATACTCCATAATCGGTTATGCATATTTGTTACAAACCTTACGATTTGCTGCATACCAACTACCATATTTTGCAGTTCAGAATGAAGAAGTTCTTCTGTTCAAAATCACAAGCACAGACAATAGGATTTCCAGCCTCCCCACTCATCCAGCTCCAAACCCGCTTTCCCCTACGCGTCCAACAGAGAACTGCTGTGTGGAGGAGGCTCCTGCCAATTCCCAGTTTTGTATGCTCTGGCATTTTGATGGAAATAGTTTGGTGTAAAAGAAAAAGTTCTTTTCCCTTCCCAGCAGCATTCTTTTTCCACTCTTCTCATATTCTGTAATGGTACACTATTTCTTTTTTGCTGTAATTTGATAATTTATTTTTAGGTGACCAGAACTGGCAGTTCTACACAATCTGTTGGACACAGCAGAGATATCTACATGGGCAGGTACAACCAGACTCTGCTTACACCTTGGGCTGGCTGCATATGAAGCAGTGTTGGTCTGGAAGCAGTTTAGCTGCATTAGCATCCACGTTCCCTTGCTAACACATATATCAAGTGTATTCACTGCACCACTCCAGGATGATCATGTAGCTTCTACTTGAGACCGTTTTCACTTCTGCAGAAGTGCAACAGTTTGGTGCCAGAGGCACAGACATGTCTATTGTGCTCAGAGGTCCAAATATCAAAAAAAGCAGGATTTGCTTGGTGCAGCTGGTCAGAGGCATGCAACTCACTGAGGAGCACCCTCCTGTAAAGCTGCAGCTGCTCGAGAAGAGGCAGCCTCCCAGTAATTCAAATGGAAGCACACCAAATCTAATGGGGCCAACTAGAAACTAGCACTGGAAGATGTAAAGACTGTGAATGTGATGAGGAGTGCTAATGTGAAATTAGAATGTGCGAAGAGTTAATGACAGTCAAAGGAAAAGTACAACCTGCTACCACAGTCCCAAATAGAAACTGGTGTCCCAAATTTATTTGCGTGCATTTGGCAAGTCACAGAAAAGGTTTTATATCCACTCTTCTGGTCGAAAAGAAGGGAGCTGTTCTGGTGTCAGCAGAACTTGCCAGATGCAAGTTCAGTCAAGCATCTGTCAATAGAAACACTGTGAAATGCTTCATGTAGGTCATGTAGGCTTTGGGCCTGCCAGGCTTGACAGCATTCCTTTGTTGACTTGTATTTGTTACCACAGCTTTATTTTGACCTTACCCTTTCCTGTTTAAACTCATTTTCCAGATTGAAAGATACACTTCAGACTAATTTAGCAGACTATTCTAATAGAAAAACCTTCGACGAGGGCAGGACTTTTGTCAATATGGACAAAGTCAGGATCCAACAGACTCTACTTACAGATGCAGGGGGCCAGTCTAGACATTTGCTATGGTGAACAGCCCAGCCTGTCATTCCGCTCCCCATCGTTTGCAAAGGAGATGAGTTTTAGTGTACAGAGCCTGAAATAATTTTGAAGCTACTCATAATTTTGCTTTTGGGAACAACCCTGTTCCGAGATGCAACGAATGAGTTAACTGAGCTCTATTCTTAAAAGCACTAATTAATAGTTCTCAAAATATGATTACTTGTTTAAAACTGTTCTGGAAAAGAGAAAAGAAAAAAGGACATACTTGAAAAAGCAAAGATTTTGACGCACCTAAGAGTAAAATCTCAAAAATAGTTTGAGGAATGTTCCTTCTCTGATAGGGAAAGAATGCTCCTCTTTTTTTGAATTTGCAGATAAACATATTAAATAGAATATTTACAAAGTTTTTATAGCTTACCTGGCACTGGTAGATATCTCTTGGATGTCAATTAGTATAAAAGTTGAATTTTTAAGGCAGGAACTAGTTGAAATCACAGATTAGAAATAAATGGTTATATACTTTCTATATAATTTCATAAATCTGTCTGGATACATCACTTTTCCAAAACTAATGAATATTTTGTAAAAAACCCCCTTCATTTATGATTTTTATATATGGTTTGAAATGGTACTGGAATCAAACACTGAAAATAAGATGATGCTAGATAACTTTTCATTTCCATATACACAAAAGATATCTTTTATAAAAAAAGCATATTTTAAAAATTTATTAGTGCAAGTCTATTATCCAATTTGTATACTTACATAAAGTATATGCATATATATACACATATATATTAATAGAATATATATGCTGTATCCAGAACACAGAATATGTATCATAGCCAAACAAGTAGGAAGAAGAATAAAAATCTGATTAAAAGAAAAAGATGTGAACATGGAACCATTGAACTAATTTTTAAAGCAGTAACTGTGTGAGAGAGAGAAATGTTCTGAAAATACTAAACTAAGAAAAAAAAAATTTGAATTCCTTTGGAGATAATAGGACAGATTGTGTCTGAAGTAGTCATCTATGACAGTTCCAGATGCTTAGATTCTCCCAAATGAAAACAAGTCCATACAGTTTTACAAAGTTCGGTTTTCCTTGCATACTAAACTGGTATTGCACAATACTCTAATACAGAATTCACATTTAAGAGTAAAAAAACAAAACTGCCAAACATTCAAAAGATGTGATGACAAAACATCTAAAGGGAGCTCCCCTACATGGTGTGAAGCAGGAATTCTGAGAACCAGGAGCAGCGCGTGAAGCAACCAGAGCAACCCACAGCTAAATAAAGGCTAGGATGTTATGTCCTTAAAGATATGCTTTGGGCAGAAACAGAAGCTACTGGGCAAGCTTCTTTGGCTTGTGTTATGACAGTCAGAATGAATTATTGTAATGACCCAGTCTGGCTTTATCCGCTGAAAATACCTAAAGCCATGTTTTGCTCAAGGGAGAATAGGCTGAAGACACACGTCAAGACTCCACAGAATTTTTGGGCAACCTGGTAGTGATTTCTCAGATAGCACGAAGGCTCTCCTGTCTCACCAAGTTTAAATATAATTGAAGAAAACAAGTCACTAAGCAACTGCAAGAAGAAACCTGAAATAAGTGGCCCATCATAAAAATATCTGTATTTTTTCCTGCTGGAAGAAGCTCCTGTCAAGTTCATGGACGTAAACGAAAGAAAAGTGCTGTGAATTCCAAAGCTGACCAGATAGAGCAGACAGCATTCTTGGGCTGTCATCACAGCAGTGACATTTCATCACAAGCTGGAGGTACTCTGCAGCTTCTCAGAGCTAGAAGCCAAGAAGCAGGTTTTTCTTTTTTTGAGTGCATACAAGCAAAAGTAGTGAGAAATGTAAAACTTAATTTTTGTCCAGTACATCCAGGCTAGCACTCAAATTCAAATGACCTTCAGTTAAGACAGACTGAAAATTCTGCTCTCAGACAGCATGACAGAAATTACAATAATAAAATCAGAAAATCCAAAGCTTTCACCTAAAGTAGATTCCTTCTGAAGTATCAGGATCACTGGCTTTTGTCTCAGGTTGCATTTTTATAGGAACAGGTTTTAAAGTGAGTCAATGGACAGACCTGCATCTTCAGTGGTCTAATGCTAAATACTGAGTTTTGGATATGGTGTTTTTGAAGGGAGGTTTAAATAGACTAAAATACGACCTAAACTATGTGTTAGTTAAATTATTCTATTTTAAAATCAGTGATTCTATGTCAATATGGTCAGATAATTTGCAGCAAGAACATTGTGCACAATGTGGCAGTTTCTTGCTATCTAAAGCCTCTATTTCTAGCCAGCCTCAAAAAAAAAAAAAAAAAAAAAAAAAAAAAATTATTTCCTTCTCTGCCTGGGCCTCATTTTTCAAAAAAGGACTCTCACCCTACTCATCCTGCTTGGCTCCAAGGAACCCCTCCTTGGTAAGGCATGAGCATCAAGAGCTGATATAAGGAGCTGCAACGAATTCCTTCACCCATGCCATGCTGAATGGCATAGATAGAATACAGTGAATAGTAGGAGGAAGCATCAAATACACGGAAAAGCAGGCAACAAAGCTGAAGATACAGAAGATGGAAAGAAATGCATAGAATGAATAACTGAAAGGCAGAGACGGGCTTTCATTCCTAAAATTTATTGCTTACATGGTTTACGTATGAGTTTTGTAGTGTTCACATTTCTAGTTAAAAGCTGTCTTCTCCAATAACACCCATTTCCACCAGCGCAGAGAGTCTTCAGGAGAAGAAATCCTGCTGCTCTAAAGAGAGTAAAACCACATTCTGATGTACTGTTGGAAAGAGGATAGCCTGAAAGCAGACAGGCTTCCTTTGTTGTGTCCTTAGTTTGCCGTTATGACATTTGCAAACTTTAGAAAGCAACATTCAAGAACTGACAGGCTGTGAAAAAATCAACAGGAGAGTAAAGGAAAGGCAAAGGTGGGTGTATTCTTAAAATGTGTTTTTTTCCTATTAGTTCTAGTCTGCTAAAAAACAACCACCACAAAGCAAAACAAATCAACAAAACCCTTTGCTCTGTAAAGTATATTCATCTTGACATAAGACAGACATTTTTTCCAGTAGGAACAATCATTCACTGGAACAACTTCCCCAGGGACATGGTAGAGTCCTCATCACCGGAGGTTTTCAAGATGTGATTGGACAGGGTGCAAGACAATGTCATCTAGGCTCCCCTTCCCATGAAAGGTTGGACTAAATGATCTTTCAAGGTCCCTTCTAACCTGGGCTGTTCTATGGCTCTATGATGTATTCTGTGATTCCATATCAGAATCTTCTACTACTGCAATGTGTCCCTCTATGCTCCTGAAACCAATAGGTGAAGAATCAGTATGGATCATAGATATGACGGCAGATAAATTTATATACCTGCTAAATGCCATTAAATTACTTTGTATAATAGAATGCTTCTGAAATAATGTCTCACACTTTGTGGCAAGACTCGAGTTTGCAGTATAAACAAGATATTATTGCAAACATTTTCTACCTCCCTGAATCTTTCATGGTTTTCAAAAGTGATCCAGCTTCATCAGAAACAGAACAGAATAGCTGCCTCCAATCTGGTCCGATCCATGGCATGGGAATTAGAAAACATCCTGGGGAATGAGACGCTTGCTTTAAGAATTTAGCAGTCACCAAAATGAGTCAAATCAAAATATCTGCCTATTTTACTATCCTGTCTCAAACAGTTGCTGTAAGCAGATGCTTTGGGAAGGGTCAGACAAGAAAAGAACATAACATTTTCCTTAAGTCCAAAGAAATAAAATTAACGCCCCTATTTTCCACTGCCTAAATGTTCTAAATACAAACTATAATAAAAATGTAGTAATCTGTATAATCTCATCCTCCCCCACCAATGAAGGTACTTACAACTGCATGTTAGGAAGGTTTGACTAAAATGTGGACAGCATCCTGCCATGATTTAGTCCTTTTGGGTGGTTCTACCATTCATCATCAGTGGCTACTAAGGGCCTGATGCAAAGAGAGATGAAGGCATTACAGATTCACTACCAAAGCTCACTGAGTAATGGACAAAGAAGAGTGAGACACTTAAAGATGGATTTATAACTTTCAGTATATTGAATGCCAAAATCTGGAGTCAACCATCTGGAGAAAGGTATACATCTGAAATCTTATATCCAGCTTCATCTGAGGACAGCAATGCGTTGCCTCTATAGAAGTGGTATTCAGAGCATGAAACTGCCTCTGCCACTAGGACTGAGGCTATCCCAGTCATAGGCTTCGATGTCTTACTGCCTAAACTGAGGTGATTTTGTGAGCACTTCAAGTACCTACAAAAGTTAAGTCCAAATGTGTGCTGCCTAACAAGGCAGTAATTTTTAAAGGCATCAGTTTTACTGATCTGAGACAGCACTCTTTGCAACAGCCACACCTACTCAAATCTCTTTCAGTGTTATATTTTCCAGTAGAAACTAATCCACACTTTGTTTCCAGAATTAAGAACTTTAATGCTTAGAGAAAATGATTAAGGCCTATACAGCGAGTTTATTTTTATGAGCATGGGGCTAAAAATTCTGCCAGCATGACCTTTTTTCTTACCTTCTCATAACCTGACTGAAGTAAATTATTTTCTCTCTCATTTCTCTTCTGCTTCTACCATTTATTGCTGAGCAGCCAGGACTCCTGCCCTTGGAGAGACTCCCACTCTGCTGTATGCTGGACCCCTGACACTGGCTCCTTCCTGACTGGAAGGGGAGGTAAAACATAGCCCTAATTTTCTGAATTACAGGTCTTGTTGGACAACTCAAGCTTACCAGATGACCATAGCACACAGTAATCTTGAGAGGATCTACACTTTAGCTTACCCATGAAACAAAACTTACCGAAAGCGTTGTGTTTACTGCACATGAGCACCATTGACTTCATGGAGCACAGCAGAGCAGGCAGCAAGGCCAAAGCTCTTTGGACACCACTGGATCTGTGGGTTGTGTCTAAGTAAACTAAAAGATGACAGTATGAACTGAGCACAATGAGCTATGATCATCTGTACTTTTATTTACCATTTTAGCTACTGTTACTGAAACAGACATGGTTATATATATATACATATATAAATATATATATAAAAAAAAAATAATATGCATGCCATTGGCATCCAAGATTCCTGGCATGAGGGCACTAAGAAAAGCTGAAGGCCTGTATAATAATGAGAATCCTTAATACCTGCCCAACCACAATATCCAGAACGAAACAAAGGGCACTGGAAAAAAAAACCACCATGAAACAAAAAAACCCAAAAAATAACCACAGAAAAAAGGCGATCTAATAGTTATGTTCTGATTACTTTGAGAGATGAAGCCAAAGAGTGATCACTTATGCATATGTGCAGAGCTTTAAAACTAATCCTCTCTCTGTACTTACATAGTGTGATGAACAACCAGTTTCCAAAACCATCTTATAGTCTCCCCCCTACAAAGGGATGCACCCCAAAAGATGTATTGATACTCCTAACCATATTTACAGTCCTCTATGGATTACTCTCATATGCATATATATAGGAGGATACAAGATTAATAGTCCACTCAACTCCAAAACATAGAGAATACAGAAAACATTTTTAAGACCTCACATTGAAGGACAATAACTAAAGTTCAGAGCAAACGCTCTGTACTAGACTAAAGAAAACAAAAGCCAGACCTTGGGAAAACAGAATTTAAAAAAACAACAGTTCTTACCAACTTTGCTGCTGTTTTTTTATACTTCAAAAGTAAAAAACATTGTTCTTCAAAAAGAGCCAGGAACATTGCAATACTCAACTTTAAAAGGTTCTCCAGATGCAAACTTCATAAATGACTGGGATGAAGAGAAAAAAATCCCATTGGGAAGAGATGGCAAGCCTGAACCTGGTGCACTTGTGAACTTAAACTTTTCCAAAGCCCTAGTTTCTTTCTCTTAGGAACTGTTCGGCAAGAGGTTCTCAGAGGAAGGCAAATATCAGTAAGGAGTGAGAATGCAGAGATAACAAGTGATCATGCTTTAAATTATAGAATTATAAAGGACACATATGAAACATTTGTATTCTTCTTGGGTTTTTTTTCTTGTGAAGATTTCATTTTAATTCATAGTAATTTAGTCTTAATACACAGCTCTTTCAACACCAGTTATTGCAGACTAAACAGCTTTTAATAATAATAGTAAATACTATGTCTTTAATAGTAATAATAATAAAAAGTAATGTCTGTGAAAGTAGTTTTCCTCCAAAGAAAAAAACTAGTGTCCTGAATTGTAAAATGATAAGAGAAAAGAGATTAACCATTAAGATAATTACCTGATGTTATAACACAGTTTGCTTCATCTCTACTGGGAAGTGCGAGGTTACCTCAAGGTTAGGTTTTCAGACAATTAAAACACTGACAAATTTTCACCATTCCAACTCCAACTTCTTGTACCTCAGGCTTTTGCTTTTTCAGAAAGATTTGTTTAAAACTCTTTCTCTGTTCCTTAATAAAATTGTTAGGAAAAAAAAGTCTCTACCCTAGTTCTGTACATCCATCTTGAAAAGCAGCTTCAAGTCTTTCATTCTTTTCATAGGTTTGGAATTTGTCACACATTGGTGTAATGAGCAAAATATCCATTCTGCCACTGCCATGAAATTCTATACAATTATTACAAATTTCAGATTGTATTTGCACAATAAAGACTTATTAGAGTTTGGCAGCTGGTTGCTCCAAAGAGACTATCTATATGTTCAGCCCCTGAGACCTTGCACCTACTTAGCTGCTTAATGGACCACTCTCCGTAAAAAACAGACTGTGTTTCTTTTGGAAAAGGCAGCAGCAGAACGTAATGGCATCTGCTTTGTCCTCCAAGCACAAGGACAGAAACTTGAGATGCTCTTTATGTGCCTTCCAGGCACATGGCATCAATGCAGAAGTGAAGTGCTGCGTTGTAGGGGTACAGGGAGCTGGTAAAATTTGATGGGCCGTAAGCTTGACAGCAGAAACTCAGAACTAGGTTCTTAGACTCTGATTATAAATTCTTTTTCTGTTAAATACAGATTTGGGCCATATATATCCTTTAAAAAAACGACCAAAGTCCTGATTTACGTTTGCATAAACCAGTGTAGATGCCACTGCCAGAAAAAGGAATATTTTACTTTGCAGGCCACTGTGCAGTCATTTTAAATGTAACTAGATGTCATCAGTCCTTGGTGATAAGTTGTTTGTTGAGACTTGGACAACCCTACAGTCCTTTCCCGAACATCAGTATAACCGAGGACAGAAAAATATTTCATTTCAGTAGGCATTTTAGATGTAGGCCATCAAATAACTCCAAACACAAAATGTAGTCTTGTTAACTATCACTTTTTTGCAGCTGTAGGTATGTAAGTATTCAGAGTAACTGCCCACAGCTATTAGACACAAAAAAGGGCATACATCTATGCACCTGAGGTCCTTCAGGTGACTATCATCACACTGGTCCTTCAGGTAACCTAGGAAAGGAGGACTCCAAGGAGAGCATGTTAATAACTCCAGAGAGAGGCTTCTCCCAGGGCTTTGAACAAACAGCTTGAGGCAATTTTCCATCAAAACATCCAGAAGGACAGTTTAAAAATATTGAAACGCTACCTTGCTCTCTGCTCTTGAGGCTGCAGAAATCAACTTTCAACTGAAATAGATATTCTGATCCTTTATCTCTATGATTGTTTTTGAGTTTTCGTTCTCCAAAGACCAAGATCCTGTGTTCCCATGAGACCATTTAGCACTAACTGGGAAATTCATAGGTAATATTACTGTGACAGCATCCTAATCAGATTCTGTAGAAACTACAGATTGTTTGCTAGAGAATATGAATCTTCACAGTGATGTCATTCTCTGCTTCTGAAAGATGATCCAGTAGAAGTTTAAATATTCCAAAGAAGTTTTACAAAGAACATGACAAAACCATTGCCCGCATTGACTTTGTAAAATAGATCTTTGTTTGTCAATGCAAAAGTTTGTCTTATCTTTATTTGGCATTTTTGATCCCTAGAAACTAGAAAATCATCCTATACTGCTATTAAATAGTTTTTTTTAAGGTTACCCAGTAGGATGTTGAGGTTCTGGAGTGTGTTCAGAGAAGGGCAACAAGGCTGGTGAGGGGTCTAGAGCATAAGCCTTATGAGGAGCAGCTGAGTGAGCTGGGGTTCTTTAGCCTGGAGAAAAGGAGGCTGAGGGGAGACCTTATCGCTCTCTACAACTACCTGAAAGGAGGTTGTAGCGAGGGGGGGGTCGGTCTCTTCTCCCAGGTAAAAGGCGATAGGACAAGAGGAAACGGCCTCAAGTTGCGCCAGGGGAGGTTTAGACTGGGTACTACGAAAAATTTCTTCACTGAAAGGGTTATCAAGCATTGCAACAGTCTGCTCAGGGAAGTGGTGGAATCATCATCCCTGGACGTATTTAAAAGACGGGTAGATGTAGTGCTGAGGAACATGGTTTACTGGTAACTTGACAGTGTTAGGTTAACAGTTGGACTTGATGATCTTAAAGGTCTCTTCCAACCAAAACGATTCTATGATTCTATTTCACATATGAAAGAAATTCTACTCATGCTCTTGCCAGCTCTCAGTTTCCCATCAGTCTTGACACTCCCTATACAACTAGCTTAAATACATTTTCCCTTAAAGTACCTGCAAACTATTGGTGCACAAACAAACACGAAAACCTGTTCTAAATGGCATGAGTGTCTCAGGGCCAGAGTACTGCATACAGGCTTCCGAGGGAGAAGGCTGCCAGAAACTTAGCATAGTTCACATAAACATCCTGCGGTCATCAGCACAACCCAAGGTGGAATCCAACTCTGAAAGCCAATACAATTTATGTACACAGGACATACCAGAAAATACCTGGATTTAGACGGGTATAAAAGGTATTCAGACAGGAGGAAAATATGCTAGTAATGTTAATTTTACTTTTATTTATTAATACGTAGGTAAGCAAATACATCCCACCATAGGTCTATAGACAGAGGAGGTTTATTTTCTGAAACAATACGCTCTCTCTGAATGACCTAACGTGCATTCTTGGTGACCTAATATTTCAATGGACAAACAGTGTTATGTTTAGGTCCTGAAAAAAGGAGAATGTTTAAAAATGCTCAGCTTTACATAAAAATATTTCAAGCTCATAAATGAAAGGATTTCAATCCAAAAACCAAATTCAAAATGGCATTCCCGTAACTTCTACTGAATTTGCAGATGGATCTTCTTTATATAAGGATCCTTTTTTGATTCTACTGCATCGAAATCTAATACTGAAGTCTATTTCTCACTTATCAAAAAAATGTGAAGTACCTTTAGAAAAAAAAAAAGCTAGCATGCAGGCGATGAAACTAGCATGGATAAAATGCTTCAAGCAAAATGTAGATACCATATCAAGTTAACAGCATTCATTTTAGCCCTACCCTCCCAGATTCCACACTTTTTTTGGTTGAAAAATAATTTAGAGTAACATGGCAAGCTGTCTCAGAACCCTTAAGGTTTACATACATCCTCTGTTATTTTCTACATGTTAAACAGCCCCCCTAATCATCGTAGGATATTTTTTTTCCTCTGCAGATAAGTAGTTATACTAGCTATCAATCTGGAATCTACAGCTTGTCGGTGGCCAAATCTTTGCGCCATTTGAATAGTCTGGAATATGTGCTCAGAATGACAGCCACTTGTACAAGTTATACCCTTCATTTCTGTCCGAGGTAAATCTGTAAAGAACTCCAAGATACTCAGAGTAGATGTTCACTACAGATCTCGATCAGTTCTCACTCCCTTATATTTTAATGCTATAGCTGCTGTGATTAGATATATTCCCCAGCCAGGCAAAATATATTTAAAAAGAATAATACCATTTTAAAGCTCTCATCAGAATCACAGAACTGATGCAATTTGGACAACAGGCTCCTGTTGCCAAAGGTTTTCTAAAGTTGACTTTCAAGTGCTGTGAAGACCTACTAAATCTATTCAGTAGTGAGAATAAAATGAAATGAAACTATAGCAGTTTCATACTCAAACTATAGTGAGTTTCAAGCCTCAGTCGCAACGGTATAATGTATAGCCAAATGAGTATACCCTTGAGCATGCCTAAAATGCAAACGCACAGACAACAATCTCAGACTAGTCGTAGATGGAGATTCCTCATTCCCACAACAGCTTGGAGCACAGTGCAAGCTAACCACAAGGCATTTACCCTGCCTTCCCCTCTGGTTTTGTAGCAGCTCAACACAGGTTGCAGCCAGACTGCTAAGTAGAGTAAAACTGCTTCAGCTTTTCAGCACTGAGGTCCAAGAGCCTGCATACAGCCAGAAAGGCTGGGTTCAGGCCCAGGTTAAGGCACCTACACTTAAGGCAGTTTAATTTCCAACTCAGCTGCATCCAAACACCATTTATTTCTCTTGAATTTTTGGATTCCATAGGCTTACATTCACCTAGTACAGTGAACTGCTCAGAGGTCTTCCCCCTTTCATGAAAGTTTGATCAGAAGACAGAGGAGCTGAGCACCAGGAGCTGCCGTGTCCTCCCTCCTCTTCTTTTACCGTTTGTTACTGAAGAAACCCACAGGTTCTACAAGAATTCCTCAAGAAAGATGTTGCATGAGATAGCCATAAAATTCAGACTCCACGTCCCAATCTGGACTATGTGACACTAATAAATGACTCCTTCCCTCCATAACCCATTTCCTAACTCTTTCTCATCCCCATTCCAAGGTCATAACTCCTTATCCTGGTTATTGGAGATTGGTGGAAGACTTCTTCCATTCCAGACCTGTAGCAATACCAGCATATCAGAAAATCTTCCTTGAAATCTGGTATCAGTCTTCTGTACCACATGTCATTGGCAGTAGCTGCTGACAGCAGAGCAGCCTCCTCCTTGCGTATGGACCATGAGCTGTCTAAAAAAAGGAGCCCCAGAAATTTTACCTTTATCCACATCCCTAGCTAAGCTATTGTCAGAGAAAAGGTTTCAAGAACAAAAGCTGGCCATTGGTTACAGATCACACAGAATAAAACAGCTCATTTGTTCATGAATCAGATGGGAACCTGGCATTTAAGGATTTAGTTGCCTGCCTCTCAACTTCTCTGATCTCTAGTAAATCCCTTAAGGTTTAAACACATTCACATTACAGCGCTTTAACCTCATACAATCCAAGCAGTCATTACCTTTCCATAGCTATATCCTTAAACCGTAACAATTACAAAGTCAAAGGTACAGCCAATTTACTGTGAATGTCCAGAAAGGTTTAATGGCTTCAGTGGAACCTGCACACCTAAATCCAAGAGTTACACATTCAGAATCTCAAAGCTTAATTTCTGCTTGCAAAGTTACCCACTTTTACTTCTTTATGCAGCAGAAATCCATTAACTCCATGCAGATTCTTGTTTACATCGCACCATCAATGGGTGCAGACGTCATCTAAGATCACCTTTGGCAGTTCAATTTTCGGTTTTATTTTTCCACCATCTACCACAGTAACAGCAGGGTCATAAACTATCAGCATTGGAAACAAGCTGGCAGTTTGGTCAGGTTGTCTGTCATGAGTTTAGGCATCCCTGTCCTTCCCTGGTATCTGGATATTTTTGTGTATCAGTAGTTTGTGAGGTATTTACCTGCCCCACATATGAACCACTTTCATATAACTAGCTTTCAATCCTTTTATCTTTGAATACGAGAGCCTAGAGGTTAAAGTGCTTTAAAAAAATTATCCTTCACATTCATGTGATTTTTCTCCTTTGAAATGCAGGAGACATTGAAGCTTGTGGATTTGAGTCAGGTATTATGGTGTCAACTACAAAACTTCACAGCCCTGATGCATTTTCTGTAATAGTAAAAGCAGCCACTTCATTAGCACTTTATTACAAGCAGGTAATTATGCCTCTACTTTATGACAACATAATGCTTGTTAAAATCCAATCTCAGCTAAGTGAAACTAAACCCAGTCCTATTAATAATCATCAGGAACAATTAGGCTGCATGGACGCAAGCTTATTTTGCATAAGGGAGAGAGTACAGAAAGTTTATATGTACCCACCAACAGAACATTCCTAAGTTTCAATTAAAATAAATGAAAGGAAAACAGCAATGTTTAAAATGCCAGACTTAAAAAACCAAACAAATGTATTATTTTTAAAGTGAACTCAGACAACTTTTATTTATTCTGGCTGTAAAAGTCTGGATTTCACACACCACCCCCCCGTCACCACCTTTGGCACCTGTTTTTAAACATGAAAGTTAAAAAACAACTCTGTGCCAATTGTCCAAACCACAGCAGGTAGTAAGGTCAATGAATGAGACTATTCAGCACACTGACTACCTGCTCCAGTGGGTACACTTGAAAAAGCAGCTCAGTTACACCTATTTTTCACCAACTATTTGGAAGATTCCCCTAATTATGGGATACCTGAGGAAGCTGCTTGAACTTTTTCACCTTTGGGAAAGCAGGAGTGGTTCCCACCCTTCTTTTACCAAGGCTTCGACTTTATTCACTGTGGTCCAGGGAAGCCTGACAGAAACCTCGAGTCCAGCAGGTACAGAGGTAGAACAAGATACTAAATAATTTAATAAAAATCAGAGAAAAATAGAGCATGAATTAAAGAAAACATAAAAGTACTCCTCCCCATGAAATATGACTATCTTTGCATTTTTATGTTTTTATGTGAATGCTCTTTTTACTGTACATATCAGGGTTTTTAAACAAGAATATCAGGAACTTACTAAAGAAGAAAGAACACTTGTAGTAATCTTTAAAGATCAATTATATAGTTCAGATACTTAAAAATCATTTAACACATCCTGTGAATCATCTGGACCTACAGAAAACAAGACTCCCTTCTTCCACCACTCCCAGGAAAGTTTGATTGCATTTCAGTCCAAATCAAATTCTTACCAATTCAGCTGACAGAAAAGCTTCATAAACCAATTGTATTGGCGCAACTGAGAGTGCAGTCAACACCATGCAGAAGGCTGAAAATGAGCACCTCCAGGCAAACGGAAGTGGATGCCTCTTTACCCGGTTACGTTTAAGCAGCTCCACAAACAGTTTTGTGGAACCCCCTCCTCAAAATCCAAAGCAAAATTTTCTTATTTGCTTAGGCTATTCAGTGGTCAGGCCCCTTGAAATTTTTTTTTCCTAAATTGTGCGCAAAGTTAACTGGATACTTCTGCTCTTCTCCTCTATCATGAAGACACAAGTCCTGCCATCCCCTTCATGTTTACTCTTTTAAACAGATCTAGTGAAAAACCAAACCTTTAAATATATAAACATTTACACTGCTTCATCAGAAAAGCATTTGTGGGAGAAGGAAGATGAATATCAACATATAAAAAAAGCTTTGTGTTTTCAGTATCTTGAAAAAAACCACACCTGCTATGAGTTTCAAATTAATGCATTCATTTGAACAATATTTGTTGTTTTTACTTTCAGAGGCAAGGGAGGGAGCAATAAAAATGAGGGAGGAATAAGGTCACACCAGCAGCATACCCAAGGTACTGGAAAACATCTTTCCTAACACCAGTACTTCTGTTTAGTATCTTTTACCCTAATACCATAACATTTCTAAGACGGGTGAAGATTATCTTAAGCATAATGAAATGGGGCCACAAACAATATAGTGTTGTTAGAAAGCATTCATCAATAATACTACGTGACTCTGAGGAATGTACTCATGAGAAATTCACGTCAGTCTCAAAGCTTTCTCTATAGGCGATGTGGAACGCATCTTTTCCTGAGGTTTTGGCACACTTATTCAGTGCCTCTGCAAGTTAACTCAGCCAAAATACAACTATAAATATTTAACTGGGTGTCATCTATTTAAATATACTGCTATACTAAATAGAGCTCTTGTGATCAACAGTTACCTGAGCTGAACAGAACAAACTGGTCAGCAGTCAGTTTTGCAGTGCCAGAATAAATACAGACCATCTTTCCATTACTACTTGAAATTAGGACATTTATTCAACCACAATTACAAGTGTTAAAAGTGTAAGGACTTTAAATCTATAAAAAGACTAGTACAGGCCTGTAGGAGTAACACAGTTTCTTTTGTTTTGTTTGTTTAAAGAGAGAATTCTTTATTGTATCTCAAAATATGAACACAGATAGGACTGCAGAGCTCTGCAGATTACCTCAACAAGCCTCTATTAACTACAAAAGACAACATGCATTCTGAAATCTTATTTATTTTGCAATCAGAAAGGTAAATATTTTCTTCATCAAGACGTTTTCTAATCCCATGCAGTCCTAGTGTTGGAACAGAAAATACCCTCCATGTAAAAATAAAACAACAATAATTACAAAATAAAACAAAGACATAACAACAAAAACAACACACACACACAAACACACAATTTCCCACAGCTACTGAATTCACAAATTTTCCCACTTCCTATTTCTCCAGGTTCATTTGACTGTGATCACTTAGAAGCTGAAAAACCTCTGCATTAGTTTTCCCCATTAAGGTACAGTGGAACACTTTGTTCCTCTGCACTCTCATTGAAGGCTCACCTGGTCGCTATCACAGGAGCATGCAAACACTCTTCACCATAGTGTGACAGGGAGGGAGAGAAGATGGTTTTAAACCATGCAGTTGAGATGATTTAGGAGTTTCCAGAGTGTCATAAAGTGCACCACAAACTAGGAAAACCCAATTACACCTTTAATTTCATGGCAGGCTTTCAAACTCCTTTTAGACATTCCTAAGTGACTTTCTTTGAGAACTTAAAATTGGAGAGTGGAGAATTTCTTCACCAGAGATGATGCTACAGGCTATTAGAGTTCTCTGCAAAATGGTAGCTATCACGAGTTTTGGGTATCAGGACTTTAATAGAGGAAAACTTGTCACAGACTATGGTAGAGTCTTGAAAGTTTACTTCAGGCAGATAACAAAATTGGACCGACAACATCAGAAAGCACTAGTCATAGATACTGAGCCAGAAGCAGCAAAATAATTGTGTCCTCCCAGCAGTGTTGAGATTTTATGCCATCAATAAAAAGTTACTCCAAGTTTTTCAGACTACTTTTTAAACTACAGGAAAAATCCCCCACCAACACATTCTCACCTCTTTCTTCACAGCTGAGATTACCTAGACAAACAAAAGGAGTAAACCTCCCCACCCACGCCCCCCCCCCCCGCCCCCGGTTCCTTGGGTACCATATTGTAACAAATAGTAATTATAAATGACAAAAGTATTAAGACTAAAAGACAACTACTAAAAATAAGACAAATTCTGTGTCAAAGTTGTGAATTATTATTTTCAAAGAACTCACAGTTCTTTGAAACTAAGCATGTGGTTTGTGCTTAGATTGATGCAAAAATCAAGATCACATATTTTAAGTCAAATCAATAAATCTAAGCATATTCACAGTGAAAATCCTCAGCATCAGGAACATATTTAGCTAGTTCCCAACTACCACAAGAACCTAGCCCAGCTCTGCTCCTCCTTTTTCCTTTTTTTCGGGGGTGAGGGTGGGTATGGGGTGTCTGACAGGGAGTGGTTGCTTGTTTTATTACGATTTATGCTTAATTAAGATGTTCCACGCTTCTTCCTCATAAGCAGTTGCAGGACTCATTCAAGTCACTTTGCGAGTAACTTGCAGGACTGTGGTGAAAACCGGTTCCCAATTCCCAAATCATGGTGTCACTTCCATGTTACTTACGCCTGTGTTTTCACTGACTGTGTAGACGTAAGACACTGAAGCAACAGGGGGTTTTGGAACGCATGTGCGAGTGCATGCTTTCCAACAACATTCAACAACAAACTGAACACTCAGTCGGCAAATATGATGAAACACTGCGGACTGCTGCAAATGGCATTAAAGACTCTGTGATTCCAGTACCTACTTCATATGGTCCAGAGAAACTCTATTTTGAGTCTTGTTACTGCAGTTAAGCTTAGGACTTAGGACTTAAGCTATTACATTGCCATAACATCTAGCATGGCTACCTTTACATGGGAAGGAGCAGCTAATACATAACTAAAATGCAAGTCCTGGAGCAGTGCAATGGATCAAACTATTCCTGACTATGACGGCAACGGGGCAAAGGGAGCAGGAGGGAGCGAAGACACCTTCATTTGTAAGCAAAGACAACTTTCTAAATGCATAACTATTAAATAGAAGCATCTGAATGTTTATACTTTGAAAACAGGTATGCAAATAACCTTTCTTGTTTAAAATGTGCCGTTACTGTAAATAGGTATACGCAAGTATGTCTACTGCGTATATTTTTGCATGTGCAAATACATACTGAAGCCTACCTTTCATATGCACACTTAGAGCTAAATGTGTGTCAGTGCTCTGCCAATAGGAAATATCCACAGCAACAGGGAAAACACACAAAAGCACTGAACTCCAGTTCTACCTCAATTTCCCATACCCACAAAAAACAAAACCTCAAACCCAAGAAGCAGCATAAGATAGCACAATAGGGTGGAGCTCAGGTTAAACACAAGGACAACGGGTTTGCCTGTATATACCTTTTGACCCCACAATCATCCCTATTTATGTAGAGACATACAGAGATTATTCACCTTCCTGGCCAGAAGGAGCCAAGGCAGGAAGTGAGGCTGCTGGGCAAATATCAGCGTACATTATTGGTGCTTTTGTAACATAAGTGTGCCTGCTTTGGGGGTATTTATGAATTAGGCTAGAAATTAGCGTTAAACTGTGTGTGCATAAAACTGTCGCCTGCTGTTCTTAACTTTCTTAACCAAATATTGTCAAATTAGGAACAACCACACTTCCCGCTAAGGGCTGTATATTTAAATGTTTTCAAATCAAAAGCTATTTTTGGATTTATGTGAACCAAAAAAAGGGTCTGGAATTGCATTTCTTCAAGGAGGATATAAACTCTATGCCCTTACATTTGCTGCCTCTGTCAAAAGTGGATGACTGGATTCTCATTTGAATTTATAGAGACGAATTTTTAAATGAAGCACCTTGAGAAGTTACACAAACAACCTGAGGACAAAGCTTCCTTCTCCAAAAGATTAAAAGGAACTGAATGCACGCATAGGGAGTAGAAATGTCATCTCAGACATGCAAACATTCTCTGAAAACCACTAACCAGATCAGGCATGCAAGATCAATGGAGAAAGCTGGCTTCAGGCTGAAGACCCCTGCAGCGGAAAGGGTTTATTTACAGAAATGGAACATAGTGTTGTTTAGAGGATGGCTAGGAAGAAGAATGGACAAACAGAACTGTTCAACAATACATTAAATAAATTATTGCAGCAGTCTTTAAGTCACAACGCTAGTACAGCCATCTAGTAAGCAACGGTATTAGCACAATTGTAAGCAGAATAGACTTGATGGTCCATTGGTCTCTTTCATTACAGTAACTTGTGTTCTAGGATATTTGCCATAACACATAAAAGCCAAAAAAGTTGTCACTTGAAGAGTGTGGAATTAAACAAAGGCACAAAGCAGGTAAAATTCAGCCCTCGTTAACCTGTCATTCCACAGGACAGTCACACAGTTCAGGGCCACCAGCTCAGTCTTTTTGTTGGAACGTTAACAGGTGTCCCTTCTGTACCTACCATGCATGAGAACTCACAGTAATGCACGTTATTTATTAGTATTCCTATAACATAACATGCTAGTACCCTTGCCTGATTACAATATTTCTACAACTGGTATCAGAATATGGGTGCATACATGTTCTTCTGCATAGATGTTGCTTGTACCTCACCAAAAGACTTGCCAGACATCTTCCACAAATGACATAAATTAACTTGAAAAATAAATGCATGCTCAATTCATCAGGATAGTAACTTGTAGCTCATGCTCAGCTTCCTTTAGTAACAACACATATCATTTATCTTTGTTTTTCTGATATACTCTTTGGTGCATGGGAAACAAAAGAATTTCAAAAACATCCAAAAGCCTAACACCTACAAGACTGAATACCACATAACAATGTCAAGTAAGTATGCAATTGGCAACGGCAAATTGGCACAGGTAATTTATACGTAGGTATTTTTGCTGAGAATGTTTGATAAAAGCAAAGTGTGCTATATATTTAGTTCTACAGTTCCATCCTAAATGGGAAAGGTTTGTTTCTTCTCTCTTATTTTGCCTTTCAATCTTAAATGATATTTCAGAGTTCCAAGCAATTCAAGGACTGAAAGCTACTGCCTATTTGGTACTGAACACTAATCAAAGTGATGCTGAAGCACTGTAAGATTAGCAGGAATGGTTTAACAAACTTTCTTAACAGCTAAAACCACTTTATAATCTGAAGGGGAAAAGAAAAAAAAAGAAATACAAGATAAGCTGTAATCAAGTTTGATCCACCAACAGTAAACCAGCAGTAGCTTAAATTTACTAAACTGAAACCATTTAATAGGAAAAACATGCATCCAGTAAAAGTACAGCAATAACTACATTTGATTGAACAAACCTTAAAAGAAGTTAATTGCTGACTGCAGAAAAGCTCAAAAAAGCTCCACCAGCCACAAACATCAGCTTGTATAACACTTGCAAATTTAAGCACTATGGAGTTCAATACATTTGTTACTACCAGACACAAAGTTCTCATTGGGTAAGGTAAGCTGCATTTCAAGAATGCACAATACAGAAACATTACTTGCAAAATACATCATATACTGCACCTCCAGCATCAAAACAGAACTCTAGAAATATAATGTGAAGATAACAATCTCCTTAAATAATAACTGCTGAAAAGTAATCTTCAGGTTCTCGCACGACTCCCCTATTAACATCTTACTTGATTTTAAATTCTACGCTCATATCCCAATAAACAATTACTCACTTAAGTAGTCTCTACAGACTTTAGTAGGGTTACTCCTGAAAGTAACAGCTCACCAAAGTTCAAAATGTATAGTTCTTTCCGTAAAACATTTACAGAGAAATCCAAACGAAGCACGTAGAATTAACAACCTTACTTACAAGTTCATGATTTTTTCCATTGTTACCTTTCTCAGTTCTAAAAACAAAGGGGATATAAAATTTTAGGAAATACTAACTATGAGCAACACAATTTCACCAACAATAAGAAATCCAAGAGAAGAAAAACAAAACAAAACAAAACAAACTTAACAGGATCTAGGATGACTGCCCAAAATAGCTTCCCCCACCCCTAAAAAATACACATATACACACAGATAATTACTGCTTACTGGTTTTTGGGGAGGAGCTTATGCCCAACAGTCACACTATTAGGGGGAAAATTGTATAAATACTCAAGGGTGACACTTGAAATCATCAGCTTCTGCTCACTCACCGGTGGCAGAAGAACTCCTCAACAGAGGAGGATTCACTGCTCTACCACTCTGCATTGGAGCTCCACAACATTTTGGTATGTTATGATTTCACTTTATTCTATTTGGTTTTGAAGGTAACTTCTACAGAATACATGTTTCCTGGTTGGGGAGGGAAGGGGGTTGATATTTAGGGGCCGCTGGGGCTATTTGAAAGGCTGCAGATAAAGCCTGGTTTCAAGCAAGGCAATGTGAGATTTTTGCCACTGATGCTGAAGGAGCCAGGACTTCGCACTTCATTTGCTATAGCATTAGACAGAGGCAACGTGGTTGTGGTAGAGTGTCTATGTATTTCCACTGTAAACTTTTCTTCATTTCAGGAGTTTTGATATATGCGACTCCTGAACTTACTTTCAGAGCCCTAGTGTAACTAGGAAAGTAATCCCTGTTTCTAAAGACAGTGATTTTAGAAAGGCTAGCATCCATTTAAAATTATTCTCTTCCTAAGAGTGAGACTATTGCCTCTAAGCTATCTAAACAAGAGCTGTATCATTCGAAGTGATTGCAATCCTTATTTCCTTTTTGTTAGAGGATTTTTCACAACTACTAAAAGCAGAAGGAATTAAGCACAAAATAATGTTAGTTTTGATACCAACACTTTAAGAAGCTCATTTGTTCGTGCACAAGAAACAAAACAGCTTTTCTTTATAACAAACTTTTTATCTCCTTTCTAACAGAACTGATTTGGAAACATGCATTTACAAATATCCTTACTGCTGCTGTTTTGTCTGAACATTGTCCACGGCAGCGATGGATACTTTTCTGAGAGATACCAGAAACAATCCAGCATCAAGGGGCCACATTTTCTACCATTCAATGTAAAGAGTCAAGGTAAGCTTATTACTTTTTTGATAATAAAATAACACAATTATTCTTAGTGGGTCAATACATGAACAAAAGCTCTTTGTTTATACTACTGGTATTCAACTTTCACTAACAGTTTAGGGCTATTAAAATAAGGTCATGTCTGCATAAAGAACTGGCAGTGGCTCCGGCAGTTGGCTCCTATTGACAAAGATGCACGCTTGTCACAGACGAATTTTTTTTTTTTTTTTTTTTTTTTTTTTTTTTTTTTTTTACACAGTCACTAAAGGCATATAGAGTAGAAACAAAATCACAGCTACAGACCTGACCTTCATTAGTGGGAATAATACTACATGATTGTGTGCATAACCATGTACAACACAGAATCACAGAATGGTTTGGGTGGGAAGGGAACTTAAAGAACATCTAGTTCCAACCCCCCAGGTCACCTTCCACTAGACCAGGTTACTCAAAGCCCCATCCAACCTGGCCTTGAACATGTTAATTATTCTCAAATTTCTTGATTCAACACTGGGGTTTCTAACAATAGACCTGTCATCTACCATATTCAGAAAGAACTTTTATATATTCTGTCATGTTATCGCTACTCAAAACAGACTTTAGGTATGAATTTAAATACATATCTGATACATATGGCCAAAGGAAGTCTAGACAGGCAAAATAAATTGATATATAGTCATAAAAATGTGACACAAACTTCTACTTAATTTTTCATGAGTGATTTCAGCTCATACTTTAATTATCAGACTAATTTAATAATAATATATCAATTCTAGATTTATTATAAAAAAATTATCTTAATTTCATAAGTCAGTCTTATGGCAGATTGTATAAGCAATATATAATTGCAATGCCATACATTGTGATGTTTTATTTCTGGGTATCCTCCCTGTCCTTGTAAGTCAAATGGGTAGCTATACTCAGTGTTTGAAATTACTTGAGTTCTGTTTATTTTTTCATGCTTAGGCCAAAGCCTTTTTTAGAAACTTGGAATTGAAACTTTATGACTTCCTAGTGCTGGTTTTATTTGATCAACTGTCCCCCAAAGGATGATCAATAGTCTCTATTCAAAATTATCATCACTAAAAATCAAGAGAACTGAATCTTCCTTGTAAACACCCACCCGCGCATTATTTTCTTTCAGTCATCAACAGGCTATTCAGACTTGCTTTCACTTTTGCTGTATCCCATCTACTTTTAGTTAAAATAACCATACTTGGGCAGAAATAAGGAAACTGAATCAGAACATAGGATTAGCAAATAAACTCTTCACCAGAAAAAAAAGGACATCTTAGGCTATATCTGCATTAGAAAATAGGGCAGCACAACAGAAGCAGATCTGGAGAGCAGGGTAGTTGCTGCTCAGGACATAGCATCCACAGTGCCTTCATTTAGAAGGTTTTGTTTCAGAATAGCTCTAGTCTAATCCTATGGACTGGATGCTCACGAGCAGCATACACTGAGTCCAAAGAGGCAGATCTGATCTCACCCCAACCAGCTCCAGTCCGCGTACTCCAAGAACACTCTGCAGTAAGAGCCAAGTGAAAGCAGCATGCCTGGGAAACTTACCCCCCCAAACTGTTCTTCTGGGCTGTACCAAAGTACTGTCACAGTTTCATCCCTTGCCTTCAGCACAAGGACTCTCTGGAATCCTATCAGCACTCTCAGATTGAATTTAGGTACATTTACATAAACAGCTACTCTGAGGACTTACTAATTGTTATTCCCACTGGGTTAGAGTTGCATTTCCTCCCCCACCCCTCATTAACTTTTCATAGTGGTTTTCTATGACTTCATTCAGAATCATTTACATATTTATATTATTTTTAAGTGAAGTACAATAGTTACTTGGTTATCCTCAACCATACTTCACTTCTCTTCACACTGGGTTCCCTCCCCTGCCAAAACATTTGGAAAGCAGGAAACCAGTAGCAAATTAAGGAAGGAGTAGGGTAGACAGAAAATGGGGTGAAAGGAGGAAATTAATTGTCCTGAACTAAGTTTTCACTTTATATACTAACACAGAATCTGATGTGCATGAAACTTCATATTTAGAATGATAGTGATTATATCAACATGTGAAAAGTGTAAAATGCTATTTAGGAAAGGTAACAAAGGCTATATACTAGACCTCAAAAGCAGGAACAGTCTACAGTTTTACAGACATGGAAGTCCAGTCATTCAAAATTGCTTGACAAATCTTCATTCAGGGAACAAGCATCAAAATGGAGGACTGGAAAACCACTGCTATTCTTCAGTCTGGAAAACAAGCACCCTATAAAGGGTTTTTAGAAGAGTTTAAAGAGGGCAGACTATTAGAGATCATCATTTCTAGTCCAACATGATCACAGAAAACTTACTGTTCTTATTTGGTCACCAAATATTAGCTTCTAGAGACTTAGTTACCAATAAATTCTTTTTTGTTTTGTACAACTCTGTCAAAAAGCAGCCTGGAATTAAAATTTCAGTCTAGGCCCAAACTGGTAACTCAGGACAACATGTAACAGATCATACAATTTTTGTTGGCAATTAAACACCATTAAAGCTTCATCTAATTTGGTGAAATTGTTTTAACAGTTTTAAAAAGCTTGTTCCTGACAGCTCTCCAGTCAGAATACAATTTCATTTTCTATACGTATTTAGTGTTAGAATTTTTTAAATACACTAGGACATGATTTTTAAACCGGTTGCTTTTTGGCTTGAAATTTTTGAAAATTCCTAGTTGAGAATAATCATTGAATTAAGCCTGACTATTCAGCAATGCTAAAATAAGTCATTATCGCAGGTTATGCTAAAGTCTTCATACTTAATTCAATACATAAATAGGCCTTGACTGCATTCAGAGAACATAAACCAATTTTGTATCAATATATGTGCCAAGATATATAAAAAAAAGCAGCCAACCACTACTTCAATTTTCCTGTTAAAAATACTACTTCATGAACGTGTTCAGCTGTCCTTTCCTCAGAGGACTTATAATTGTCTCTAGACAGCACAATTACCAGACACTTTAATCTAAAAGCAGCACAACTTTGAAACAATATAGCTCCTCACAGAAAATCTCTATAACAACATGCATCTTATGCAAAACGGCAACACCCACCACGTTGTGAACCTAGGACTGATACGAAGGTACATCTAAAACATGGTAGGAAGCATTCTGAAGCTAAGTTTTCCACCAAAAAAAAAATAGATCAAGTGCAATAATTGCATGTTACTTAAATACAGCTGAATAAAATGCATGTTGCGCCCCTGCAGAAATTAAACCCACGCTGACGGCTAAATAATAAAACACACTTGGTAGGCCTAGACACAGGTCCTTGCGTTATTATTATGAAAGAGCAAAGCTGGCTGGGGTCACTGTTGCTTTCTGCCAAAGTATCCACAAAAATGTTTGGTTTTGGATTCGACGTGGTTGATGTAAAATCCTATTCATATTTTTATCCTAATGCTTTACAACTGAAACAGCATTAGCTTAGGAACCTGTTTAGGTATTTGTATTGAGGCTTTGATCTGCCCTGACTGAGTTCTCTGACGTGAACCGATAGTTTTTGAAGTTCTATCCATAGATAGAACCTACAAAATAAATTTGCAGTCCTCCAGTTAAGTATGCTGTTTTCTCTGATGGCAGCTCCCTTATCTGTGGCAAAGAGAAAATGTGTAATGTGTAAAGAACACTTACACACCACTTCCACTGCCGGGTATGTATTAATTCTGACAGGCTTAAGCCTTTTCCAAATTACTTTTTCATACAATGTAGTTCTCAAAATTTGCCATATCTTATGTGACCCATATAACAAAAAAAAATCCCAACTTGCAATTGTACCCTAATGAATCTGGGAGTTCAGTAGTAAGAAATCCAACGGTATTGGTACAATACCAAATACTGCACCAGACTTGCCACTGGTACTCACAGATTCCACAGTCTCCTTTGCAGCTGAGAAGGGTGCGTGTTTGCATTTTCAGTTTGTCAGACTGAATGACAGACATTGCTTTATTTCTATGTGTAGGATTTTAACAACTGACTTCCCTTTCCATTTCCTTGAGGAGGATGAGATAGGAAGGTGTGCAAAATAAGGTGATATGCATTTGTGCTGATTTTATGCATCAGGAAAAAAGAAAATGCACTCTCTACACTTGGTAGAGAAGAACAATTTCCCCGCTGGCAATAAAGGAAGGCGGCAACCTTGCAGATCCAATATAAAACCAAAATCAAATGTATTTCATACAAACATTTCTTATTTTTAAAATACATTATGTACAAGAATAGTTTTCTTCCTCTTTCATTTCATTTTTGGTTCATCAAGACTAGCCATAATGGAAAAAACAATTTATTATCTAAGAGACAGCAGAACAATCACTCCATAAACTTTCATATATATACATACACACACACTGCTCTCTTTGTAAGAGACTGAAATGCAAACTTTAGCTGAACCAATTGTTGATCAATTATCGATCTTTTCTAAATAAGCATAAATTTGCTGCAAACTACTGAAGTAGTCTCACAATATCCACGTTAAATCTTGTCTGCAATGTCCTACAAATCGGCATCCTAATTCCAACTGCAAGCTCCCCCAAAGGCCACAGAAAACCAAGCAGTGAGCTTGTTGGTTTATTCCTCTTTTTGTGACATTTGGTGAAGTGGCTCCACCTGCTGTTTTGATAGCTAAGAAAATTAAGTATTAATAAAAGAAATTAATGCCCAATTCTGACTGCAGTAAGATGAATTATCAATGGTGACCTTGCCACTGTGTGAAACTTTTATGACAAAAAAAAATAAATCTTTAAGACAGTATTTGAAAATAAAACACCCATACATTTACCAAAAAACAGAACCATGTCCTGCTTTTGGAAAAATGTGTAGGGGGGGAGCCAAAAATCTCACTACTTAAACGTAGCACCAAGTAGTTTCAGAAAAGCAGCTACACCTCCACAGGAAGCTTTCTCTAGTTTTATTCATCATCAAGATGCAAGTCTGATGGCTTGCCAAATCAGCTACCTGTTTTTTTCTTCCTTAACAGTTTGCATCTACTTGCACAGCGTCTTTTAAACTCTCTGACGACCCTAAATGTATTGAAGCCAAAAAAATTGCAGCAGCCTTGTAGCGCACAACTCATTTACACTTGATATTTATTCATATAAGAGCTCTGAGACACTTTTGCTCTGAACATCAGGTTCTCGGTGACCGAACCGTATTAGAAACTTGACTTCTATGAGGTTCAAGTTAAATTAACCCTTCACACAATTCACCACCATGATACAAGTCTGCAAATCTGTCATAGCTGCCCTGGTTGACCTGGTTTCCCCTCTCTCGCAGGTGTGCAGATAAGGGGTGAACAAGGACCCCCTGGTCCTCCTGGCCCTATTGGACCACGAGGACAACCAGGACCTGCAGGAAAACCAGGCTTTGGAAGTCCTGGTCCCCAAGGACCCCCTGGTCCGCCAGGACCACCTGGATTCTCTGCTGTTGGAAAGCCAGGCATGCCGGGTCTACCAGGAAAGCCAGGAGATAGAGGACTAAATGGTGAGAAAGGAGAAGCTGGACCTGTTGGGCTCCCAGGAGCAAGAGGGCCACAAGGACCCCCTGGCACTCCCGGCCCCGCAGGACTGTCTGTTCCCGGCAAGCCGGGACCGCAAGGCCCTCCAGGAGCTCAAGGGCCGAGGGGCCTCCCCGGTGAGAAGGGAGAGCCCGGTATCCCTGGTATAAACGGACAAAAGGGAGAAAATGGATTCGGTGTTCCAGGCCGCCCGGGTAACAGGGGTCTTCCAGGCCCGCAGGGACCCCGGGGCCTTCCTGGTCCTGCTGGGATAGGGAAGCCTGGTGAAAATGGTCTTCCAGGTCAGCCTGGTATGAAAGGTGACAGAGGCTTACCAGGTGCACCCGGAGCAGCTGGTATCCCAGGCCCCCAGGGTCCCCCAGGAGAACCTGGAGAAGCTGGCATCGGCAAGCCTGGGCCAATGGGACCACCAGGAGCAGCAGGCATCCCCGGAGCCAAGGGACATCCCGGACCTGCAGGCTTGCCTGGATCCCCAGGTCTTCCAGGATTCGGAAAGCCAGGATTGCCAGGAATGAAGGGACACAGGGGGCCTGAAGGTCCTCCTGGCCTTCCAGGACCTAAAGGAGACCAAGGCCCAGCTGGCGTGTCAGGAGAACCAGGACCTGTCGGGCCACCAGGGAACATGGGCCCCCAAGGACTCAAAGGCTTGCCTGGTGAGAATGGCCTACCTGGACCCAAGGGTGACATGGGCCCTGCAGGCCCCCCAGGATTCCCAGGGGCCAAGGGTGAACGAGGTCTACCAGGATTAGAGGGAAAACCAGGATACCCAGGTGAGCAGGGTCTTGCTGGTCCTAAGGGACACCCAGGTTTCCCAGGTCCGAAAGGCGACACTGGCCACGCTGGGCCACCTGGCTTGCCTGGCCCAATGGGTCCACAAGGAGTGAAGGGAGTGCCTGGTATCAATGGTGAGCCCGGCCCCAGAGGGCCTTCAGGAATACCTGGGATCAGAGGCCCCATCGGCCCCCCTGGCCTGCCAGGAGCCCCTGGTGCAAAAGGTGAGCCAGGAGCACCAGGACTGCCAGGCCCAGCAGGTATCGCTACAAAAGGATTAAGTGGACCCATGGGACCACCCGGACCCCCTGGGCCTAAAGGCAACAATGGAGAGCCCGGCTTGCCAGGCCCCCCAGGTCCTCCTGGTCCCCCTGGCCAAGCCGTAATCCCACAGATGCCCGAAAGCTACGTTAAAGCAGGAGAGTCTCGGGAGCTATCAGGAATGTCTTACATGAAAGGAGTAAATCAAGCTCTTACAGGGATGCCAGTGTCTGCTTTCAGTGTCATCCTCTCAAAAGCCTACCCTGGGGCAACAGTCCCCATCAAATTTGATAAAATCTTGTACAATAGGCAGCAACACTATGACCCCAGAACAGGAATCTTCACCTGCAGGGTCCCTGGACTGTACTATTTCTCCTACCATGTCCATGCAAAAGGAACAAATGTTTGGGTTGCACTCTACAAAAATGGTTCCCCACTCATGTACACCTATGATGAGTACAAGAAAGGATACCTTGACCAGGCTTCCGGCAGTGCTGTCATCGATCTCACGGAGAACGACCAAGTATGGCTCCAACTGCCCAATTCAGAATCTAATGGTCTCTATTCCTCTGACTACGTTCATTCTTCTTTCTCAGGTTTCCTATTTGCTCATAACTAAAAACATCCCACTTACACTGTCCTGACACTCTCTCCTTCAGACCATTTTAACTGGGCGCTGATCTGATTCATCATTAGCAGGCCATGCAACTTCAATTTTGCAACAGAAGTGGAGGAGGGAGTAAGAAAGTGGAAGAGATTGGTTCAAACTTAGAATAATATTGTATGTTTTTAGAGAACTGTCATAAGATTTGTTTCAAATTATGATCAATTGTCCAACTGAATGCAACATTAAAATTTTATGAATTAATATAATGCACCAGCCTCTCTTATCTTTTTTTATTTAAAAAAAAAAAAAAAAGAAAAACTGAATTCCTAACTATCACTTCTCATAACACATAAAGTAGCAATTCCAGGACTCTAGATCATACTTCACTATACTTGAATTAACTGAAGGTATTATTCAAACTAAACGGTCTCAGATACACCACAGTCATTACAACAGCTGGATAATATACTTCAGGAAGATTCTGCTATCTGTCAGCTTCATCTTTAAGCTATCAAACAGGACTCCAGAAAACAACTTTAATACGGTGCATACCACATCACAGTTTTAATTTAGTTCCATTTTTCTTATTAATGAGTAACTACCTTGGAGAAAGGTAGATTTACAAATTGTTACCTGTTACTGAAGATCTAAGACTTTCAAAATATGAAAAAGCAACAAGATTTGAAGCCTAGAAATCCACTTAGCTTTGATGCACACTTCGTAGTCTGCAGCAACAAAGTTGTTCAATATTTTTTAAGCTCCTAACATTCTCTAAAACTACAATATTCAGAGTACTGTCAAAAAACTATCACCAAATCCAGACATTAAGAACATACCTTCACAAGCATGCAGACACTCACAAAAATCAGAACAGCACCACCACCCCATATTTGGAGATGATCTTTGCACCGATTTTCCATGAACAGTTAATTCCTTTAAAACGCAATAGTCTGGGGAATATATTTTACTTACATGGTAAATTTATCAGAGGGTGACAGTAATTAGTCAGTAGACAATCATATTGACCATACCTACATACACTCACATCTCACAAACATTAGACATTACATTAATCTGTTACGGCACTGTGAAAAGTTAATTGTAAAAAGTAAGATAGCTTAGTAAAATACGCGCTTATAAATTATGAAACCATAATAGTTTGTTGATACATTTCTTCCAATGACAGTTACCATTAATGTGTATCATATACATCCAAAACCTTATGAACTATTATTTTAGCTTCATTTTTTTAAACAGAAGTTTTTAATCACTTGCACTAAAAGTATGTAGGCCTATGTTTAAAAGTTTTGTGATATTACCATTTCTTCATGAAAGCAGAACCTGAGGCTTGTTATTTTGTGTACATTTGAAATCAGCAAGTTCATAAGTACTTGATAATACATTAGGATTAATAAAAAAAGCGAGGACAGCTTTAGGTTGATCTATCATTAGCAAAACTATATAACATTTTGGAAACTATAAAGAACTACCAAGAAAGTAACTTCACAGAATTTTTTTTTTCTCCCTTATTAAGTGTTGCTGGATAAGGAAGCCTGTGGTTTAGGCTATACTTCGGTAAAATAATAAATGCTTAAGTGGAGTGTAACTTGAGATCTGCTTATTTTAGCAGCCAACTAGACCTCGGCAAACAAATAGGTATTACTATTACAAACACTGCACACAAATGTTTGTATGGAAATAATACAGTGGACAGTACCACAATTTATAAGTAGCAATCCTGCAATACTTTTCTTTCAAGCCAAAATAAAACTCAAAACACTTGAGTCTGAATTGTCTGTTCCCACTTTTCTACTTCCCTGTTTTAGGCCAAATATTAATTATAGATCTCCTAAGAATTATCTCTTTATTGCACTAAAAATGTTCTCCTGTGATCATTTGCATTAGTTCAACAGCACTTTCCAATATTTAAACACAGCATGCGCTGCTGCCAATACATTCAACCAATCTGGCACTTTTGTTTCAGAAACAAATAGAGGGACTGGACTCTGCAGCTGGAAAATACTGCTTAGTAGTTGTACAGTTTCTGGTTAATTGCTTTACATCTGAAATGTATGCCAAAGCACATGTTTAAAATTGTTGGAGATGCTCGGCAGTACATTACCGTTCTGTGATTCCAATTAACTACTCTCTGCACAAGAAACTGGGCCCAGACAGTATTCTTAAAAGCATAGTTCACTAAACCTTATCGTCCACGCACTTTAAATCAGGTTTTGTCCTTTAAGGTCAGCACACAGGACTTCAAATAAGTCTACCACTTAGTACCTCATGCCCATCTTTTTGAAGGCTTTTCATAATTGTTCAGACACTAAGTCATTAAGAAAGCAATTCTTAACACTGAAAAACTAGAGATTACACACCAAATTGTGGCACAAGCACAACTTCTACCTTGATTTTAGCTTTGGATTCTTAATTTAGAGGGGACCTTGAGAAGGTCTGTAAGATTTTTTTTAAATTTGTTTTTAAAATATTTTTCTCCACAAGATGATCAGCAATCTACCTAAAGATGAAGCTCCTCCAAAAAGCACATCTTTTCTGGATCATCAGAGGAAAGAAAATCCAATATGAGATAAAAATGAAAACATAAGAGCCTGTAATAGTACAAAACTCACTTCCAAAGGCTTAAAAAAAATTCTGAGACAAATTTCAGTAGTTCTTAAGTGTTCAAACACACAAAGCACCCAAATAATCCCTTCTGTATTTAGCTGGAAAGGCCAGCAGAGCAGTGTAACAAATTTGTTTCCTTCTATCTTTGTTGCCATTTTCACGATTAGGACAAATAACCATCTTTCATCACTGGTCTACATCAACACTAGGAATTTCTCATGTTTTGCAGGATTTTTGGAGAACTTTTTCCTTTCAGTCAGAAAAGCATCTTTGCTTTTTGTTTGTTGTATTTGATGTTGCATATAAAGGCTATAATGCACATATCATGGGCATCTAGATCCACTACCTTCTGCCAAGACAACAGGGTAACGGCATAAACTTGCAATCAAAAAACCTCTGTGTGTGTGTGCGTGTGTGTCTATGTGTGTGCATGCACGTTTTTGGGAAGAGAATGGAGTGGTTTAGAAAGATCCAAAGTTTTCCTCCCCAAAGTAACACTTCACATACATCAGCATGCTGATGTATTGATCAGAATACTGATCAATCACATAAAAGAAAAAATGCAAGTTACTAAAAAACCAGGTTTTAAGTCTAGCACTTTCTTTCTCTGATCATTTTCCATTTTGTAAAAGATGGTCAGTGACAAACTTCTCAGTTGCACCCTCGAAACCAGAAAGCAGACCCATCAAGCCTTTTTATGGGCAATTTTTGAAGTCTCTGCTGACATATTAGCCGTGATCTTTTTACTTCCAAACTGAAATATAATCTTATGAACTGATCGGAAATATTACAAGTATGTCATTTTCACTATATAAACACAGATGGTACAGTTTTCAGAAGTGCCAGGGAAATGATAGGGAAATACAACCACGGAAGACAGAGAGAAAGCAGCCTTTGAGAGAAGACGTTTTACAAAATTCTGCTTTAAGAAGTTGTATCAGGCATCTTCCTCCTACAAAAACTATTGAATTTCTGTCCAAATATCACCAAATCTGAAATTTTTCATGTGGATATAATTATACAGTACTTCAAGCCCTCATTACTCCTCTAAAGATCAAACTTTGTTTCCATAATGCGCTGTGGAACTTTGTCTGCATATTTATACAGTTTCAAATACATTGCCACATGCCATTTCTTTTAAAATTGCTCTTTACTAATTTATATAGAATATAAACTAAGAGAAACACATACAAAGTAATGTTAATCACCTTAAAGCTCCAAAACATTCCAGTAATAAGTTAAAGATTTACAAAAAGGATTACTCAAATTTTAAAGCTCAACTTGGATATCAATTGCAGAGGGAATTCTTGCAGGTATTATTAGGTAAGAAATGACCATTTTGAAAATATAAGTATCCGTGTTCACTGCTATCTGACATCACACTTTTCTGACAGTATTGTTTAATAGATCCCCATCCCCCCTCCTCTTTTTTTTTTTTTTTTTTGTTATTCTTTAGAAAGGAAGATCTGAATAACACAAGACTATTTTGGAACCCTCTCACTCTCCCTCTGCAAGCCTCAGTTCTTCTTTACAAGTAGAAGAGTGGGTTAATACCCTTCATTAAGCTGTCAGGACAATCATGGCTATCTGAAAGAGCCATCCAAAAAAAATATCATAGGGCAATTATCTAAGGCAATTACCATAGCTAAGACAATGAAAAGCAAAATCCACCAGACACCTGATTATGATCAAAGAAATCATGTGAAAAAGAGAAGGGACACAGAGAAACAAGGGCACACTGACAACAAACCAAAGTGACTCGCAAACACTTAGGGATTTCAAAAAATAAAATGGTCAGTCGTTCTGCTCCATCACTGACAATGGCGCTACTAAGACAGCATTTCAACTCGGGAACTTTGGGAACTTTGCGTCTCCTCAACTGACCTCTTAATACGTTTGCTTTAGAATTTTACCTTGACTAACTGTTAATGAGCACTGCTTTTCTCTGAAGGGTTAAACCCCCTACAAGGCATGGAGTTAAGTCAAGAGGCTGTGGTTTTCAGGCCAGGCTGCGGGCTAAGAAAGACGGTGGGGCTTCCTGGTATGTAGACGTTGGGCTGGAGCCAGGTTTAGGAGTTTCCTCAGGAAGTTATGTTAAGCTTGCAGCTGAGAAAAAAAAAAGTCTCTTTGGCACAAGCTTGTGACAGAAGATTAGTACAGTTGTTCTCATTGCACAGGGAGACCCAAAGCAAAAAGAGATACTCCACAGGAATAAAAAGAGATACTCCATGGGAATATCACAGGTAAGTGACACAGGAAGACATTCTCTGGTTCTTCTGACTCCCTGTTCAGTACTTTATCCCCTGGACCACATTATTAAAAGGAAAACAAGACCACCATGAGGCCTCTCAAAGCGATGCATGACAGAGCGTAGTACTTTCATATATTAAAGAACTGTATACAATCTGCATGGTTTTACTTCTGATTTGACAGAGCTTTATCCAAAATAACTCATGCCTATCAGTAACTATGTTTTCTTGTATTTTCAATACTGTTGTGCATGTGCCTCATGACTTTTGTAATAGAGAACGAGGTGTGTTACATTAAGTACCAATTCTGATGACTCAAAAAGCACTAAGTCATCACACATCTGTTTGTATGCAGATTCCATGCTTACATACACAAATAGGAACCTGATAGGTAGGTATATGCATAAATGTACACATGCATGCCTACACAGACACGCATATACAAATAAAACAGTTATTTAATCGAGTTCAAAGATCAGACTTTGACTGCTCTATCATTTAATTCATTTCCAAAAAACGCTTTTAAAAATTATTCTTTTTGCCAAATGCTGCATGATCCACACCTTTTAAAGCAAAGAGCTTTCATGATTTGAAAAAAGAATTAACAAAATGCTAAAAAAATAGTTACAGTTGATTAGCATTGGTTTAATATCAGCAGAAAACAAAGAATACATTTATTTCATGTATGAATGAGTTCCTAGAGGAATTCTTAACTACCAATCACACTCAAAGCTCCAATGAAAACACAGTAACAACAACAAACAAAACATTTTATGACTATATTGCTGTCTTTTACAATATGCATCCTGACATCAGCTTCTATTTTTGTTTAGAACCTTTCTGAGACAATTTTGTCAATTCCATTTGAAAGGAATACAGCAAGCAGTACAGCTCTGGCAAACAAAAGGTAAGTGTCAATTACGAGAGTCCAAACTACACCTGTGCCTTATGAATGCTGCATTAACAGAGGTAATCCTATTGGAAAAATACTGTCAGAAAAATGATACAGAATTCTGAACTGAGCTGCAAATAGTATTTTTTACAAAAAAACATTGTTAAAAATAGTTTCAATTAATTGTGTGCACACACAAGATGGTTAACCTTTATTTTCAACTTCTTATTTTATATGCCTAAGAGAAACTCAGAAGTTAAGTTTGTGAAAGAAGGAAAATAATTTCTAGCTGAAGGGTATCCAAGATGTTTTCCAACTCTAATTTATATTACAGTATTATAAGGTTGGATTTGGGTGGAGGAAGGCTATTATAAAAAAAAAAAATATCCTCTGCAATTTTTAGTATGTTTATAATAACAATCTCCTCACTATTGTGTCAATACTACATGAGGAATTCTAATAAAAAAACTAGCGCACTAAAGAAAGTTATCAAATATTTGTTAGTAATTTTTTTCCAATGCACTTCTGATTTTATTTATGATTACAAAAACACAAGGAATAAAATCATAATACAGTTCAAAGATGTCCACATTACTATACCAATCATGTTAAGAAACCATTTTTCCATTAAATTCAGTGAAGGAGCGCATCGCAAGTGTTATTAAAGATAGCAAAACAGTTCCAGATAAATGAAATGGTAATGATAAAGATCTTCTATTCCAAGATAAACATATGCCTACTATACAACTATTTGTAAGCTTAAAAAGTAAAAGCTGTGTTGAGTAGCCTACAGCGTACTTGCAAATGTATTTGCCTTGGCAAGTACATGTAATATTTTCAGTTGTTATAGTAAGTTTTCAGTGAACCCACTTACCTTTAAAAGCTGTTATTTTATAATTATGCTGGATAGCAGCCACCATGTCCTTCCAGAAGTCATATTTTTTCTGACCATCATGCTGTAAGTGTCAAAAGGAACCTAGTCATTACATCAAGCATCAGCTATTTCGAGCTTTCATATTGAAACAGTGACACAAATGCCATTAATAAACAAAAATATTTGGACTAAAACAGTCTTAGTAGGATAGGACATTAGGACTCAGTAGCACCCAGCTTAACTTTGGATAACTGCAGACAAGTTACCTCCCTACTTCAGAAGGTTATCGTTGGGGAGGAACAGGAAAGATGAAAGGATTCATATTTGTGAGGAACTCTTTAAGACATTACAGCAAAGGGAGGCATTAGACACAACAGCAACTTACTGAATGAGCCATTCCACTGACATCTGGGGAAAAGAAGTGCCTAGAGCTGCAGATGCTGTACTTAATTAGCAGGTTGACGTGATCTACAGCCTGGCACTCATATCACCTTCCACCCTCAGAACTGGCAAAATCCTTTGCTATAATTTAGAGGCAATGTCCTCCTGCCAACATCTCCACCCCAAACACCATACAAAACATTCACCCAGAAGCCAGGCTGAGCAGCACGGCGTCACATTGTCCCCTGAAGACTGCCAAACCCCAGCTCTGGCGGGAAGACAGGGGAAGGCAATCTGTGCTTGTGAACAGCCTCTCGCCGTTCCTAGAAAGCTGCCCAGGCACGGGAGCGCTCCAGCTGACCTCAACCGCCCTCTCAGCATCTCACCAAGGGAGACGAAAAGCTTCTCAACCAGCCAAGCCCCACAGCACTCTCAAACTCCAGAAGTTTTAGGAGAGCTGAATTAAATAAATACAATTATGCATCCAGCCAATACTGCAGAGCAGAGGATTAGCTACTGAGGTTGTTAAGAGGTGTTCAGCAGGTGGGATAGCCTCTTTGAGTTTGTACACCATGGAAAGTATCTCTGTAGTGCTGTTACAGGCTTTCCACACCTACGTGAGGATAAATTTCAAGGCAACTGTTAACAGATTTCACAGCATTGCCCTCTGTGCCCTGACCATTGCACTGATACCTGAATAATGACCCATTTTGGAAGCATACAGCATTTTCTAGAGAAGGAAACATTCAGAAACTAAAAAAAAACACCCCTTAACATCACCAATCAAAACCATGTAGGTTATACGTACTGAAGTAAACTGCTATTTCAGGCCTAATCTGCCATGGAGGCTTCCAGAGGAACAGTCTCCCCTTAATTTCACAACTGGCAAGTCACACAAACAAGTCCCACTGTGCACGACTGACAAGCACTATGGCAGTCTGCTTATCATCCACCAGCTCCACAGGTTAAGAGCAGAAAAGATACAATGCTGTGGCTTTCAATTTTTATTTTTTTTAATCCATTCCTATAGCAAACTGCTGCAGAAATACATAAAAGAACTAATAAAGAGAAAAGGTTTCATGTATGTCAAACTTCAGTTAGCTGCTAGCCAAGGTCATTATTCAAAGGCGTGTTCAGGAGATGCTGGGGAGCACCTAGCTGTCTAGTGGCAATGGCACCAGCCTACACTAGCACTAACCTTGAGACAGACGGATTCAACTGTCCACCCGCTTCGTATTCCACGTGTCTGACTTGCTCCTAAGTTTGGGGGTTTGGTTGTTTTTGGTTTTGGTTTTTTTTTTTTTTTGTTTCTTTAAAAGATAAATAAATCAGTGCAATGAGCTAACAGCTCCTCACAGTGCTCTTCTGAGGACAGATGGATACTAGTTTAAAAGTGGGTACACTTCCTTCAAAACATCTGGCCTGAGAGAAGACTAAAACAGCTGTCAAACTAATTCCTTGCTAATCTACAGGCGTTGCATACGAGACATACAAGAAAACAGACCAATTACCAGAAAGCAGAGAGAAAATTATGTGCATGCACATGCAGTCCACCATGATTTTGGTGCGATTATCAAATGTGATTTCATTAGCTGAACTACCAGTATTTTGTGTAGCTCTTCATTGCGAAGATCCAAACCAGCAAGAAGCTCCTCTGCTTTTCTGGCTCCGATACAGCAGATTCATTTTTAAAAGCGCAGAGCGGCCCAGCATTCAATTCCTATGTAAACCCATTTTGAATCCAAACCCAGCAGTTCTCCCATCTATTTCCAGTAGGTAACTTTCCTGATCCTAGAATGTTTTCTAAAAATGGTAAGAAAATAGCCCTAACTAAACAGGTCCCAGAACAGGAAACAGAAGCCTCTACTTCCTTTCAGAAATGTGGGAGGAAAAAACGTGATGGCTTCTAACCCTTCGGATGCAGCATTTTGCAGGCATGAGTGCTGGAGAGGCCTACCACCTCCTGCCTTGCACCTTTCTCACCTGATGCTAACCTTCTGGGAAATTCCTGCAGCCCAGTAAAATATTCAAGAACTGCTAGCTGATAAAAAGGATGGACGACCCGCTTCTGGTAGCTCTCTGGAGAAACGGCACGGGTTTCATTCTCTCTGGCTGAAGTTGGCACTGACACAGGGTGAGTGTTTCAGCTTATGAACTAGTAACTGAACGTGCAAAGCTTATGACACATACACACTATGACATCCTTTCTCTCCCAATAAGAAGGTGATTTGTGCGAGTCCAAATTAAATATAAAATGAAGTAATACAATACAGATGTCACATCTGAGAGAGGGTTCTAAGCTCTAACATTAGAGGAAGGAGATTAATGAGGCACAAAATTAAGGAGTCTTACAGTGCACCTGTCCTAGTGTTTCCTGATAAGCTAGCTTTAGCTGACTCTTTGTGCAGCACTTGGACTTAGGCAGCAATCTACTCAGGGTGCTATTTTGGAGTGGAGGCTAAAGGCTCAAGTCAGCTGATGCCCAGAGGGATCCCAGATACCCATCTCACAGCTCCTAAGTTCACTCTGCAGACAAAGTTCAGTATTTGCAATTTGCAGTGCTGCAGCGCTTTGGTATCTTCAGACAGAAGATAACATCAGTACTCTTTTGACACCAATATACTTACTGTATGAGAAGAACCCTCTCTGACCCTCAGCTACACACAAGTCCAAGACTCAAGCCTTCTTTACCACAACCAAATCAATTAGCCTCAAACTTCAAAGGTAGCATTTAGGATATTTTACCTATCTAAAAAGCACTGAAAAAGGTTCAACAACTGTATTTTCTGCTTTGAGAATTTAACTTGTTTAGCAGAGGGAAAAAAAAAAAAAAAGGGATACTGTTGTAGAGGTGTATTTACATCTGTGTATACAGATCAATATATTTAAGACAAAAACAAGTTTAAAAAGGGATGGAGTTAAGCTTTCAACTCATTAACAACTTGCAAATTAACATGCTGTCTTACTCAGAAGACTTAGATTTAATTCAAGTATCATCAAGTATAATTAAAGGAGATTTTAAGAAATCTATTCTGCATATCACAGAGTAAACTTGAGAAAACAGTGCAGTTCTAGTCGTATCCTAGTTATTTGTGCCCTCTGGTGGAAGTATATTTATTTTGAACATTCCATATGGCTCACAACTAGCTTTGGAAACAACTTGAATACACTGTCTGACATGAAAAATTCCAAACAAGAAAAAAAACTAAAGACCTTGATGCTGTTGTATGTTTTTAATAATGCATGGAAGCAGTGCGGTGGGGGAAGAGAAAGATAATGCAATGATTAGTTTCAAACAATCCAGTTCTTACCTGATCTAAGCTGTCCACAACCCTGGCACACAAGAGAGCTCCCGGCAGGTCAAAATAATTATCATACAAATAGTATTTAGCTGGAAAATAAAAAATAAAAAAAAATTCCACTATTTTTAAGACATATTGTATGCTTTAATCTCAAATTAAAAAATACATTTAAATAATAGTACAAGCTCCTATTTGGATTTTACTGGTAATAAGCATTATCTGCTTCATGATCTCTGTTAGCCTTTATTCCCACTTCCGATTCTCATAATTGGAAATGGAAAGTTCTTCACCTATATCAAGGCAGAGAGATTTTAAAAATACATTTTAAAGTTCTAAAAGTTAAGGTGGAAGAGATGGGGGAGAACCATGAGTTTTAAGAGTCAGGGCAGTACCACTTAACTCCTCCAAAGTATCCTTTTTCCTAGCAGTGGAAACACAAAGAAAGAGTTTGAGAAGTTGTTTCATAAACATTTGGACAGGTTTTACTCATAGTCTCATCCTGTGCACACACATGCTGCAGACATAGCCTTAGCTCAAGTGGAAGCATGCCCACATTATTATGTGAGCCCTCAAAACAGAACAAAATCAGGAGGGCGCAAACGTTCCCCCAGACTGAGGTCATGTTCAGCAACTCTTTCCTAGGAGTAAAATAACTTAACCAGATGATTATTTTTTTTTTGCATTCATGATCTTGTCTGTGCTGTCTCTTAGGCAATTTAAAGAACAACTCATCAAAACAGGGATTAACATTCACAGGAGAGAGTGAGTGCACATCTCAATGAATAAGAAAGACACATTTGCTATGTGACCAAAGGAAACCTTTTTCTTCTACCTTGTTGCAAATGATTACCTGCCGTTTAGAGTAAGCATCACAAACAAGTTTAGGTCAGCAAAATCTCAAGGAAGATATCTCCGTTACACAGGACAATGCAACTTAACTGAGCACATTATGTGTATTACTCACAATTGCCAAGATGAAAGTAAAATGGAGAGGAAGCACAGAACGGCTAGCAAGAATGCAAACAGTGCCTTCAAAGTGACTCCCATCTTAAAACCAAGAAACTACAGTTGCAGGAGGACAGGTTTTGTTTCCAGATATGCTCTGTTCTTTGCACCTGCACCCAGGCCTCCAGTAACAGCACTGATGGTAATGAGTCAACAATTAAGAAAAATTTAAGATTTACCAAATCTATCCAAATGAGATAGGCTGGTAATCTCAGCCTACTTCATCAAGGAACAATGTGCCCACCTCTATAAAACATGCCTATAATGTCAGGCTCACTTGCCTCATCACCGGTGAGCTACTTCTAAGTTGAACTCTAGTATTAGAAGTTGAAAATAGAAAAAACCCCACAACGCTCCCCCAAAACAATCATCTATTCCAGTAATTCACAGCTCAAGTATTTTTTAAATATTTGTGGTAAAAACCAATGCTATGAGGCACTGAAGGGGCTAGAGCAATTTCAAAGAAGAGGACATACTAATGCAAGGACATGCTAACCTGTGCGGGAAACCATTCCACTGACTGTATTAAAATGCTTCCACTCCCTCCTTCCATACGTCTCCAGGATCTCTTCGGATGTCATGCTCTTTGTACCATGGCTTGCCCTATTTGATGCATTAAGTTATTTATATAAAATAAGAAAGAAAAAGGTTGAAAACAGCCAAACTACTCCTAGTGCAAAGTAATGCATTGCAACTGAATACTGAGGTGCATGCAGGTTGATCAGAAGCCACTTTTTTTATAACTTAGAAGCTTCCCAGGACCTAAGCTTTTATCATATACATTACAGTCCTCGATAAAAGCCCTACTACACAGAGGTTTTGCTGGCCGGGGGCACGGCTACTGTGCCTCACCTGCTAACACAATTACTCTGCGTTGCTCGAATGTTCTCAATTGTGTGAGGACACTCGCTATACTTGAACTATCCATATACACTACACAATAAAACACAGTGCAGAAAGCCTATACATCATTCTGAAGCCTGCGAACATTCACAGAGCGCAGGGCAGAACTATGGAAAAGTGCTAGTTTGAGCCGTGCGTGCAGCATGTGTAATACAGGAGTACGCACAAGCCTTTTTAGGAATTAAAAATCAACTAGCTTGACGATCAAATTGGGCCCCAAAAGAATGCAGAGACTCCAGTTTTGAAGCAGACACAGGCAATGCTAGGAGAAGAAATCCTGTATCACTCTTCCCTTTACTGTAGCGTATCCTCCAGTCTTGAATTCTGCCTTTATACTCTGAAATACATGGTACTAAATGAATTTCAGGATACACAGCAAAGACTCACAGGTATTTCTTCCTTTCTTTGAATGAGATCTGATTTTTCCCTAGCATCTTCAAAAGCTCCTTCTCCCCTATGCTATCAGAAAAACAAAAGTAGTCTATCTTGAGTAATAAATTATGGATTTTCATTTTGGAAAAAAAATAAGGGGGAAATGGGACTGGGATTGCTATACTTTAGATATATTTACTTTTCAGATTTGTGATTCAAAATAGAAATCGTCTATGTTTTTGTAAAAAAAAAGCTTTTAAGAGGAAAAAAAACCCTGAATCTTCAGAGTGAATGTGTCAATTTCTGTGTTTAATTTACCTTAGGCTATTTAAATTATAAGTTGTAGGCCTGCAGAATTTTGAATGTGTATGGTACAAAGATAATACTGCTTTCGTCATTAGCATTAGTCATTAGCACTCACTCTGAGACAGGTTAATCACAAAGAAAAACCTTACCCTGGATTTTAGCAGAACTCGAAGTAGCCACTGAAAAACTGAATTTACTTTCAAGATCAGTATTGCCCTTAGAATCTTAAATGTTTATTAAAAATGATATATTCTTTACTAGCAGCGATCATGGAAGTATGATGAAAAAAATTTATATGGACCATTAAGAGAAACTGAGCACCACATTACCAAAGAGTACATAAACTTTTACATCTAATAAATGAATGTATGCTGAAAGTAGTATTTTAAATATTTAATAAAACTGAGAGATGGCTTTCAGAAAGAGGATAAAATCTTTGTGTTTGTTTAACAATATAAACTTATTGTCAATATTACCTTAAAACTGTTCCATCTTCTGCAAGTTTCAGGAAGTTTCCTTCTTCAGTGTCCAACACCAAGCCTTTACAACTAAGAATAATTTTATTTTAAGGAAGAAGCAAACAATTAATGCTTTCAGAGGAACGTCTTGTTATAGATCAGAATAGTGAAATACAATTAAAGAAGGTATACAATGATGCTATACAAAACCAGCAAAATCACAACCCTTCAAATACTTTTATGTTTGAACAATGCTTTATATATGCAAATACATATTACTACAGTGAGGACTGGATTTCCTTACATGTCAAAGTCATACTAAATAAATCCAGTTCCTCTGTTCAGTGAATTCAGTGACTATTCACATATGTAACGTTGGAGGATTAAGGTCCAAACATATACAACTAAGAAACGCAATATTTAAGATGCTGCTATTAAAGAAATATATTTTTTTCTTGGTGGCAACTCCCCCACTTATTATCACTGGACTGATAACACCAGTTATTACGGGAGAGAGGGATAAAACATCACTCTAAATGAGGCAACTGAATATCCAAGTAACACGTGAAGCAGCCGCATTGCCATGCTAGGCAGCACTAACAAGGTGCAGAGTTGACAGCGTGGGACAGACATCCAACAAGAGTTCCTAACTCTCCTAGTAAATCTGTGCCTTACAGATAATTCGATCTACATTCACTTAAGTTGTTTGAAAAAATCATGGCTAAGATAATAATGGTTCAATGGCTAGGATAACAATGAATAAACAAGACCGAAAAAGTAATGCCACCGTCATCCTCTGTTATAAGGTACCCAAAGGAAAGAAGATACACCACGGAGGCAGCAAGCAGACCCCAGCTTTTCATGAATGACACCTGGGTGAGCAGCACTGACACACTGGCTACCAGCACTGCGGGCTTGCAGGTCCACATTAACGAATCCCCAGCTCCAATAAGGGACTGAGGCTGAGATATCTAGATCTTAATAAAGGATTTCATCTGTCCTAGGCCTCAAATGATGAGAAATACAGATACGCTGCTTGTCACATGAAAGTCAAAATCAATCTGGTTGGAAACTGTCCAGTCAAATACCAAATTGTGAAAACAACTGATCAAAACTGTTCCCACAATAATCATAGAATTGTCCAGGTTGGAAAGGACCTTTCAGATCATCTAGTCCAACTATCAACTTAACACTGACAAAAACCATCACTAAACCATGTTGCTAAGCACCACGTGTACCCCTCTTTTAAATACCTCCAAGGATGATGTTCCCACCACTTCCCTGGGCAGCCTGTTCCAATGCTTGATAACCCTTTTGGTGAAGAAGTTTTCCTAATATCCAATCTAGATCTCCCCTGGTGCAACTTGAGGCCATTTTCTCTTGTCCTATCACTTGTTACTTGGGAGAAGAGACTGACCCCACCTCGCTAAAACCTCCTTTCAGGTAGTTGTAGAGAGTGATAAGGTCTCCCCTCAGCCTCTTTTTCTCCAGGCTAAACCAGCCCAGCTCCCTCAGCCGCTCCTCATAAGGCTTGTTCTCCAGACCCTTCAACAGCTTCGTTGCCCTTCTCTGGACCTGCTCCAGCACCTCAATGTCTTTCCTGTAGAGAGGGCCCCAAAACTGGACACTCAAGGTGGGGCCTCACCAGTGCTGAGCACAGGGGGACGATCACTTCCCTAGTCCTACTCACCACACTGTTCCCAATACAGGCCAGGATGCTGTTGGCCACCTGGGCACACTGCCGGCTCATGTCAGCCAGCTGTCAATCAACACCCCCAGGTCCTTTCATGCCAGGCAGCTCTCCAGCCACTCTGCCGCAATCCTGTAGCGCTGCATGGGGTTGTTGTGACCCAAGTGCAGGACCCGGCACCTGGCCTTGTTGAACCTCATACCACTGGCCTCAGCCCATCGATCCAGCCTGTCCAGATCCCTCTGTAAAGCCTCCCTACCCTCAGGCAGATCAAAACACCCCACCCAACTCGGTGTTGTGTGCAAACTTACTGAGGGTGCACTCAGTCCCCTCATCCAGATCATCAATAAAGATATTAAGCAGAACAGGCCCCAACACCAAGCCCTAGGGAACACCACTCATGACTGGCTGCCAACTGGATTTAACTCCATTCACCACCACTCCCTGGGCCTGGCCCTCCAGCCAGTGTTTTACCCAGCAAAGAGTACTCCCGTCCAAGCCATAGGCAGCCAGTTTCTCCAGCAGAATGCTGTGGGAAATGGTGTCAAAGGCTTTACTAAAGTCCAGGTAGACTACATCCACAGCATTTCCCTCATCCACCAAGTGGGTCACTTTGCCACAGAAGGAGATCAGGCTTGTCAAGCAGGACCTGCCTTTCATGAACCCGTGCTGACTGGGCCTGATCACCTGGTTGATGCATGCATTAATTAAAAAAAAAAAAAAACAAAAACCAAAAACCCCCAAACCTGTGTTTCTGCTAAAAAAATGTAGTAATTACCCAGCTTTCAAGCCCCCACCCCCCTGGCCTAGATAATAACCTATTAAAGTTAGAAGATCAGAGATTCATGTTCAAGCTCCTGCTCAGAGACAACTGAGCTCAGAGCAGCAACTTGCATTTCAGCCTTTGGCATCACAGCTTTGTGCCTGACATGCCAGCCATGGGCTACCTCCTGGCACGTCAACTTTCCTCGGTTCCTCAGAAGGCTGTTGGGATTATTCTGCCTTACACAAACAAAACCACTTCTGTCAAGATAAAAATTACCAAATTCTGATGGTTACTGGATTTAGCAGTTGAACCGTAGAAGACAAAGGAGACATATAAACCAAGAGAGTAAGCCAGAATAAAAGGCTTGCATCTAGACATCTAGAAGCACAGACAAAGCAAGCTTGGATGCTCAGTTCTCTTCAAAATACCACATTAGAAGCATCTCATGACAAATACTTGTTTGAACAGGTATTTAAAACTGTAATTTTGGATTTATCCATCAGGCCCGACAATCATAACAACTGCCTAATAAGAGAAGCTGTTTTCCAAGCTTTGTAAGTTAGAACATAAAGGAAGTTATGAAGAAAGTTTACGTTATTTCCAAGGTACTCACCAGAAGTCTAAGCTGTCTGGAGCTAGCGTCAGTAGGTCTTCATCATAACCCTTCTCCGTTACCAGATAGTGGGCAAAACTATCATATATTAACTACAAATGAAAAAATAAATGCATTAATTATATTGATTAAGTGAGACCAAAGATATTGCTTCCCTGGAAAGTGGCAAGATGGAAGTGTTAGTACATCCTAGGAAATATCAAACCAGGGACCTAGGGCCCTTACCCCACTGTCCCCACTACTGGGAATCAGTGTCTGAGGGTATTTTTGTCATGGCTAGAAAACAGCTCAAGATGCTCACACAACAGTTCTAGTGCAATGTGTCCAGCATAACCAAGTTTACAGAATTCTACCTTAGTGCCCCCATGCTTTAAGACTGTTGGGAAACCAAGATGGTGAGTACCTAAGACCAGTAACTACTCTTCCCTCCCCAATCTCTTTTTGATTTTAAGGCGTCATGGTTACCAAGACTCAACAAGCGGCTTCTGAAGCAATAAACAACAACCCTTAGAGGACATTTTAAAAGTATCCAATGGAGCATATTTTGAAGGAAACAGGCAACTACTAAGTAAACGGCTACTATTTGTAAGTTCAGGAAGAACGTTGTTAAAGCCTGATATATCAGTCCATGATTTATTAATGTAATGTGCTGGTCAAGTTGTACAAGAAGATCTATGCAGATGCTACCAGGTCGTTAAAGGCCATACAAAAATAGTAATTGCTCCATTTTACTCATGATTCTTTCATTAAAGCTGTTCCCTGGCCTTTTTTCCTTAACTACAGAAGCTGCTCTTGGAATAAATACGAATAATATCTGAGAAAGACTATTATGAAGGCCAAAACTGAAGAGTAAGAACTAAGTGCATCTTCAGCTGTGCCTGTCAGCATTTTTTAGTACTTCTGATTTCCAATAGATAGGGAGGCATGCAGTGGGCACATGTCAGTCTGTCTCCGTGTGCTGTGAGAAGAGTGAACTAAGGTTAGTAAGTGGTTTTGTTTTTTTCTCTATTTTGTTCATTGGGTTTTTTCGTTTGTTTTTTTTTGTTTGGGTTTTTTTTTCTTTTTAAACTCTTATAGTTAACAATTGCCTAACATCTGCCTTCATTGGAGAAAATTCTTATCAGGAAGAACGTGCCCACGCAAGATGTAATGCGTGTGGCGGAACAGAAAGAACACGGAAGGTGAGGCTAGAGTTGTACAGTTTCTAGCAGGAACTTAAGAGCACGTACACTTTGTAACTTGCTCCTGTTGAACCCTCTTTTGTAAGAAAGTTGCCTCTTTACAGAAAGTCACTCACAGCAAAAGGAAGCAATTTTTCCACACAGGATGCTCCGAATCATACCTATTTATGAATGGGACACTTCATAAACATTTGCTTCTCTACCAAATTCTGAAGTATCTTGCAATTAGCGTAGGAGCCCCACGCAGTCCAAAATGTAGGTGCACGGAGGCAAATACAAGGGGAGAGGGGGGCACCATGAGCATCCACGACGCAAAGTGGCAAAGCCCTGACGTCAACAAAGAAGGACGAGTCAACGAAAGGTTATCAGGGAATTTAAAATGTGCCGGTCGGGGGGGGGGGGAAAGACGGAAGAAGCGCCCAATGGCGGGAAGGCACAGCACATGACAGCGGCTCCTCCGCCTAAGGGACAAACAGGGCTAAGCCAGAGATGCCGAGCGCCCCTAAGCTCCGCGTTTTATTTTAAGCGCCAGAAAGTTTGCGAAGGTCGCCTGTCGAAAGCGCTCGCGGGCTTCCGACTCGTGTCTGCAGCATCTCCGGATCTGGCGGGGGGAGGGAGGAAGGGAGGCTCTACCTCTTTTCCCCTCAGCGCCGCTACACATGGGAAAGCCCTGAAGAAGCACCATTTTCAAGCGAGAAGACATGGCTGTCCCCTTCGCTCGGCCAGAGGCCTGCTGAGGAGGCGGCGGGCGAGCCATGAGAGCGTCTCCCTTCTCTTTTTTGGTTTCCCTAGCTATATCCCTGCCGGCAGGCTGGGTGCTGGCTGTCCCCATAGCCGGGGTCCCATAGCCCCGCATCCCGCCTCCCTCCCCCCGCCCCCCCCCCTCGGTCCGCACTCACCCGAGCGCTCTGCGGGAGCTGGTACCGGCAGAGCGTGTGGTCCAGGTCGAAACCCATCACGTCGCAATCGGCCAGGGAGAAGTCCGGCTGCATGGCCGAACCGCCGCCGGGGGGAGGCGGGCGGAGGAGGAAGGCGGGGGAACGGGAGGGGCCTCTGGCGGGGCGGGGGGTGGGCGGGGCGGGGCGGGGCGGCGGGAGCCGCCCCGCCCTCGCCCCGCCCACCCCCCGCCCCGCCGCCGCCTTCTTCACAGAATCCCAGAATAGTAAAGGTTGGAAGGGACCTCTGGAGATCATCCAGTCCAACCCCCCTGCCAGAGCAGGGTCACCCAGAGCAGGTTGCACAGGAACGCGTCCAGGCGGGTTTGGAATGTCTCCAGAGATGGAGACTCCACCACCTCTCTGGGCAGCCTGTGCCAGTGCTCTGCCACCCTCAAAGGAAAGAAGTTCCTCCTCACGTTGACGTGGAATTTCCTGTGGTCCAGCTTGTGCCCGTTGCCCCTCGTCCTGTCACCGGGCACCACTGAGAAGAGTCTGGCCCCATCCTCTTGACACCCACCCTATAGATATTTATAAACCGTGATGAGGTCCCCTCTCAGTCTTCTCCCGGCTAAACAGACCCAGGTCTCTCAGCCTTCCCTCATACGAGCGGTGCTCCATTCACCATACATTATATACACACCATAATTTAGATACACATACTAATGCATACATATGCTTTAGAAATATATTAAATAAATATATAAATATCCATATATACATGTATGTATATATTTTCCAAATTAACAAGTGTCAAACCCGAGCATACAGAAAGAGGCTCATCCAGGGTCTCGCACACAACAGGGGTCCCAACTATAACGATGAGGCAGCAGCCTGGGACCTGAGCACAAGACATTTTCTCTTCCTAAAGCTGCTGCGTTTAGGAAACAGAACAAATTCCTGCCCCACTGAAGTCAATGACCATAATTTTGATTGACTTCAGTAGGTCCAAGAGTTCACCCACAGCCGCTGTTTCACACTATCCTCACATTAACTTAAAGTATGTCTGCCTTGCAGATTATATCGGTACAGCTGTCTTATTTCAGAATGACTTTTTTTCCCCATAAGGACTCATGCAGCTTCCAGAATTTTGTTTAGATTATGGCATTTTAAATTTATAACTTTGCTTGCTATGCCATTTTATACGAAAACTCACCACAAAACCAACTTAATACACTGCAGTATTGCAACGTCGAGACAGATAGTGAAAATCATATATTCATTGATAGCATCCTAGTATGTTTGTGGTGGAAGGGACCTTTAAAGATCATCTAATCCAACCCCCTGGTCGCTGTATTCACTGTCAACTGAATGTAATCTTGAACATCCAGATTTTGTGAGTGCTGCACACTTATATTGGCAGTAATGACAAGCTATCTGAGAATATACAACACAAAAGTATTAATCATATTTAATCTTAAACCACTTTGTGTGAGGAAAAATAGTCACAAATGGAGAGATTCAGCAAGTTAAATTTCAGGTTCTTGAAGCTGAAGATTAAATGAGAACTATGACAACAAGAAATACAGAAGATATTGATGAAGAGAATTGGTTTTCAGTTCTGGGAACAAAGAAGATAAATAAGAGAATATCACCTTCATATTCAGTATTCACAGCACAAATCTGATAACAGGAAAGTCTCGGCAGCTTACTTTCAGCACTCCACCCCCAAAATTTATTTCTTTTCCATTTGTTTTAAAAGTGTTGCTTTGTCTCTCAGGTTCTTCCTTCCAGATGAATCCTTTAAACATACTGACATCCCCCTCTAGGGCCTTTCTCAGAAAAGAGCTGCTTTCAATCGAAATCCCCCTTAACAACTGAACTACCTCAGATTACTTTTTCAGCTCTGTCTTTGAAGTGTGATGGTACCATGAGCTGCTCAGAGATGTCCACATAACTGAGACTGACCTTTTGGGCTATCAGATACTAACTGATAATATTCTCAGTTTCCCCATGGTTAATTTATGTGTCACAGTAATTGTTTTTATATTGTAAATACATGGTAATAATCCATTGAGAATAATCTTAAATCCTGTCTTAGCAGGAGAAATTTCCAGTGGGTGCTGCCCATGGGCGCACAGACCCCATGGAGGGGGCAGGACAGGGCAGTGGATGCAGCCCATGGGTACAGAGACCCCATGGAGCAGACAGGACAGGGCAGTGGGGGGCTGCCCGCACTCGGTGCCCTCGTGTTTAGCGACCTGCAAGAAACATGTGTGAAGTGCAAGATTTGATGTGTCAAAGCCTGTTATAAACATGCAGAGGGGCATTTTGTTTTTCATCGTGCCTCATGCCTGCTTTTCATGCAGAAGAGGCTCGTACCACCATGTAGTTTCAGAGCGCAAGTGTGTACTAGCATGCCCCAAAGTGTGAAAAGAATGTAATGGAGTCTGGTAACATACATAAAGGCATAAGAACCATGTCAAAATACATCAAATAAGTCTTAGCTGTCACACAGGAATTGTAGGCCTCTGAGCAAAACAAGTACTCCAACTCCTCACTGTCTTTGTCCTTAAGAGGGCAGCATTACAATGCAACGGAGCATCCCTGCAAGTTAACTTTGAATCATTTTCACCTTAATCTATTCTACTTTCCTCAAACTTTGGTTTTATTTTCCTAAGGCTGTGTAAGTTGACTTTGTTGGTTGCGTTTTTTGCCATTGGTGTTGCAATGCCATTTGCCTATTTAGGCAGAGGTTGTAAGAATTTAAAAAAGGGAAAGGGCCCCTTATATTACTATGAAAAATATGCATTAGTGATATGTGAGCATAAATGAAGAATTTGAACAAACATGAAGCATTTTCATTTTGGACAAGTAACACTTTCTTACACAAAAGTAAGCTCAGAACAGCCTAGATTTTTCCTTGTTTGCTTTAAAAAACAAATGAAAATACTTTTGGAGTAGAATAAGTCAAACCAAAAAGTGTTTGGTTTCTTTTTATATTTTATTTCAGCACACTGGTAAGAGCTAGAACCTCAGGTTTGCACTTGACTTAGCTTTTAAACCCATGAAGTTGTTAAATGCACAGGTAGAGGAATGCCTCACAGCCACGCCACCCCCCGACACTGACAGCGTACCTCCATCCCCACTGCAGCATGATGCCCACTCTCCCCGCTAGGATAAATCCCTGCTTTTCACAGCACAGGCTCCTCATCTGAGAACTTTTACCTCCATCCCCGACTGACAGGAGGATAGAGCCCACATCTCAGGCTCACGCCACTGGCCCAGCTCAGGGAGCTCAGCATACCTGTCTCCTGAGAGCTCCCCTCATCCTCCCCACAGTCCAGGGTAGCCCCCAGACAAATGCTGCCCTAACGTCACTCCCATCTCAGGTAGATCCACGTATTAGCCCTTTTGGTGCTGCCACAGCACACAAACACCCTTAACAACTCCTGAAAAGCCACCACACAGCTCCCACCCTGCAGGCAGCTCCTGACAACGCACCACTACCCTTCTGCTTCCTCTCTTGCATGTGGATCAATAATAAGATTCAAATACAATGTGGTTGTTTCACCATAGGGATGCTTGTATCTATTTAAGTGAAAGGGCCTAGGGAGCATAAAGCTAGCTTCATCTCTGACCCCGCAATCACGGCTTGAAAGAAAACCTTAGTAGTAGTTAGTGGTAGTCACACAGGTATAACACACGTTTCTGGCATTTTGCGTGTTCTCCACATGTTTACAGTTAAACAGGATTGCAGGATTTGGTTCTGTGTTTTTAAGATTAGGACACTTAGAAGGAAACACTTTTGTTTTGGAACCATTAGAGGAATAAGCTAATGTACAGAAGCAGGCCTCTGATTACAGACTGATGCTTTAGCAGACATAGATCTAACAACACAAATCCATTTCAAGGATATCCTGGTTCTCTGTGAGAGAATGAAAGCTGTCAAAAATATGTTTGCTTTGAAAAACAATCACTAGCACTTACTGTGTCTTTAGTAGACCTTTAAAAGTTTAGCAAAATACTACCTAATTTTGAAAGCATCCCTCTGTGACCCACAGGTTGCCTTGTTACTAGGTAAAGAAGCCTGGTGAACATACTTGACTATTGATCAGGATTTAAGATTTGATTAACTTCTAGAGATTTCAGAAGTTTGACTGTTTATTGGGTTGTTTAGTAGCCTTTTTATACAGCACAAAATATAGGCACATTAACTTTTTCAGTAGAATCACGCACATAGAATTTATAGCATGCTGCTGGGAGTGGGACATCTGATTACATCCAGCACCTCAGTACTGTATTGGCTATGTGGACAGGAGACACATGCTGCTAAAGAGACAAGATTTCCAAAACTAAACTCAGGAGTTCATTAAAAGGTTAAACAGAAAGTAATCCTCCAAGTGCTCAGAATCTCTCAAAAGCTTGCTTATTGTCCTTATCACCTCTCTCAGATCTTGTAACCTAACTCAGGCTGTTCCCACGCAACATGAAAGAAGGAAATGAAAATCAATGATTTTGTCAGAGTGATTAATAGCCAAGAGTGATTGCTGGAGCCTTAGTGAGTGTATATTTTAAAACTCTGAATAGTTGTCTAAAGGTACTTGGAAAGATTTTTCTTTTTGAGCTGGATGGATGCTACATTTAGTCAAAAAGAAATTGTACTGGAAATACAGACTTTTTGGGAAGCTATACTTTCAAAGTAGACCTGTGCAGTTTCTGTGATCTATGGGACAGTGTCTTATTTCTTCTGGGTTTTTTTTGGACATACCATTTTATTTTTACAATTTTAAGCATAAAATCCAGAGTAGGACTCCTAAGTTCTCCGTCCTTATTTCCCATTCATTCATGGTGTACTCATGTGCAGATAACTTAATCACTTATGGCTTCGTTTTCTTCATGACTAAAATTGGAATATGTCTAATCCAGACATTCTGAGGATTTCTGAGTTGTTCAAGTAGGAAACAGGCCTGCATTTCAAGCCTGGCACTTGCTAATGATTGCATAAAAGACAAATCTGATGTATTTAAATACCCAGTCTGCACCAGAGAACAGAGCTATCGAACAGCCAGTGGGAAATGTCACAACTATAAAACTACAGACTTGAAGATAACAGAACTGGAAAAAACCTAAAGACAGTCACCTTCTTACACACAGTTCTTACACACAGAATACTTCTCTGCCCCTCCCCCCCCCCATGTCAAAACAAAGTCTCTGTTGCTCTAATGCATCCTTTTTTCTTACATCTTGTCCTGTTCCTAGCAGATGTGAGAACCACATCAGTGCACACCAGCCTTCTATCTATTTGAAGGCTGTTACTACATGTTTTCCCACACTCTTTTTGTCTAGTTCTTTAAGGTCCTTCCTTAAAGGCTGAGGGGTTTTGAGCCTGCTTAGCTTTCATTCTCAAACTGGATGATATTCATTCATCATTCATTATCAGATTGGTCCATATCTTTTTTTTCCCCAGAATACAGGATCAAAATCTGGGCACATTGCTCCAGTTTTGGCCTTATTAGGGCTGAGTACAGAAATAATGAAGCCACAGTAATGTAACACAGCAATCTGTGCTTTCAAAGTAACATACAAGTTACCTTATTCACTACCATCATAACGATTTAGGGTTTTCAAGATTCTATCCTATCACTATGATGAGTAGAGAGATCAATTTTTTTTCCTTCTTTTTACAGTAAGTTATCTTTCTTAAGGCGTGATTGATCTTCTATTTAAGAAATATTTTCTTCTGTATGTGTTCATTGCTCATTATAGTGGATACTGAGAGTGATGTTACTTGGAGCTGCAATAATAAAATGTTAACAGTAATGTTATAAATCTCAAATGTAAGAACTTCTTTTGAATATAAATTGCATTTGATATTTACTGCTCTGCTTCTGCCTCTAGAGGGTGTCTAGTAATGACCTGATGAAAGGATAAAAAAAGTGTGCTAGATTTTGATAAGAAGGAAGTGATCTAGGAGAATATACTCTAAAACTGTATACTAAGCCTCAAGAAGATTCCATCACTCTGATGTAACTTTTTAAAGATCTGTACTGTGTTTCTATATAAGTCTGTGAAGAAGGTCAGAGCCACCTCTTCTATTTTTAGGAAAACAACATGTTTGCATTCACCTATGTTATTGTGTCCCTCATGCTGTTCTCAGGGAGAGGAGGAATTCTGATAAATATAAAGCTGTGGAAACAGAGACAAAGGAATACGAATTTGGGAATTTTTTTTTCAGAGGAGTAAATTATTTTGTCTACAATAACAGAAGTCTGTATCACAAGTGCTCACCGAAATGGAGTACCACTGAAGATACTTACTTCCTATCGCCTTTCCTTACATTTATAGAGACCATGTCTTGCGTGTTGGGTAATGTTCTTTGTGCGGCATCTCACTGCATACCAATGAAAGACAGAGACAGCAAAAAGAAAACAGGATATAGAAAACTATGTAGAAAATATACAAGGAGAGAGGGAGACCTAGTGTAGAAGAAGGACAGACAGCGCACAGGGTTCATATAATCACAAGAAGTGATTATAGACCTTTTCCTACAGAGAGGTTTTAGCTGCATAAAATCCTAGCGTGTGCACAATTTACAGTAATGTATCTAGCAGGAAGAATAAAAATTAAATGGAGTGGAGAGGGATGTGCTGATCTCTCCTCCCTAGTATCCAGTGATAGGACATGTGGGAATGGTCAAAGTTGTGCCAGGAGAGACTTAGACTGGACATGAGGAAGCATTTCTCTACCGAGAGGGTGGTCAAACACTGCAACGGGCTTCCTACAGAGGTGGTTGATGCCCCAAGTCTGTCGTTGTTCAAGAGGCATTTGGACAATGCCCTTAATAACATGCTTTAACTTTTGTGCAGCCCTGAAGTGATCAGGCAGTTGGACTAGATGATCACTGTAGGTCCCTTCCAAGCAAACTATTCTATTCTATTCTATTCTATTCTATTCTATTCTATTCTATTCTATTCTATTCTATTCTATTCTATTCTATTCTATTCTATATTCCATTCCATTCCATTCTATTTCTATTCTATTTCTATTCTATTCTAAACTTAATAGCTAGTGTTTTTCTACTGTTTTTACATGTAATATTTTAGTAATTTAAAGTAACTAAAAAGGTATGTTAATTATTAAGTTTCAGCTCCTTGTAACATGCTGCCTTTCCCACATGCATAGGTCAGGAGAGAGTGCTGATTTTATTTTGGGGAAAAAACCCCCCACTTTTGTTCACCATCGACACAATGAGTACAGTACTTTGATACACTATTCTTTTCCACCCATCCCTGTTTGGACTTCTCTGCTTCTCTTGATGCAATTCCAACTTCTGAAGATAAAGACAGTGAATCATGCTCATAAGTCATCCATGTCAGAGCATGCACACTTTGATAGAGTTATGTGAGAAATTATCTTGACCCATCATAAAATCTTCATAAATATATACACTTTCTAAATTTAAAAACTGTCTATAATAGGGCCAGTTTTGGAATACATTTTCTTAAAAGAATGGCAGTCATGTTAGCTGATAATTCTTTGTCATCCACTTACAATATTTTTTCCCACCCAGAGACAGATGCAATTAGAAGTATTTTTCATGCCTTAGAGAGCCACAGCGTGGTTTTATTGAGAAAGGCTGTTTTATAGAAAGCAAATTAACTTACAATTTTAAGACTGTGTGCTGTATATCATTTAGAATAATGTACGATAAAATGAATAATAATGGATGAGGCCTGGTCCCATTGCAGATAATGGCAAAACTCACATTAAATTTAAGCAGAGCAAGATCTGATTGTTTGAACAAATAGAGAAAGTCTCTATTCTGTCACCCCTTGACAGAGCTTTATTCCTCTGTGTTCATTTGTTGTCAGACGTAGCCGGTTTTAGGCCCCAATTCAGTTAACAAATAAGCAACCCTCATCACTGAAGCACTTGAAAATGTACTTTTAATGCTTTCCAGAGTAGAGATGGATTACTGGATCAGCCTTATGAAAATAAATAGCCAGAGATTTTCTCATTACAAAAGCAAAAGATTTAAGGTTGGAGAATGCCGAATCAAATATAACTCTATGTCTTTATGGATTTATGGTTCAAGGTAATATACAAAACCAGGAATGTGATTAATCAATAAGAGTAAACAATTTTGTCAAGAGTAAAATTACACACATAATTTGTTTTCATTGAAAAGAATGGCAATTTGCAAATTACAGAAACAAAATGGAAGTGCTGATTAAAAGGATTATGAAAAAGCTACAAAGTGGTGGTAATGTGTTCCATTCTTTCCATGTGCAAATGGAAAGAAATATAGCTGGAAAGACAGCTGTAATAAAAAAATCACTGTGCTTCATTTCAATTTGGTACTTTAAAGAAACAATGCAACTTTAAAATGTTTAATAATTTAAATTATTTCCCAAGCACAGATTTAGAGCAGTAGGCATTTGTTTTTCTTCTACTTTCTTTACAGATCATATTATTTGAATACTTTGCTGGAACATTTGACTTGCTTTATCATAATGCATTAAGATGTTTTTCTAAGCAAGGTATATTACATCAAATATTTAAATTAGCATATATTAATGCAGCAGTATAACTACTGACTTAAAAAAGATTATATAATATAGAAAGTGATGCTACAGGCAGCAGTTTCATACATTATTTAATTACGATTCTTGTATTTTGTCTCTTAATTTCTCATTTTCCCACATGGAGTTTTTTCCTGCTTACAAAATACGAAACAATTGCAGAGGAAAATGTTTGTTTCTGTTGTGATCTCATCTTATTATTAAGAAAAAAACATTCTCTTCTTCAATTTCCAGTTTGAACTGACTCATATTTCTTAACAAAACTCTGAGTGGATATTGCCTTGGAATATTCTTTTTTCCCCAGCAGAGTACTGTTCTGACTGTAATTCTTCTCTGCATGGCATAGGGGAATTGGGGAATTGTTTCAAACATCATGTATCATCAGTACCAAAGCCTGATGCTCAGTGATGTTCACTCTCTGTTCTCTGAAATATGGTGCTGCATATTTATGAGGTGCAGGAGGGTTCATTTTTTCCAAAACTCTAAGGTTTTATGTAATTATACCAATAGTACTGTACAGAGCACATACAAATCAATAAAAATAGGAAATATCTGTAATGAAAACTCAAACAAAATCGTTTTCGAAAGCATGGAATGCAAATAAAAATTCTATCAAAACAAGATTTTTGAAATATTATGGATTCAAATCTTATCTGTACTTATTTAATACGACTCGGTCTGATACCTTAATTCATGCAGAGCAGTACCTCATTCCAAGAGCACTTCAATTAATATCAGTGTTGCAGATTAGGTTTGCACTAGGCTTACTAAAACATATCATATTAACACATTATTTTTCTGTCCATTCAGGCGACTAAAAGAAATATGTTTCACCACCATGTTTAAACATGATTGTTTTGTAGAATAAGCAAGGCCTAAAGAATATTGACTTTAAGTTAATTAGAATTTGATTTAATGGATTTAGAGGACTGCAAATTAATCCTTTAAGCAGGAGTAAGGCTCCTTGCAAGAGTCTTACTTATATAGGACTTCGTAAGCAACATTTGAATACAAAAAAGTAACTTCAGATATTTGTCATCCTCAAACTTATAGCATCAATAGGGACATTTTTCTTTAAGGAACAAGGAAATCTACTTTAAAAACAATGGGGAATTACATAGTTTGAAGGGGAAAGTACTACTTGATTGAATAGATTTGTTTCTTTTTTTGAAAACTATGTGTATATGATCCTGTCAGACACAGATGGTAAATGATCCATCTTTGTTTTAAGGTGTTGCATATTTCAAGAAACTACTTTCAGTATTAATGACTTTTAAAAATAATATAGTGACCAGAATACTAAATTTCAGTATCTATACTGTAAATGTGCCATTCTGGTCATAATAAATTCATCTTTCTTGCTAGATATATTGCTGGCTGTAAGAATAAGGTGAGGCTCTTGTGTCCTTTTCAAAGAATTTTTGCTAATAAAATTAATCAATATATCTGATTAAGTCTTTCACAGTCACTTTACATCCAGTAGCTTATTTATTTGGACAATTTCTGGTTTGACTCTCAGCCTCCAAAACAAATTAAGTAAAGTTACAGAAGGCCAGTGAGCAATACAGATCTGTTTGGCCTCCTTTTGCAAAAAGAAACCGCAGTGGGATGCGAGGCAAAAGAAGTAAATTAGGCCCAGAAATAGGTGCTGCAAATATTATCCTGTTGAATTATATGTAACAGCAGTGCAGAGGACTCAGACAATAGTTTATATTGAAAAGCCCCTGAATATACATGATTATCCTCATTTGTTCCAAACTGTGAGCATGAAAATTAGGATTATGGGATTTATCAGATTTTATTTTTTTCTGTAAAACCGGCAAGAACATTTTTATTACATGTTCATTTTTTTTCTTGCCTGTGATAAAATTATATAGTCTCTAAAACATAAAAGTACTGCTTTATTTTCAGGAATGCAGAGAATCCTCGATAAAGTCACCAGGATGGGAATAAAACACTTGCTGTGGCCACCACAGCTACGGCCATGGTCCTGCCCCACATGGCCTTGGGAGTTCTCAGCAGCCCCACTCCTCTCTCTTTTTGAGGAGAGTTTTGAATCAGACTAAAGAATCTCATGGCTGTTTGTTAAACTCTACTTGTCTCATAAATAGAATTGATCCTGAAGAGTTGGTTGAGAGGAAAGTAATCTGATTTACAGTTATTGATCCCTTCCAGCAAAAGTCTTTCTCATCCTGTAAAGCCAAGCAGGGGCAAATATTGGGAGAGACAATGAATTTAATGCCTGGGTTTATTTGATGTAGGATATTCATACACACAGATGTTTGTAGGCTTAAGCCCCATTCTAGCTACAGTTATAAATATTTATCTGAGCGGTGTCAGTGAAAGCAATGTGATTTCTAATGTGTATATATATATTGGTACCTGAGTGTAAAGATGGGTCTTGATCCTGAAAAGAGCTGGGCATGAGATTGGCTCTGTACGACGTAAGTGGCTCCATTTTCTTGATTAAACTGTATTGTGCAGCAAATGCGTATGAAAATCTTTGCCAGATTAATGCCCAAGTTGACAGATCCATGAAACATTACAGGAAAAGATAATTAAATATACAAACTGAAAAAAACCCATATTATTTAATACTTCTTTTCTAATATTCTCTGGTTTCAGTAAATGTAGATAATTTTTTAAACAAGGCTAATGAAGATAGTTTCTTTTTCAACACAGGCCTTTCTCAACTTTGGATATTGTCCACCAGACCGAAGAAAAGTAAATATCTTTTGGATATTTGTGTTCTTATTGATCTGGGTAGGGATTGATAATTGCTGTGGGGAAAAATCATCTCCAGCGGTGCTTCAGAAACTAAATATGATTTTCATAATCTGCAAAATCAGTGTGCTATTTTTTTTATCAGACCCCAAAGGTTCACTACAGATTGTGAGATTTAATGATTGCTTAATGTGTATGGTACTTTCTCCATTATGCAGTTTCTTTTGGAGCATTGCAGAAGAGGAGTGAGTAAGCAGTTCCTCATCCCTCTTCAATGGAGATGCGCCTGATAGTGATCACCTTTCATTGGAGACTTCTTTCTGTCATCCCACAGTCCCTATTCCATCAGTAGGCTTCTGCCTGTGCCTGGTCTCCTTATTCAGAGGATTGACTGAAAGACATGATGAAAACAAGCGGCGTTGTTTTCTAAGTTATTTAGTTGGGTTCTAGTAAAGTAAAGCAACAGAACCCAGCAACTCTAAATGGAGCTGAGACACATGTGTGACTGGCTTAGGAAAACAGCAGTTATTCCTGACAAAACAAGATAATAAATATAATAAATACAGGAGCCAGTTTTCTTGATCACTGGGAAGCTATAGATCTCTGTGTGGGTTTTGTTTGGTATCTTATCTGTAAGAGTTTGCCTCTTACTGAAATGCCACCTCATGGGGCAGACAGATTATCTATCCCCTGTGCTTCCTGCTACTGCTCCAGGCATTACGTGTCCCCCAGGCTGTGGTGGTTTCCAGATGTTATAAAGCTCGGGCTGCACTGCTGGGATGTGGCACGCACCGCTCCAGGCTGCTTTGCCACAGCAGTGTCCAGACACCCGTGCTTGGTCTGTATGCCAGTTATAGATGCTTTAGAAATGGGAATATACTGGTCAACTTAATTTCATTAGCTTACTTGGTGACTGGAAGACAGCTGTTATTTTTATATGTGATTAGTATAATTATCCGACCACTTATAGCAATTTTTTAGCTAGTGCCTTTGTTTCCTTAAAATGCAGAATAAGGAATGCATTAAAATCTATTACTGTGTAACTGTGAGCCACACATATATATTTTTTTATTATTTTTCCTTGTAAGAAGGACTGGTTTGAAGGGCGGGCACTCAGCAGGGGAAAGCACCCGGGTGTGAGGGAGAGCAGAAGCTGCAGGTGTGCTCCAGGTGAGGGCGTCTGCTGGCCTCAGGTGAGCAAAGGCTTCCCACCGTGAACTGAAACCTGCGCAAACCAGGAAACAAAAAGAAATATTCAAGCTGTCCACGTTGGAGACTGCTAAGGAAACTGGCACGTCAGCTTGGTTAATCATTACCAAGACAAACTTTACAGATGTTCACTGCTCATCACATGACAGGACCCCATCTGAGATAAGAAAACACCCATCCCAAGCTATAAGAGATGAGAAGCCTCCCCTGCTTCGGTGTTTTGACTTCATCATTTTGCTGTGGGAGAAGAGGCTCCACACTCCCCTGTTGTTCCCGGAACGCAGCCCAGCCCAGCCCAGCTGTTGTGTTGCTTTCCTGTTCCGAAGAGGAAGTGAGAAATTCCCTCCACGTGTTCTCCTGCACTTGGATACTCAGGTTTGACTCCAGGAGTTGCCTGTAACGAGCTCTCAGTGGGGCTTGGAGAGGAGCTGTGCTGGGAGTTGTTTCATTTTGTGCCAAAGGAGGAGGGGGAGAAGAAATCCTGCAAAAAGCTAAAATGTTGATGATGCAAAAATTTGTCTAAGGGAAAACCTAAAGAAAAGCAGAAGCAGAGGAAGGCACAAGGAAACAGGATGGGAAACTTTTGTCAGAAGCACTGTGCCTTTTTGGAGCCCTTTGTCAAGTGCTTATTCTCGGGGAGAGACGGTGAGCAGGATGAGAAAGTCGGACAAGTCTTTGCCAACCCTGCTGCGGTAAGGTATGACTTCCAGCCAGGACAGAAAGACAGAGAGAAGAAGATAAAAGAGAAACCTTTACCTCCACTGCCTGAGCAGCATCTGGTGAATATTTGCAAATTTGTGGCACTCTTTGACTACAAGGCTCGCACTGAGGAGGACTTGAGCTTCCGAGCTGGGGATAAGCTTGAAGTGCTGAATGCATCCCACGAGGGCTGGTGGTACGCTAGGCTCCTCCTGCCAACGGGGTCAGTCTGTCCTGGCCGCAAGCTCCAGGGCTACATCCCTGCCAACTACATAGCTGCTGACCAGAGCATTGAAGCTGAGCCGTGAGTAACCCACAAAACACACACTGCAGTCTCTTTTCAGTTAGCATAAATGGGTTTGGGTAGTAGTACCCTGCCACACTCAAGCTCCAGTGGTCCTACCAGTCATAGTGCTAGTTGGTGCGTGCAAGGAAAAGACACTATGGTCACAAGAAAATCAATTGCAAAAGGCAGCGTCTTGAGGGTTTTGGTTTTGGTTTAAATCAGTTCCCTCCCTGATATACCCTAATCACCTGTTTAAGAAGCGTCTGGGAATATCACGTTGGTTACCACTGTGATGGTTTGTTATTTTCATTTGTATAACAGTAAGCGTGTGTCAGATGCTTCCCAGAGAGTGAAAAGATATGACCCCTGCCCCAAACAGCGTTCAGCCTAACCAGCTGCAGTTATAAATTAATCAGAGTTTCAGAAAGCTAACTTTACATCTTCTTAAAAATGATGGATGAGTCTCGAACAGATAAGTTTGTTTATGGTTTCCTCTACATTATTTGTTTCTTCTTTGGAAGCAAATCTCTACTCTCAGGACAAACTTAACTGGAGTAAGTACTGAGAAGGGCAAAAGAGTGGATACAGCAACAGAATACAAATGGAATTTGTTAAACTTTCACAGAGTTTAATTATGCAGCCCGTGTTTTTCTACCCCTTCAAAACATGTCCAATCTTATTTAATATTCTGAACTAAAGCAGAAATCACACAAAATCAGTTACTTGTCTCCCTAGTGAGGATGAGTAAGGTCTGAGTCAGCCTCGGATGCGGAGTTACTTATGTGTGTTGCAGTTAGAGGCAGCGTTTGCTGAAATAGGTCTGACTGCAGTTCCAGAGGTATGTTTTGACCAAAATTATCACTGTGGAAAGAGAGAGCAGGAATGGTATTCATTATTAGTCTCAGAATTAATGATGACTTTAGAGGGATGATGTTGCAGCTTTTTAGTTAAATCTCATTTGGACCTGAAACATCATCTCCGATCTGATTTGCCCACCGTACTGCCAAGGGCTAGGAAAATTGGCTCAGATATGATTATGCCAGTCTTTTATCAGCTGTAGGATTTGTGCTAGATGCATCTTAGGGCAACTGTAAGATTCCTCTCTAACCCGAAGACCTTAATTTCCAGAGTCTGACCAGCTGTTTCTGTTTCTGTATTCAGGCAGACAACCCTTTCAATGGTCATGTTCAAAAGAATTCTTCCAATTGCAGAAATTAATCTGCAGGGAAGGCATTTTCTGAACCACTAGAGAAATGGTGGTAGGCTCTAATTCAACTCAGCTTGGCCTTTGCTCTCTTTCAAGAACTAGTTTTATTACAAGTCATTGCAAGTCATCTAAGATTTCTGCTTGCTGTTAATACTTTGAAAGTAATTTTGCTCAGTTATACAACAAAGTCTCAGCTCTTAAGGTCCCTTTTATCTTTCTATGCCTTCAGCATCAAATACGGAGTTAACTTTGCCAAAGTGCACTGTTGCATAACCCCTGTTTTTTCTTGTTACAGAATCAATTTTATTTTACTTTTTATATACCTTTCTTCCTTTGTTAATAAAGACCAAGTTTTGGCAAAAGATTTTTCTTTATAGATTGGTAACAGAAGAGGAAATGGAGAGATTTTACAGCTCAGATGAAGTCATTCCTCCAAAATGTTTGACAAGTTTTTAGTTTCGTACTAAAACTTACCTGGCTAAACATGTTGTCTTTCCTCAGATTTTCCTTCTATGTCAGGTGGCTATGTCAGATAGAGACCTTCAAAAAAGTACGTACTTAAGGTTGTCGTCAGGCCACACAGATATCCTGTTGTATAACAACAGATTAACTCAGGTTGCAAAGGACCTCTGAAGGACATTTGAACCAGTGATCCCAACCCTAACATGGCCAAGATAAAGTTATACCCATTTGCTTAGGGCCATTTCCCATTAAGCTTTTCACCCTCATGGTGAGGATTTTTTTCCCTTGTATCCAATTGGAATATTCCTTGCTACAGTCTCTGCCAAGACTTCCCTTTCACCATCTTTCAATTTTAATTTTAATTAGTACTCTTCTTTGGTGTTGGCCAATTGCTCATGGCCATGATATAGACATTTCAGGAAATAGGAAAAGTTTTTATTGCATCCTTCCATCACTTACACCAGTACTTCACATTCTGGAACTGACAAAGAATGGAAGACTTACAATCTCTACTACATGTTCACCTGCTAAAATGCATATATACCACGCATTTGCAGTGTGTTGTTTATGCTTTGCCAGGCACAGCTCACCAACAGCCTTTGAACTAATTGAAGGGACATTCCCTAGCACCAGCTAGCTTCTGTGTGTCTACAGAGACAGTGGGAATTTTAGCTTATTTCTGGACTGGTCTCCATCTTATTAAATCAAGAGAAGCTGTCTAAGCTGTTCTGGGAAACAGATTTGATTCATGGTATGACTCTTAGGCAGCTTGGGAAGAAAATCAAACTGCCCATATTCTTTAGCAGCTGATTTCAGTGTGATTCTACATATATTTTTTTAAAAAAAATTACATTCATATGCATGCATGGATACTCCATAAATTCACTTAAATAAAGGGACAGAGGGACATGAAATATTCTATACGTCATGGAATGACTTAGAGGTGACAGGGACACTGTAAGTTTAGCCAATATATGCTTGAAAGATGCATGCAGAGCAGTCAAATTTCTTTTGCTAATTATTTCAGTTTTGCCTGTAGCCTTCAAGATTATTAACAACAAAATATATCTGGGCCTTTTTTTATCAACATTTTGACGTGGTCTGTATTGCTGAACCAGTTAGAGTTCGGGAAGTCCACCTGGATCTGTGTTGTCTGTTCTGGCAGATGATAATGCCATGTAATTGCTTGCTCTCTACAAGTGCTGCAGCAGACCATTTTGTCTCCTCGCTGAAGTGTCTCTGAAATTTTTCACGGCGAAGGGCTTTTTTGAACTGTTCCTTCGTAAGAAAGAGAATGAAGTAAAGTAAGAAGGAAAATGAGAAACTTTTCTTCCTTGTCCTCATTTAGATAACCGTTTTCCTTATTGCAAGTCTCTTTGACTCCATCCAATATGACTGAGGTAGTGCTGATAAGGGGGATCAATAACTGGATGAAAGGGCAGAAAGGATATGCAATATCTCCAGTCTGGGGAAAACAAAAATTAAATACTATTTATAACAAAGGGAATTTTTGTGTATCCTTGGCTATCAGAATGTTTAAGCAGAACTGAGAAAGAATGGAATTTCTTTACTGTGTTACTTTCCTCAGACCAAAGTTTATTGGTAGAAATTGTACGCTAAAATTGAAGAGAGACTTTTTTTATATTATATTTTATTAACATAGTTATATTTATATTATATAATACAAGTAACTTATACCAACAGTCAAATACTTTGCATTTCTGCATGATATCTCAAAAAAGGTTTCTCTTGCTTCCTTCATTTGGCTTGAGTGATGCCTTCCAGTGTGAATGACTTGGATGAAATCAGTAACATTCTGTGTGAATAGAAGGGGAAAAAATGGTAAATCCATGGCTTGGTTTCTGCCTGCTGCGGCAGCGTAGTCTAAATGTGTACTGCAAAAGATTAAATATGTTGAAGAAATGCACACTTGCTACCATGTTGGCTGTTTTGGACAGACAGAGGAAACAAGGCCCTTCATTTTTATATTTACCAGTAAAGCATCTTCTTATTGCTGATCTTTTCTAGCACCTGCAGTACTCCTTGTGTAATAACAACCTGTCAGGGTGGAGGGATTGTGAAGGGATTGTCCCCAGTGTCTCTGGAGGCAGGTGTGTGCTCCTGGCCCATCCTGGGACAAGGGTGGGACAAGGCAGCCGGGGAGGGGAACAATTTGTCTAGCAAACTGTAGTTGTGCAGTGAACTTTCACTTCATGAGGAAATAAATCTGTTGCTGTAAAAATGTTATTTTACTTAATATCTGACCAAAAGCAGATGCAGACTACCATAATGATAAATTAGCAACTGTAAGAGCACTTGGTGCTTTTCTTCTCTCTGCATCACAGGCAGCAGTCAAAACCATGAGTCAGACCAATTTTTCATTTCTAAGGAAGTTTGAACGAGGTTGTATCTGCTGCATCCCATGCCTTTGGAATGCTCTTCTTTCTGGGTTTAGACACATAACATGTAGGAAAAGGAAAGCAAAGAATGCATAATTTAGCTTGCATATCCAGCAAAGGATGATCAGAAAGAACAATTCCACTAACGCCAAAATCTGAATTGAAAGATACAAATTTCCTTGGCCAGGAGTGTGACCTTCCTGTCTCTGTGCTCTTTCTGTGTCTGTTATTCTGCGCTATAAACAGGAACCATAGTAACGCATTCACCTGCCCTTATTTTATTACTGCCTGTTGTTTTAACTAAACAAGGAAGCCACATAGTGTAAATTGTTATGGACAACAAATACAGCCCAGCTGTACAATTAATTTTAATGAAGCAAACATTAAAAAATAAATCCTCACTGTTGGAGTGACATGAATTCTTTTTTTCTAGAGGAAAGGTGGAGTGTAGTTAAAGGGGGCTCTCGCCTGCCATCCTGATGGGCCTCTTGGCTGTTCATTGAAAGTCAACTTCATTCCATATGTTCATGCCAACATTATTGACACAAGGCTGCTGTGCTGAGGGAAGTAAATCCACACAAATTCCTAGCAGATTAGGTCAAGGAAGATCACAGCAATTACTTTTAACTTTTGCCAGTTTCAGAAACATTCCTTATTTCAGAGAGATTTCTTATGTAGGTATTTCCCAGCTGGTGGAAACCGAGCCCCAGACCTAATCAATGAAACCTCACCAGTCAATTCCACAATGAGCTTTTTAAACAACCCTTTGAAAGCAGAAGTGACTTGTAGGTTATTTTTGTCAATCTCCATAATTCCTTCACCTTCTGTGACCTGACTCAGCTTTAACTATTTCATACATTGACTGAATCTGAGTTACTGTACATGAACAATAAAGCCTTCCCTGGGCTGACCTGTTTCAGACTTGCTGCAAAGTCAGGCTTATGGGGTTTCTTTGGTTCATGTGGGTCATTTTCCAAAGTGGTATTTAAAGCCAAAATGTCTAGAGACTCTTTTTAAAGCGAAACCTTAGATTCTGCTGAACACCTCAGAAAACTGAATGTAATCTGCTGTGGTTTCTGTGCACTCTCACTCTATCTCATAATTCCTGTCTATTACAGTACAAACTCCTTAGGACACCACCAGAATCATCAGTAACCCTTGTACCAAAGTGAACTTGTAAAAGCTGTTCATTGCTGACACGACTACACAAAGTAATAGCAGTTTGTTCTCACATTCTTGGAACCTGATACGTTAAATACGAAAGCTATTCTCCTACAGGTTTTGGTGGAAAAGGTTTCTTTATCCCCAAAATACTTATTTATTATAAATCATTGAAATGGCTGTATGTGAACTCATTTGAAATTCCATCTTTTCTTTCATTGGATATGCTTTATGTGTGTGCTTTTGTGTGTGCATGCATGTGTACACACACACACAGAGCATAGAGGATTTATGACTGATACTTTTAAGACCACGTAAAACAGCCCTGTGAGACAAGGTGTGTATTGCAAAGGCAGAAGATCACGCTTTTGATGTTTTTTGAGCTTGTGTTCATAGCATCTAAAGTACCCAAAGTTTGGAACTGCCATGTGGGTTTTGGAGTGCCTCTCTTGAACTGAAATGATTGAATACTACAAAAAGACTACGAATTTAATCACTTAACTTCTTTAGTTGTCGTTGAGCATTCCAGTGCTGTCTTCAAGGACGTCTCAAACTTTGTCTTCATTTCTGCTCATTTCCTTAAATATGCAAAGATACACTGAACACAAAAGGAGATGGTTCACAGAACTGTGAAATGTCAGATTTTTTCAAGTGCCAGCAGTGTTTACACATCCACGTGTATACCCAGGTCCAGAAAATGTGTGTCTCTGCTCTGAAAGGTGGAAGGAATTATGGCATTGTAGATGAGCAGTTCACGCAAACTTGTCTAATTTAGGTCACCTATTTTCTGGCAATGTGGTTTTCTAAATATACAACATTGTCTATTCAAATTCTGAAAAAGGAAGAATTCCAACCTTGTCTTTATTTGAAATTACTGTGTTCGTTATACATTATAGTCATTACATACTAGTTTCCATTACCCTGTTGTGAAAGATTTGACAATTAATCATATGAAGGCCAGAAACAATATAGTTAAAACCTGCAAACATAGCCAGTTAGCTTTTCTTACAGCACTGTGAAACCCAGGTGGCCTTTACAGTGCCTTTTAGAAAAACAAAGACCATATACTGGTTGGAATAATTCAATAGTGCTGTCTGATGTTTTTTCTTCAGACTCAGTAGGAATAAGCGCTGTGCGTGCTAGCCTAGATTAGTTGGTTCTGAGCAATGTTGTTGGCAAAAACATTCACCAGGTATTGTACAATGGTTACTGTTTCCTCAATAGTTTTCTTTGATGGCTCTCTGCGCAGCACAATACAGAGCTGTGCAGAGCTGAGTGATTTCTGAGCAGATTTAGAACTGAAAAATAGTAACCAACAGATCAGCCGGGCTAAGAAGTACTAAAGCTGGGCTGATTTTAAACAAACTGGGTCAGGTATCTCTGTGAAGAACTATTTTGTAACATGTAAAAACCACCGTTGGTTATAGAAGACTTTCGGGCTTTCTTTGTGTAGGATCATATCTGTACTGAAGAGACTAAGTCCTAAAAATATAAGAGATGCCCTAAGAGGTCAAACCAATGGCTCCTCTAGCCCCATTATTCTGTTTCAGAAAGGATTTTATGAAAAGTGCATGGGCCCATACACTTTCTTTGATCTTGTCCCTTTGTACTTCACCAGAGGCTGGAATTGTTGTATAAGCAGTGTCAGAGGGTGCATCGCTGCTATGTCTAATTACAGACCTATTGTCAAGTCTGTTTAGCAAAATCATAGGTGCTGACACTGCACAATTCTTTATGTCTGTAGGCAAAGACCAAGCTATTGGGAAAAAACATAAACCGAAACCCACAAAAAACCCTCTCATCTCTGCAAAAAGTTTTATATTCTTAAACAAGTGTTTGGGTATTTTTCCCGGATTGGTGATTCCTTAGTCATAAGTGACTAAAAAAACCCCACACTCAAAATAAAAAGGCACTAACGGAAATATTAGCATTGCACAGGTCCCTGTGAAATTCAGGTACCCACCCCTTCTTTACAGAGCACACCTGTCTGCCCCATCTGCCCTAATGCCCCGAGTCAGCTGAGGCTGCAGACATCAGTGACTTTACCCTCACAGATTTACCCATCAATTCATTTTGCTTCCTATCAAAGATGCAGAACTAAACCCAGGATATGTCCTGTTATTATCATGTGCATTAACTTGCATAAATACAGGCTGGGCAGATAATGGATTGAGAGCAGCCCTGAGGAGAATGACTTGGGGGTGTTGGTGGATGAGAAGCTCAACACAACCCAGCAATGTGCACTCGCAGCCCAGAAAGCCAACTGTATCCTCGTCCGCATCAAAAGAAGCGCAGCCAGCAGGTGGAGGGAGGTGATTCTGCCCCTTTACTCCACTCTTGTGAGACCCCACCTGCCATACTGCATCCAAGGGCCCCCAACATAATAAGGACACAGACCTGTTGGAGTGAGTCCAGAGGAGGGCCACAAAGATGATCAGAGGGCTGGAGCACCTCTCCTGTGAAGAAGCCTCCCTCCGGCTGAGAGTTGGGGTTGTTCAGCCTGGAGAAGAGAAGGCTCCGGGGAGACCTTACAGCAGCCTGCCAGAATTTGAAGGGCACCTAAAAGAAAGCTGGAGAGGGACTTTTTACAAGGGCGTGTAGTGGTGGGATGAGGGGTAATGGCTTCAAACTGGAAGATGGTAGATTTAGATTGGATATCAGGAAGAAATTCTTTACTGTGGGGGTGGTGAGGCACTGGAACAGGTTGCCCAGGGAGGTTGTGGCTGCCCCATCCCTGGAAGTGTTCAAGGCCAGGCTGGATGGGGCTTTGAGCAGCCTGGTCTAGTGGATGTCCCTGTGCATGGCAGGGGAGTTGGAATGAGATGATTTTTAAGGTCCCTTCTAACCCAAATCGTTCCATGATTCTATGATCTTCCTTTTAAGACTACTGATCTTTTCAGTTAGTGGAAGTCTCTGTAAGGGTATATGGAAGGAGTCTTCACGCCTATAAGGGTATGTGGTGAAAGGAGCCATATACAAGAACGTGCAGAGGCAAACCTGAAGGACACGTGAGAAGGGAGGTGGTGATGAGGACAAGCTTGCTCAGTCATGCTCACTGATAAGGGTATGCAGGGTGAGGGAATGTTTCTTTTTCAGGAAGATTATCTGAGGACCTTGCCAGTAAGGAAAAGGAGGGAGACAAACACACAGAGGCACCAGACCTGACTGATTAATGTCAACAAAGACGATAATCAGAAATAATCCTGGTCAGCTGCACTAATTGATGGGCTATCGAGAAATGACGGGCAAACTTGGACTTTGCAACTGGTAAGGATGCAAATCTGGGGTTCAGGATGTTGGGAGTGTGTGTGTCTGTGGGGCTATGTCAAATGGTGAAACAAGGTTTAGGGAAAAGGGATCAGGGAGGAAGAAAGAAGGGGTAGACAGAAAGGGGTATAAAAGGTGCTGTTCATGTGTAAAATGGGGCCAGTCAGTACATTTGTCTGGCTGATCCCTGTGCCTGGTCACCACACTGTGTCCTGTCTTCTCATTAAATCCTTTCTTGACTACCTCTCTGTGTAACCTCACCCTCTGTCCCACGTGTGAGTGCTGTAAGGACGAAGTGCCAGCTACTGGGGGGACTGGTGTGACTGGGTACTGGGCCAGCAACTGGAGGCAGAGGCGGGGTGTGGGTGCCCGTGGCCTGTGGTGTCAGCTGCTGGAGCGAGTGGGGTCTCAGTGCCAGCTGCTGGAGTGGGTGGTGGTCACGGCCACCAGCCACTGGGGTGTGGCGTGAAACCAGCTGCTGGGGGGACCGGTATGCATGGGGCGAGCATGGGTAAGAGGGACTGGGATAAGGGCAGGGTTGTTGGATGGAGAGACAGGCCGCGCTGGTATTTGGAGGGGGGATCCACAAATGTGTATGTGTTTGTGAATCCAGAGTGTGTGTGTGTGTCTGTGCCATCACTGGTGACCTTCCGGCTCTGACAGCCAAAGAGGAGGGGGAGGAGGAGAGGACTGTGCTTGTGTTTTATGTGAGTCCTGTGCATGGTTGCTGTTGAAGGCAGCGCCTTGTCTGTGGCAGTCTGCGTGACCAGTCGTGTCAGTATCCTCTCTGTGTGTCTCTGAGACACATGCTCAGCTTCACCGCTGGTTGAACCTGCAAATGGGAAAGTGGCAGCCACATCCCTCAGCATGGGGCAGAGACCCTGCGTCCCTGGGCTGGGCTCCAGCAACTGAGCAGGAGGTCCCTGCGCCATGGTGGCTGGAGGAGGTGGCTGCTCCTTAATCCCCTTAGTAGTCTCCTTTACCTCTACTTCAAAAAAGAGAGTCTTGGCTTTCTGTTCGTTTTATTGTACGCTTTTCCCAAACTCCTACAGGCTTATGAATGTTTGGAAGTGTGTATATATTCTTGGCCACTGACATGGATGAATCGGTATCATTTTTATCCATAGAAAGTCACATGATGTTTTTTGCTGTTCCAGAATGACAACTTCATTAGCTTGGAAATAATATTATTAGTTTTCTGAATACGTGCAAGGAAAGAAAAGAGAAAACGAGATCTTGTTCTTATTACAGAGCTAAAGTGTTTGAAAAATCACCCAGAAACTGCATTTGATGCTGACACACCTTTCTGACAGGGTGTTGTGATCTCTTAGGAAAGAAACCATTTGTGTGGGTCTTGGACTGATAATATACACACTGATACAGAGTTCAATGTGCTCCAGCTCTACTTCTGGAAGTCAGAGGTGTCTTTAGCGTGTCACCCTTCCCATCTGTCACCCTGAAAAGGTGACCCTGAAAACTGGGAGACCATTTGTTTAAGAAATTTTTACCCATGTGGAAGAACCATTCTGTCCTTTTGCTCGGGGTCACTGTGAGGTGCCAGACTGAACAGTTCCTTTCTGAGTCCCCCCAGGGCCAGAGCACCCTGGTTGTTCTCCACTGAAAGCTGACCTGAGAGATGGCACAAGTTTGCTCAGACTGCTGGCAACAGGCTGAGGAGGTGTGTGTCCAAGTGAATGTCCAAGAGACAGCTTTGCACAAAATGGATGGGGAGATCTGCTCTGCCACCAGTGTCCTATGCAGGCAAAGGAGGCTTTTTGTTTCCAAGGTTTTCTGTATTACTTCTGTATTGAGGTGAGTTTCCCTGTGAGAAAAGAAAATAATTTCTCGGGAATGATTTTCTCAAGAAAATCAATTGAGTGCTTTTGGAAGCTGTAATGGTTTAAGTGAAGGTATGATTGAACATTTTCTTGTCCCTTTGAGTTTCCCTTAATGTTAAATCAATTGATGTTATTAGTGTTCTCTGTACCATGTTAACATTAAGGCTACCTCAAGGTTTCAACTTTGTTCCTTGGTTGTTATGAATAGCAGAGTTATTGCTACTTATAGAGTATATTATGGCAGTATATCAGTACTTTTGTTCGTGTATGTGTTAACAAATGCATACAGGTACTAGCACTGATGCAAGATTTTACAGCACTATTTGGAAAACTCTGTGCAGCAGAAATAGGGTCTGAGGAACACATTTTAATTTTTTTTTTAAAAGAGGTGATTATATGTCTATATTTCACACTCAACATCCCAAAGCAGTGCCCATTAAATCCAATGGTAGCCTTTCATCAACTCCAAAGACAAGTTGTTTTAGAACAAGTTTTAAATGCAATGAAGTACTTATACAAGTACAAAACCAATACCAGGAACAAATTTTGATGATTGACTTTATTTTCTTAAATTGGAGAAATACTAGGGACTTACGTATCTAAAGCACCACAGAAAAAGTAATATGAAATCACATTCACCTACCATTTTTTTTCTCATATAGAAGAACTTCAGAGCAGATTAATTAATGCAGCATGCAGATGACCAATATTGTGGAAAATGAATGGAAAAGTTGAAATTAATTACGCCAATAGTGAAATGAGATTTATTTATGGAGATTGCCTCAAAGGAACTCTATCAGATTGTGATTTGGTTGCTGGTTTATTATCTTTTGTTCCTATTCTGTGGTGAAACTAGTATTGGGTGAGCTGTGCTAATTTACGGAGCTTGTGTGCTTGGCCTTGTAATACTACAGGAGAAGTAGTCCCTACAGGAGTAATAGTCTCTTCCCAGTCATTACCAGCGGGGGTGCCAGAGTAGCCAAAGGTGCAATGGTTTGTCATCCTGAATCAGACTCCCAGCAAATTAATTTCCATGTTTCCAGCACAGTCAGCTGCTATTATCAACTATTAATGTAGTATTATGCACAATCCCTTACAACAGAATCACATGACAGTACAGTTATGGCCTGCTGAAATACTTACTAAAAAGGTTTATACACAACATGTCATGGATTTTTTAGACTAGTGCCCAAGTCATCTTTGTGTTTACATTTAGACAGACAGTAAATTTGTTCTAGACTGTAAGAGGAAATGCCTGCCTTTGCGGTGGGTATTATCACACTTACTCACTGTTGAATTTTACCTTATCCAAACAATCCCACACAGTTACTTACTGTAAAAGTCCCTAAAGCCATGGCAGGCCCTTTCTTGAGGGCACAGTTTATTATTTCTAACAAAACCAATGGGGTAACACAAAACAAAGATAATTCTTAGACCAAAACAGACTTCAGAGGCTTAGAGTCCTTTTTGACACCTCTGCTGCCCTCTTCTCGTGTGTTTTCATCTCCTGCAGTTTCTTCAGCTGGGCTTCCCCCATGATTTCTTAGTGTAACCTGGGGCTCCTTTTGGGTCTCAGGTATACACAAAGTCAGTGTGCCTGGGTAGGTGGGAGTTTCACGCGTGTGCTATGGTTACACTGCAGTCATTGGGATTGTGTGGAGTAAGCTACTGTACTGTTACTGTACTGTATCAGTGTTAGAATCGAGTTTTCAGTGAGTACTAAAATTAAAACCACTTTCTTTAAAGACACTATGCAATATAAGTGTGGCAAATCTGGTTCTTGAGTCTACAAGTACAAAGATTTTTTTTTCTGGCAATAACCTGCAATTTCCCATCTTGCTAAAAAGACATGGTAGCAAAGGTTCTGCTTAATTTTAGTGGTAGCTCATGTAGTTCAGTCCCAAAAGGATTACCTTTGTTGTAACTGTGATATGTGTGTTCTCCAAATTACTATGCAGATTGTGTATTCCAGCAAAATAGTAACAAGAGTATGTTAGAGACATAGGTTTAAATCGCATTATTTTAACTGAAGATCCCCTGTTTCGTGGATGAATGTATTACTTGTGTCCTAGTGCTCATGGTCATGATCGAGTAAGTATGGGAAGAGGGAAAGGAAAAATGGCTCCCTTTTCCTGAAAGATAGATGCAGTGATGTTTCTGAAGAGTCCTTCATTTTAGTTTTGTATCAAATCAAAATATTTAACATGGGCTGAAAAAAAATGAAGGGATTTGCTTGGTTGTATTTTATTTTCAGATAACTTAATCCTTTCTGAACAAAATTGAAAGAAAAAATTGCTTATATTTTGATGGAAACTCCATTTGAAAGCAGAAATAAAAAAACATTTAAATTTGAAAAATTTTCACATTGAATACCTTCACAAGTTAAGCTATAAAATGTTTAGAAAATATATGGAGAAGTATAACTTAATTTTCTTTTCCTTTTTTTTGCTTCTATGTCTCTTTCTTTATCACCTCTTACATTCTGCCATCTCACGAATAAAACTCTCTCAAGTCTAACATAAATTTAGTATTTATGGAAAAATGCCAACCAATCAGCTGTAATCCGTTGACAAGAACATTAGCAAAATGTTATCCAAAAGCCAAGAGCAAAATGGGACCTGTTATTTTCCAAAACTGTGTATTTCACATTCTAATGGTTATTTAAAGAAAAGTCACGCTGTTGATCTCGAAATGTGGAAAATACAGTGGAACTCAGAGTGTGTTGCTACAGACAGACTGTCACTTTGAAACATACAGGCAGACTTCTACATACCTACATAACATAAACTAATGCTGCTCTGTCATTTCGATAGATCTCTGCTGCTTACATAGTGTAGGAATGAGACTAGTTTTTCACAACTATTCACGTGTTCTCTGTTTTGCCCCGTGGAAAGAAACCTAGACTTATTCTATTCTGCATTTCACTGGGGAAAGACTCAAAAGCTCTGGGTCCCACACACAGCGCATACGGACAGTCTTCGTTTTAGTTTGTGGTAAGTTATTCAACAACAAGGATCTGAGCAATACCCATGACTCAGATCTTGACGTATGAAGCAAATGCATTGTGGTTGCAAAAGGTGAAGTGTGCTAACCTATATAACCCTCCCTGAAAACCTGAATTTTTAGTTTCCCTTGGAGGAAACCAGTTTCTGATTATGGTAAATAAGTAATCAGAACTGAGCTGTGTCACTATATGTATACATTTTAAATGATTTTTTTGTTTCAAATACTGCTCGAGTCAGGTACTTTCTGCAGTGTGTTAAGATTTTAACTGATCGTAACTGATTGTCTGACTCACTGGCTGCTGATGGTACTTTGGTGAGTAAGGTTTAGAGCCGTACATTTAGTGGCGACCTTGAGTCAATAAATATATGACGAAAATGAGCGTTGAAGTATTCTCTTGGCAAGTACAAAAGCGAGTGGTGTGATGAACTAAGAATGGGAAAGGGAAAAGATCTGCAGAGAGCAATCCTTACAGTGGGAGTTAGTCTGCGAAATGAGTTCAAGAGATAGTCTGTGAAATTGTTTCCCCAAGTGGGACTGAAATCGCTGCCAAAGACACATGCCCTGCGGGAGCAGGATAAGCTGCAAACCAGCGTTTGCTGAGCAGGTGCTGCAGCTCAGGCAGCAGCAGGTTATAGCCCTTGGGCAATAAATGCAGTCCTCAGTTTTGCCTTGTCTTTATTTTCTTTTCATTGTTGCCTGTTTGCTTTGACTTTCTCCCTTCTCTCCCCCCATCTGCTTGATAATATTCTACGGTCCTATCTGCTTTGAATTTTTACTTTCCTGTTTTCTCCCTCCCTCCTGCAGTGTCTTATGCATTCTGTTATCATTAACTTTAAATTCCTTCCTCTTAAATTTTGTCCTTGTCCCATTCATCCGTCAGTATCTGAAAATAAATGAGATAGACAGCATTAAAAACAACCCCAGGCACGCCTGTAGAAGGAAGTATGGAGGAAGGGGTCTGTTTCCAAAGCACCTGGAACATGATCTTATGTTTTCCAGCCTGTTTTTGCAGCGGAGAAACATCACAGAAAGGGACTAAGGTAGTAAGGCATTATTAGAAGCATTTTCTCATGCTTATAGAATAGCCCTAGAGTAATCCTGGACCTTTCACTGTTTAGATTCTTGTGCCGTATCTGGGAAGGCTTGTGGTTTTGAAAATGTTCGTGAAAGGAATCGAGTTTTCATCCTCAAGGCTTTATTATTTTTTTTTTTCCCCAAAGCTGTTGTCGGATTCACTGTAGACTATAAAGGGAAAATTGAAGCAGCCAGTGCTCATCTCCCACGCTCTCCTTCACGCGTGCAGTTCATCATTTGTAAAGCACATCTGTTTCTTAACTGTGTTATATCTGGAAGGCTTTCATCTTTGCAGTGATATTTCCTAATTTCTTGAAATGTCAGCTCTTGGAGAAATGATATTACTTCATTAGTCTTATAATTAAGGCAGACTAATATTTTCTATCATAAGAGCTTGTTTAGTTGCTTATAATTTCTCCAGGCTTTACCGTATTGGATGTGAATTTTCCAGGGTTGATACCAGTCATAGGCTGCCTCTTTTTCTCCCCGAAAGCATAAAAAGTGGCTCAGAACAATACAAAAAATCCTTTGCGGATGTACTTTGGAGGAAGGGCTTGCTATTTTGCAGGGGAGATTGCTATATTAAAAATGTGTGCTTTTTTGCTATCTGAGAAAAATTAGCTTCAAACTAACCAAGCCTATGAAAATAAAATTGCACTTTATATGTGGTAACTGAACAGAGTCATTAGAATATGACAGCTGCATTCTATGTTTTTGATATTTGGGGAAAACCCAGCAAGTGCTTGGAGCCTTCCCCTCAGCGCAGCGAGGACGTGCTGGTGGTGCCCTTGGTAAACTTCTGTCACTGCTTCTGCGCTGATGTTTACCCACAGCAGACTGCAAACCTGGCATGGATTAAAAGCTGGCTCAGCAGCCCTCTTTGTCCCGCATGGATGACGGCAGCGAAGAGTGGCGCAGGCAAGCCTGTTCAGGTTTCCATGTGCTGAGTAAGGGCAGCGATCACAGGATGGTCATATGATGAAAGCAACTGAGTAAGACCCTGGAGGGTCTCTCTCTCGCTCACTCTCTTTAGCTTTCCATGCATCTCTCCTTGTCTTCTGTGACACAGAAGCTAGCAGCTATTGCTCTCTGAATAAACTACTACATACTGTGCGATGCTACATTCCCTGAAAGGCAGGCCCTAGACATTTCAAATTGGACACCCAAAATTAGTAGAAAATGCTTATAATAATGCCTTACTACCTTAGTCCCTTTCTGTGATGTTTCTCCACTGCAAAAAATATTGTACAAGCAAAAGTGCCACAAAAAGAAATTAATGAATGTTTGTGAAGCATTTGGATGTTATAGTCATGAACACTATAATAGAAGCTGCTAGGAAATCAGCCATTAATGTAATTTTATGACTTGTATTGAGAGCAGAGACTAAACAATGTGCAGTAAATAAACTCCATTTACTCAATGACAAAACAAAATAGAGGCTAACTATTCAGTGAGCAGCATTCATATTAACACTGTAGGAAGCAGGAGATGTAGCCATGTAATTAGAGATTCTATCATACTGGATTTTCCTGAAAATGGCTGAGTGGATGCCATGAAAGCAATATTAATATTGCCATCTCCTAGCTTTGGGGGTTCTTGACTTTGCAGCTACAGCTTTCGGTGACTGTAGGTTTTGAGGCATTTAAAATGTAAGATTTATATACTGTTGAAGCTTTTCTTTATTTGTTTTAGCTATTGCACAAGCTTTCTGCATTGCAGAAGAAACTGGGATATATTTGGTTCGCATATATATACAGTATCTATTTTTCTTTGTCCTCACCTTTGCTCTAATTGCAGTAATTCTTTGCTCTTCTTAGTCTGGAAAATCTTCTATTTTCCTCATAGTTTAGCAGTACAGACACAGCTAACACAATCCAGTTAATCTACTGGAGGGCCAGCTAATCTGTTTGTCATCATAATTTCTTCCATAATTGAGAGTTCTGGTTGGGAACTACAGGAATTGCAACAAATCCTCCCAGCTGCTGAGATTTAGCAGTCTCATGAGATTTACCCTAACATGAAAGGCTAAATCCCACTTGCAAGAACCTAGAAAAAATGAGAAGTGAGATGCCCTCATGCCACAAAGTGCTGATCCAAGATAGGATCATGATATCCATTGTAATGTCTTCATTGTTTTTGAAAATAAATTTCATGTGTCTGATTTCCTGCTATTTCTTCTGTTATGCCTCCACGCTCTTTGAACTACTTTGGTATGTAGTCCTTCTCAGCAATTTTTCTTTCTTTTCTTCCCCCCTCATTCCTATTGTAATGATCACGGTTTTTATATCTGGCTATACCTTACTGCTGACTCAGCTTTCAGTATTTTCCCTTTTAGTTGGGTGTTCACAAACTTCAGAGCATGTCACGGACCTCTGCCTTTAGTCTTATTTTACTTGCAGTGTCCTGCAACTTGAATGAGAAACTGAAATAATCCCCCTTCATCCCAGCTACAGCCAGTTATTAAAGCAGACTCAGTCATTTCAGATATGACGTTGTGGAGGTAATTCTGACTTTGCTCCTGTACATATTAAATCTAAGTAAGGGCAGAGGATAAAACCAGATATACAGTTAGCATTAGGGTTTGGTTTAGTTTTAGGGTGAAGAGGGTGACAAACCTATCGTAATGGTAGGACACAGGGTAATGGCCTCAAATTGAAAGAGTGTAGATTTAGATTGGATATCAGGAAGAAACTCTTTACTGTGAGGGTAAAAGTCGAGTCTACAGAAAAGTCGAGTCTACAGAAAGACATGTCTGCCAAGAAGTGTTTTGTCTAGCCCATGACTCGGGGACTTTGGCTAAGGCTCAGCATACGCCTTGCTTTAGAGCTAGGAGGTAGTGTGTTTGGGACTTAGGAGAGACTGAGCATAAAGCTACAGTGGAAGAGGGAAGCAGGGGACTGTATAAGGAATGGCAGGCCAACAAAAACATGTTTCCCCTATGAGCTTTTTCATCTGGACCATGGCTGGGAATCCTTTTGTTTGGGTTTAATTCTGGGTGTTGGGTAGAGTTAATTTCAGGAGAGAAACAGATCCTGTAGTTCCCAGATTAGTTGAGATCGTCTGTTAAATCTTCAATGTCTATCTCAAATGAGTGCATTGCACTGATGACAGTGACATGATCAGAAGGGGTATTACAGTCACGCGAGGGAATTGAATGTAAGGGAAGAATACACATTTTGCATACTCTTTTTTGGATGGGCATATTTGTGGGGTTTTTTTTGCTTTTCCACTGGGGTTTTATCTTCTTCTAGGCATGTTGCCAAGCACTGGAAACCCTGCCAGCGGTATAGCATTGCAGAACTTTGCCTCTCTATCTTTCTTTGCTTTAGTGATTCTGTCAGAGGCTATGCAGCATGCAATACCCTTAGCCCATGTTACCCTTCCTCTCTTCCACCTTCCAGATTAAAAGCTCCTGCCATATCTTCCTGCTATAAGAAAAAAAATTCAGAAGTAGAACTATTTTTGTTTTAGTGGATTTTTATGTAGCAAAGCACAGGGAGACACAAAGCAGAGACAGGTAAACGGGGCCTTGACATTTAGACAGAAATCAGGAATGCATTGCAACCTGGAGGACAGAGGACTTCTGAGCAAAGGCAGTGATGGAGACAAGTGAAACCATCAACTTCTGTTGAGCTTGTGACTCCATCCTGATTCAAATTGGGCTGAATGGGGAGGCAGGGGTGAGCATAGGTGACATGATCTCGGTTTCTTAAAAAATTTGCCCTTCAAGAATAACCACCAGCATTTATGTTGATAAAGGTACAAACTTTCCTTTGCTGGAAGAAAAGGATCAAAGGATAGGAGTAGAAGGGTCAGCAATGATACTGCCACAGTTCGGGAACATCCCGTGATAAAGCCTGCTCTGATACGTGTGTCCATCAGCTGTTGAGTCTGTGGTCAAAAACGTGCCAGTGGAACTGATGACCAGTAGAGATGGGATCACTCTGAATAACCACAACAAACCCTACTGGTACTCTAGTATTGGGCATCATCTGTGCCACATAAGAACAGTGTTTGTTACGAATCTGCATGAAGGTCATCTTTTCTGTCCCCAAAGTCCTCCTGTATATGGTGGCCAGAAGTGACCTGGAAGTAGTGTGGAATTTTTAATGAAGGGATTCCTGAGAGCTATGAATGATGTTGGAATCAAGGGATTTTGAGGAAGCTGCTAGAAACAATCCCCAAAAAGCAGATCTGTTTCTCCACACTGAAAAGGGAGAAAGAGTGGGGTGTTGGATGCAGTGCTGGCCAAGAAAGCATGTTCCTGGTCTCACTGACAGAAGAGTCCTACTGCTGTGCTAACCAGACAGCTCCTGCTAGAAATGGAAATTTATGCCCAAATCTGAGTGCACTCGTCTGTGCCATACCTGGTAATCTGCTGATCCTGCATGGATAATTGTGACCCAAAGTGGTCTGGCTGTGAGCTGAAGCTCATAGTGAAATTGTGTATGAGCTGCTAATTCAACCTTCTCCTGGACTCTCTGGTGCCAATATAGCACAATGAAGTCAGAGAAAGTGCCAGTTAAGTAACTTGTGCAATGGATGGTGTTTTAGTCCTGTTTTTCCAAGTGTTCTGTTTCAAAACCTCCATCTAACGTTGAGCTATAAAACCCAAATAGATTTACTAAAAACTGGGTATTGTTTTGGTTTGACCTTCCTATCCCGCAGAACAACATCTCATGGTGAGCAATTACTTTGATTCATTATTACTCTTTAGAGTACTTTTTCCTCTGAAATACACACTTTTGGATGAAGTAAAATATTAAGCCTTTTGAAGCTGGAAATTCAAATAAACCTTCACGCTTTATAAAAGGAATTTAGACTTCCATTTATAATGGAAATGGTACTGTAAATTCAGATGTGCTTTTGACAAAAAAAGTGAATAAGAAATTAAATTGTTTGCTTTGAGGTTAAGGCGTTATTTTGTCACAACCCGTATTGCTTTTGGTACTGTATGATTATTATTGCAAACTCAATGACTTTGAACTAAGAATCCCATATTCAAATGCTATTAAAAGTAATTTTCATTATATTTTTCTGAAATGTTTTAATCAGATCATATAAAGTCAGGCAAATGAGGTAATATACACTATGTGTCCATGTTTCATTTTCCATAATAACTGCTTCAGTTACACTTACCTTGTCATATACTGTTGCTCTATCGTATTTTGCAAATCAGGATCTTTTCAACTGCTAAATTTATCTGGAGTCAGAAACTACATATTCCATATCCTCCATATAAACCTTAGCAGTAAATTCATATTGACTTAAATGCAGCTTTTCCAACCTAAGAAAAATAGACATAGAATTTGAAATATTTTGAAGTCAAAGGAACAGATACATATGCCTAAATACGATATACATTTATGTTGGGTTTTTTCCAAAACCATATTCTGTATTGTAGATGTGTTCTTACATACACAAGTGTAATACTGGTTTAAATTGTATCTCCCAAATAAGCCAACTATTTACTCTTGTTGCATACATTGTATTGTTGCTCATTTTTTCAGCTTTAGCAATATGAGCTACTAGCAATATATGTACAAATACTGGCTCATGTAAAGACTATACTTTTGATTATCCGGAACATAACATTCAATCTTGCTAATTGGAAGCTCTTTTGGATTTGGTACAAAATGAAATCCTTCTGAAAGGAGACACAAAATTAAACACCTTTTATATACTCTTATGAGAATCAGTCACTTTGGACATTACTAAGTGATATCTTATAATTCAAGGAGAAAAATATCAGTTAATTTTTTTCTCAGATCATGTAGTTTATTAGTTTTCAGATGTTATTCTCAGAGCAGTTGTATTTAGAAATTTCAGAAACGTTCTTACTCAGTTTCTAGGGTAGACAAATTTTCTTTGGGACTTGAATAGAGTTGAACTTGTACTCTGTCCTCTCATTCCTTTGATGAGAACCTCAGTCAAGGAGTTGAACATTTATTGATTACTTAGTTTTCTACAGTCTAATTAATGAATTAATTTAATTAATTAGTTGAATTAATTAGCCTGTTTGACTAATTAAAATTATTACTAACAAATTCCAGCTTTCTAATGAGATTCCTTTCCTTGCCAAATAAGTATTATTTTATCCAACTCATCTTCAAGTCAGAGGACAGGAATGCAGTCCAGAATATCTGGATTTCATTTTCTTTTGTTAATAAAGCATATTCAATGTAGGTCAGTGGTGTCTGCATTTGCCTCTTTTTATTTTCTCTTTATTCATACAAACTCATATTTCATTCCTCATGTTTGCTCAGCCAAGGTGTCACCCAATGTTCTCATTTATTTCCTCCATTTCTTCTGTTGATTTCAAGCCTTACAGGTACTAAAGCAGTTTGTTGATGACTCCTTCTGTACTTTTCCCTCGTAATTGACAGATCAAGTAGTTAGCTGAATAGGCAATCTGCTTGTTGTGCAATACCACAAGTGATTTATCTTAAAAGTTTGCATAATAGGTTTAGCTGTGATTAATTTAAAGGGAGTTCTATGAGGAAATGGCATATTTCTGATAACTATTTATCATCATTTGCTTCAAATGAGGGGTGGAGCTAATCTTGGAAAGAGCCTTGTATGTTTGTTGGATGGAAGCTGAATGCCGCCCCAGCTGAAAATGCTGACTCATCTCAGTTTTATTTGCATTTAATTTATGCTCAACACAAAGCTAAATAGTACCCTCAGAGGGGCAAACTAAAACTATTGCTTGAACAAGTCCTTGTAAGCTACAGGGTTTAGTGAGAGAGGAAAAATATGTTTTAAAAGGTGTAGATAGGAGTAGGTTGTTACAGAACAGGGGCGTTGAGATGTTTGCGGTGATTTGAGAGACATACTGGTTTTGTTCATCTAACAGCAGCAGAGCTGAAAAATTGCCAGTAACTCATTTGAGATATGACGTGGCAGTGGAATGGGGAAGGCTGCAGGGTGATTTCCCTCTTGGAATGTGAGAGCCCTTCTGCAGTTTCGGGGATCTTTCGCTTTTAGGATGTTGAGGTTTTAGCACATACCTGCACCTTTCCGTAGTTCAAGTGGCATCAATGGACTTGGCATCAATTTCTACCACAGCAGCCTTGGCAAAATTTCTTGGTGAATTTTTCCTGGGATAAGGCCAGGCTGTCACTTCTGAGTTCTCATTCCCTAGAAATCAGTAGGACTTTCCATCAGCAGTAAAATCCAGATTTCACTCAAATGTGTAAGCAATATTTTCTAGCAATAAATTTGTTGTGTAGTTCTTGTTGGCTTTTTTTCCCCATGCTATTGGAATTTAATTAGCATAGCACAGATTATCTTTTAGTAAATATGCAGCATGTTTATAAAAGCTAAATTATCTTCCTGGTATGTTTCACTGACTGGTAAAATTAATGTTTTTTATTTGTTCAGATGGTTTTTTGGCCCAGTCAAACGAGCAGATGCCGAGAGACAACTGTCATACCCTGGAAACCAGGCAGGAGCCTTCCTAATTCGAGAAAGCGAAAGTCTAAAAGGCAAATACGCACTTTCAGGTATATTCTAGTTTTTCAAGCAATGTTTTAAAAATTTCTCAGGTGATCGAGACTTTTTCACTTTTGAGAATGATAAAATGTGGGCATGAAAATGAAATCAAGTTCATGATAATATTTCTTTACCAGGAGATACATAAAGAAAACTTGGCAAGAGTCACCTGGGTTTTTACCAACATTTATTTTACAGGCTTTGTTTATTAATATGCTCAGAACAGAAATTAACTTTCTTATGCTTAGTACTTCTAGTGCTCCAGCTGCCTTAAAATAGAAAGTATTTTCATGATTAAAATGCCAAAAAATACATTACAGTTGTACACTACTATTCTGATTGGTACACAAAATAAAAATTAAACCATGTTGGCAGATCTGCGGTTTAAGAAAATTAGATTTCTGCTAAGCACACCCTTAGGTTTATTTTTATTTGTTTCAGGGGCAAAACGATAGGAAGATTGTCAAACCTCTACTTTAGAATCAGTCACATTTCATTGAAAAGTTAGTTGTAAACATCACTAAAAAGTTAGATTTACAATGATGATGGGTTTTGAAATGTATTTGAAGTCCTTTATTTGAATCCAAAGGACTATAAAATAATTATTCGATAATAATTTTACTTACATATATGTACGTCATCTTTTTCATGTCAGAGATATATGCCATATTAGGTAATAAACATGATTTTTCATCGTTTGTTTCCGTGAACATTTTCTATCAAACTTGTCATACAAGCGTCAGTCAAAAGTATAATGTTGTCCCTGAGACAATAGGGGTCTACACCCAAACTTCCTAATGTGCTCTAACTATAGAGTTGCATATGCCAGTGAAGGGTCTTGATGTTCGTGAATAACCCATAAGTTGTCATGTGCAGAATTATGTCAGTAAAATGAGAGGCGTCTTGTGCTTAACCAGATTCTTTCATATTGACTCCTCTTCTGCCTCGATGTTTATGTGTTAGGCATCTTCTGAGCATTACACAGAAACACGTTAAGCGCTTAATGAACTTTTGACACATTCTTGGTTTTTCTTTCCAAATCATAAGGAAAGGATATACACCTGCAACGTCTTCTGCTAACGGGAAGGTTGTTTTTTATTGCCAAGACAAAAAAATATGTTGCCTGTGGAGTGAAATACAGGGAAGTTTATGAAATAAATACAATATTTACAGTTTTAGGAGAGTTCATTCCATAGTCTTCAGTTTGCCCTCAAGGAAATCTGTTCTTGCCAAGAAGCTCCGATAAGAAAACTAACACCAGCAAGGAATCAGACTGCCCCCAAACTGTGACTGAACTGACCCCTCTGTGTGCACTTTTTTATCCAAAGACTGTATTATAGCCGCAAACCTTTCAAAATACTTTCCCTCTATATGCCAACTTAACCCTGTCTTACATCGTTTCAGCTTCCTTCAAGTGTTCTTCATCAGTGAACTGATTTCATCCAAGGACTGGGTGAGACCTATAACAGCGTGGTGTTATGCAGGGAAGGATAGATAGGCCTGCATTATCTGCTTAATGCTGGCACTTGAATACACGACACCTTAGTAAAAATCAATGAAAAATCTTGTGCTTGTGCACCTAGGGGTGGAAATGCAATTTCTTTTTGTTGTTCTCGAATTGTAGCCTTCTAGGAAAGATTCAAAATCTTAATTCTTCACCCTTCATCCTGAATACTTCTCTAACAGGAAGGCAGCAGTACCTTATTTATACTACGAAGTGCCCCAGAGAAACATCCAAGAGAATGGAAATAAATATTAGGCCAGCATTTGTGGTAGGATGAGATTTGATGCTGCTGTTTATTTTTTTTTCTTACAAATCATGGATAGAAACTATATTCTACCTGATTTAGCATATTTGATTCAATTATAAAAGCTTGTGGTAGACATTTTTCAAGTTTCTTAGGAGATCTGATGATGACTGATGGCAGCGAGGTATGAAGCCATCAGTGTGGATTTCTTCCATGCTGGTTCGTTTGATGAAGGCAGGTAAGAGTGGTGCTGAAGAACATAATATACGCAAAGGCTAGGCTCCAGCTACAGGAGCCAGCCCTCCATGCACAAACACAAGTTGTCTTCTGAGCATGTATATGTGTGTCATCTCAGATTTATTAAACATTTGTGCTCCTTTAGGAAAAGAAAGAGAATAAACTCTGAAGCAGTGTGTAGACAGTGAGTATTAATGACAGGATTTACCACTGCAGCTATGTCTTTTAGCAGCTTCCCAGACTTGAATGTAATTTAGCCTCAACATGATACTTCATCCTGAAGAGCTAAATAATATTTGCTGCTTACTGAATAGGCTTGACTGAATGGTGTCTGTTTGTGTTCTGCAAGCTTCTTTGCTTCCAACCTAATAGTATACATAGTGGTCCAGACATTATATGTCCATAATCTCATTACTTATGTCTACTTTTGGGAGAGCTAGTGCATTCTAAAGCAAATTATGAAGTGGATTGTATTGTGGGGAGAATTAATTGGAAGGAAGGTTGCTTAGTCCACCAGACGCTAAGGAGAAGGCAGTGTTTCTGACTCCTCTCTGTTCCATCAGAATGAGTTATGAGACACTGAAAGCTGAGGCAGAAAAGCAGTGTTTTCTTGAGGAACAGTGATTCAGGAGAATTTCTTTTAACAGGTCTTAGATGGCTTCTGTCTCTCCATGGTAGCTGGTACACTGACAGGCAAGAAGTCACAACCTGATATTTTGGAATGCATCCCTAATTTCTGTTTCCAACTTTTTCAGTGCAGCAAGAATAGACCCCCAAGCTCCCATCCTCTGTAGAACTGCTTGGGTTTGCTCTACTTGCTATTGCTGTTTTGGTTCCACACCAGGGTAGATGATAATGACTAGAAGAGTGATAACCTGGCTTTCAGAATTAAGGTCTTTAAGAAAACACTGTGGTGCTCTCTCCAACCTAACATTTAAGTATAATAAAATTAAATAGGAAAAGAAGTAGAAAAGGAAGACAAATTTTTACCCAAGCACCCATAAACTGATTTTATGACTTTCATGCTTGATTTCATACTCATGGGCAATCTGTAAGCGACTTAATGTTAATGAGGGAGACAAATGGATCTTCTCAGTAAAAAAAAAAAAAAAAGAAAGAAAAAGAAACCCTACCTTTCATTAAAATGGCACTTTTCACTTCTAACTTGCCTTGATGGAAAAACTCACAATTTCTAAGATTTACATGATAAAGGACTATTTAAATTAAAAACAAAAAGTCATATTCAGAAAGGTTTTTCTCAACTGTGAATAGCTAAATGGAAAGCACATCAAACCAGATAGGCCACTGAGATGTGTTGCTATAATTTTAAAGTGTTTGACATTTTAAAAATAGGTTTTCCCATTTTAAAAATGCACATGTTGTCGACAGATTTTTATGTTGATGACTCCAGCATCTGGTGTGAAATGTATTAAATTTTAAACATGTTGGTGCCATCTTAGACATTGCCTCTTTTTAATTAAAAGCCATAATTTAGATGTGCTCAGCTTAATTGAGTGTCATTGCCAATGATACCAGGAGGCTCTCCACTTCCCCCCCTCACTGAATAATCGTATCTGAAAGACCGATTGCATTAAATGACAATGTAAATGGTTTGTGTTTTCTTCCATTTTTTTCCCCTGCTCCTAAAAAAAGATTGTGTGGTTTCCTCTCGGCCAGATTGGCTTTCAGCATAGGAAAGAATAGGTAATAGTTTAAGGCAGCAGACTGATGGCAGTGACAAAATGATGGCCCTAGCAGGAGAACAACTTCAGAGCAGCTGCACTGAACTGCACAACTGCACCCATTCTGTGCTGCTGAGGGTGATCTCATAAACCATCCTCATTCCACATCCACAGTGGGCATGGAGAGGGAGCACAGCTCCTGCCGGCAGAAATGCGCTGTCAGTGCTAGGGAAGGACTGCTGAAATGAAAGATGTTGGGACACTGGCAGTAGTGGTGCCTTCGTTCCTCCATGATTTATTTGGTGAAGATGTCGACCCTATTGATGCCACCATAGAATTGAGTTTTGCTGCCCTGGGAAAGGAGTAGTAAATGATTTTATTCTCATTTTGGGGGAGGCAAAATCTACTCCTGCATGGCCCAGTCTTATGAAGATGGGAAGCAGGGAGAGGGGAATGCTTCTGTTAAAGTGAATCCCTGAAGAACTCTAATGGGGAGCGGTGATGCTTTTGGGGAGGGCAAGTTGAGGAGGAAACCACTGCAGTCATCACTCCTAATTGCTGTCAAGCCATGTGAAGCTGAAGTTGTGATCCTGTCCCATTACATGCTCTGGCGTGGATGTAGGGATGACTGGAAGCACCGAGGGGGTTATGGCTAGCTCTTCCCTGAGTGACACGTGCTCTGTGTCGTGTTGGGCAGAGGGGCTGCACGATGCTGCAGCTCTGTGAGCGTGCCATGCAGGACTCATATAGACGGACTCAGCCCTGGGCTACAAGTAAACAGCCCCCTGTCAAATACTGCACTAACCTCAGCTGCTTATCACAAGAAAAGACAGTATCAGCGCAGAAATTTTGTCCAGATCTACAAACATCACCCCCTGACCTGTATGCTGCCAATCGTAAGGCTTCATACAAGGCTCATTTAAGAAATTACAGCACATCCTTCAAACCAACTCTTGCATTAACGTTAGCTGCTTCACAAGTAATAATTATAATGCTGCCAATAAATAAAGCAGGTAGTCAAACTACTATCACTTGTGATGTACAAATGAGACTGGATTAACACAGTCGTCCTGTTGGCCTTTTTTTCATCATAATTAGCAATTCATTTGGCCAGATGCACTTTACTGTGAGCTTTGGAAAAGTCATTACATTTCCAGTCTGTTGTTACTGAATTAATCTTTTCCTTCGTTTTGCTTCAGCCCTGTTTCCAAATGACACATCACAAAAATATGCATGCATTTTATAATTAAAAAATACTAATTATGAGGTGTTAAATTAAAAAGAAATAGCGTTTGAAAAGTGTGATGTGATTATCTTTTTATTATGGAGTTATATTTACAAATACTCTTATTTCTGGTCCTCATGCAGCATTTTAAGTTACTAGATCATCTCTCTCAAAATATTACCTGTGGCAGATATAAACTCTCCTAATATTTTCGACAGCTCCTGTATGCCCTCTGGTGGCCTGGGATGACAATCGCACAGTACAGTAGAAAAATTTTGTGTCATACCTGACAGTACTCAAGGAAGGAGAGATTTTCCTGTTTAACTTAATCATTTAAATAACGAGAGAAATTATATCAGCTTTGTTAATTGCATGCAACCTATAATTTTCTATATTTTTTTCTGCATACAATATGTAACTATGTATTCTGCTGTTACTATAACCAAAGTGATTGCCAAAATTCATGCAGTATTACAATATGAAGGATGTATCAGCTATAATATATCCAGGAGGGAGCGATAAGATTTTCTTAGAACTAGATTTTCAAATGTGACAGACTGAGGCTGCTTCTAGCATTGAAACATATTTCCGTTAAATTGTTTAACTAAGAATAGCCACTAGTCAACATGACTAAAGTGAATACGTTTGCTGGAGTTTTGGCTACTAAAAGGTATACTGGAGGTAAACAGCAGAAGGCCTTTCTCCTATGCCTGTCTTTTGCTTTTCAGGCTTCCATCTTGCACGAAGGCCCTGAGAAGGGCACAGTAATGGTAATCTCCCGAATTGATGGGTATGGAAAGAGCCACCTGGCCTATTGGAAAGGTGTAATGTTTGGTGATGAGGACCAGGATGGCAACTGGAGCATCCTCCTCCCCTTGAGAGCTCTCTTCACTCATCATGGAAAAGCTCTGTGTTGTTTCATTAACTGCAGGGTGGGATACCCCTCTGATAGGAACTAAATCAGTTACCCTTCGGTATATAACATAGGCTCTCCATTGCCCATTGGAAATGGACAGTGATGCCTCAGTCATGGAGTGTCATGCTAAATGACACCCCACATGAGGTACTACATTCCTTTTCAGCTCTTCAGAACTGCCCTCTCTGATGATGCTCAGCCTGCCATTGCTACTGGTGATGTTGCTTTATAGAAGAGATCTCTAAGCCAGTGGTTTCCAAACCTTTTTGATTGTGAACCCCTACCAGTAAAAAGATTTTTTATCATTCACCCCAATATATGTTTATTTATTTATCTGTATATTATATACATGTACTACTATACTGATAGATTATGTACATTATAGAACATACACAAAAAAAGAAATTAAAAAAAGGTGAGATAAAGACGAAGTAAACAGTATTTTAAAATATTCTATTTTATTTTCTTTATTAATGCTACAAAAAATACTTTTTTTCCACACCCCAATGGATTGTCTTGCGCTCTCCCTGGGTTGCATACACTTTGCTTTGTAGACCACTACTGTAAGTCAGATATGACAGAGCCATCAGAAATAGCAATGAGAAGCCCTATATTCCTTAGATAACACACTAGGTGAGTGACAGTGCATTTTTTGTCCACCTCTGGCCTGCTGCTGGTCCAGGTCTAGCTCCAGCATTCTTTCTGATACCTCCAAAAAGTGCTCTGACAGAAGAAAAGACGCAAATAACCTACAGGAGGTGAGGAGAGAAAGGTCTTGTTGATTAGGAAAGAATAGATGAGAATGAAACACATTTCAATGGAAAGGGAGTCATCAGATACTATAACCAGAGCATTATTGGCCTGATTTTTACATATTCCAAACATGCATAAAACTCAATAAAATCCATGGAAGATGTGAGTGCTTTCCAGAGAGTCATGGCTGTGTGGAGGGTTGATCTGTTTGCTCTAAAATGCCTGCCAGCCTAGCAGCTGCTATTTGGAATGTTAGCATTGATAAATGAAATATTAAAAACTGATTAAATTATTCCTGTGAATTAGATGCTCCTGGCTGGTTTTGGTGCCTTACAAGATTGAAAATATGAGCTGCCTCACGGAAGATGTCTTCGTGTATTTTTGTGTCAGAGATTTTGTATAGCTGTCAACTTTGAAACTAAAATTATTTGTTTTAAGATTTTTTAATTTAAGATTTAATATTTAAGATAAATATATTTAGGAAAATTATGATGTTTTGTCCGTAAGCTATATTGTGCCATTGCTATAGTTCTTGGAAACTGAATATATTTAAATCTTTTCAGTTTTTGATGGTGTATCTGTGAAGCACTACCTGATCGGAAAGCTGGATGAAAGAGGCTTTTTCCTAACCAGAAGGAAAACTTTCAAAACTCTGCATGAGTTTGTTGACTATTACAGTAAGAACAGTGATGATGACCTCTGCGTGGTGCTCGGAAAGCCATGCCTAAAGGTGACAGTGGATGCTACATTGTGCAGCATATTTTTTTCTTATCTAACTCATCAGATACCAGTCAGAAAGTGTTAACCCCGTATCTGCTTCTACCATTTAAAAATGTTGATGATCTGCTTATTTTCAGGAAGTTCTGAGTAGTGCTACAGTTTCATTCTTAAAGCTAACATCTTAATAATAGAATACCATGCCATTTTGAACAAATCATCATGTGGCTGGAGGAGAAAATATGCCAAATCATGATTTATGAATACCTTATTATAAATGTATATGGAGATGAAATCTCCAACTTCATAACTCTAGCTGTCCATAAGTAATTACTGAGCAATACCACAGGGTTGAGGCAAGCAATACGTCACTGTTCAAAAAGCTTGCTAGAGGGGTGATTTCTAATTTTTGCTTTTAATGACAGGATATTTTCTTTAGAATATTTCTTATTTCTAACAAAAAGTACCTGGGGTGTGGGCTGTATTTTATGCTCTCAGGTTACTTTATCACGCGTGTGTACTCTAAGGAAGCATTATTTATATCAGTTGTAACTGTACATGACACAGTTAACAATGACGTGTATACTGTTGAAAACCTATCAGAAGTTTCAATTACTTTATAATTTATTTTCTTTTACCAGTTACAAACTCCTACTACTTTTGATTTGTCATATAAAACGGTCGATCAGTGGGAGATAGACCGGCAATCTCTGAAATTGTTGAAAAAATTAGGATCTGGTCAGTTTGGTGAGGTATGGGAAGGACTGTGGAATAATACCACCTCTGTGGCCATCAAAACATTAAAACCAGGTATGTGAATTACTCTTAAATGCTAATAATGTGAAACGTTAGCAAGGGTGCTCCTTTAGTTTTTAAATGCTACTGAAAAGAGAGCCTGTCCATATGTGCAACCATTCTAAAAATCCATGCACTTAAACAAGGAAGTTAGTAAAGCTCAAGGTCCAGATATTTTTTGGTATTTTGAATTACAATTTTATACAGTTTTCTGTTTCTGTTATGAACTGAAGTCATTCTTATTCAACATCTGTATTACATAAAGAGCCAACCCCAGCAAGGCCATCTCTTTTGTACAATATTGCTTGTATGGAATTGAATGACTACATTTGATCTGTAGGTGAAGTAATCAATTTACTACTGGTTTGTCATCTGTAGAATTTCTTTTAGTGGTTAGATGCTATGTTGTAATAATTTCTTTGGTAATATAGAATATGTACTATGTTAAGTTTGTATTTAAGAAGTGCTTTAATCTTAATACAGATTGAGTAACATTTCTCAAAGTTTTTAATACACAACATTAATACCCAATATTTGCATATAATATAGGCTTGTTACTAATACAACTTTTAACATTTGGCTTAATTATTTTTCATTAACTTCAAGTAATTTGTGCATTTTAAATTGACAACATAAAATATCTGCCAGCAGATGGCAAGAACAACATAGATAAGAAAGGTAGCCTGGATGATATACAGGTTTTTTAAAAAGTGATATCAATATAATGAGTTGTCGTTACTTGAAAAAGCTTGTGTTGGGCATTAATGATCATGTTTCAGGAAGCAGACCAGATTCAGATCTTTGATTCAGAAAACAACTAAATATTCTTGAGCCCTGCTTGAATGGTCTCCTGAACAGGGAGGAATTTAAGCATGCATTTGAGGGCTATCTTGTATCAGGATGTTGTTTGTGTTTTGGAACTTGCCAATTGAAAACAAATAAGCACCTTTTTTTTCTCTGCTTAACTGAAATTAGAAAAACTGCTCAGACTAAAAGCCTTCTATAATTCATGTGAAAGACAGCATGCTTTTTTCAGTAAAATGTTGCTTCTCCCTAGAGACCCAGTAAACACAGAAATCATCTTGAAATCTGTTCGTCCATTTCTCTTTCCTAAGACAGTAGCCTATACTTAGCCTATACCTTTTGTCATAGGGATCCATATGCTTATTTCTATTAACTTCTGAAACTACAATTCTCAAACCAGTCTTTTTCTCCTGGTGTCTGGCCTGAAGCATTCTGCAGTACAAGCCCATGACCTCTTGTGTTACCCACCATGATTAAAGACTAACTATTATTTTCTTCCTCTTTGCAGCAGCGTTGTACATACTAGAAAACTGTTACCAAGATCCTCTTTGGTCTTATATTCTTTAGGTTAAACATTAGGTTAAAATTCTTCGTGTAGCTCTGGTGTTTTAGATGTCCCATTTTTTTCAGAAGATCTTTACTGGGCTGTTCCAGGTGGTAACCATATTTTTTTCCAAGTATGATGCTAACAGGAAGAACAACTCTAGGTGTGTAAAGAGAGGGATTTGCTTCATGTTTCTGACGTGCTAGACCTCTGTTTAAACAGCCCAATATGATGCTTGCCTTTGTTCTCCATACGACAAGAATGTAATATTTCCATCTGTGTCCAACATCTGGACAAGTGTGTTTTATTGCAGAAGACTGAAGGGTTCTTCCTAAAGCGTGAGATCTCTTAAACAATATTTAAAGAAGGAAACTAATGAAGCTCAAATGAAAAACAAGACTAAACTATCTTAAATTTTTGTGACATTAAATTTTCTTTTAGAAATTGTCTTTTCTTTCATCTTTAAGAAAATATGTGGCAATTAGCACTCTAGGAAAAGATTTTTTTCTCATCAAACAAAATAATTAGAATTTGAACAAATTGTAATGCATGCATTTCTACTTATTTTCTTTAGTGGGAAAGTGGAGCTGACGTTTATCTCATTGCATATTCAAAAATGGGAAGCTATCTTAATCATATTTCATCTCCTCTTAATAACTCATTTAAAAACTCTTAATTCAGCTTTGCCTTTTGTATAATGGGGACGGTACATTCTATCAGTTCTATCTGAAACAAACTTCTATTTTAATAAAGGATTCAGTTAGAACTGACAAGACTTCCCGGAAATACATGAAATACTACTGGCAAGTTCCAGCTGCAATTTACCTTCTCCCTTTCCCTTTCCCTTTCCCTTTCCCTTTCCCTTTCCCTTTCCCTTTCCCTTTCCCTTTCCCCTTCCCTTTCCCCTTCCCCTTCCCCTTCCCCTTCCCCTTCCCTTCCCTTCGACTGCCAAACATTTAAGGCCAAACATATCTGTGGAGATCCGTTCTTTGTTGTTCAATTCATTATCCTTTTAATGTCTTGCTGATAAAGCACACGGAGATCAAAATACTTCCAGCACAACATGTGCAGGAAAAGAAGAAGGGTTTTTTTTTGGTTTCTATACTAATAGGGTGTCCTGAGAATGCACTTACAGAAGACTATAAAACAATAAAAATTGATCACATAGACTTCTTAAATATATTTATTAGCTAAAAATTAAATTTTGCACTGGAATATAAACATAATATTTACATACAGGCTAGCACAGTGCAGAGGAAGAAGCCACTTCAGCTGTGATGCTTTTTGTAGTATCATAGTTCAGCTGGGGAAAAGGCCTTGATTAATCAATACTTTTTCCATCTTTGTTTTTTCCACTGTAGTCTGCCTCCTGTTAAGGTCAACAGTAGTAGCCTCATTGATTTCACAGTGGGTTATATTGAGTTAGGGCAGACACAAGACTCACCTGGATGTGATGTCTGGGTAGTGAAGAGTTTGTGAGCTAATACTGTGATAGAGAAGTCGTGCATTGCACTTAGTGACGCTCAGAATGAAGACTTTGATTCTCAAAGCTATCTTGATAAATTGTATAGGTAATACTGAATCTCTTATCACTGTACTTGTGAACTATCATCTCATTCTATAAAAACAGTTCAAACAGTCTCAAATGGAAGCATTTAACCTTGTAGTATACTTCTCTAGGGAATTATCCCTCTTCTGTACAATGTTCTTCACTACTTGGAGTGCGCTGCTCTAATCAATTAGCACATTGGTTTTCCATAGCTTGTTCTCATCATTACTCATGATGAATAACATTTCAATAATTAAAGAAAACCCCCAATACCCTCACCTTAATCTGAGTAATAAATTCTTAGCTTGGTACTAATAAAATTATAGCAAAGGCTACATCTGATAATTTCATTCATCGTAATATAAAGATAGTAAGTGAATGGAAAACATAGTAGTTCCTGAGTAATCAAGAAATGCATCATGTTGTATGTTGATGATTGAAGCTTCCAATATTCACATAGGCAATATTTCAGGCTTCAAGTGTGACACACTGCAAAACGGTCCTCTCTTGTTGCTTGGCTCAAAGGTCTAAATCAGTTGTCTTTACACTATGGAAGGGAGAAGTATTTTAAAGCAAAGTCTTTTTGCTAAGCTACTTTACAGTGTAGACCCACTGGAAAAGAAAGTCATCATAACAACAGAGGAGTGTGATCTGGCAAATATAGGGGATTGAGATAGAGAGGGTTCTGTTTTAAATGGCTTTACCACCAGAGAAATTGTGAAACCATGCTTTCATTTCCAAGCAGCGTCAGGTTAATCAAGTAAGGTAATCACATCGCAAACAATATAGAAGAGCATAATGCAATCAGTATGTCATAAATTTATAGGCCTGAAGGCCCAAAGGGATTTCTGCTAGTTTGAGTTGTTCTGTTGAGCATTATTTTGCAGTGTAAATCTGTCCTAGTTCATGTACAGTCTGAATACTTTGCTGTTATATGCCATTACATTTCACTTCTCTGCTGAGATAGAGTATTTATATTTAATCAAAACACAGCTTGTTCTTGACTAGATAATAACTAGAAGTCTTCTAGCCCTGTGATGGAGGCACAGAGAGAAGCTGCCTCTGCTGTGTTTGACAGTTTGTATCAATGGTATATCAGTATGCCTATAAGACTGTGGGCCTAATTTCTCACCTGGATTTACCTGATATCTTCCCTTTAACTCTTGTTATGTCTTCTTGAATTAAAGTAAAAGCCTTCTCTTATGCGTAGTATTTTCTTTCCATTCTGGAGGTACACACGGAGCAAATTAACCCAATTTTTAATTGTCTTTAGGAAGGCTAAATATAATTTCTTGTTATATGGTACTCTCCCCATTTCTCAGATAGTTTTTATGGATTTACATTAATTTCTATCTATTGCTGCTAAAAGACTTATAATGATCTTGTTTAGGTAGATGACCTTCCAACCTGTAGGAAAAAATTAAACTCCTAGAATCCTGGTGAGATGTCAGTGATGGACATTTCCCAGAGCCAGTTCTCACTTGATGCAAATGTGTGATTTCTGACTTGAGAGTAATTAGGGTATTCAGAAATCTGTTTTCATTCCATTTGGAGCAAGAGCCAATTTTTCAGATATTGCACACAAACTGGAAATTTCACAAGTGTTTCTTTCAGAAACATTGATGCGTAGTGTACTAGCTACATTTTTCCTGTTTTTAGGCATCTAACATCTTAGATGATATACCAAGCTTTTTCAATAATTAGTGTGAAGAAATAAGCACTTGACATGTCAGATAAATCATACTATAGATTAGAAATGTACATTACAATGAGAGAATAATATGCTATTAAAGCACTTTTTTTCCCCCTTAATTGTAAAGTCTGGACAACTAGCTCAGGTCCAGGTGCCTGAATAATTGCCTACAGTTGCAGGAGGTGAATCCAGCTACCAGCAGCGTTCTGTAATTCCACAGAATTTACAGCAGTAACAAAACTGAGGAAATCCATTGATCCAGAACCACTTTTCCCCCTGACTTTTTAGTCCTTTTCCAGAGCCAGTGGTGGATTATAGAGACCTTCAAAATGTCAGAATGATTAGTCTGTGATATTTATATTTGTATAAGATTTCTATTAACCTTGCAGGAAGAGTCACAAGACTCATAATTAAGAGTCTTTTTGTTAAAGTAATAGCAAGTATTATCTTTAATATCTTTCATTAATACAACAATATTTAGAACTTTTGGTTATCCTAAACCTCATTTGTGGGTGTGAGACAGGCAGTCATTATGCTAAAAATCATAAACACCAGCTTTCTGTGTCATCTCATCACTTCCTGGTGTTATATTCAGAGGTTGCACTGTATAATTTTGTCCCCTGGACAGTACCCTCCGTTGCGAAGGACAGAGATGGGGTAATGTACTTCCAACTCCTGCTCGTCTTTGTTTCCCTTTTCCCTTCTGTCCCCTTCCTCTCTTCCCCTTCTCCCCTCATTATTTCTGGCAATTTTAATCCACCCTCTTATTGTTCCTCCCACAAACATCCAGGGGAGAGTGGCATGGGAAGGGGAGACCACACCACTGGTAAGACAGCCTATCAGCCATGGTTGCTGCTGCATCCCCTCTGAAATAATCATAAATGTCCAAAGATTTGACTTTCCCTCTTCTTTGATCTTCTATCCAATTGTTCACACTGTGCTCCCGGCAACCTCCAAAGTAGGATCTGGTCCAGAGGAAAATGTCAATGGAGCAGGAGGGTTTGTTTTTGTTTTTGTTTTTATGGGGTTTTTTTGTGCTGCAGAGAAGCTGAAGAGTACCTCCTTCTGTGCTCTGTCTGTTTGGTCCTCCCTAGGATGTCCATGATGGATTTCCTTTTCTACTTGCCCTCTGATTATGCAGTCTTGTTTTAATACTCTTCTATATATTATCCCAAATTAGTGTTTACATTAAAAATAATACTCCCTCAGAGGAGAATCCCATGACTGCATTTTCAAATGTCTATACACCTCCTTACCTTATGCAGTAATCCTAATATCAAAGGAAACTAACTTTATAGAGGTATGACTGAGTACACAATCACTGTAGGCATCAAGTGAAAACATTGAGCAGTGTGGGTTTGTTACTATGTTCACTGTGCTACAAAGACCAAGTTTCCACAGGGAATATATAGGTGCATAAACATGAACCATCCATCCTGTGCTGAAGAACTGCATTACATGAACCAATGGTAAGCTTCTTCAAGCTTCTGAGTTACTTAAACATTTCAGCAGTTCATTAAAAACACTCCAGCTGGGTTTAAAAGTTGGATGAACATTAGTATTTCTAGGCCACAGTGATTAAAGTGTAAGGCTCCTGGATGAGAAGGTGCAGAAAGAACTATAGATTTTGTTGAAACAATCTGTTGATCACTGTGACTATAAACAAAAAGCAGTAAGTAATGTGATGCCGTCATTCAGATAATCCTCTCATTTGTGCACAAGTGTTTGACGCTGCTTTGGAGACATCTGTGACATTTTACCAGCCAAAAATGTAGTGACAGATGTGTGAATGAAAGAAAAAACAACAAGAACATCTTTGCCGTAAGGAACATCTCTGACTCTTGAGTTGTTGACCCACAATCATCAAAGAGGTGTAGGGATCAGCAAATAGGGAAATGGTCTAGAAGCCAGAAATTGCTATTTCTGTTCTTGGCTCTGCACAGCACTGCCTTGCTATAGGTCCCTGAACATGTCATTTCACATTTCTGTTTTTATTTCCTCACTGAGGCATTGTTTTTTCTATTTAAGTGGAAATCATTGCAGCAGGGATTTGCACTTTGTCCTATGCTGAGCGTGATGGATTCTCTAGAACCTATTGTCTGGGCTAACTTGCTTCTTCAACCGTCAGCATGCAAAGCAGGCATCTATCATCACCAATTAATCATATCTGAAAAAGTTCCTTATGCCTGTTCAAGTTGACAGATGCATTTGTCATTATCATATTGTAAAGCATCTCTCAAGCTTCTGTCTTTGCATGGAAGCTGCCCAAGCATGATTTTTTTTTAGGAGGCTTTCTCAAAATAGTCTCTGGGTTGGTACTGTCGGTGAAGGTTTTAATAATATTTTCATCCCTTCAATATGTCATCTCTTTAGTGCATATGCAGTGTAAAAAGCTTTGCGCTCAGTAAAGTCCCCTGATTTCTCTGAACAAAGAAATTCTTTTATTCAGTTTAGTTTGATACATAACCTTACACTAACTTGTAAGTTCACTTCTGCATGGTGAGAAAGCTGCTTGAGGATTGTCAGATACCTATCTCATTCTCCTGTTAACGTGAATAATTTACACTCTGTCTCTTGTGTTACCAAGAACTTATACTTTTAATGTTATTTCTTTATTACACATAAACTTTTTAAGAAGATCACAGTATTCTGTACATAAGTTCACTTTGTATAAACCTATTCAGAAGACAAGGTTGCTCTGAAGTATAAGGTTTCTTTGAAGTCATTTGGGAGGGCTCATTGAAGGTTGCAAAAAAATAGTCTCTGGAGGGGCTTATCAAATATTTAAGGAACACTTACATTTAGGCCAGTGGAAACTATGTAAAAATAACTGACCTTTCTCTCTAACTCATTTCCAAATTATCAGTGTTTATCTTGTAATGTGAAGCTTCCTCAATTCTCGAACAAAATATTTTCATAAAGTAATCAGAACTGATATACCTGCTTTAAATAGGATTAAATTAGAGGTGATTTCTGGCAAAAACATCACATCATAGAAGACATCAAAGAAACATATTCCAACATTTTATTCTTAAGAAGGGCTTTGACATTTACAAAAACATTTTTCATTCAAAAAACAAATTGCCAAAACCGTATTTTCTTCAGGTACTGTTCAATCTACTCCCAAACCGGTGTCTTACACAAGGGATAATTGTTTCAGTAAAGGCTTCTATTAACTAGTTGTTTTTTGATCAAGTGGTTTCTACTTGCAGTAACGGGCTCTTCATCCTGTGTTTACTGCTTACAGCTGAAAACATATACTTTGTTAAACACACATGTAATTCAACTACAAACTAAAAAAACCCCATTATTTGTTTTGGTCACTATCTGCTACTTGTGCTATTTTAAGATATAAACTAAGTAAAACTGAACATTTACATATGCTCTTTAAAATATGCAGGAAATACTTACTGATTTTTGTCACTGCTTTGTTATTGTTGTTATTAGTTACTTTTACAGCGTAAAGGACGAATTGCTGCCATTCAGCTAAAAGAATACTTCCCTCCTGATCAATTTATTGGAAGTTGTCATACGCGAAAAACATGTTGCTTGGTTTCAGTTTGTTGGAAGAAGTTTATAGCATGATTAAACTGAGAGATTCCTTGTAGGCAAACTTTGATGATGGGGACAAATCAGACTGTCATTTTCAATGGTGTGAAGAAATCCTGTATAATGATCCATAGAGGGCAGGTGATTTGGTAGACCCCAAGTTAGCAAATACTTCGTCCTTTTTAGGATCAACATCTCAAATTTTGGCACCGGTGTTAAATCACTAGTCACACTTATGCATTTATCTTTGGAAGCAGAATACCTCATACCATGCAGCTTCTCTGTAGACTTTAGGATTATTTCCACGATACATATATCTTGAAAAGAGTAAGCAAATGGACAACAATATTAAATAGGTATCAAAGTGAATCCAAACCATTTGAAGATAACCCTAGTCTTTTTTTTTTTTTTTTTTTTTGTAAAAAAATCTAGGATTAGTGGAAAATTGAAATAAACCTGTAAGGATTGTGCTGCTCTAAATAGGAAAGGGACATAGTGTTAGCATTACAGATAATTATTTTCTCCACCTGACTGTCATAATCTCTGCTTTATCCAGACTAAGTATGAGTCATTTACTTTTCATGCAGGCCGCCACTTTCCTCTGTCAGTGACAAAAGGAAATGGGTATAGCCCGTACCTGTTGAGGAGATGTATTATTGGCTGCTATCCATTTATTGATGGCATGGAAGTCCATTGCCTTTCGCCATTGCTCCTAATGGCATCCCGTAAAATATTTTTAAATTGGACCCTGTGGGATTGCCAAGGAAAGTATGAGGACACTGGAGAGAGGAGTACCTGTCCCTTGCAATAATCTTTGCTCTCACAAGTTGCAATGTCGAGTGGCTGTTTTTTCATAAAGTCTACATCAGAAACATTTCTGAGTCATTCCTCTTGCACTGATGTACTCATTGCTGTGCTTTGGGAAATAGGTTGGAGCACTTTTCAGGAGGCAGCGTTCAAGGCAGGTGTAGAACAGATTTTCTTATGGAGTTTTATTGCTGAGCCATTTAGCATCCTCCCAGCATTTCACTTCATTTAAACAACCGTGTTTGGAACAGAGCCAAACTCCCAAATGAACCTTGTTGGTTACCTAATGTTAAAAAGCCATAAAATAAAGACTCTTCATCTTGCAGCCTTAGCTTCTCAAATGACTCAGTCTGCTTATACTAAGAGTTTGGTTTCGAACAGGGCATAGAGCAGACTAGACTTGGGTAGATTTATTTTTTTTTTCCCCAAATGTTCACTGTAATCTTTTCTTAATGAAACTATTTTGATTTGGGAGGAGGAAACATTCGAGTAGTTGGAGAATTTCACATTTGTTTGTGACAAGTATTGTGAAGTAGATGTTATTTACCATCTTCCTCAAACATCTGAGGATATCCGAACACTACTGGATTATCCACAGAGGAAGCTTTTCTTCCTTATTTGTGCATGTTTTTTTCTAATCAGTCCCCTGTTCAGGATGTATGAGCTCTAATCCTAAATTTGCCACTGACTTTATCTCCCTGTGCCATTTCTGTATTGTTTCTTTGACATAGCTTATGCTTTGACTCACTTTGTATATTAATAGAACTAGAGATATTGTGACTTTATGCAACACTTAAAAAGTTGGGATCGTTAGTTGTTAGGATAATTCTGCTTTTAAGGGAGTGTAAAATCACTGTTACATCTGGGCATACTTTCGTATTTCTAATAAGGTTGTTGAAGATTACTATGAGACTATCTGTGTATATATATATTTGTATATTATGTGAACATTATAAATAGGTATTTGTATTTATGTATATAAAATGCACACATCCACTCCTTACATGCTAAAGTGATTTCAGTGCTTTCAGGCTTTGATTGCTGAAGCAGAAAAAATAGTGCAACAAATTCTTATTGCAACACTATCTTTCTGTCAGAAATTTTATGTTCATTACCTAGGCCCTCTTACCTCAGTTTCTGGCCATTTCGTTAACTAGTTGTGACATAATTGTTTGCTTAAATTATATCAGTTAACATTCCAGCCTCACTTTTTTCTGCCGGGGGGAGGCCTGGAGGACGTTAATTTTGGCGTTTATATTTCTGGTGGCTGGAACATATACGTTCTCTGTCCCTGCGCAACCGGCGTGTTTCACTCATTAACTGTTTATTTCAGCTGCTCTGTCTGTTTTCTGTGGGAACTGTGCAGATTTGAGATGCTAATGTACTTTGAAAGACAGAAAACAATCTCAGTTATTCCCTTAAGACTGTCAGGCTGGTAGGAAGGCCTTTAATAACCTGAGCTTATGTTTTGTTATAATGCTGTTGTTTCAGGTTCAATGGATCGAAGGGACTTTCTGAGGGAAGCACAAATAATGAAGAACTTGAGACATCCAAAGCTTATACAGCTTTATGCTGTCTGTACTTTGGAGGACCCAATTTATATTATTACCGAGCTGATGAGATATGGAAGTCTTCTAGAATACCTTCAAAGTAAGCAAACGACTATAAACTAATTTCAAGGGGTGCCACAGATGTCAGTTTAGTAAATACACTAACATAAAAGATAGAAGTACAACACTCTGGTTTAATATAAAAGCTACATTATTTGTTGTGTGTGGAGATGAGAAAAGAGGAAAGAAAGAGGTTTATGAATTTTTGACATGCCAAAGTATTTGAGAAGCAGGAGAGAATCACATTCACAGTTTGATTCTTGCTTTATAATGACCCACATTTTTCCACATAGTTCTATGAGTAGACGGGAACATACCCTGACAGAATAAAAATACAACCATGCAGAAGGATAGGTCATCATATTTGACATGAAATAGAGGCACTTGCACAAAATGTACTTAACAGCTTTGAAATCTATTACTAGGCAGGGATAGCCTTTCACTATGAATTTGTCCCCTTGCCTATCGCATCAGGGCTTTTATCTCAGCAGCACTTCAAAGTGCTCTTTTGAAGGCAAATAATAATTAAAAATAAAGTCGTACAGCCTGAAACAGACTAGCATAATGATTGCACTTTAAGTTCACCCCTGCTATTGAGAAATGCTTGATTCTAGTGTTGCTACCCATTTTCAGTTTAGAAGACGTCTCTGAGATGCTAAATGTCTCCAAAGCTGTAATGGTCTCTTGAAGACAAAATGTTCACTGTGATTGTCCTGCTAAATTCCGTCTCTCTATCCAGCCCTTAAAGCAAAGCCCTGTGAAATACCACAGGCAGCATTTACCATGACACATGCTTTCCCCCGTCTTCTCTGTGGAACCATTTTTGAAGTGAGGCTCGGTGGAAGGATGATTACAGCTAAAGAAATCTCTGGTAGAGGGACAGCTCGACCAGGCACTGCCCTGAGAGGCTGCAAGACCCTTGGGCCAGATCATCTAAAGCTCTGTAGGCATTTAGTGGCCAGAGGTAGCAAGGCACAAATTGCCTTTAAATTCTCATCTTTGGTGCTTTTGTGTGCAGATTGCTGCTTATCTGCTTGAAAGAGCCTGGCACATCAGGAAATGATTACTGGGCATGAAAACACTTACTGCACTGGAGAAGTAGCTCTGAAAAAGCCAGGATGAGTCACAGGTGAAAACTGGCCTGTTTGTGTGCAGAGCACAACATCTCAGGGACGCATGAGTGATCAGTTGCCAGCATATGCACAGCAGCTGCCCTTGCTGTAGGCAGCGTGTGTCTGCAGCCTGATCTTTGGCTGAGCGCTCATTCCTGTAGCCCCGCATCAGAGAGACTGTGGAAAGTCAGTTGGTTTGCAGGCAGCCATCAAGATATCCGTAAAAATGGCCAGTTGAAACCCAGCCTAGTGGTATCTCTCCTTGTCTGATGGCCTATGCACAGGGGGATAAACAGAACTAAGAGGTGGAAGCAGAGATCCAGGTGCTTTTATAGGTATTGGTGAGAGAAAAGTCATTGCTGTCAGTGTAATAAGAAAAGAGATTTGAAGCTTGCATAAAGCTCAGTGACTGGAAATGATCTGTATCGGCCGGCAGTCAGTGCACAGCTCTTGATAAGCATTCTTGAGACTCAGCCACTGCAGGAACCTGGAAAACATTTCCAAAAGGCTGCTGCCTCTGTGTACACTATGGGTTAATATGTCAAACTGGAACAGAGGCAAAGTCCAGAGATCATTCTTTGGTTAAATTTCCTCTCCTAGAAATGCATGGTATGTTTTCCCAGCTTTAAAAATCCCTAATTTTTCATGCGTAGTGACTAGCACGCTCCACCATAGCGACAGCTACTTAGTAATGATGGGCACATGAATTCCCTGTGCACCCTGTGAATGTACTTTGGGATACTTCTTGATGAACGCTGCTATGCAGAGTTATTGAGCTGCCACCAGTGTGAGAAAAATGCAAGTGAAAACTTCTCGTTGTTATTGGATGTGAATGAAATTGTCATAAACGTATGAGTGTTTTTATCAATTCTGCTAGACCTGGGGCTTGTTCTGGCAGGGACGCAGTCTTGAAGTTTGATGAATTATTATGGAGGCAATGGTCTCAACTGGGGAAAGTGTTGCTTATTTATTTATTTACTTATTTATTGTCAGGCATCTGTCAATGAGAATATTTGGCTGTCTTTCTTATATGAGGTATTGTGATTGATTGCTTAGAACAGGGTGCAGACCCTAAGCCTTCTTTAATATTTTTTCTAATAAATTTTTCATATGAGGGCAATAGTTGTCTCAAAAAATATTAGTAAAACAGGACATAGAGGCACTGCGTTTTTTTATAGGATAAAAAATAATCCGTTGGAAGGTTTTATAAATTCACCAGTAGTGCCTGGCTTTGAGTGTGGAAGTTATATTAACTTTGGTTTTTTGTTGTAGTTTTTCCTTCTTTAAAAAACTTTAAAACAAACTAAAGCACATGTATACCCATATCAATACAGCTGGAAACTCTTCTGACTTGCTCTCAACCAGCCAGATGGGAGCTGGCTCTGGTCTGGAAACCTCTGTAATTGTACTAATACAGTGCTGTGCTTGTACTTGTGCGCTTTGGCTGGCCCAACCTGGGATTTTGGAGGTATAGTCATAAATCTTTATGAGACAACCATACATGATTTGCATTTCAGATCCCAAAGGGACTTGCGCTTCGTCTTTGTGCACAGTTTGCAGCTCCTCATCCACTGAGGCCCCTCCTTAAGAGCTTTCCCTTCTTCAGCTCCAGCACAGCAGCAGTGCAGAACCAGCACACAGGGAGGAACCCTCCAAGAAATACCGCAGCAGCCAGGGCAATGGAGGCCTCTTCCCCTCTCTCAGCCCACGTGTGAAAGGCAGTAGGTCAGCCTGGTCTGGGATCCCAAACAGGCCCCAGACTGGAAGAAATAATCTTTCAGCTGCAACTCCACCATTAGGGGTGGATCTCGTCCTTGTCCTCTAACACAGTGCACCTGTGTGTCCTGCAGGGAACGAGTCAGGGAGAGTTTAGCAGCTTTAACTCCTAATCTGCACTGAAGCAGCTCATTAAACACAAGGCTTATGAGTCATCCTTTTTTTTTGCCATGACATTGCTGTGTTCTGCCTCTTGGAGCAAGCTTGTTTCAGGAGAACCCGGAGCATCAGCAGAGCAATGACAAACCCGTGCTCGAGTCTGTCTGCGTCCTTGTCTGCTTTCACCGGGAGGTAGTTCACAGCCTGTGCAGATGAAGGAGCAGAAAGGGAACGTGGAGAGAGGGATTTTAAACTGAGTCACATAAGCTAGTTTCCAAACCCCAGGTACTCATGCAAGGTACTTGTACATATTTAGTTATTTTCTGATTAAATACAACATAAGCGTCATTTGTGGATTTTTTTTTTGTCCAGCAAGCTGAATAATAAATGTTGATGCCTGACAGTTATCAGAACTGTAAAACTTCAGAGTGTTATATTATTCTGTGGCCTGATGATGGATTTTCTTGATGGTTAAGTCATAGATTTTCACATAGCCTGATTTTTCTCCCTCTCTCTTTTAAAGGTCAAGGCAGCTATTAAACATATGTGTGGGAGAGGAAAAGACTTTCTGAGTCAACAATAGAAGTAAATAATCTTAGTGCCTGATTAGCATGACAATGAGTTTAGCCTCAAAAAGGAAGTAGGACAATACACATACAGGGCAAATTTAATAATTTAAAATTCATTTCTTTTACCTATTCATCTCAGAACATCCAGATGAGCAAGAAATTCAAGGCCTGGAGATTGCAGAATAGATTAGTAAACAATGGAATTTCACACTCTTCATAAGGAGTGATTGCAAGGTTAGGTCAGATAAAATGCCAGAACTGGAGCAGGCTATGCAAAACAATGCTAAGACACACTTTCTCTACAAATCAATTAAAAATAAGCAACAGAAAACTGCCAGCTACAAATGTTTTATTTCTTTAACACAGAGGCAGTAAGGAAAAGTCACCATCCTCAATGAGAAAGGAGAATTACCAATAAATGTAGCAGCAAACACTCAGATTTCAGATACTGTTAAGATTCTGAAACAGAAAATTGAAACCGTTTTGAGTATTAGAGGCTACAGAGGTAGGCACTCATGCTTCAGTGCTGCTGTGGTTGGGTTTGGGTGACAGTGATGCTTGAATATAACACTGATTTGTCTTACCTAGATTACCTTGGGGTATAAATTCTTTGCTTGGAGGAGGTCAGCTGTCAACAAAATGCCACAAAGACCCTGAATTTGAATTCTAATGTGTAATACCCCAGGGCCCTTTTTTCGGGGTACCTGTCTTCTATTTTTGCCTACAGTTTTTCATGGCCTAAGAGGCTCTTTCCTTCATTTGTGGAGGCAAGTTGCTCTGCTCAAAGTTCCTCTACTACTTTGTTTGAACAGCCGATCTTTGATTGCAAGATCTCTATTTCTGGGACTTGCTGATCTTACAGTGGTGGGAATGGCATGCACATTGCTTCAGAAAGTTCTACAAGAGAAGCAGTCAGCTTGAAAGCAGCTCAAGGAGTCCTGCTGTTGAGTAGCAGCAACTGAGATAACAGCGTGAAGCAGTCAAGTGGACTGGAAAGTGAAAATGAGAGTTATGCTTGGCAGCAGATGGTATATTTCCTAGTAAGAATCATTGGAGAACAGGGAACAAGGCTAATTTTGTGCTTTTTCATCTTTAGTCAGCTTTGGCCACACTCAGTGAGTACTGACATTAACTCTTACTCACAGTTTGGAACAGGTTATGGACTTGTCAGAAAGGCAAACATCTGCATTGCTATTGGTAGAGAAATGCCTTTTGCTTTGGACTTTGTCAGCAGCTCCTGACTCTAGCAGCTCTAGGGCCAGGTCAGCTGCTGCATTTAGTGTCCACTCTTTTAGAGAAGGTGGGACGGGCGTGGTTACTCAGTTATCGCAAAATTAACTGCATGACTTTAAGTAGTGTCATTCACTAACCTCTGTGATTTGGTTGGGCTGTTACTTTATTGTATTGCATGGCTTTGTTGATTTGTGTTGGCTATTTGAACCAGTCAGCTGTTATGTTATTTCTGTCTGAATACCATAAATATTACGTATCCTTGTCGTCTTCTTTTTAAACAGAAGATGCAGGCTCCCAAATCTTCCTGCCACATCAAGTAGACATGGCCACTCAGGTGGCTTCCGGGATGGCTTACCTCGAATCCCGGAACTATATTCATCGGGATCTGGCAGCCAGAAATGTTCTTGTTGGCGAACACAGTGTTTACAAAGTGGCAGACTTTGGACTTGCAAGAGTTCTTAAGGTGGGTTGTGAGAGGGTGAATTGGCTCTAACCTTGGGGGGAACAAGGTGGAAGAGGCCAACTAAAGGATGAACTGTAGCCTCTGAACTGCCGGGTTCAGGCAAAAGGCATGCCCAGGGAGAAAAGGACCCCTAACGTGTTCACTTGTATCCTCTGCCTGCATTATGCCATGCAAGGTTAGAAGCTGCCCTGTGCCTTTGAGTCAGTCTGAAGATGGCATCCCGGTGTCTGCTTCCCACTCAGCCACCAAGGAAGAAGCCTGGCAAGCTGTAAATACCCTTTGCTGCACAACCTTTATCCACAACACTAGTGTCTGCCACATGGAGAGAGATCACAGGAACGATGGCAAAATTATATTCCTGAGCCTGTAAGGGAAGGCATATAAAACTGTATTGATAGCTATTTTCTCCTTGTTCGCTTCCCCACTGCCTCCGTGATGCTTGTGAGTGGAGGTAGTATTCATAAAAGGACCTTATTCCTCTCCAAGACTAACAGCGGAGTTCATAAAGTGATCTCTCAGAGCTTTAAATCTGATGCAGTTTCAAGTTCTTTGCCATTGTGCTGTCTTTTTTTCTCTAGCCCTTGAGGACATGGAATGCCAAGTAACCCTGACCAAGATCACCCTAGGAAGGAGCTGTGGTTTAGAAATGAGATTTCCCACCTCTGAAAATGATTTGATCAGAGTTGGAAAGATTTGATTTGCCATATTTTATGGATTTCAATATGTAATCCACAATTTCTAAGGTTTTATTATTGTTTTTATTGATTTATGTTCTTGCACTGAGAAGGAAAAACAGAGAAAAAAGCCCTCTGCTTCTCGTTTGTTTTTCTCCATTCAAGCAGCAGAAATTGAAGTTCATAACAGAGTTGGATTCATTACACAGTGAAGTATAGAATAATGGCTTGACAATGGCATCAAGGGACTTTGAAAGTGCTTTTTGCTTAATTTTGATTCTTCTAGTTATGCATAAGTTCAGATTGCACATTTTTTAACATGAAAAAAAAATATTTTTAAATGAACAATGCTTGCAATGTTTTCTCCTCTGTCCTCACTAGAGAGGGTAGTAATTTACAGCTGTTGACATTTCTTGCTAAAACTGAACTTTACTAAAATACGCTGTCATAGAACCATCTTGGCAGATGTTCTTAGGAATATTATGTCTCCTAAACCAAAGCATTAACATGGTGACATGCAAAGATCCCAGAGGCATAGGTGTGAGAAATGAAATCTGTGTTTCTGTATGCATTAATTAGCATAATGAAATATTTTTTTTTGTTTCTAGAAATGAATATTATGGTCATGTTGCCAACTGTATCAGTATGTAGATACAAAACACTATCAACCAGTCTTTTCAAAACTGTAGGGCATTACAGCTGGGAAGCATATATTTCTGTATTAAAAACAATCAAACAAACAAAATCTTGTACACATTTGTCTGGGTTTGCATGTGAAAAACCTGACTGAGCCTTGGATGTGACTGATGTACACTAAACTGCATTTAGGAATTCAAGAAAGAATAAATGTTCACAAATTTTAGATGTCTGTGCTATAGAACTTTAAGAACATGATTCCACAAATTTTCCAGCAAATAATTCTGCTTTTTCTATGCGTATTTCATCTTCACTTTACATGAATTAATTGGATCAACTGTAAGCTAATAATTTAATTTGAACCACTTGGAGTTTGTTCTTTGGTCCCCAAAACCTGCTTAAGTGACTGTTATCAAAGTCAATGGCCCTTCAACACTGCAATAAATCACGGAAGAAAGGTTCTGAAATTCATTAGCTCTTGCTTTTGCCTTCTCTGTTTACTGAAGACCAGACGCGGAGCCATTTGGTCTCTAGCGTCAGCAGGATGCTTACACTGCCACTCCTGACAGACTTTTGAAATCTTGCATGCCAGGTCCGGAATTCACAGTAGCGGGTCATAATTAATCACGAGCCACTCCAACACTGCTTGCTCACTTGAAATGATAAATGCTTTAGAAAAGCCTCCGATGAACGGTAGCATTTCTCAACTGTGAAGCCCAATTCAACAATAGACTTCAGAAAGTGCGTGCTTTAATACCATGAAAGGCAGGTGCTTGGCTAAAATAGGATAAGATTAAGCACATGCTTAGCTTAGTCAGGTGCTTAAATGCTTTACTGAAGCAGATCTAAGATCAGTCGTGCTTCGTTTTTCACCCATGACAGGTAGAAAACGAAAAAGTATATAAAGCCAGGAATGAAACACAACTCCCAGTGAGATGGACAGCCCCAGAGGCCATCCGCTGCAACAAATTCAGCATTAAGTCAGATGTCTGGTCATTTGGAATACTTCTGTTTGAAATAATGACCTACGGGAAGATGCCTTATGCTGGTAAGTGCTTTTACCTAAAGAATGATGTCTAATGTTTTCTTGCTTTGAGTGACACGCAAAAAAAGTTGAATGCCTGTACTATGGGCATGTTGAAGGGTTAAAACTATAAACACGGAAAGACGGCTGTTCAGACGAGGTCCATTTAGTGGGTCAGACCTTCTGGCTGTCCCAGGCTCCCTGGAAGCTTTCCAAAGGCTGTGATTAGCAGCCATTCAAGCTTCCTCTCGCTGGAGTCAACCTGCATTGCACAGGCACCTAAGCCAACTGACTATTTCCCTCCAGCATCCGACCAATGACGCCAGTTCTTGCAATGTGGAAAAAGGGAAGGTTTTTCTGTCCTCCATCCCGCCCTTTTTTGTTTTTTTTTTTCTTTTTTAATTTATTTTTTTGGGAATGTCTCATGGAAGAACAGAATATGTGTGAAGTGCTGCACAGGCATTTCAGGATGAAGATGTCTGAAAAATGAGTCAGGGTGTTTTTACCCCCTTCTCTCATATTTGACCATGGCAGCGGAAAGTTTTCATAAAGAGAAGGATCACAAGAATTAGGAATAAAGTATCACCAACCTCAAAAGTAGATTTAATGGTATGAGAGCAGCTATTATTCCTAGCACTGTGAGAAATGCTCGAGGAACTGTGGCTCCAATAACACAAGATATCAGTGAGGCGATTGACTGTGACTCTTTGTGCTGGTGAGGAGAACACAAGGGAAGAACTAAAGCAAAAAGAAGTTATGCTGCATCTGTGCAGGCCTGAGGGGTGACGTGTTCACCAAAAACTACATTTCACAGGGTCCCAAACTGGTATTTCCTGTAAAAGGAAAAATTTATTTTGCTTTTTGACCACCACCCCCCCCCCCCATCTCCTGTGAAAACGTTCTAGGGAAAAACAAAAAAAAACAAAAAAACAAATCAAAAAACACCAAAGCCAAAAATCCTCAACTCTTTCTTATATAAATTATAGGTGTGTGCATATGCACACACACACAAATATTCAAGTATAAATATGTAACACCATGGTTCTGGGTATTGTCTGAAAACACGTCCAGCATTATCCCTTTGCAAAGGCATAGTTTACCTGTAACTTTACAGTAGAAAATCACAGAATCATAGAATCTCCATGATTGGAAAGGACCTTTGAGACCATCGAGTCCAACCATACACACACAAAATAACCCCTACCATCTCTGCCACTAGAGCATGCCCTGAAGTGCCAAATCTACATGTTTCTTAAATACCTCTAGGGATGGTGACTCCATCCTCTAGGGATTGTGACTGTCCTTTTACCACGTCTATTTGCTTACTTGGTGTCTATTTGCTTACTTGGTATTTCTTTCAGGAGTTTGTCTTCAGTAATCAGTTAGGAGAAGGGGTTATGTTGATCCATGGTGGCAGTGGGTAATGTACTGAGAAAACACAGGATCCCGGAATGGTAGGTTTGGGAGGGACCTCTGGAGATCATCTAGTCCAACCCCCCTGCCAGAGCAGGGTCACCCAGAGCAGGTTGCACAGGAACGTGTCCAGGTGGGTTTTGAATGTCTCCAGAGTTGGAGACTCCACCACCTCTCTGGGCAGCCTCTGCCAGTGCTCTGATCTGTCACCCTCAAAGTTTTTCCTCATGTTGAGATGGAATTTGCTGTGTCACAGTTTGTGCCTGTTTGCCCCTTGTCCTGCCTCTGGGCACCACTGAAAAGAGTCTGGGCCCCTCTTCTTGACACCCGCCACTGCATTCAGAGATCTAGGGAAAAGAAGTAAAGATCATGCAATTCAAGATGTAATTTGAAGAGTAGAAAAATGAAAGGGAAAGGGGCCATAGTCTTAATATATAAAGGTATGGCAAGGGTAGGGGAATGGTTTATTCTCGTGGTGACAGAGCAGGCAGGATGCCATCGCACAGCTGCGCCAGAGGAAACTTAGGGCTGATGTTAGGGAAAACTTTCTAAACGTGAGGAAAATTCAGCAGCAGGACAGATTTTCTTGGGAGATTTTGGAGTCACTGAGACTAGAGGGATTTAGGAACAATTTAAGCAAAAAAAATGTCAGAAAAATTTTGGCAAAGCGCGGGTGAGAGAGGAAAAGCCTTGCACCGGGCTGAACCCATTTGCTATGCCTCTCAGGTGGGGTGAGGGGGCTGGGAAATGCTGAAGGTGGATGTTAACTGCTGATTTGGGATCCTCCAGTGACCCCTGTGGCATGTTACCATCGAAGGGGACACGCTGAAGCCACCTCTGCCCTCGTGTGCCTCACGGGGCGGGGTGGGGGCATCCCATTGCCTCGCCTGGGTAAGAGACAGGGACAAGCGACGTCACTAAGCACCCCTGGAGTAGTCTAATGAACTCCTTTCGGCTTGCAGGTATCGCCGGGCACCAGGTGATCCCGTTGCTGGACACGGGGTACAGGCTTCCTCAGCCAGCGACCTGCCCGGAGCTGCTCTACCAGCTGATGCTGCAGTGCTGGAGCGCGGAGGCGGGCAGGCGGCCCACCTTCAAGGACCTCTACGGGCAGCTGGAGTGCTACTTGGAGGCCGACTCCGAGTTCTAGGCCCACCCCCTGGATGTGGTGAAATGAACCCCCCACGGCGGGGGGCTGAGGGACCCCCAGGTGGGGGCTGATGGACCTCCACAGCGGGGGCTGTTGGACAGGCGCCAGCTGACATGGCTGAAAGGGAAGGGGGCTGTGAAATCAGCCTAAACTCCCTTGTGCAGGTTATTAGGGGATGCTGAGGGATTCTGGTACATTCTCATCCCTGCACTGATACTCAAAGACACCTAAAATTTTTGCTGCTGGCAAATGTTTTGCAAGACTAAGCATGAGGAAGCTGGAGGGGTGGGGGTCTTCTAAAAAATAAAATGTCTTCTATTTATTTTTTAAGTAGCAGATTGCAAGAACGAACAAATGGAATGGATGTTGCTCAATTACCATGCTAGCATTTTGTCATTTCTTTATGGGAATAATTATTTGCTGTTCCTTAGATTTTTGATTCCTCCATGAGGTTGTTCTCGTGAAGGAATGTGATGGCTCTGCAGAGCAGGATCTGTGCTCCAAGCATAGATTTAAAAAAAAATTGTAAGAAAAATAAAAATAAAATAATCCCATGACTGTGATCATAGCAGAATCCAAATTAATTGCCTTGCTTAGACTTGAAGTACATGTGCTGTTGCTGTACCAGAAAATGAAACGGATGTTCATGAGAGAAAAGGAATTATTTTATTTTATGGATGTGAAGAGTGATCTTTTTAGTTTGTCTACTGTTCCTCTTTTACAAGAATAAACACAATTATTATTATTAATTATTGAAGCTGTTTGCTCTGAATGTTGTTAAATAGTGCTATGGAACCGATGAGTTATTGTCCATTGAAGTGTAAGGATATGTTTTATAGTTCTTAGTTTTAGGAATATTGGAGGAAAAGATATTTTAACATGAACTCAAGACTCCCTTAGCCTTTTAGAGTGACAGCTTCTCCTGTCCTGCTGTCCAAATCATAGACCTTCTTCAACAGGGCAAGGCCCAGGGCAGGTCTAGGTATTTTGCAGGGGAACTAGGAATCCATGCTTCCATCTTCTCCAGATGTAACTTTAATACAGTAGATTTAAATAATAGATGATCCTTCTTTTTTTTTTTGTTCCATGGGGAAACGGATCCCAGGTGCTTCTGCTAGCAGTCTTTACAGCTACAGATTTTAGTTGTGGGTTTTTTTTTCCCCATTTTTTCCAATTAACTACAATATCGGTTCTGCTAAAACCTGATATCACTGTGACAGTTTTATGTTTTCAATTGTGAGGCTTAGAGAACCAAGTTTCAATTATTTACTTATGATTCATCAGTTAATTATTTAACAACATAATTCAGAAATTAAGAGCTGTACTGTGTTAGCATAGTGTGAGCTCAGTATGAGTGTGCTACCATTTTCCTCTAATATCAAAAAAAGGTATAAATAAATGAAAAGATTCATTACTTTAAAGGCTGGGCGGCTTTTATTACATCTTATTCTTTTCTTCTCTTTATACTTCAGATCCATTCATCTCAGTGCCTTGCTTCTAATTTTTAATTTCCTTTTCCCCTCCTTTACTTTTGGAAGGCAGCGCACCTTTTTTTTTTTCTTCTTCTTTTGTATGCATCTCTTATGTATTTGTTATTCAAAACTCCTTTCCTTATTTATTGTTTTTTTCCTGTTTCTATCTCACTACACTTAGAGTCTTTCTAGTGTTCTGTCTCTGTTCACCTTCATTTTCTGCATAGTGTTTCTCCCTACTAACTCCCTTTATACTAATTACATTTGTAAAGCACAATACAGTGATAATTAATTAGCTGTCATAGCATCCATACGATTTTGGAAAGTAATCATCCGCTCTGAAAGAAGAAGAGGTTAAATGGCTTTGCCAAACTCATCCTGATAAGAATTGGCATGGAAGGAACTGGGAGACTCCCAGGCAAAGTCTCGTGCTGTAATACCATCCCTGTTTGTTTTGAGACCCATGCTTGCTACTGGCTCATGGCCCCAACAAGATGTTACTTATGATTATCAAACCTCCATCAATCCATGTGTCTCTCATCTGGCTAGGAGCTCTTTTACACTCTTACAGTATGAGGTTAGCAAATCCCACAGAGTAGGTTTATGTAATAAGAATAGGAATGCTGTTATTTGGAAAGATCTCTGTGTCAAACTTGCAACCTTGATGTTCAAGCACTATTTCTAAGATGATTTTTCAGACTGAAAACATTAAGAATGTTGAGAATAAAAGTTGAGTTTGCCCAACTCAAAAGAAGTGTTGATAAAAGAAACACAATCTTAAAAAGCACAGATGTGTGCAGTTCACAGGGGTCTAGGTCTTTTTTTTTTTTTTCCCCAAAGATGAGTTGCCAGGAAAAAAAATTGACAGCAGGGAAACAGCAAAGTTTTCAGAATTCCAGATTATACAAACTGGTCCAAGCTGTTGTGTGATGGCCTTTGCCCTTGGGTGGAAGTCAGCAGGATCTTGTAGGGCTCCACTGAAGTGATGCCAGTAATTCTGAAGAAAGCACATTTGTACAATAAATATCTTCTTAAACCAACATATGGGGAATAGAAGGTCTGTTCGTCCAGCGAAGTTGACTGCCTTGTCTCCTTAATTTCTCCTATAGTCAAATGACCGAAAGAGGCTCCTTGAGATAGTGAAATAGTGCACCAAAGTTGCATGTCTCCTCTGAAGCACCCCTGACAGGCTTCTTTCTGTTTGCTGCTGTAAAGGTGTCCAGGAGAGATGAGACTCTAGGATGAGGGGTGTGTGTAGCAACCCACATGTTGTATACCAAAATTAGCTGTTTCAAGCTCGCTTTACCAAGTGTGGCCCCATGAACCACCTTTAACTGAAAGGAGCAGAAGCTGCCCGTGGGCTGCACCCTGCTGAGCTGTGTGTGGAGCTGGGTACACGCATGTGATGGCCTCCAGGTGATGTGGCCTGGCACGCTGGGCTCCTGCTGGCAGGTGTGTTCCCCTGCTGCTACATCCTGCCATTTTCTCTCTTGTGTTTTCTCTTTGCGTGCTTGCACAGCCGCAGGTGGTTAATGGAGGTTGGATCTGCCAGCTGCCTCTCTCGAGTGTGTGCTGGCCCAGGGTGGGAGAGAAGCAGCAGCACTGGCTGAAAGCAAGAGGTAGGTTCACTTTGGTGCAGCTCATTATAGGCAATGCATCAAATAAGTTTATTTTGTATTCATCTTTGAGGCAGCCTGTGCATATTTGGCCTCCCCAAGGCGATGTACTGTAGGTGAAGAGGTGCAGTCAGTCTTCGTCTTTCAAGCCTGAACACCATTTCCACCCCATTGGTGTGTGTCCTGTGAGCAGTGCACCCTCTTTTCTTAGCAGAAGTTGAAAGCAAGGGAAAGCAGGAAGGCAGGTACGTTATGGGGCCAGAACTTTCATTTTTCTCTTGCACTGGGTTGCTCTGCGAAAGTCTGGTGCCTGGTAGAGCCCCTTTGCCACTATCAGCCATCCAGCTGAGGCCAATCTTGCAAACCACAGATGCTGCTATGAGATCCAGTGATTCCTCATCCTGGATTAAATCCATGTATTTGCACTTGCTCCCTTATTTTTCCCATCCGTAAACTGCCGTTATACCAGTGAAATGCTGCCACTATAGTATGAGCTCTAATTTTGGATCTCTTTTTCCCTGGGCTGGCAGGGGAACAAAAGAGAGAAAAATTAGCAATGCAATGGAATCAGCAAAGCTCTGGAAATGAAGAGTAATGTGGAAAATTAATCATTTGTTTTCAGCTCTTTCTCTCCATATTTTTGCAGTCAAATGGATCCATTACTGAGAAAGACTGGAGGAAGAAGGCGGCAAAGGGTGATAAACCTTCACAGAGTTCAATTTGCTTACAGGCAATGCAACAAGCAAAACTATACCTTTCTAAGTCCAATTCCATTTTATGATAATTTTATTTCTATGACGGATAACAATTATAGTCAGAAGTCTTTGCTATGACTTGATTTAAATTAAACATCAATGTTATCATTTCCAGTTATAGTGCACAGCTAGATGGGTTTAACTTATCTCATTCTATTCTTGAGGCCTTTTATGTTCAAGGTTCTGCTAAAGCTATCTATTGCACTTGTTTTTACCTGATGGATCATGGAGGGAAAATAATGGATTCAGTTATGAGAAACAGTAATAGATTTTTTTGAACTGACATAAATTTCTATGTTTAGATAGAATAAAAGGATCAGGAAGAGATAAGTTGAATTTTCTACAATAGACCAGTCCTTGTGAAATTCACTTCACATAAATTGTACTGAGACGTCTTTTATGTAATGTTTTATTTATGTAATTCAGTTATTCTTTCAGAGCTAAATCATTTTATGTGGCCTTACAAAAGATAACTTAAAAATGTCCAACCAGAAAGAAAGAACTTCTATTTTTCTTAAACTCCGCATTCTTCAGGAAGCTATGGAGCAATGCAATTATTTTGAACTGTGTTAGGGAGTCCCTAGTGTTTATTTTCTACTCCCATTGGAGAACCTTTCCTCACTTTATCTGCATTCAAGAACATACACAGGGACACCAAACGTGATAGGGCAACAGGGAATTTTCTACCACTTGTACTGCTTTCATTTTTTTTGTCCGTTGTATCTCATGCTTGCTGTCTGAATCATCATAGAATCATAGAATGTTTAGAGTTGGAAGGGACCTTAAAGATCATCTAGTTCCAGCCCCCCTGCCACGGGCAGAGACACCTCCCACTAGACCAGGCTGCTCAAAGCCCCATCCAGCCTGGCCTTGAACATTCCCACAGGGATGGGGCATCCACAACTTCTCTGGACAACTTGTTCCAGTGTCTCACCACCCTCATAATGAAAAACTTCTTCCTGATATCTAATCTAAATCTACCCTCTTCTATGAATGACTAGACTATGAGCAGCAATTTTCTTTGTGTGGATTTGCAACTTAAAGCATGCAAGGAACTGAACCAGCAGAGTGCATAATGTTATTGTGGTTCCAACTCAACAAACTATCAGTGCACAGAATGGAGCACTTGACTTATTCAAGTGATTGCTCCTTATAGTCTCATATGTGCTTCCGTTTCACTCCTTTAAAAGGTGCTGTAGTATCATGTCCACTCAGTGCTCCCATGGTCACTGCGACTCACAGGTCAGCTATTTGTAGGGTATGGATTTTGGAGCAGATAAAAATGCTGCATGTAAAAGTTGTGCCACAGTGATCAAAACGATACGGAAGTGTAGTATATTTCTATGGAAAGCTGCGTGCCTGCTATTCTGTTCCATCAACATTTGGGCCAGATGTGTTCTCCAGCATGTGACAGAACCCTGCCTCAGTGCCCTGTTGGAAGAGCTTGCCCAGAAGAACTCGGCATCTACTCAAACAAAATACTGAACTGGGGTCTATGAAAAAATACTTTGTTCTACCCAGGCTTACTATTAGCAGGTCCATGTAATTTATTTTTTCAGTCTCAGGTGTCTCAGGAATGACTAATACAAAAGAAAAAAAATCCATATGAGAAATGGCATGTATAAGCAAGCTGGAGAAATCACTGAAAAGTACTTTGGCATTTTAATCTTCACAGCTGCATTGTGTTGAAGAATTCAGTCCTTCCATATTTTGGTATAGAGAAAATTAAAATGTACATTTGAAACATTCAGAATCCTAGAAATGAATTTTAGCCAATTCCTGGATCTAAATGTCACTAGAACTGAAAAACATGATAGAAATTGTACCTTTGTTCCTACCACTATTTTCAAAAAAATAAATTCTGTTAAAATTAGGCAGATATGTGACAAGACAGGTATACAGCAACTTCTTTATTTCTTCCCCTTCCCCCCGTTCTTTACGAATATTACTACAGGAGGATTAGAACTCCCACAGAGTAAAAAGGGTTTTTAGTTATGCTGAGAGATAAGAATTTTTTCTGATCTTTTTCTAAAGTAAAAAAAAAGTTGAGCCTTGAAGATTATTCCCAAAGCTACTCTTCAAAAAAAAAAAAAAAAAAAAGACAGAAGAAATATAGGAAGTGTTTATCATACTTTTACAATTGCTCATGTCTTTAGAAATGACAATGGTAAGACATTTCAGATCAAACAGAAAGTTGCTGCTGAATTTGTAAAAAATACTCTTTGGATAAGCTGGTTGTGCTATTTACACTATTAAGAAAAGCATGTTGTACTGCATTCTTTTCTCTAGTTACTTTGATATAAATATCTGAGTATACTGACTTCAGTGTTTTAGTATACTAGAGAATTCAAATACATATACAGCAATATCAAAAAAAGTTTTATTTTTATTTCCTATCTCCTCTGCAGCTGGATAGATATATGTCTCTGCTTAGAAGAATATGTAAACATGCTAAAGTTTTTGTTGGTCATGCATGTTTTTCAGCGTTTTTTCTCTTACTATTTTTTTCTATTCTTGATATTAAAAATTTTTGTTCAGATGTCTTTATACTATCATTAGTTTACTTACATTTGCAAATAGAAAAAACTGTTCATATTCCAAAGTGCTCCATTACTCTGCTAAATATTTAAAATGACCAAAAATAGAGTGTAATACAACACAAGTGTTTTTTTTTTTTTCTGAGGTAACTACTTATAAACAGATACCTGCCCACTCTGTGCCACCACCAGCATCTCAGTTCCACATCTCCCTTAGAAACCAAAAGAATGAAAACTGAACTTGCATGTTCTTCTATAACTCCTTAGTTCTGGATCACTTTGCACCAAAATCAAAAGTTTCAAAAATTTATATTTCACTGTTCCTCCTACCTCATCTTCTAAATGTAGGCACCAGTTCTCCAAAGTGAGCAATGTCATCTGAAGCAACACTCTTATCACAACACTTCGATAATAACTCACTCTCCTCTTCCAGTTGTTCCACCATCAGCGTTGCCTGTCTCCTTAGCAAGGTGGCTCTCATCCACACTCTCATCCCTGACAGATACCAGATCAGTTATGGAAAGAGAGACATGCAGTAACAAGTTAGAAGCCCACAGGTCTTCTCTGATTTATTTAACTGTCGCTCTGCCACACGCACATACATTGCATTCATAAGACAGACTCCTATGGCAGTTGACAGACTGCCTCAGGAGTTAATGAAAAATGACTCAATACAAATCTTTGGGACCCCTCAACTATGAATGAATAATATTACTATAGTTGGATTTATAAGTTACTGGAATTTGGAAGAAATGAGGTATGAGAGCTGCTACATCAGAAACTTCACAACAGCCTCCCCTGAAAGAGATACACAGGCCTGTTTCTGTAGGAGGAGGTGGTGGGAAGGGAAATTCATTGATGGTAGGGCACAAGAAGTTGTGGTGCTTCCCTAAATTCCTGACATAAGGGTTTTAATGATCTGGCATTTTCCTGTGAGACGAGAAACAGAAAACGGACCAGACTTTTAGAGGAGGAAAAAATCAGTGATCCAGGGCATGACTATAGTCTGAGGTGTTACCAAAGTATAAATCTGCAACTGTAGCTGGGTCAGAGGGCAGGCTGCTGTCTTCTTTTTCTTTCTACCTGTGCTGTGACAACATGAGAGCCTGGCTCTTGGTCAGTCTGCCTCAAAAGGCAAACACACATCGGAGACCAAAACTGAGAGGAAATTTCGTCACTGTCAGTTGCCTTTAAAAAAACCTCTGCCTTTGCTTACAAACCTGTAAGGCAAACAGTGGTAAGAAACTTGAAGTATTTCTTTGTACGCTATGGATGTGTGTAGAACTCCCCAGCCAGCTGCAGGGTCTCCAGCTGGAGTAGCTGCTCTCATCTCGCTGCGGCCATTTGAAAATAGCAGCTTCTAACTGGGATCCTTCTGACTTTTGATGTGGATGAGACCTCTCATTCCTGAAATGTCACTGGTGTGCATTGGATCTCACACACAACCAAGACAATGTTCTTGCCTTGGAAATTCTGCAGTGAAAAGCTTTGTTTCAGCAAGTGTTTATACCCTGCTCAGCTCCTTTCCTGTGATTTGAGAGATTTCACAAGACTTTAGGTTGCAGTAGCAGAAGGCCCATTCCCAGTACTGTTGACTTTCTGTACGCAGAAGTAGACGAAGGACTTGGGTAAGTTAACACAGTTTCTCAGGAGAGTATAACTAAGAGATGAGGAACAAAGCAAAGAATTCAGAGCAATACATTAATTTTTTTTTGTATCGGTGATCTATTTTCATCTTTAGGTTTGTAAGGGTGTTTCATTTTGCCCTTTACGCTTTGCAGCTTATTAAGCTTTTTTGTCCTCACAGGAAAACCTAGTCCTGACCAAAGCCGTTACTAATGCCCACAACAATCTAGCTAATTTTAATTTAGCTTGACAAGGGTAATATTTAGTGTCAAACTGACTGAATTGGCCAAAAATTGGAAGCATTCTTGTGCCAAGCTCATTTCCCATCATGCTTGTAGCTTTAGCCCTGTATAGCCCTGTAATGCCACGAATTGCTATGTAAGGTCAGCAGTAGGATGAAACAGCTTCAGGGTGACCCAATAGCTCTTCCCATCCTGGCACCACTGTGGTATATGGTCATATCACTGCATGTCTGGCTCCTGAAAACACTTACCACTCCACTTCAGGAGCAGGCAGTGTAGCTATGATTTCGCTCTAATCAATTGTCACGCTCATAAAGGAAGCGTATTTGCTAATCCCTGCCTCATACAGTGATAAGAGATTTCACTATACTTGTGGATTCTGGAGGTCTGATAAGTGCATATCGCATCCTCTTATAGGTCCCAAAACTCTAAAATAATGCTGTGATTTTTTTTTTATTCACCCTTGAGGTAAGAGATATGGCTCTAGCAATCAATTATCATGTGAAATGATTCTTTAGGGCAGAGATAAAACATCCAGAGTATTAGAGAATAGCCATAATTTATTTCTTTAATTCTTCATATAACTAAATTATGAGTTACAATGAGAAATTACACAAGATTTATTTAGGATGGATTTTGGAACTTTATTGCGGGAAACATACTTAACAGTTATAAATTGTTTATTACATTGGCCCATCTTTAGCCTGATCTGTCGAATAACTGTGTTCTCAACAGTGAATTCTTAATGTACTTTACAGCATTATAATTTAAATATAGTGCAAGTGTCAGATATTGATTTGGAATTAACTTATGACTGATATCTAAATCATAATGGTGCTGTTTCTTAAGGCTAAAACCATCTGACCCCTTACTTTATTATCTTTTATATTTTATGAGTAAAATTAAACTTCTGTCCTTCTAAAATTAAAATTTACAGTTGCACAATCTCAACATGAATACATTACTGTGGCTGTGAAGGCAGTTAAGAAACCTTCCGGTACTTCAAATAGGCTTTTTCAAATTAGGAAATAGCAATTTTCTTTATGGTATTTCCCTACTTCAGGCAAAGGTGTGACTTCAATCTGCGTGGATATAACAGAGCAAGCTTTACATTACAAGATAACTTGGGGTGCCACTACCAAATAGTTGTAGGAAACTATAATCTATTACCAGTCTCATGGAAAAAGCTGGAGAAATGTATCATGGAATTAGTCTCTGCAGTTTTGTGACGTTTTGGCCTCACTGTTAGCAACCCTGTGCTAACTGGTAAAGATGTATCAGGTAGGCTAACGTAAGTTTCAACAACTGCAATGAAGATATATCCTCTGCACTTTTGAGAAATTGATAAGGAGAGGGCTAAATCACCTAGTTATCCAAGTTCAGTATTTTGGTTTCAGAAGAGAAAGATGAAAGTTTAATAAATAGTCTCCTGAGTGGCATTTTTAGCTAGCTTTTAAAATGTCATTGTTTCTTACCCATCATAAGTAACTCAGAATTCAGTACCTCACAAATGTTCAGATGAAAGCTTTTACCCTGCGTTACTGCAGATACACTATTCCTGGGTTCAGTTAAGAGATTAAGAATCACCTGTAAAAACTTCAGACTCACTTTTGATTTGCAGTGTGAAACACTGAAAATTATTTATCTGCCTTAAGTGGATGAAGGTGAGATAAAAAAACAGGCGGCAAGGGAGAATGTCTATAGGGACAGTCTAAAGACCGGCACTGCAGTCAAGAGTGTATGACAACCAAATACCTGGAGCCCTTCTCTGGATGTTTCCAAGACAATGAGGCCAAAAGGTTGGGTCTCCTTGTGACGCCATGTGAGTCCAGTAGAATTTAGACATCATTTGTTGATCTTGGCTAAAAAAACATAATTCAAAGAAACCCACCAAGCTTGTTTTCAAAGACACAAATGCCCTTATCTGTTTGACTACATTTCCTTGTGTGGTATAGGAGTATTTTATACCGGTATAAAATTTAAAAAAGGCTTTTTTCAAAGTTTACATGGTGAATGAGGTCAGCAAGGCTTAGGTACACCAGTCTGTAGCAGGCGCAACAATGTGCCCTGTGTGGCATTAGAAGCAGCCACCTCTGTGTCCCTGGTTTGAACAACTAGGCTCTTTGGCACAGGACAGAGCTGGGGGGGCAGACCCACATCTCTAGGCACCGAAAGGCTTACACTGATCACTTGGTTTCTACCGTAACAAATAGGAAGCTACAAGTTCATACAGTTCAAGGTTTCATAGCTATATTTAGAAAATGTGACCGAGGAGCTCATTCCTTTGGAGTGGTTGGTCATAAATCCAAAATGCCAAGATGAGGTGGCTTGTCCTCAGCTCACGCCAGTGGCAGCCTGGCCGAAACGCCTGGCAGAAGCAGGACAGTTACTGCGAACTGAGGCCTTTGCACGGAGGGTCGCACAGTGGGGGTTAAGGCAACAGGCAGGGGCAAACACTAGCCCTGGCCTGGAGGACACCCTGGCTTTTGGCTTTGCACCAGGCAGTAGGCTGGCGCGGTACAGGGCTGGGTGGCTGGGCTGGGCTGCCCTCGGTGCCAGCCGGCTCTCCCTCCCGGCCGAGGGAGGCATTTGGTTTCCAGGGAGGGCTGGTAGATGGAGGAGGGCACAGCTGGCCCATCAGTGGCTGCTGCCAGGAGATTTCCAGCCTGATCCCCACCCCTGCACTTTTCTATCGCTCTGCGTTTCAGCTTGAAGAAAGGACATTCCAGCATCCAGCAGTCCTGCAGCCTTTGCAGTTTATTTTTTTTTTTGGGGGGGGTGGTGGTGGTGGTAGTTTTTTTTGTATATGTGTTGCTTTGCTTTGTTTTGTTTTGTTTTTAAATTTGCTTCAGCAAAGATATAAATGGTTTAAGTTACAGAACAGCTTGGGAGGCAACATAGGACCCTGGGTGGAGACCCCTGCATGGTCAAACTCCCGCTTCACCCCATATTTCACTAAAACATCTTTCAGTTAGGATGCTAAGCACAATATGGACAAGCAGGTGTTTGCTCAACCTGATTTTACCTGCTGTGATCCTTGTAGCTGTTATTGGAAAGCCCTGATAGTCTTGAACTTGAATTCAACCTTTAACATTTTTGAGAGAAGAATTTTTTTCCCCGTCTTTCCGGACACGGGGCGGGGACAATGGAGGACAAATGCTGGATGCAGAGGCACATATGTGCTAGTATTTGATTATTTGATTCCTCCTCCCTCTCCTTCATGGAAGCTTAGTGAAGTCCAGGAAAAAAGTAGAGCAGAAACATAGTGGTATAAATTATTCAAGGATGCTGCTCTGCCTATGAAGAAGCCAGGAGTTTGCCTATAAAACATTAACATGACATTTTTGAATTGTGATGGGTGGGTTGGGAGAAGAAAGCTTAAGAATGAGCAAAAGACTGTTCTAAGGAAACAGAGACATTGTTTAAAACTACAAACAAGTCTGCTTTATCACCGAGTTGCATGTGGGCTTCCAGAGATTATGAGTTTGGGAAAAAGGGAGATGGAAGTGGAGGAGGGGATATTAAAATCTTAGAGAGTCTTGTCAATAGGTTACAAAAGATCTGTTCGGTGCTGCTATGGGAAATCAGAAAGAGGGTCAGGGTCAGAGTCCAGCTGGGTTTCTTTTCTATTCCACTCCTTTGGTTAAAATTGGGGAGTGATCCACTTCCCTACTTAAAATATTGAAAACCCCTTTTGCTTATGATTGACAATTTGGAATCTTAACTCAGTTGTGATCTGCCTGATTTCCCTGGAGACTCCGAAGTACAAAAGGTGCAAAGAAGGTATAATTTTTTATTTAACTTTTGTAGATAGCAACAATACAATGATGAAAAATTCCCCCATCTGATAGAGCATTTTTTCAATTGGGAAGCCCTATGGCAATGTCAGATGCCCTCTATTTAATGACATCCCTGTATCTTAGAACTAAAATACTATTTCGGACAGACTGAAGACAGGTTTCTAGGTGAATAAAACATCTCCCAGGACTAGACACAGTGAACAATGTCTTATGTTGAATGGAGCAACTATGTAGAATTTATGAATTTGCCACTGTATTTTTGGCTTTGTACCTTTAGTTCAATGTTGCAAATCTTTGACTCCTATGATTTAGCCCTATGGCCTTTCTCTTTTTCCCCGTAGGTGATTCAAGTTTTCTTTTCCTAATGCACAGTTTTCTGCAAAAGCAAGGTCTGCTACCTATATAGAAGGTAGGGATAAAAGTGATGCTCACAAAAGGCTAGCCTACAGAAGTAGATTTCCTTCTTCTCTTTTTCTTTCTATACATAATTTGTATATAGCACTATTTCATTTCCCAGCTGAATTTCTTTCTTTACTGTTTTTTTCCCTCTCGGGTTGATTTTTTTCCTCCCCTGTGTCCTGCAGTGTATGATTTTCTTTTTGTCTGCTCACTGTTCCTTTTCCCCCAGATATACAATGCCAATAATATCTGAGTCAAATTTTTAACAGATGAATACATTTGAAATGATGCAAACTGATCCTGCTCACTTTGCCCAGGCAGCACAGGAAAATGACACCATTGCATAGTTAGCCAAAGGTAAGTATCAGAACTACAATTTTGATTGAGTTTTCATCAAGTAGAGGCCTCTAAAATAGAAATACCATGTGTGCAGTAGGTCTGTTTCATCTCCCTCTTGTTATCGAATGAGTGGCAGAAGCGCCTGGCTTATACTTTAAAAAAATCCCCCAAAAGGAAACTTTTGACTTCCAGACCTGCTCACAGGATAAAGGGGTAAATTTGGGCCACTGAATGTCATTCTTGAGAACGACGGTCAGTCATTCCCCTGCAGACAGGTCTCCGTTCCCACTTTGGTAGGCCTGTGACCTCCTGTAAAAGCAAACATCCTTGTTTGGGGGCGGAGGGTTATTAATTCAAAGGAAACCAAGGGGTCTGTCTACCAGCCCATGTAATTCTGAGCAGAGAAGTATTCTCTGGTGTTTGCTGCTTGTGTTCGTAAGAGATTAGAAGATATTTTTCAGGCTGTGGATTTGTTTTCCACACAGTTTTTTTTCTTTCATATCCTCCAAGGTATTGGCTTCTGCAGCCATCCACACATGCAGGTGAGGGCTGAGAGCACCGCTCAGCAGGTCACGCTGGCACAGTGTAGCATGTGCTGTGCAGCTTCGTGCCAAAACTCTGCTGCCAGAGTGCTCCAACTGTTCACTCTCCATTTTTGTCTTGGCTCAAGGAACAGCCACCTCCTGCCACGTCTGCTGCTACAGAGCAGAAACTGGATTCTCACCATTATCACAGTTCACCAGCCAACTCCTACTACTCCTACCAACTGCAGAACGGGCATGAGCAATCACATTTATTCAGTGTGCTTGCTTCCCACATGTTAGCCCAGACGTGCCTTTGGCTTGCCAGTCACTTGCTCCTTTGCCATTAGAATAATACATGTAACGCTCCTCTGTCTTTTGCATGGAGGCAAAGACTGACTAGATCTCACCTGTAAACCACATGCTTGGCTTGACAAGCCAGAAAGCTTCATTCTCTGAATTAAAAATTCCAAGTCAAAGTGCTAAGACAAAATCCCCCTCCTGCACTAAGTTTGGCGTGATGCTTGGAGCCAGTGGGCTGAGTAGCCATGTGGGAAATCTGTGAGAGGCTTCAGGCTTTTCCTTCCCCAAGGACGGGATGCGAAAGAAAGCGCAGCTCTAATGTGCTGAGTCTTTGGCATGAGCGAGCCAGGCAAAGCCGCGAATGATTCTTCACTCCCAGCTGCTGGTTGATTGATGGGAACTGAATTGGTGATAATTCTGGAGGGAGATGTTTGCCCTGTCTTCCATCTGGAGCTGCTGTGTTATGACTGGCGGAGATGGCTATTGAGCAGGCTGGGCTGGCAGACCTTCTCCGGCAAGTCAGACTGGAGGCTGGGGAAATAAGCAAGTTATCCAGGGGTGCTTGGAGTGAATGGAGTTTGATGTATCTAATGCTGATAGCTTTCATAAAAACACAGAGTGCTGGGAAATTGTGGAGAGTAAAGGGAAAACAGAGTGTCTCTCTGTCTTCAAGACAAGGAAACAATTGCAGATGGCATCTTGCATTTCTCAAAGCTGCTGCTTCCTCGGGGCTGTGTTCTGCCCTTGGATCTGCTTGATGCATCACTATAAAATGCTTTAATTTAGCATGTGAGGGGGTGCCAGCTGCCAGAGTTTAAATTACAGCCAGATACTAAGCCAGATACTATCTTGTCTTTCCTTGAGCCCAGTGGCCTTCTGTGCCTGAGACTCACTGTAGTGTTCTGAACCAAACGGGTCATTGCAACCCAATGTGTAAGACAAATGGAGATATGCTGCTATCGAAACATGAAATTCTTTAAACTGCTTTCATTAATGGGTATAAAGAAGTGTTTCTTCATCTGCAGCAGGTGTAATATTAATAACTTGCTTCATTTTCTGTAGCTGAGGAAAAAATATAGAACTCTCCAGAGAATTTAGGAGAAAAGAAAGTATAGACATAAATTGAGCTATATGATACGATGAAAAGAGATATCATGTGCCGAGAATTACAAATGAGGGGTGATATCTGGAGCAAATATGCATGTCGCAAAGTATTTGGAAAACACCATTCAATTTCTATGGCTTTCTAACTATACTGAGAAAAAAAGTGGTTTCAAATCATAATAGTGAAGAAAATACTAGGAGAGTTGCCCAGAGCATGGCACCTTTATGCTTAAAATATGCTGAAGCTGGTCTATATACAGAATTTCTACTGCAGTTCTGTGTAGAAAGCTGGAGACAAAAATCTTTTACCTCTATTCACAGAGACAAATCCCCACATGCAGAATGCTGGGGATGAGAGGTCAGACCGTGATAGCTAGTCAGTTGCTTCAGTTCTGAGCAAATTACCCGTCCATAAAATATTAAAGGAAAAAAATAATTTAATGCCTGGTTTTGGTTATTTTAGCCAAAGCTGGGGTTTGCTGGTTTGTTTGTGGGGTTTTGTTTTGATTTTTTTGTTTGTTTTTTTTGGGGGGGGATGTTTAGGTTTTTTTGTTGTTGTTGCTGTTTGTTTGTTTGTTTGTTTTTTTTACTTTGTAACCTACCAACGAATGGCTGAAAGAACAGCAATTTTCACAAAGTTTTCTATGTGTTAAAGAAATTTCACTTTCTGTAATGATTGCTTTTACTGTTCAATAGGTTCAATAGATACCTACATAGAACTGGAAAAATAATTTTCCTTTTTAAATTTTCTATAAACATTTAATTATTTTTTCTTTTTAATTCAATCTTTAATTTCAAACTCTCATTTTACTGCCTATTTTTTCTTTTTTTCACCTATAATTTAGAATATGGTTTAAATATGTAATTATATGTAGTCATTCAGACCAGACAAATACATGCAAGTTCACTCCTTTTGTATTTCATTTTATTTGTGACATTTTGTATGAGTTACCTTTTTGTGAAAAAAAATCCCTTCCTGAAAAAACACTTGCACTGTAAGTACTTTTCATTTTGTAGAATAGAATGTCCTTTAAAAATGGAGGCAAAGGAGGTGCTTAATTGAAAGCTCTTCTTATCAAAAGGTTTATAACCTTTGGTATCTATCCAGAAATCCCACCTCTAAGCTCTTTTGCATTCAAAGCAAAGCGCCTAGCATACAGAGAAGAAACCTGCTGAGGGAAATGATTGCTGCTCATTTCTTGTCTCTTTAATGTTGTTGGAATTCCTCAACTGGCTGAGAAGTATTCTGTCCTTCATGGTGCCCTTGAATAAACGTAAAATGACATTTTCTTGGTAGGCATAAGTTTGGTGAGCAGGTTGTAGATAAACCCAAATAGTTTAGTAGGCTTCTGAAGTTTAGAATCTCCCAAGTGACCTCTTCCTTCCTCCACTTGCAGCTACTGGGCTGGCAAGCCTGCAACACCAATAGGATTTCAAATATTTTAATTCTTTGAACACATTTTCTGTATAATCTGAAGAAGCGATCTATGCAATTTTTTAACAGATATATTAGGGTAAAGTGGAATTCTAAACATCGTTCTGCTCAAAATGGTTACGGTAGAAATGCTATCACCACTGAAAAGACTATCTATGCAAAACAAGGTTTGTCCTTGTCCAGTGTAAAAAAGATGATGTTAGATGCTGTTTGTACCTAATAGTTAGGTAACAGAGCTGTTCAAAATTTCTTGACACACACAAAAATTTGAAATATACGTTAATATGAAAAAGACAGCAGAAAATATTAGTTCTGATATTTTTCCATTTTTTAATTAATCTAATCAGAGGAATTTTTAAAATGTGCGTCCAAATAAAAATATTTTTTCTTAAAATATCAATATGATTTGTTAACGATACAGTGAAGTACTGAGTCTAAATTCTCTTCAGATGTTAAAATGTTTTCTTTCACTAGAAATAGAAACATCTTTCACTTCTTTTTATGCTGATGATTTTGGAATTTGCTCTGAACAAAGGGAGCATTTCTGCTTTTGATTATAATTATAGGCCAACTAGAAAAACTTAAGATCTCTATAGAAAGAGAATGCCATTTTACTTTAAACAACTTGATTCACACAGCTAGTCTCTAAGAGATTTTCTGACTCCCCTAAAGAAACTAGAACATGTTGAGAATATGAAGAGAATGTTTAGACACCTAAAAATCACATTTTCGTATTATTGGAATCCTGAAACTGTTTGATATTGCGGTCAAATGAATTATCTCTAATCCCTCAACTACCAATTGTTATATTACTTTAGATCCATGAATAATCTCTGGATTTATGGAATTTAAGATGGCATTCCAATTAATTCTATTTTTAAAAAGTAATGCCATTAGAACTACAATTAAAGAGTTAGAAATTGCTCAACAAAACTGGATAGTTAACATGAAAATGCAGCAACAATAACAGATAAATTTTTCACTAACTTGCAGTGAAACTTTTTACTTAAATAAAACAAAAAAGAAACTGAGTGTAGTGTTTCATTTATCCCAAAATAAAATGTCTTACTTGTCAACTTTTAAAGACTGCAAAAGAAAAATACTGAAATCAATGTTGAAATGAAGTACTATGCAATGTAAAAAAAAGAAAGATGATTTTTGACAGAAAGTGTGAACTTTATTGGCACACGTATTTATATTTGCTCCTTACTTTTCAGGCAGGAATACTTATGAACAAGCTAGGATATCACTTGGACTTAGTCACATTGTTAGTTAGTCATCTAGTTTGGAAGGAAAATTCATTGTTTTTAAGTTGTTTGTAGTCATACTTTCAAAGTATTATGTTGGAAAGTAAAATTATTTTTTCCACACTTGGAGTATTTTGGCAACAATGTACCCAAAGTAGTTATTTTAATATCTCTTTAACAGTTCAGCTTTGAAGTACTGTGGGAACTTTTTCATGTAGTTTTACAAGGATATAAAATTTCCCCCATGGTTTGTTTTGGTGTTTTGTTATTAGGTGTAGATCAAAGTGCATAGGCAAAATGGGATAAAATCTGTGGATGCAGACAATGGTTTTTATTATACCAGCTAATACATTGGGAAAAGATAGACAGAATTTGGATATGGAGACATTGCAATGGCTTGAGAAAGGGCTTCTGTGCTTTGTCTATTTTTCTACAGCTATGATAATTCTAATTACTCCATCAATAAACCTTTATTTGCCCATGTCTAAACACTATTTGTTCCAGAGATTTCAAAACCCACTACAGCTGAACTAGCACTAAACAACCCAAAATCTTATGATACACTACATTTGCGTTGCATGTCACCTCCAGACCTAAACCCTGGGTTTAAATGGTGGGTAACTTCTCATTTACTTGTTTCAAACCTATTCTAGTTTTTCTCATCTCTCGGTTCCTTTTTGGAGTAATATAAAGAAGCTCAGGTTTGGACATCTATTGCTAATCAGTTGACCCCAGAGTGGAAACGAACACTCCTGCCAGCTCGAAACCACAGCAGAGCAGTTGAGGCACCCTTTCCCAGCTGCGCTGCATGCCTAACTGTGGTTGCAATCCAGCAGGCCAAAGCATGGAGTTCAGATTCTGACTAAACACACAGCGTGTCCATATTTTTGGCAGTTCAAGTTTTCTTACCAAGGAGAAGGCATGCTAAAGAAAGTGGTAAAGAGGCCAGAGACGAAAAGGCTTGTGTCCCCTATTCCCTTTCCAAAGGACCAGCCTGTCCAGGCTGAAGACAGCGGCAATCTTTCTATGGTCTTTGATATATGTTGGAAACTGTCCAAATTGCCTTAAAAGCTGTAGGAAAAATGTCCTTGCCTTCTTTGGGGACTGGCACATCCCTTGATACATCTTTGAAAATGAGACACTGAGCTGCTCTTTATGGAAGCAAAGTGAACTCCTATAGTTTGTTCTACAGACGCCACACAGCCGTCATTACCAGGTGAACTAATTTGGCCTGGACTTACTATTTAAAAGTCACAAAATTCATAGGAGGCAGAAAACCAAATCCTGAGCTCCCAATGCATATACTTAGACCATGCTCAGCATTTCATTTCTGTGATACACAAGCTGTGATATTTGTGTTCTGCAACTGCCTGGTTAGCCCCTCATCGCTCTTAATGCTTTAATGGCCCTTTATGTATGGATGTTAAATGTTGCACATCTCCAGAAACATTTAATGGAAACCACTGTACGTAAGCACAGACATGATGAAGGGCTCTCAAAGGAGTGTATTGTGAAAATGGAGCACGGTTTACTGTTTGCTTGCCTAGATAAAATGTGGCTGTTTTCCTGCTTCATTCCTCTGTATTTTTCCCTTGGTGGGGGAGTTCTAATTTTATTTCTAGTGCAAGCTCAGATAAAATCTATTCCGCGATGATAATAATAATAATAAAAAATCACAGATTTGCATAAGTCTTTCTATTATTTAGCCACTCTTCAAAACACATTTAAAGGGGTAACTGTGGAAACAATGAAACCTGGGACAGACCCACTGTTTACTCTAAGGAAGTCAGGCTGATACACCCCAAAAAAGATTTTCCCATTATGACATGTCAAGAAGGAAGGATGGTTTTCATCTGTTACACTTCTCAGATAGTTTTTTTTTCTTAAAAAGTTTCACTAATTGCTCAATATATATTTTTAGTCCTATGCCAAAAGGAAGAATTGCACCCAATTACCAAAGGTAAGAAATAAATCCTAAATCTGTTCACAATCAAACTGCATTAAGACGCTTAAACCCATTTTTTTGTCAAGATGCAACACAATGTAATTCTTTAATATCCATTCAAATTATTTTAACTACAAGGTGAGAAGGCGAAAGCGTCTGTGTAGAAATTGAGAACTTGTGAGGTTGGGGAATCCCATAGGATACTAAAAGATTGCAGTTCTTTAGCTGTTCCTTACCTCTGTGGAAAGGTTGGAAATTACCCTAGGAAGAGACACAGCTGCCAGTGCAACATTTTTATAAAGGCGTGACTAAACAATCTAGGACAGAAAATAATACTGACAAGACGATCTAGTTTTGAAAGAGACACACATACACATCCACCGTCGCAATGCAATGCCTCCACGTCCCAGGATATATCAGGATTAATATTTTTTAGCCCAAATAAATGAGTTTGACAGTTGTTGTGACATGTGGAAGAGCAGAGGCTTTAACTCATTCTTGATAGTTTGTGTGCACAGTGATCCTGCTTGATCTTGCTGTCTTATGGTGATAGCTTTACTGTTGCTTGGTGAAACCCAGGTCAGAAATGCTTTTCCTACAGATTACTGAGACTTTCCCTATTTTTCACAACTACCTTCCCCTCAGTACAAAAAGTAACTAAAACTCAAGTGATCAGGTCATCTAACTGGGTTGAAAAAGATTCAATTTTCTTCAAAAAGGGTGGAATGGGAGACTTGACTCTCCCTTACTTAAGAGGAGCGCCTTAGTTCATCTGCCAGATTTTCATTCTCTTCTTCCTTCCTTCCCTCTGGTTTTGACCAGAATTATATCATGAAAAAAACCTGTCCTATCAAGAACTTAATTAAAAGTGGTGTATTTCTATCAGAAGCTTTTATTTCCAAAGTAGATATTTCCCAATTAAAAAAAAAAAAAAAAAAGGAAATTTCCTGTCCTTTTCAGTCTGGAGTTTTCTACTCAGTGTAGGTTCCATCTGGATTAGCTCTCAGCTCAGTGTGATTTCTTTTCTTCCTTGCACACTAACACACTAATCCATCCTCTCAAGCCATCGCAAATTTTTATTTTTTTTTCTTTTTTTCCCCTTCCCCTGATGTTCCTCCCACAGGCTTGTTGATTAGATGAAAGCCATCCAATCTTCCCTTTAAGTCTGGGAGTGGTAACTGGCTGCTCTTGTGATATGTAATTTATTAGCAACCAAACCTTTGTGTTGACTTAAGAATGACACTCTTGCTTTTTAGTGCAATGTTAGGATAATGTGTCTTCTGAGACAGTCCTGCTGCCAAAGCAGAGAACATTCTGGAGGGTCCCACCTCTCAGATAACCCAGTTCTAGATTTTGGGTGGTAGTTTATACCATCTGAAATGACTAATGCTATTTACTATGAGCCAGCCGTAGAAGCTGTACCGTCAGATGCAGGAATACGTGTTACTGGGATCGTAATGGATTTTAATAGAGCTATATAAAATTTCTATAAAGTAAAATTCTATTATACTTATTTAAGCATTCTCTTGTTCTGATGTTAAGAAATGACAAACTAATTACTGACGTTGAAATCACTTACTGCCGCAATTACTACATACTCTAAAGTTCACGCTTGGTTTTCCACACTCAGATCACAGGATACCTGTAGGCCTGGCTCAAGGCCAGGTAAGAGGCTCTACCTCCCCCTTCTCCCATTCTTCCTGTACTTCATTGTGTTACTTGGTGAATATATAATTAGGAGGTTTTGTTGGAAGGGGATAAAAATGATGCAGCACCTCCATTAGCATGTATAGATTGCCTTCGGATCCGGCCTTTTATTTGTTATGCCTGTGTTGTGCTGAAAGGAGGCATGCTATGAAAATGCAATACTGACCTGGTACAGAAATATAGTGAAGCACAAACAAAATAAATAATTTTGATGATTAATGCTACATTATGTGGGTAATGATTTTTAATATTTTCAGGGGAAGTTTATTTGATATGATTGGACTGGAAATGTTCAGTAAGGAAAGTTAACCTGGTAAGCAGTGAATGCAGGGAGTATTTCGTGTTTGGCATTTCCCTGGTTGAAACCAAACCAGACATTTTCAGAAGAGAAATGAAAATGGCACTCCCCCTGCTGAGTCACCTACAATAATAATGGCATTATTATTTGCGATTAAATATTTCCCCTCACTTGAGTACTGTAAAGGTCTTCAGAATGAATAAATCTCATGATCACCTTAGTGCAAATGAAGCAATGGTAGCACAACAGAATGAGCGAATTATTAAAGATAACTCAATACTTTTCCGGTAGAACTGTGAATCAAGTTCCTATCTGTATATACTCCAAATTTTGAGGCAGATTTCAGCTCACCTGCCTTTAGACAACTACAGTCTCAATGTCTGCACTTTGACTAGTGATTGCAGCTCCTTTTGTAGTTATTGGAGAGAAATAGGAAGAAAGTCTTCATCTGTATTTTGTGTGATACAGTTTGGTTGGTTGTCTCAGAATAGGAAGGACCTCTCCCTAAAGATGCTTTCTTTCCTATGACTACGAAGAGAGCCCGGGGGGACTAACCTGGGTGTATACATCTACATTTGTTGACATCTGCATTTATTCAGATGAATCTCACACTTAATTGCATCCACACTGTGCTGCCTGTAAGTTGTTACGTTAACCATCTTACACCAAGCAGAAATGGCAGCTATTATAGCTTCTGGACAACATTTCCCAAATATCATAATTGCCTCCTGTACTTTCTCTTTCATTAAAGTACATGGAGATGAAGGATGTCTCATGAAAAGAATCAGTAATTCCACTTCTCTTGCATAAAAATCTACAAGAAATATTCATTAATTTATGTTGTTTAACCGGGCACGTGATATTTTAATAATACTGTCTATTTGTTACTGACATTATTTCAGAGGTTTTATTTGGGACCATTGGGAAAGAGCATGTCGAGATTTCCTTCCAAAGCTTCCAAATCTCTATCATGACCTGTTTGAATATATCTTCAAACGCGATTCTCATGTAACTAAGTGCTAACTGCAGGTACACCAAGCCAGAAAATTATGTGACTCGCGCAAAACCATAGCAAGCTAATGAAAAAGAAATAGAGTCAGGCTTAATGCTGAATCTAGCAGCCACATTTCACTCTGTTAGCTACAATCATTATTCTAAAAATACTAGTGAGTTAAAAAATTCTAGTTCAGCTTTGACAACATAAAACAAAACAAAAGATAGTCTGTTTGCTCTGGTTGATTTTCTTATCATAAAGAACAGGTGTGCCTTTTCGTTCACAGCCAGGCAGTGCAGGTGAAGTCATCAGAGGCACTGCACAGTCTTTTGTAACTCAAAGTGTTTGTTTTAAAACAGACGTTGTTTTCATTTCTAAGCTTAGAAAAGCAAAAAATCTGAGGAGTGTTTTCCACCTTACAGTGTTGCCTGGAGGACACATGATGGAGCCAGTGAGTTCACAAATATTAGTTTCTTTCTGCAGAGGATCTGCCGTGAAAACCAAATAATACACGCTGGCTTCTCTGAAATGTGTCCAGGGACAGAGGTGTCAAAGTGCTTCGTCACCAGTGGCCATTAATGAATCTCACAAGCTCACACAGCAAACACAAGCAACTCACACCTGAAGAGCATCAGACAGAGCATAATGTTTCAGTACATTTCTTTGGCAGAGATACCTACGCTGGGGAAGGCGACTGAATTCTTAAGATATTGGGCCAGAAGATCTTGCCTTGCAAGATCCCGGCCCTTCCCTGGTTTCTCCATTATTCTCACCTTGTGGAGACCCAGCTTCAAGGGAGATGGATTTGAGCCTACCTCCTCAAAGCATAGGCTTCTCTTAGGTATGTTTTGAAGCTTTGAAATACCATCCTCATGAAGTTTTCATGCAGAGAATTTGAAGAAGATGTAATGATGCTGGGTAAATTCAGGGTTGTCAAGGGAGGAGTCAAAAACTGGGATTGTTCCTCTATGAATCTGTAGTAGTAAGGATGTCCTGGATAAGTTAAGAAACTTTTCTCCTCTCCTTCTCTGTCTCTTGGGTTTCTTCAGATGCTTGCAGCAACCTGAGTGGCAGATGCAGAAGCAAACCAGCTGGGGATTGAAGCAGCTCTTTAACCCCTGCCTCTACTCCTCTCATGCTGATGGATTAACTATTGGTTTACACAATCAGTACAAGTGGTTAAGCGCTGCTGCGTTTGCCTGGGACAGTTCTCACTTTTTCACAAACTTGAATGTAACTGTCCCTTTCAAGTTTACACTGCAGTGAATCCATAATAGCATTCTATATTTGCCATGAAATAACAAAAAATATTTGAAATATAATTGCACAAAGAATGCCCCTGTTAAGCTATAGAATAAAACTTCCACTCTCCCTTTCTCCTTCCCCTCCAATCCCACAAGTGCTGGAAATTCAAGTAACTGGTTTGGACAGGAGATGGGACACTGCAGCCAGAAATTCTTTGCAGAGAACATTTCTGAGTCGGTAGGAATAGTAACAAGTTTTCTTAATATACTTTTTTTACCTATGATTTTTTAAATTGCATGATCCTTCTGAGGAGGTTTCAGTTTTTAACTTGAATCTTGATCTGACAAGTTAAATATCCCTGCATCTTAAAAGAGACTCCTGAAATACCTGCCTGTGTTCAAGGTCTGTCTGGTTATATTGAGATACAGTTCTGAATTTCCACACTAAAAAAAATTCAAGTTTTTCCAGAATGACCTTGCAGGTGTAAGACGTTTCAGAGAACGTTCCTTTTATTTCTATTGCCCCATTAGCGAAATTTTGTCACAGGGGCAGATTCTACTCTAACCAGTAAGATAAATTCATTCCAGTCCCGCTGCCCTCACCTACAGTGGGTGATCTAAAGCACTCAGAAATCAAAGGTTCAAAGCCCTTTTGAATGAATTAGGAAAATAATGGCATTCACTCATTTGTAATCTTCAAGTTAAGAACATACATTTACAACAAAACATTAAAGATTAAATAAAGCTATGTGTTGATTGCAAAGATATCCAACCAGTGAAACCCCTTATAGGCAGCAGGTCAGACAACCCTATTGTTACAGTTCCTTCTGTCTCAAGATCTGTGAAAAGAAGGGAAAAAGCAGGAAAAAAAAGGAGAAATGCAGAAGCCTAGGAGCCTAGGCAATGGGAATCTTTTTTTTTTTTTTTTTTTTAATGTGTGTGACTGCAACAGCTATTCTTGATAAGATGAATATACGGAGTGTTTCAAGCAAAGATAGCGAAAGGCACTGCATACACAGATAGTGCTGAGGTGTTTGCAATGAGGAACATTCTTAATTAAGAATCACATGGAAAGTGCAAGTATCCAAAAGAACACAGAATAAATTATGCTTATGAGATAATTTCTCCTGCGGTCCTAGTACTTCTCTGTTCAGCCTGGAAAACCTATAAACACATAGCAAGTGTTTGGCTTCTAACCTGGGCACGTTCTTTCCCAGTGGAAACCCCTGCCAGCCTTCTTTCCCAGGGAATCGGGACATGGACATAGGAAGGATTGTGCTGGGACTCAGTTCCATCAGAACCTGGGAACTGCAAAAAGAGAGTTTAGACGCATAGTGGTACATTAACAGAATCTACAGCTGGGGAATACTCTTCTGGCCAAAGAGAAATAAACCAGAGCGTATGCACGTCTCTTAATGATGCTCCATACAGAGCTGGTACTGCACAGGCTCACTCTGAACTGTGAATTGAATAAACCCAGCACTGAACCTGAGTAAATGTTCACTGTTTTCAGGATCTGAGCTAATATTGCTGTGAGCACGGCGCTCTGCTGTGCTCTGTTGAAAGATCAACACAGTCAGAGCTAGCTGAGGGAGCAGGAGAAAGATGTTGCTTTTGAAGTATTCACCCTGGCTTTAATTGCTGGAGGTTAGGATGATATTGTAAGTTACTTGAGTCAATACAGGGAGACTGATGGCAGTTATTAAAGGTATCTTAAGATACTCACAGCTGTGTGATAACTGAGGTGCAAAGTTAGCACTAAAATGAACAATAACAAGAAGTTAGAAAAAAAGGATCAGGCCTAGCTAACTTGGCCAATAAATTATGTTTGTAAAGAACAGATTTCAGGGGAGCCACTGCTATACCCTTCAATCCCTTCCCTCAAGAAAACTCCACGGTGTCCTGTTTATCAAAACTGGACTTTAATATCAAGGTCTATTTCTGAGATCAATGATGTGAACGGAGCAGTCCTCTCGATCACTTTGTTTAAAGCAGGAAGGAATTACTTCATCAGTTGGAAATGTGGCAAAATCAAAACCAAAACCAAACATAGTGAAAAATTAGTTATCGTCTAGCAATATGAGAATTCAGCTGATCAATTGATAAAGTCATTTTTTTGCAGAAAGGAGTGATTGAAGTTATACTGCAGTGTTACTGCAAAGGCACAGCACTGTTGAATAAGTATAATCAACAAGTTCTGTTAATTTCCTTGTTCTTACACTATGGCAGACTGAGATTATGAGAGATTATACATTCCTATAGCATAGCAAGGGTCAGAATTCAAATTTCTGGTTTTCCAAGATGAAATTCACCCTGGTGAAATTCATCATCAGGGTCAGCAGGCGACAACATGTTATCTGAAAGAATTTTAAAGTCTATAACAAGGAAACCAACCCCTTCACAAGAAGCAGAGTACCAAAGCAGATCAGAATATATTATGACCATAATAGCATTTTTATCCTAACTGGGGCAAAAATAGAATGATGTCCTTTTATGCACATTCCTGTATTTAAACTCCCACTCATACTGAGATTGAGTTAGCATTCTTGGATTGATTTCAGCCTTCAAACACAGCAGGATCAGATCCAATACTTGCTATCAGAAGATGCCAAAGTCCAAATACTCAGATGTATTTATCCATTTATTTCTGATTAAAATATATAAGAACCTACTGAGTCAAAGAGCTTGATCTAGCAAATCAAAGGCCTATACCTTTATAGAGCTCAGACTTAGCTATGCGGAATTTTCTGTGCATTCTGTTATTGTAGTAATTCTTCTCTGTGATTAAGAATTTAGTGACAGATTGGAGGACAAAGCAAAAAGAATAGATAAACCATGGCTGATGCAGAAAGACAGGAATATCTGGGGTGATTTATTCAAGAGAGGAAAAGACAAAAGGATATGTAAAAGATGTCTACGACATGGAAGGCAATAATCTCTTCCTTGATCCGTGTTTGCAGGATAAGGAGAGTTTCATTACAGCAGGGAAGACTTAGATTAGACATTGAGAAAAAGAAATCTCATGGTTAAGAATAAGACCAGGCTGCTGAGAAATTGAGGAGTTCACATTCCTGGGTGTTTTTGAAAACAGACTGGACAAGCTTTTGTGAGGGATGACATCGGTTCAGCTGATCCCACCATTGGGCAGAGGGTAAATGAAACAACCTTTGAATGTTGCTTTCTAGTCTTACTATCTATAATTGCAATGATTTATGAGGCATAGAGCAGACCAGGTCCTACATTTGTGCCAATTTGCATAGCTGAGAAGTTGGCTTATTGTGTGCCTAATTCTTTACTGGCCATTAATTTGTAGTTAATTATCCTACTGTTCTAACATGTTAGATTGATTTGCTATATAGCATGGTCTGCATATGCATTCTGAACAGTGTTAGTGGTGTGCTTGCAATCTCCTTTCTGCTTATTTTCATTATACTTCAACGTGATGTAGAATTTGTCAGACTGGGCTTAACTTTAGTCTTTGTGTGTATATGCGCCTGACGAAAAGAATCTGATTTACATAAGTTCAGCAGTTATTCTGCTATACTACTTAAGAAAGGAAGAATATAATTGCTGTTTTGCATTTCTGCACCTTAATTAACTAACAAAAGATTATATTAAAAAGAATGGATTCTTTTTCAAGCTCCTAATAACCAGATTAGCCCCTTTTGGTCTAAAGACAAAAATATTGTTGAAATAGCAGAATTTTTAATGTCCAAAGTGTGCTTTTTTGACATGTGCTATAGCTCTGTCATATTCTGTAATGCTTTTGAACGTGGGTTGCATTCCATATTTTACGCTGTTGAGGAACATTTGTCTGGAGATTTACATTAGATTTGGTTCTTTGATGCTCCTACCACATCACTGTTTTGCAAGGATGCAAGGAAGATTGCTACGTAATTTGTGGTATCCTTAAACCATATGTCTGAGCAGGTACAGCACTGGCAATGAGTGATAAAATCCCAGCAGGGGTTGGTGTAAATGGAAGAACTGGGACAATTCAGATCGGGCCCCAGAAGGAATGGAGGTTAATAGTTCAGTTCAAATTGAGGTGGGTTTGAAGGATCCCTTGTCCTTTTATTTGACTGCAGGTTTTATACTAGTTTTGGTACACCAATCCAATGCTCCAGAGTACTCTGTGTAATATTAAAGTAGTACAATTCTCCAGACCTATGTTTCAGCTAATAAGGCTTTTGTCAGAGAATTCTGAACACAGCATTGAGGGCTTTCTTCATCTTCAACTTCTGGTACCTAAAAGTTAGAGGCTATTCCAAGTTAGGTGCCAGAAATTAATAATCTAGAGGAAAGGGTTATTTCTCTGAACACTGATTATTGAGGCAGCCTGGATGTGTAACTTAGGTTTGGCTTGTAATGTAAAGTTCCCTAAAGCTGAACAGGATAAATTGAGGGGTCAGGATACTAATAGACAGCCTTAGCCAGATGTCACCGTCCCTGCCTCCTACAGTACAATGATTAAGAGGGAGCTTGTGGCTGTGCCTTAGCTGCGCAAAATAACCTGGTAGTGGAGAACAAAAAGCTTTTCTTCCACATAATTATTGCAGTTTTGTTGATCTTAGGTGTTTCGGGTTTTGGTTGGTTTTCTTTTTTTTCCTTTTTTCTTAACATAGGCACACCTTGCATCTGTAGGGCTGCACTGGAAGATCAGCAGGATTACCTTTAGATCTGGGAGCAAAGTTAAAGGAAGACAAAAAAGACCAAAGAACACATTCAACTAGCTCAATGGCAGAAACTTCCACTTGTCAAAGTGAAATCTCTGCATATCACTAGGCCTTTCATTCGCTGGAGATCTGCAGTTCCCTGGACTCTATATCCATTCTAAACAGGATGTAGTTTGGCCAGGATGACCAGAAAGGAGACCCCAGACCACCAATCAGGAAGGGCACATACATTAGAGTCAGCCATCACCTACAGGTAAGCCTCCATCTCCATCCACATGTCGCATAGCAGCCAGGCTTCCTTCCCTCATGGCGGCCCCTTACAGGCTGCCAGTCCCTCTTGTGGGCCAGCAAGCTTTCATTGAGATACTTTTGCAATAGCCTGTAACGACTTACAGGCCCATCTCCTAAAAGAGTGCAACCGGAGGAATATTTGCCACCTCTCAACCTGCAAGACCACAGTATATATCATTGCTGGAGCCTGTTCAGTACCTCCTGAGAAGCATGGCTGTTCCATTCTGCAAATGGTAGAAGGAAAGCCTGTAAGGGCCCACAACGCACAGCAGCTCTTGAGCACTGCCTCGATAAGGGGAAGCAGAGGAAGAGGCAGAAATGTGACACACTCCTAGGGCCGTGCCTCATCCCCAAATCCATCTTAATACCCTCTCTATCTTCCCTGGGACTTGAATTTAAGAACACATTTCAGGGACAAACCATAGATGACGTTACATACCTTGAACATGACAATGGCAAAAGTGGTTCACCAACATCCCCAACATCGAAAAGAGATAATAATGATAGCAGATTCTTCTTTAAAATACTGGTATAACTACAACTCTCTGCTATTTTAAGGGCTAAACAAGGGTAATCCCTGTTTTTATATTTCTTGTCTTCCTTTTCCAGAGAAGCCACAAGAAAGTCTTTATATATATGATTTTAAGTGGTTCCGGGAATGGAGGCCCATCTCATGCCTTTGAAAGGACTGTGGGTAATTGAGTTTGCCCTATTAAAATAAGGTGGCGTTATGTGAATGTATTCTCCAGATGTAGGCTCCAATTAATCTGGGTAGGCATGAAGGAAGTATGGCCTTTTCCATTCTCAAGAGAACAAAAAGTCTTATAAGAAATAGGCTGCAAACAAGAGTTCAATGCTTGTTCCTTCCTAAAAGCCTTTTAATGTGAGGACACCATTTCTGCTTTCTCTTGACAGCAGGAAAGTGTTTTCTTAGTAATGAAAATAGTAATTTTCTTTTACAGTGAATAACATGTATCTATTAGCTTAAATCGATACCTGTGAAAACCTGCAGAAATTACATTCTCCCAGCAGCACCATTAGATGGACCCAGCTGCAGCTTCTTGTGGGAGTAGATGGTAGGGTTCACATGGAAGAAGGGTGTAAGATAGGGCAGTAACATTTGACTCAGCAGGGGAGTGGGAAGGGAAGTGATATATGAAATTCTTTAGGCGGGCATTAGTCATGGCACAATTATTTTGTGTGCTATGAGGTGATAGCAGGGTGGTAAACAGATGGCGGAAGAAGTATTATTAAGACCTTGAAAAGGTCTTTTCTCCGTCCCATTATGAAGAGAGTCAGCTTCCATCAAGGTGAGGCAGAACTGTGTCTTGGATGGAAATTGCTGGAAGGTGGAGGTAGAATGTAAGGAGAAAATGCCTTTTTTTTGGTATTGTTGTTACATCCTCAAGTCTTTCGGATGCATGAGAGTGCTCTATGTGTTGTAGTTACAAGTGTTCTCTCTGTGGGTGCCAGGAGAAAGCAATTATCTTCCAGGGTCAAGCAAGCCTTTCCTCTAGTCTGCAAGATGAAGCATGCAGTCTCTCTCACATTATCAGTATCCATAAAGTATAATGCAAGTGTAGTATAGGGACAGATATACCAGAACTCTGAAATATGAGGGTGTTCTGCCCTTGCCCTTGGCCTCTAAAATTGGTCTAACTGTGCATAAAATGCTTGTACTGTGATTTTTTAGGGTCAGAATACAACCAAAGAATACTTTCAAACCTTCCCAGTGGATACTGGATCAGAATATCCTAGAAGTACTCTGGTGCAACTGACTTTCCTGCTTGAGGACTGTGCTGATGTTTAGGATGTCACAGATGACAAACAGAAGTAGACCAAGCAGTAAATGGTTTTGTACATCCCACAGCAGTGGACTTGGTGATACACCTGTTGCTCCACAGGTTCTGTTCATATCTGGTGTAGATCCCTTCCAAAAACTAGTGCCTGATCGTTTCGGGACTGAGTTTAGATCTAGAAATAGGACTGCTGCAATCCACCCTCCTTTGTTTCAGAAGGCTGTGAGTGGCTTTTTGTCTCTGGACATTTGTAGCTTGCTGCAGCTGTGGGTCTGGAGTTGTTAAGATATAATAGTCCGAGATGTTGTGATTTCCCACAGGGGTGCTGCTGTGCAGGAATACAGATCAGTGTGCCTAGGACAAGGTGCAAGGCTGGTGCTTGCACTTAAGAAGTGAAGTGATCAGATAACTACACGGTTATTTGCACAGCGCCATGTGGTTGTGTGGGAAGTAGCTTCTTGCTTATTTCTCCGACTCTATCTCATATCTTTCCCCTGTGCTGCTAATATTGCTAGGCTAAGTCTGCTGATGCATCAGTGTCAGGGTGGACGATGGGGTGCATTGGGCCCCTTATACAATGAAGGGTGTTGCAAAGTACAGCATGATATAGATGAGCCCAGATGTATGTAATTATCGGAAAGGCTTAAATGTCTGTCATGTACCTGGGCTTTGGGGACTAGTGTTATCCCTAAAATCTCTCATCTCTGTATGCAAATCCCATAATGGGGATAATAATGCATGGAATATCCTAGAGCGACTGCTCCAAACTGAGTCTCTGTCACACATCACACAAGATCAACAGGAATGTGACCATACAGGTTCTAACTTGTCAAAATGCACGTGTGTGCCTGTTTTGCTTTAGAGAAGCACACGTTCAACTCCCATCGGCTCCAAAGGAATTAGGCAGATGCTTAAACATTTAGTATAATCTGAACCTTAAGCTCTTTCCTACTGCATATAAAATGTGAGTTCAAAAGTGAATTTACCAAGATTACCCGTAGCTCAGTGTTTAATATGCTCCCTTCTTGTCTCTTTTTATTGGACCACTGGATTTTTTTTTTGAGCATAAGTGAAGATATTTTAATTACGTCTTTCTCGTGCTTATTCACAACTTATTTAGGCCATGAGCACATGCTTAAAAGTGCTTTATTAAAAACAAACACTAAGTGTGTACTTTAGTTTTGATGTGCTTTTATGTATATCATACATATTTGTGTTATAGAGTTAATACTCGAAATAGTGCTAAACTATTCCCTGGAAAAAATAAAGATCAGATAATAGCATAAGACTTATGTGCTTTTTTTTAAAAATTCTTATTTTTGCATATATGGATCACTTAATGTCCTCTTTACTAATACTTCAATTTTCTACACTGAATGCATCACATCTTAGTTTAATACTGCTACTGGCCAAAAGAAGGATGCAATATTTTTTATTTAAATGTCAAATTTTATTTGGGAAGAAGAATGTGTTGTTATTTACTTGAATTATCTATGGAAAACCTAGTGCTGTAGCAAGGCAAGCAATTAAAAAGGTTAATATTCATAGCCTAACAAAAGACCATCAGACTCACTCTTTGCTTGTATGTAAGAGAGATAATGACATATATTGCTATCGACAAAACCAATACAAATGAACCTGTGCTGTTATTAAAAATGATCAATTCTTATTCATTTTTTGGTGGATGATAGAATAAAGATTGATTTACTTTAAATTATTTGCTTTTTCCTCTGGGGAAAATGTTGGTTGTATTATATTCTCTTAACTGTAAACAAAAGATGTAGTATTAGCATAATCTTTATTATAAATGTGATATTTTTAATTACTGTGACTGCCCTTGTCTTTGGGATATGCAATAGGAACTGCAATTCATGACACCAGGACATTCCAATTTCTTAGGCATCTCTGAAAACATTGTAAATAAATGCCAATGATGAAAACTTCATCAATACCATGTAATAAACTTTGTTGTAAGGAAAAAGGAAATCCATTTGTGGTGTGGGATTTTAAGCACTCTCATAATAAAAGAGTGTATGCTGATGTTTGGATGGAACCTTCTTCTTTTGTTTCAGTTTGTGCCCCTTGCCTCTGGTACTGTCACTGGGCACCACTGAGAAGAGAGCACTCTTCAGGTATTTATATAAATTTAAAAGGTCCTCTCTGAGCCTCCTCTTCTCTAGGCTGAACAGTCCCAGCTCTTTCAGACTTTCCCCCTTTCATCATCTTCATGGCCCTTCGTTGGAATCTTTCCAGTAGCTCCATACCTCTCTTGGACTGGGGAGCCCAGAACTGGACTCAGTATTCCAGATGTGAACTCACCAGCACTGAATAGAGGGGAAGGATTACCTCCCTTGACATGCTGGTAATACTTTGTCTACTGTAACCCAGAATACCATTATCTCTGTTTGCAGGAAGGACAATTTACTGGCTCATGGTCAACTTGTTGTCTGCCAGGATCCCAAGGATTTTTTCTGCCAAGCTGCTTTCCAGCAGCGTGGTGCCTAGCAGATTATATACTGGTGCCTGGGGCTGTTTGTTCTCAGGTGTAGGACTTTGCACTTGTTGAACTGCATGAGGTTCCTGTCAGCCCTTTTCTTCAGATTGTTGAGGTCCTTCTCAATGGCATAGCAGACACTCCTCCCAGTTTGGTATTATCATCAAACTCATTGAGGTAACGCTCTGGCCCATTATCCAGATCATTAATAAAGATGTTGAATGGTAGTGAACCCAGTATTGACACTTGGGGTGCATGGCTTGTTACTGGCCTCCAACTAGAAGTGAGGCTGACTGGGTCCTCCTTCTTGACCTTCTTGATGACAGGAGTGACATTTGCTTTCTCCAGTACTCAGGCACTTCTCCCAATTACCAAGATCAATCAAAGATTATCAAGAGTGTCATCACAGGGACATCAGCCAGCTGCCTCAGCACTCATCGGTGCATCCCATCAGGGCTCATGGTCTTGCATAACATCCAGAGTTCATAAAAGAAACTATAAATATTATCTACCTACCTATCTATCATCCCCTCTTAGTTTTAAAATCAAATGTAAAATTAACTGTCCTATATCACTGTTTTATTTTAAACACCTATGTTATTGTCTCTATCCCAAGACAATAAAAGCTTCCTGGCACTGTGCTGTATGTTCACACACCCCAAAGCTCACCATGGATTGGAAAAAATAGTGAGAGCAGTGTAAACTCTGAAGTTCTGCTGCTTTATCAGCATTAGAAACTACTATCAATTTCAAGCGCAACTTTAAGAAAAAGCATATAAAGCAGCCTGCTTTGGTTGTCGTTCTTTAAATTATCCTCTTCCCTTCCCCCACTAGCTACTAAGAGTTTAGTATTTCATCTTAATGTCCCATAAGTATGGATAACGCAGTTGACCTTACTAGAAGATTTCGTTAATGTTGTGATTCATCAGCCTGTTCCAGTGATTAAATATATTTTTAATTATTACTATACAAAAATCTTTCACAGTAAAGGCCACTTTCCCTCCGGCTCTGAACTCTGCCTCTTTTAGCACTTTTCATATGCGGGAAAAAATTACAGGTACAGAAATACAGCTATTTTCCACTTTTAGATTCACTAACCATTATAAAAATGTCTGAGTTCAATCACAATCTCTTAATGTTAGCGAATGATTTATAGTTTTTGTATTGCTGTGGTTCAACATGCTGTTCTTATTACCCAATATAGTAAACTATGTAGTTTGGCAAGCACAGAAGCTGAAAGATCAGAGAGAAAAATGTCAATTATTAGAAAGACAGAATCTTCAGCTCTAATAGGTGACTCCTTGGCGTAACATCAGGAGAGCAAAGCAGCTGTGTGATGAACTCTCTCAGATCCTTGTCTTCAAACAGTGAGCTGGATGAATATTGGCGGTGAACTCATCAGCTCTCTCTGCTGCAGAGGTTGGGTCCAATGGAGATAGAGCCACCCTATGGATCCATATCTTGAATAGGCTCTGCGCATTGCACGCTTGAATGAGTGGGTGCTTCAGTATACAGTCAGTGCCTTCGGAAAGGCTCAGCCATGAAAACAATGCTCAGTCGGAGGCACAGGATAACAACTCATTTAAGTCACCGTACCAGTGAAGACAGAATTTCACAGGTATCAGGATATTTGCTTAACAGAATGAAGAACTAAAAGCACATACCTATTTTCAGCTGTTTTGTCTTAGCTATGTGCATTTGTGCTCTATCACCTGACTTGCTACAGTATCCATAATATTGTTGTTATATTAATAATCATAAATTAATTGAGCTAAGAGTAAGCATGCTGTATTAATTTACTCATTGATACTGTACTGTCCCTGGAGAGCAATACTGCTTCTCTTGTGCTTCTTTCTGTCTCTGAACTTCACAGCTGATTGTCGTTCATGGGCCTAATTTAGATTGTAATTTCCCTGTAGCAAGTATCTTGCCTTCTTATTTGCCTGTAAAGTGTTACAGCAATGATACTACCCCTGTGAGAAATAATGGTGCAACACTAAGGGTAAGATGACGCAACCCCTTTCATAACAAGACAAAGGTGCTTTATTTATGATCCTACCTCTCTGTACTCCTACTACTGTGATTTTTCTTCTTTCTTCACATGGAATACAATACAAATTGTAGATGACCAACTGTACCAGAGCCTTTGTGAAGCAAAGTCATAGGAACATCTTAGAGTTGCCTACAAGCTAGATTTCAAATGTGAAAGCATGGGTAGATCCAACCTTAGTGTTTTTCTTTGTATAGATTCTCAGGCATATCAGAAATTGATTTACTGCTTATCCTGAGAGCTTAATGATGCAGTAACATTCTGCTCATATCTGGAAATAAAATAAAAAAAATATATATTTTTTTTAACTAGACTTTTTAAAAAAATTACATTTCAAAATACAGGACCTTGGTCTTTGATTGTGTGGAAGAGAAACTTCTTTAGGAAGAGACTATTCTTAATAAAACTACTCTTTCTCTTGTAGCATTAATTACTGTGGTTTTTTAAGTATTTGCCAAGCTAATCCAGTCATCAAAAAATAGTGAATAACATGTGACCAATGATGATCTTGACTTTTGCATGTTTGTTCCCTATAGCAGTAAGTTCCTCAGGGAAGAACTGGGTCTATTACATAGAGTTTAGTGCAATATACGGTATTGTGGCAAAAATTAATAAAATGCTAGCACTTGCTAGCACTTAGTAATATAATTGGTTTGATATCACATGATATTTACCTTGTAGCTCAATGTATGTCCTGTGCTATATTATAAGTTAGGAGTCAGACAGAAAAAAACCCCACTTAAACAAACAAACTGTATTTCTGCACTTTTTAAAGATTTGTCACTCCTGTTGTTGAGAAATTTCAATCTTTCCATTCTCCTTTAGGTCAGATACATATTTTGTTTATACTGACCTGCAGATATGCCAACTGCATGACTATCAGTCAGAGCAGCAGTGAAGAACCCACCATATCCCCTTTGCTGAAGAAGACGATTCACGTATGCGAGCACGTCAGGCTCCACACTCTCTCTTTGTAAGAGAACGTGCAACATTGGCTCTTCGTACCTGCGAAAATAGATGGTCCAGCATGATAGCAGTTCCCTGCTTCATCCGTGTGCTTAGAAACAGGCACTTAAACAGAGGTGGGAGGACCTGATAGCATCTCTAATTAGCACAGAGGCAGGGAAATGCAGGTCAAGGCTGGATGCTGTCCAGTTCCTATTGGGCAAAGGGATGGGGTGGTCCGTATGATTGGGAGGATGGGTGCCATGCTAAGTGGCGTTGTTGAGGAAAACATTGCACTACACCCCATTGAGGCTTTGGGGTAAATTCATACCTGGGTACAATGTCCTTGTGACGGTGGGGCACGTGCCCCGACTGTTATTGCAATGGTTATCACGCAACTCAGCTACACTGCATAAAACATACTGTATGCTGTGCTGTTGTGACATAGGAAGTATTTACAGTAATTAGAAGGTCACCTGTAAATGTTTAATGTGCTTTTTAGTTTTTTTATTAAAAAAAAGACAGCCTAAAAACCCCAACACAACCAGCCAAAACAACCAACCTCCCGCACCCCTATGTTTCTCATAGTTAAATTTAGTTCATGGATTTCTCACTCTCAGGGGTAATCTCTAACAGCTGGGCATCTAGGCAGAATGGAAAAAAAAAAAAAAAGAAAGAGAAGAACAAGAAAAGGTGAGAGTAATGTTACTTGTAGATAGTTTTCTTCAATAATTGATTATTTTCTGTAGTTTCTGCAGATGTGTTGGTTATTTGACCAGTATGGTGTGTCTGTTGCCATAATAAACTAATTGAGCATTTGGATGGCAATGGCCTACAGCTGTGTGTAGTATGGCAAGTTTCACCACCTGGTCTGCCTGCAGTTTTCACGATGCTCACAAGGGAATTTTGAGGCTGCTCAAACTTCTTTCATCTGTGACCCTCTTTATAGATTTTCTGCATGTGTGATACTTGCCCCAGGGGAGACGGTTCACTTCAAAAACTTGTCCTGTAGGTAAAAGCAATAGGCCATCCATTACCCTCTTCCTTCCACTCTCAGGTTAATGACTGCATTAAATATTAAACGGGGTTCCATCTCCAGAGTGCCTGTATAAGTGATTTTACATTATCTCATTCATCCCTTCTCTGATTTCTCATAAAGTGTGTTGCTTCTTTCTAGCATAACTCAGTGAAAACCATGATTGATTTGACAACCATTAACACAATGTTTAATATTAACCTTCCTCATCAGTGAGTGAAGAAGATGGTGAAAATGGAAGGAAGAAACCAGGGATATGATGTGATGTTGATTCCCCTTATTTAAAATTGTATTTTATATACAGCTTCTGCAAGCTATTACCTAGTAGACATGGGCTGCAGGCTTGCTGGAGGGATGACTGAGAAACAAATGGAACCTTTTGTACCGGTCGGGATTAAATTCATAAACAAAGGATCAAGGTTAGCAAGTGACATAGTCCTGATTATCACCCATGCTGTTCCTCTAAATCACCAATGCCTTTATTTGTTATTGCATGTTTTCCTGTGTACTACACATCACATTTGATCTGAGATTATTCTGCGCTGTGATGTCCACAGAGTGCTCTCTGTTGCATTTGTCAAGGTGAAATATAAAATGAGGTTGTAGCAAAGAAAGTCAAGTCCACTAAGACATATGGTTACCCTGAAAATACACTGTACAGCTTAATAAAGCATTATACTAAGAAAGATATAAAATTATGTCAGGAGGAGAAGAAGCAGTTACACAGTGGCAGAAAAGAAATGTTTGTGGCAGTACAGAAATATTTGTGATGGTGCAAGGCACAAAGAAGAATGAAAAACAATCCTGAGGATTTGTGTTATATCCCTCACTTCCTGCAAATGGAAACCCAGTTCGAGAGAGCAAGACAGACATGCAAATGTAGACAGTGAGAAGATTACAATGTAATAAATATACATAGCAGTATTTATACCTTTATGAATATGATTTTGAGAGAGCATTGGAGTCCTTGGTTTAGGACTGGCTAAATGATCTTTGCTTTCTTATTTAAAATCCGGAAGACATAGAATAAACAGACACGTTGCTGGCTTGGACAGACATGAAAAGTACGGAAAAAAGAAAACACAGATCTTGTCTTTGAGATTTGTCTAGGCTGTTCTGTAAGGTATTTTGATGTCCTAGGGCGGTATGTCAGTTTGGACCATGCTCTTTCCCCTCATTTCCAGTGCTGAGCAGTCTCACTCCAAGCTGAAGCCAGTTTTAGGACAGTGAAGACAGAAAGTAACAATCACACTCTGAAATCTTCTGAAGGCTCCTGCTTTGTCCACGTGGCACATCCCTTGTACCTTACCATTGACACAACTTTGCCTCTGCTTATACGACATGAGAAGTGGTGTGGGATGTTTATTCTAACTGAGTTTCCTTATTCAGGTACTGACTACTAGCTAGTTTGGACCAGCATGTAAATGAGAACAATCTCAAGATACCGAATCTTTTGTGCTGCTAAATCGAGGGTTTGAGCAAATACCGGGAAAAGCTGCAGTATAATATAGCTCAACCCCTGAGGAAGAGCCTTACAAACTCTCACCACAGAAACCAGCATTCATTTTGACTTAGATTGGGAATTACCACATAACTAGTGGTACTATAGAGGTATTATTATATATGGGGAATGTGGTTTGGATATTAACAACGTTTTAATTTTGGAATCCAACCTGTGAAGAAGGGATCTTAGGTTCTGTTCTAAAAGGTATGCTCTAAATCCTTCTAAAGGATTCACTGAAGATAACAAAAAAGCACAAGCCTACTATCAGTAGCTGTAAGGACACTATGGAAGACTTCCAATTCCACTAGGAATATTTTACAGAGGTAGCCAATCTGAAAATGAGGACTTCAGTGGGATTATTCTTGATTTATTGTAATGTTAGGAAAATGCAAATCATGAGGGCTGCATTAGAAATGCACTAACACAAAGAGTTGGAGCGAAAACCAGTCACAACCTTATAAACAGCTGCATAGTTGTTAAATGTTTGAGCCTTTTTCGTCTTGGTATGTCGTGGAAACTGGAGAGTTCTGCTCTTCTTTCTGTAAGTAGAAGAAGTTAATGCATCTTTTTTCTGTCTCCATCTCCTGTTCTTGCTTGAATAGGTGCAGTGAGCCCTAATGCACAGACCCAGCTTGCACAGTTGCAACCCCAATGAATGACCGGAGGTTGAAAAAGACCTTGACCTAAGACTTCAAAAAAAGAAAAAAAAAGACTTCTGTCAGATAGCTGTGAAGGATCCAGTGTGAAACAAGCTCCTTTGATTTCATCACTGCACTCTGCTGCTGCCCACCAATTCCCCGTGTTGCCCTCAGCAGCGGATTATCTCAGAGCTGGCTGAATCCGCAATCTCTGCTCCTGGCAACCTCTGCTGTAGGCTGAACCCCACCGGTCAGGAATGAGGTGCACTGGTGGGACTGCTGAATACAAAAGCCTCTGTGATGGACCTTCACTGCTTTAAACCTAATAAAACAATCATCACAGAGGAAACTTCATTTTCAGCTTCCTTCTAGCTTTCACCATTTAATCAGAGTTAAGTCTAAATGTGTCACATACAGGTTTTATTTCTAATCTAATCTCTGTGAATTTAATGTAATAATTTATTTTTTTTTCTACTCCTTATTCCTTTAATTTCACCTCTGGTTTGGTCTACCCGCTATTACATCTCTAGTCAATCATCCTTACCAAACTAGCTTGCTAAATTAGCCTCTGAATGTCAGAAGAAAACAATCTGAAATGATGATTTAAAGGAATGGAGCTTATTTGGGTCAAGCAAAACACATAAAACCCAATGAGGTATTTTCATACTTTCTTTAGCGCCACTTGAATTACATTCCTCTTTGTCACCCTCTTTGTCATTACTGTCACCCTTCACCGACAAATCACTGGCAATTAACACTGAGGTAAAATGGTGAGATAACACTTGCCATGTCATTGTCATTATTCTGTGGTTGATACATAGGAAATCAGAAGCAACTGACCAAATGGGCTAGAAGATTAGAAGTTAATGGCGAATAAATAAATAAATAAAGGATAATGAAATGCCAGATATTTGGTAACACCTTGGAAATAGGGCTGTTTGTTCTATAGAAACACCAAACAGATTTTGCTTGGTATTTATCTTCATTTGTTGTTAAGTGGAACAGACTGTGAAAATCACAAAGGACACACACTGTCTATATAAATTTTAAAAGCCATTTTTCCCCTTAAAATCTAAACATCAGTTAAAAAGAGTAAATCGGAACAGATTTAATTGGTATTTACACACACCAACATTGGCAATTAGTAAAGCATCAGCAGGGGGAGAACAATTACTGCACCCAATCTAATTGGTCTTTTTGGATGAATTTAAAGAAAAGTCAAATTTAACCAGCTGTTTGCAGAAGGAATTTTTCTTTATTTTCATAAGCGTGTTTATTTGAATGAAATTAATCCCCGTTGGTAATAGGGCAGGATTAGAATTGTTTTCCTCCTATTAGTCTGTATATATTGTTGGGGAATATCAGATATTGTAAACATTAACAGCTTGCCTGCTTGGCTTAATGATCATCCAAGTATGATAAAGGATGGCAGATTAATAGTATTTTTACTCATGTAGAATAGCAATTGTCCACTGATTTTCTCAGTATGGATTTCCATCTAGTTACTCAGAGAGATTAAGAGAAAGAGCTGATTTGCCTCCTCCCTCCTTTCCCCTTAAGACGTTAACAACAGAGTAAAGAATATTTGAGTGTGGAAGACCCTTTTGATCCTTACTGCTCGAAGTCAATATGAGATACAGAGAGTTTATCTTGCAGACACGCAAATCTCTCCTAGTTGAGAAGGTGGAAAGTAGGAAACTATGAACTAATTTTATTGCCCCTACACCTCAACTGCTTTGATCAGGCACTTGTTGTATTTGTCCTTCAAAGTCTGTGACTGATGAGAGATGCTGGATATATTTTGTGAGAATTTGACAAGCTGATGCCCATTGCTGAGTTTACAGCTCTGGGTGCTATAGTGATGGATAGCAGACTTGCTGCTGTAAGAGCCAATGCCACGCAATGTGATTTGGGCTTCATTCTGAGAAGTCTGCATGGAAACAGCTGACAGTGACTATTAGAGACTATTAGAGTTTGGAACAGAAAGTTAATCTTTGCCCAATTTGTTTCCTTGCATATTTTATTTGATTTTAATTAGGACATTTATTTCAGGGTTTTTTTTTTTGCTATATTCTTTTGCATGTGATAAGTTTAAATAAGGAAAAATTAAATGTGCACAGAACTAAGGAAACACGTATTCACACCAAAATGTTATATTATCCTCATAGGAAAGATGAATCCATAGGAATGATCTAAAGGTAGACTTCATAGGCAGGCAGGGATCTAAGACATCCCTGAAATTAACGTTATGGCCTGTAATTTGTAAACAAAAGGATATGTTCAGCGTCATATTTGAGCAAACTCTGATGTCTAACCCATAGGATAATTTTAATATCACCGGAGACTTTCTGCACTTTTTATCTCAGCAAATTTTAGGAAAGGGATGCGAAGCATGTCTATGATATTATTTATATTAGAAATAAAACGGTCACATGCCCAAACCCATCATGTGCCAGAAGCTCAGCCAATCAGGAGAGCACATGGGACATCTGATCAAGCATACTTAAGAAGAAGCAGCAGCCGCAAGGGGAGCAGGCGTATGAGGAGACATGTGAAGAGACACATTGGGAGAAATGTGAAGAGACACTGTTGGACATGCACAGACAGGTGGGACTGCTGAAGAAACATGAGGCCAGGGGTGCACTCTTGGAAGGAGGTGCTCCAACCTGAAGGGGCTGTGGCCTCGTGGTGGCCTGCTGGTGTGCCCAAACCAGGGCAGGTACACTCCTGAAGGACTGTTGCCCATGGAATGATACTAAAAAGTACAGAGGAGTGGAGGAAACCCAGTAAGGAGCATGAAGGAGCAGAAGAAATCTGCTAGGAAATGAAGAACAGCAGAAAGAAACCATTACACTCCACTCCAACCTCCTGTGCTGCCTGTCACTTCACTGAAGCTGTTGGGAGGAACTGACTGGAAAGTGTGGCAAAAACAGTGGCCATCAAGACAAGAAAGGTGCAAGAAGAGGTGATTGGCTTAAATTAACTCTTGACAAGTTGTTTGTCTAAGTGTTTGTTTTTTTTTAATGTTTTCTTTTTCTTAATACTGGAATCAGTAATTACAAGTTTGTGTTTATTTGGAATAAATTAAGTAAAAATTCTCTGAGTTGGGACTGTTTTGCCTGCTGCTGTTTATAGGACTTGTGAAGATGTGTGTCTGATGGTTACCTTCTTGGCTGATGACATGGGACTGAATCAGAGCTCTAAGAATATGCCAATCATAGTGACTTATATACTTTTGCATTAGTTTTATCTATTTGCAGGCATTCTCCTGGAAAAGTTCCCTAGGTTCAGAATAGAACACGCAGTCAAAACATCACAGAAATCTTCTGGAAAAAATAAGAGAATGCTACAAGAAGATATAGACCTCTTTGGAAGGGTATTGAGCCCAGTGCCCTGTAGTGATACTCTTGCTTTGCAACTCATGTCGATCACTTTGTTGAATTCATGCCTTTGGCAAGAGACCATTGACTGCTCTGGAATATGGTGCTACCCTTTACTTGTGCCTACAGAATGGCCTCCTGAACTAAAAGCACAAGCTTTTAACTAATCACTAAGGCTTTGTAGCAGGAACAGCAAAGTCACACCCTCCACACTGCAGTGCAAATTTGGAGCTATAGCATATAACTCCGGAGTGCATCGTACTTGCAACAGGTGACTTCGTCCTAATGTGCATGAATGATAACAGATTCAAAAGTGTCTGCGTTCAGCTTGAAGGGAATAGAAAGGACTATGGAGAGAGAAGTTGAAAGAATGATAAAAACATATGAGTGTTTCTTTACTGAAAACGTCAAAAGAAAAGGACAAGTTAAATGGATAGATTGCACATAAACAGAGTAAATAACAGGGAATCAGGTAAAAAAGCAAGCAAACAAACCAAACCCAAAAAAACCCACAAAATGAACCCAGAGGAATAGATGTGTTGTGATGGAGAGAAACAGAGAGAATGAGCATCTTGCAGCACTGTGCCAGGACATGAAATGTAATAAATGGCATGATATTCAGAGACGGTGAAGTGTGAGTATTTAGCATCTCTGAAAACCAAGTCAAAAACTCCTGCTCAAGGGAGCTTTCTATTGTGTGTTTCTATTCTATAACAAAGCCAGACAGAGAAATTGAAGGGAAGTGAAATACATGAAAAGAGGCTTTCCAACATCAACACATCCAACACGTGACTGATTCAAAATAGAGCAAAGTACAACAATAAAAGAGAAGAAATGAGGGTCACTGTGTGAAAGAAATATAAATAAGTGGCTAGGAAGAACTATTGCTGCTGAAACCATGACATGGGTTCAAGTAAAGAAAAGATGAAGAGATGCTTTGAGCTTCACGGAATACATTTTTCTTCCAGAAATTTGTTTCTCCTCTGTGGTCCTACCAGGAAGAATTGGGTCTCCTGTGCAGAATTCTGTTTGGAAAGTGGTTAGAACAGCTCTGTTTTATTTTGACTTTTCATTCCTTTTGATAAACTCCAGACCTTTCAGTGTGGTCATTCTCAATTTGCCTCTTTCTTCTAAATATTTCTTTCCATTCTGTTCAGCACCTCAAGTGGCCGTGTCACTTGGGTGAGATCTGAGGACTGCTGCCAGAATTGATTCATGGAGGCAGGGAATCAAGGTGATGGTGTCAGTGTGTTTTCAAGAAGAACTACAAACAGCGATGAGGGACTTCCGATGATTGATTATTAATACAATCAGTATCTCTGAGTTGATGTAGGACTTAATAGTGCGTTAACACAAAGTGCCTACCAACGAGGAGAAAACTGGTTAATTGCTCATTTTTAGTGACCCTCTATTCAAAAGGGCTGGTTCTCAGCATCATCACCAACCAGAGCTCAGTTTGCCTTCCTTTTGCCCGAGTTGTTGATGTGAGGTCTCGCTTGGTGTGGTGTTAAAAGGAAAAGCAAAACATCCGTTGTGGTTTGGGCAGTGTTTCTCTCAGCTCCAAGCACAAATTTGCAAAACTGTGCTTTCTGTTTATGAATCTCTCTTCTGCCAATAGCTGGTAGGGAATGGTAGTGAGGATGACTTTATGGGATGGGGAGCAGGAAGAATGTTAAACCCACAGAAAAGAAAACAAATACAAACATAACCAATTTTACTGTAGAAATTAAGGATTCGACAGTAATTATTATGTAAAACTTCACTGAATGTTTCTTACTACTGTGGTTGACCTTGGCTGGACACCAGGCGCCCAACAAGCCACTCTATCACTCCCTCTCCTCAACTGGACAGGGGGAGAAAAAAATCTGACAAAAGACTTGTGGGTCAAGAGCAGGAGAGGGAGGTCACTCAACAATTACCGCCGTGGGCAAAACAGACTCAACTTGGGGAAATTAATTTAATTTATTGACAATCAAAAGTCAGAGTAGGGTAATAAGAAATAAAACCATATCTTAAAACACTTTCCCCACACCTCACCCTTCTTCCTGGGCTCAACTTCATTCCCAATTTCTCTACCTTCTCCCCCTGAGCAGTGCAAAGCAACAGGGAATGGTGGTTGCAGTCTGTTCATCACATGTTGTCTCTGCCACTCCTTCCTCCTCAGGGGGAGGACTCCTCACACTCTTCCCCAGCTCCATGGGAGACAGCTGTCCATGAACTTCTCCAATATAAGTCCTTCCTACAGGCTGCAGTTCTTCAGGAACTGCTCCAGCGTGGGTCCTTTCCATGGGGTGCTGTCCTTCAGGAATGGACTGCTCCAGTGTGGGTTTCCCACATGGTCACAAGTTCTGCCAGAAAAACCTGCTCCAGCATGGGTTCCTCTCTCCATGGTGTCACAGCCTCCTTCAGGTGCATTCACACGCTCTGGCATGGGGTTCTCCACAGGTTGCAGGTGGATATCTGCTCCACCGTGGGCCTCCGTGGTCTGAAGGGGGATAGCCTGCCTCACCATGGCCTTCACCATGGGCTGCAGGGGAATCCCTACTTCGGCACTTGGAGCACCTCTTCCCCCTCCTTCTTCACTGACCTTGGTGTCTGCAGAGTTGTATCTCTCACATATTCTCACTCCTCTCTCTGTCTGCTGTTGCGCAGCAGTTTTTTTCCCCTTCTTAAATATGTTATCCCAGAGGTGCTACCACCGTTGCTGATTGGCTTGGCTTTGGCCAGTGGCAGGCCTGTCTTGGAGCTGGCTGGCATTGGCTCTGTTGGACACAGGGGAAACTTCTGGCATTTTTCACAGTAGCTACCCCTGTAGCCCTCCTGCTACCACAACCTTGCCATACAAACCAATACAACTATGTAAAGAACCTTACTGTTCCATCATTCTCATGCTAACTTACATGTTCTTCTCTCACGCATACAAAAAAATTCCAGATCTGACGTTGCAGATGTATGGCATAGACTTGGAACCGAGGGAACAACCAGAGTGGAATGGAGAAGTGTTAATTCTTCTTGAGGAGCAGGTCACCAAGGAAAATGCAGCTAACATTACTAGTGGATCATGTATCTTTTTGCACCACAGCCCCACAGTGCTGGGAATGTCTACAGAGACACGTGCACAAGACATGAGTTACCTGGTGGGTTTTTTTGTATAAGAAAAATTGAAAACACACAAATAAAATAATCACTAGTGAGCTCAAATTTATGAGATTTGTTGATCTGATATTCCCAGAAAAATGGATTCATCAACATGCCTAGTCTACTGAACAAGATGTACCAAGGATTTCTCCTTGGGTTCTTATTGTGTCTGGGATCTTTAGTCTTTCGTATTCTGAAGTTAATTGTTCAAGATTGCTTCCATATTTCTCACTGGAAACTGGAGAAACCCTGCTGCTGGAGTGCAGCAGTTGGTTTAAATGCCTGGGAAATGAGTGACCTGTTTTGAAGCAGAGGCTGAATCTGTGAGATCTTAAATTATTATGGCTGTTCAGACAAATGGTCAATACATAACTTAGCTGCCTTCAAATTCTCTGCTTCATGTCTCCATCTAGATCCTCAAGATTCTTCTTTTGAACTTACACCCTTACCCTTGTACCTCTAGCTGGCTTAAAATTTTATCAATTTTCAATTATTTTAACTTTTGCACTTTCAAAGTAGTTGTGAACTGACTTTGTGCCCCTTTCTGTTTCCAAAATGGACACTTATTCACAAGAAAAGAAATTTAAACTTTTCCAAAAGATGTTGTTTGATTAATGGTATTAAAGCAACTGTATTTAAAAAAAAAAACAAACCCAAACCCAACAAAACAGTTTAAACCCCTTGACTTGTTTGGAGAAGAATACATGACAGTGTACAGGGACTTGACCAAAGGTTGTAACTGTAACAGAGTAGGTTAATCAAGAATGTGAAATGGGCAAGAGGTGGAGATAAAATAGATGAGTTTAGTGTATTAAATAAGAATCTTTTGGTTATTCTCTGGTTTGCTTTATTTTCTAGTTTTCTTCTCTGACTTTCTGCTTCCTTTCAGTATTTTTATCTGCAAAATTGATTGTTTTACTACTCGTAAAACTGGAGTGACTTACTTTTGATTAATAAGGGTTGTGAAATACATAAAAATAGGTAGAACAGTCAGTAAAGTAATAGATTTTGATTTAAATTTTGTGTGATTCACAGAATTCTGCTCCCGAGGCTACAGCTTGGCTTATTAGTGTTATTTCCTAACATTGAGAGTTTTGTTATATCCTTTATTGAGATAGATGGTCATGTATTCTTTAGCAGTAGTAACTGCTCAGTAGTTGGTGGGTCTGAAAGTAGTTCCTGTAAAAGCGACCTTGCTTCCTTTCCCAAATAGTTTGGTACAGTCATCTCTTTATCATGAAAGCGTAGGAGAGAAGAAATTTGCAGTTTGTGTTTGCCCTGTCCTACGTGTCCATTTTTGGGGACCAAGTATCCTCTTTTTTTACCACTCCCCGACCCCAGAATTTCCTGAATTCCACAGATTTTTTTTTAACAGATCCCAGGCAGCCCTGCCTAATCAGTGAAATTAAACATGACAATGTCTGTACCAATACAGTCAGAAAGGAAATCTATATGATAAACAGTTAAGCCAGATAGCTTCTTTTGCTCTTGAGAAAGAAATCAATATCTCAGCAAGTCTGTCGCCTTTCCCTATCCCTTCTCACCTGTATTTTTTGGAATAGCAGGCATAACTCAAGACTGGGAGAGAAGAACAACGTTTTTGAATTTCACAGTGGGGACCATGATGAGCTGGTTTGAAGGTAAAGTGACAGCGAATGATGTTTGCTTCATGGCATGAACAGGGCATTTTTAAGCCTGGAAGAAGCCATTAGAATTCTCAAAAGAAGAATTTGTTTCATTTTCTTTAAGAAATTGTTTCCCCTTTCCACAGATTCCACCTTTTGTACCATTTGTGAATTAATATCAAAGCTAAAAAATCAATTGAAATAATTGATTGTATTAGAGGAACAATGTAAAGCTTGCTCTTCCCTCCAATTATTGCATTCACTATGAAGAATCCACACTACCTCATTTAAATCTTTCCTGAAGTGGGTCACACAGGGAAGCTGATTGATAAGGTGTTGGAGAGCTGAACTTTACGGCTGAGTACCAGACCTCTATCAACTGTGGGAAGGAAGGTGTGACACAAATAGAGCTGTCACTGCCGCAATCCTACTATTAAATCTTTAAAACTGGCAAATTTACAGTCTGGAAGAAGGGGCACGGGCTGATCCACTCACAGAGATTTAATATGGAAGAAGAATAATTTGAAACTGCAGTGAGTTGTTGGCAGGAGACTTGAACTCTAGAGAACAAACCTATCTGAGCTCAGTTGGGGAGAACTGTGTAGTTTTGCTGCCTTTCATCAGTTCAACGACAGGCTGAAAAGCACACTAAATCTAGTACAGAAGCATTAAATTCAGCCTTTTTCTTTTTTTGTTGAGCACATGAAACCATGAGAACAAAAAGAACAGATGTAAGCTGCTTCTTTTGTGCCAAAAAAAGTAAAAAGAAGGAAAAAAATAAGACAGGAAAAAACTGCACAGAGAAGACACATGCAAAGTAGGAAAGAGGACTGCCTTCATTCACATCTCATGGCCTCATATACTGGCAAGTGGAGCAGGAATCTTCTGACTCTTTGTCAAGGAAAACTGGAGGGGGTTGAGGAGTTGTGAAACTATGACCTACTTTGAAGAAAACACTGTACACCAGAAGGATGAAGCAATTTTACAGGTATGTCTAAGAGATATTGTGATTATCAACAGATGTCATCAGGGAAGGGATGCCATCCAGATAGACCTGGACACGCTTGAGAGGGGGGCCTGTGCAAACCTCATGAATTTCAACACGGCCAAGTGTAAGGTCCTGCATGTGGGTCAGGGCAATCCCAAACACAAATAAAGGCTAAGTGGAGAATGGCTTGAGAGCAGCCCTGAGGAGAAGGACTTGGGGGTGTTTGTGGATAAGAAACTCAACATGAGCCAGCAATGTGTGTTTGCAGTCCAGAAAGCCAACTGCTGCCCCAACCTGGGCTGCATCAAAAGAAGCATGGACAGCAGGTCGAGGGAGGTGATTCTGCCCCTCTACTCCGCTCTCATGAGATCCCACCTGGAGTATTGTATCCAGTTTTGGAGTCCTCAGCACGGGAAGGACATGGACCTCTTGGAACAGGTCCAGAGGAGGGCCACGAGGATGATCAGAGGGCTGGAACACCTCTCCTGTGAGGACAGGCTGAAAGAGTTTGGGTTGTTCAGCCTGGAGAAGAGAAGGCTCCAGGGATACCTTATAGCGGCCTTCCAGTACCTGAAGGGGGCCTACAGGAAAGATGGGGAGGGAGTCTATATGAGGGAGTGTAGTGGCAGGACATGGGGTAACATCTTTAAAATGAAAGAGGGGAGATTTAGATTAGACAGTAGGAAGAAATTCTTTACTGTGAGGGTGGTGAGGCACTGGAACAGGTTGCCCAGGGAGGTTGTGGATGCCCCATCCCTGGCAGTGTTCAAGGCCAGGCTGGATGGGGCTTTGAGCAGCCTGGTCTAGTGGGAGGTGTCCCTGGCCATGGAAGGAGGGTTGGAACTAGATGATCTTTAAGGTCCCTTCAATCCAAACCATTCTATGATTGAGTTGGCGTTTGGTGGAAGTCAAAGAAGAGAATACATAAAGATGGAGATATTATTTATGATTAGAACTTTGTGGGAAAATGTTAAAAAAATCCCTTCCCCATGGATTGAAACCTAAACTTTACCAGGTAAAAAATAGAGAATGAAAAAAATAGCTGTGCTTCATCTCAAAGTAGCTATTCGTTCAAATAGTTGTGCAGGCTGAATAAGAGGAGAACACAAATCTTTGTTCTAGCTGATTCAAAACAGGGACTTGAACTTCATTATCTCACATGCCAGGTAAATATCCTATCATTTGTTGACCTTTCTGGTTGCTAATGTCATTCTTGTCTCTAATTTTGATGAGCTATTCTATCTTTGCTGAAACTGATAAGATCATTCCTGCAAAAGGTCTCAGTTTTAATGAACCAGTGCTTTCTAAAGAAAAAAAATTCACTGGAAATTCCCGAACAATTCTATTTATTAGGAGGTGTATGCTACTGGTGCAATTCTTTAGTTATATTTACACTCAGGAAACAAATCCAATGAGCCAGAGATTGTTCTCTGGTCCTAAGGAGGCCTGCCATGGCAGAGTTTGCATTTACACAGCTAAACTCCTATCTCTTTCCACAGTGGACAGGTTTGTTAGCAATGGTTCCCACTCTGATCAACTCTAAAAATACCCTGGGCATTGCTAAGGAGAGTACTCATTGACTCGGGCCAAAACTGCACTAATTGTTTAACAGTATGGAAAATTGCAGGGTGGAACTCATACCTGTGTTTTCAACTGACTAACATGGATGTAGCCTGTGTATACAGATTGGGTCTTGTTCGGTGCTTAGCACTCCCAGTGTTAGTTACTGGATTCTATTTTTACATCAATGTGTGTCAAAATACAAACACATAAACTCATTGAATCTCTTTGCTAAACTTGATTTTTTATTTTTTACTTTTTTGGTAGAAAATCTCTGTCAAAATCACTGTGGTTCAGGACAAGAATTCACTGTTCCGTTTACCTAACCTGTAGACTGATGGAGTCTGAAATTTGGGAAAAAAATTCAGTGTTGGTGACTTAAATTTTAGGAAAAACAGTGAAGTATCGAGAACAAGAAAAAATCCTTCATAATATTGTAGTTTGACTAATGAGTAAGAGAAATATATCTGAATTTCTACATCATTTTGTGTATGTCACTGGCACAAACAGTAGAAATGGTAGGTCACATTTCTGATATTCTAGAGGAGGTTTATGTAGTAAAACTTATCTCTCTGAATTAAAGCTGCTCCGCAGGAAGGTGCCAGTTAAAAGGGTAAGAGGGTGATTTTTATATAGATTATCAGATGATTAGGAAGCAAGCGGAAGGAAAGATGTCCAGTTGGTTATGTTGAAAAGAGAATTCACGTCTGGGTAGATTACCAGTGTTCTTCAGTGTTATCTTACATAATATTTCTATTAAAGGCTTTGGCACACAAGTGGGTGTGTACTAATAAATTTGATAATGACACATGGGTAGGTGGCTGGCATTTATTCTTTTAATACTGAAACAAGAATCTATGATTTACATTTTATCCCTCTCGGGTATATGGGGGAGTATATGTGGGCCCTAGAGAAGGGTTTTCTTTTTTTTTTTTTCCTCTTTTTCTACAATTAAATTGGGAGGCAGAACAATTGAGCTAGGCCTTTGCTCTTGTGAACCGACACTACCTAAAGAATATATTCTTATCATAATGTAACTTAATTTATAGTGCTAATTCAGCTTCTCTGAGGGCTCATTATTTAAAGTAACATAAAGGCTTTTTTTTTTTGTTAGATTTTTATTGTGATGGTATATTTAACTAATGATGCGTTATGAGGGAACTCTTATTGGAGGCAGAAATGAGCGTTACTTGAATACCAAATTAATTCATCATCCTCTGTGCTAATAAAAAAACCCAGCAAATGAATTTATAATGGGACCACTTAATGTGCAGCTTTCTCCTCCTTAATTGTCTTTAGAGGTGAGACAAGTGTTGCAAATCAAAGTAATGTTGGAAATAGTCTGATGTTAGTGCAGGACAGAAGGATTTCAAGAGTACGTAATGTCTGTGTATATCTTGTATCTGATCTGTATATATATGTATAGGCACATATTTATAAACCTACACAGACAAACATGTGCCATATCATAAAGATCTACAGAAATATATACACAAATACCTAAACACACACACACGTATAGGCTATCAGCCTGATTCTAGGCTAGCGTAAGCCAGCAACAACTCTATTAACTTCTGCTCTGTGCTGAGGATCTATCCTTGAAGAAATTTTAGAAATCCATCAGAGCTATGTGAAGAGCACGCCGCTCACGGTGCACTCTCATGGTCTGACACATAATGATGTAAGGCTATGTCCATATGGAAAGGGAATCCTGCCTTATGTGATCCTGGCTGCATGCTTCTGCTTCCACCCTTGAGTCTTTTCTTCATGGTGCTTGTCATGCTTTGATTCAGATTCCTTGCTGGTCTGAAAGCAACTACCAAAAAATCATTTTAAATTAGACCAAAGAATTTGCTGAATGCATCTAGGTACACAGTCCAGAGGCAGCCCAAAAGGAGCAGTGGGAACCCATGCCTGAGGATGGACAAATGAGCCAGACCATTTCTTGATTCCACAACTCACAGTTAGATCAGATAAAGCTGCCTGTAAAATCTTAAGGTCTAAAGCATGGGTCAGGTCTTTGTATATGCCACACCACTTAAGTGTGCGGGTTCTCTTTTAGGATTTCGTAGTCCCATTGTCAATTTGTTTTGTTTTGTTCCCCTGTTCCACCTTAATGAACTAAATCGTGGTTATCTCCTTTCCTTAAAATTCACATTTTGCATGCTGCCTGCTCAAAATTGTAAGAATAAGGAACTGAATTAGGTTGACTTTTAAATGAAATCATTAGCTAAGTCTCACTGAAAACGAGTCTGATCTCCATAAGTGTAAGTAAGTGTAAATATAAGTGTAAATACAGTCAAATAGGTAGACATGATATAAGGATGGCGGAATATTTTCGTTTTGCTCAATTTTTAGCTTTAAGTTTGGATATAGGGGAAAAGGAGACACAAGAAAGATATTTCCAAGTGTTTTTAATTTATATTATGTATTTTTTCTTTACCATCTCCCAGAAGGTCAATCTGTGATCGAAATTTTTATTTTCCAAAAATGAACAGGACTTGGGATTTTGGGGTATTTTGACATTTGTAGAACAAACACTTCTCACTCAAGGGAAAGAGGGACATGATCCTTACAGCATAATTCTCTCTGCTCAGCCACAGGGCTTTCATGCAAATCTCCACTTGACTACGGACTAGAAACAAGCCTGCTTTGACTCCATGCCCCAAGTGAACCAGGGGCTCAGAAGAGTACCTCTTTTGTTTATCTCCTTACATTTACTTGGTTTTAAACTAACATTGGAAAGTAAATATAAAGAGACTAAATATTTGTCTCCTGCTTATTAACTTATTTCTGTTAAGTAAAAAGCCCAGATAAGTGTGTGGGAGACTGAGTACACAGCCTGTCCTTCTAGATAACTATAATTCGTGTTAAGACAGGCAGCAGGTATAAACAAGCTAGCAATCATGCCTTTTTCTGGTTCGTGACCACCAACATGTCTGTTCTGATGAGGGCTGGAGCACCTCTCCTCTGAAGATAAGCTAAGAGAGTTGGGGTTGTTCAGCCTGGAGAAGAGAAGGCTCCAGGGATACCTTATAGCGGCCTTCCAGTACCTGAAGGGGGCCTACAGGAAGGATGGGGAGGGACTCTTTATGAGGGGGCAGAGCGATAGGATGAGGGGTAACGGTTTTAAACTGAAAAAAGGTAGATTTAGATTAGACATTAGGAAGAAATTCTTTACTGTGAGGGTGGTGAGGCACTGGAACAGGCTGCCCAGAGAAGTTGTGGCTGCCCCATCCCTGGCAGTGTTCAAGGCCAGGCTGGATGGGGCTTTGAGCAGCCTGGTCTAGTGGGAGGTGTCCCTGCCCATGGCAGGGGGGTTGGAACTAGGTGATCTTTAAGGTCACTTCCAACTCTAACCGTTCTATGATTCTGTGACGTTTCTATGACTCCTGTGGTGCATTACCCAAAGTATTCTGACATGTGTCAGTTCTGCTGATGGGCTGCCGTCATGCAGGCTCTTGTCAGGCAAAGGTCATGAGCTGCAGTACTGCAAAATGGCTGCAAATTTAAGGGGCCATTTCCCAGGGCAATTTCAAGTGCTGAATGTTGGATCCAGCAAAAAAGTTCAAAACATTTCATTCTGGTGCCAAGAAAGGTCTCTGGGATCCAAGTTCTTTCTATCTTCTACTACGGGCTTCCCAGGGGAAAGGACTAAAGGCTGATGTTGCCTGTTTTCCTATCTTTTTGGTCACAGAAGGGTCAGCCTTAATTTCTTTCTCTGATGAAGGAGACGATGCCCGGAGCAAATTTGCAACCGTGGAGGAGCAGCAGCAGAGAAGTGCTTCTCAGATCTGGGAAATGGTCATCTGACAAGGACGACTTTTATGGTTAAACCCCTGGCCGGGTGTCAAAAGTGCAGCGTCTGAAAAGATTGGGGTTGGTAGCTCCCTAAGGGATGGAGAACTGGATGTCAATGTGGTAACAAGGCTGCCAGGGGCCTTTCCAACCCTGGCTGAGGATAAGCTGGGTCCTCACCCCTGGGTGGGACTGGCTCAGGGGGGCTCATAGCTGGGCCAGGCAGCGCTGTGGAGAGCTGGAGACTGGTCCCGCCATGGTGTGGCTGGGGCAGGGACTGCTGGCCCTGGGGGCTGACATGGGGTCTTGGGCCATAGGCAAGCCCCAGGGTACCCTCAGGGCCCAGACATGTCGGGCTCTTTTTTGTTGTGATCATGAATTGAGTCTGTCATTACTGCGTATTGACCTCATGGCTCTTTACCTGCCCCTATGTAAAGGATGAGTAAGTAGTAAATTTACTGGCAGCTGACTACTACTGGAAACAGGATAATTTGTTATGGAGAGATATTGACCATCTAGAAGCTCCTTAGAATTCATTAACAGGCTCAGGAAGCAGTGCAAATTCCCCAATAAGGATACGTTTTGCAAAGTGTTTAGTTGTACTTCATATTTGGTATGTTTTTGTTTGGTTTGGTTTTTGTTTTTTTTTTTTCAGATGACTATTGATTTCAATGGGAGCAGGGTTAGGTTAAGGTTGCCATTGGAAAATCCAGGCTTAAAAGATTTGAGAAGGTTTGAGGTCCTCAGTTTTTCCCCTCTCACTGATGCTGCTTCACTTCTGACGTCCAGAATTTTCCAGAAGAAACTGACTCCGCAGCTCCTCAGTCTGCAGTTGGTCATCCTTGAAATTTTCTTAGTTGTAGCAATAGGTGAGTAGAAGAGTGTAAAGTTGCCTTACTGACTTTTACTTTTTCAAATAGATATTAAGATAGTCTTTATTTTTGCTCTGGAAGCATGGTGGGGCTTTATTTCAAGTAGTTTTGTAGTTCAGACGAGTTAGTTCTGAGAAACCATGGAGATCTGTGATACATCTTTTCTTTAGCCTTTTTGGAACATAAGTCCACTACTTTTGTCAGAATATTTATTTGATAAAAGGGTATATACTACATAGAAAGTTTATGGCTTCTAGAACTGGTAGTTAATACTTTTAAAAATTAAATTAAGAGAATCTGCATGTTAGCAAGGTCTGAAATACAGCCTATGGAAAATGCAAAAGTTAGGCTTTGATGAATTAACTAATTAATGCATTTTTTTGTGTATTGCCTGTCCTCCAGAGCATGTCTTATTTTCATTTTGTTTGTACATTTTCAGCTAGCCATTTCTTCAGGAGTCCTGTTAGCCCTGGGGTCTGGACCCAATGCCAGTTTATAGCATGTCCTGGTCAGCCCTCAGGCATGCATGTGGATGCAGTATGTCCACAGGAGGAAGTTTTCAGCAGCGAGAAAGGGTGTTGCAGAGCTGGAGAGACCGATCCTTTGCCTCTGAAGACTGCCTGAGCCTTGGCACAAGGGGTACTTTTGTGCCAGGATGCTATTTGGAAATGTCAAACTCGGAGCAAGTGCTAGTGTCTACTGAAACACCAACATGTTGACTGGCATTTTTTAGTAGCATTTTATCCTTGTAGTTGTACCTCTGGATTTTTAAGCCATGTAATAATACTGCCAAATGATCATTAGCACTGAGTAAGCCTAATCACCATTTAAATGGAAACAAGTAGTTGTGAGTGAGTTCATTATTTCACTTTGCAAATCAGTAACTCTGGGGAAATTTCCATTTTAATATGCTGTTTGTTTTAATGTAATGACTAAAAGGTTAAGATCACATATATCCTGTGGATAATGTAAACAAGCATTTCTTTCAGCTTCTTTTATTATCTATCTGAACTCATATGATGTAAGGTTTGTTTATTTATTTATTTACTTGCTTACTTTACCAAGCACTTTGATATTTGTCATCCTACTGCACTTCTACTGTCTGTATTCTTAATTTCTACGGAAAGTATTTTATAATGATGGTGGTATGTGTTAATAAGTTGTTTTAATGAAGAGAAAAGAGATGGTAGAATATGACCTTACCCTTTATCCCTGTATTCTATAGAAACCTGTATTTTCTCTGGCCATACGTTATTCATTACATTATTATGTTTCCATCAAAAGATCAGTGATCATGCTCAGGTATTAGGAAACAAATCAGCCCTTGAATTTCAGAGGTACTTTGTATGACATGCAAGGGTCCATTTTGCCTTAACCTCTTACCCTGTTATTTTGCCAATGGCTATTGCAGTGATGTTAAAGTCTTTAGAGAAAGCATACACTGAATCTTTTACAATTCCAAAACAGAATCTGTTCTTTATATTTTACTACCTTTTTTTTCCCTTGTATTTTACCGCTCCAGGGTAGAATTACAGTAGCTTAGCAATATTCATGGAATCATAGAATCATAGAATGGTTTAGGTTGGATATTAGAAGGAACGGGGATTGCAGTAGTTCAGAAAATATCTTCCATGCTTATAAATAAATAAAGTAAAAAGATTATCTGGAGCTGTGGCAGATTGATTTAGCAGAGAGACTGGGGTCAAAGATTTTTGCTTGTCTTAATGGTCTTCATTAGGGAATTAGAGCATCCTGCTGAGAAAAACTGGCATGCTTTGGCTCTGCCAGTGTCAGGCTGCACTATAAACATGCAGTTTATTGTGAATTGCCTGAATTGTGAATTTCTTGCCACACAGATGAATGTTTGTCACAGTCTCTGGGAGATAGATGTCACAGCCTAGTGAAAGCCTGCTTATCATTCTTGTGGTCACTTCTATTACCTCTGCTTGGACTGTGCTGACCTGCTATTAGTGACTCTAATTTAATTTCCCCCACCAGTGTCATGGGTTATTTCTTCCATTATTTTAAAGATTTAATTTACAGGGTAAACATCATCACTTGAAAGAAAGAATTTTTCATGACATGAAGAACAAGTTCTTTTTGAAGATTAACATGGTGCTGGCTATTTATCTTGGTCATCTCTAAGGCATAAGGCTTAAACATTAGTGAATGACAGTATGTTCATATTTTGGTGCTATTTCCAAGACTTGAAGTATCGTATGTTTTCTCATTTCAGCTATACCACAACATCTAAAAATGATTCTGTGCACATTGTTATGAAAGGCCAGTTATAGTTTTGTTACAGCTATAAATAAGCTTGTGGGCAATTGAGCCTGGGCTCACATTGAAAAGACTGAGAAATAGATAAGACAGTGACTGTAATAAGCAAATACTTTAGCACCTGTATCCTAGTTTTCCCTCATATTATTTGATCCAAATATTGAAAAACGAGAGGAGGCAATCCTAAATATTTGAATATTAATTTCATGTCATTAATATAATGATATTCATTTTCTAGAATAAAAAACCTGGTAGTCACGAATTGATTTCTTAGTGTGTTCTAATTCAAATGCATGTGCCTCCTGGAAAAGAGTAAACCTTGACTACTTATTAAAAAAATAAATCATTTCCTTGCATAATCATAAGTGCAACTGTCAGAGCTTAATATAATTTTATGTGTTGGTAAAATAGTTTTAGCAGTTTGCCAGAGGTTTATTTTCTTGTATGCCTAAAAATGTTCTCCAGGAAAATATTTACTAGCCTTTTAAGTGTTGCTTTTTCAAAAATGTTATCTGAAATAATTTCTGCCACCTTGGGGAATTTCTACCCCTTTATGGCCTCCAGTCTGAAGGCGGAACCAAGGCCCATTAAACCATGGCTTGGCCACTGAAAGGGAGCAGGCAGGGCTTTCCTGGTCCAAGCCTAACAGAAGAAGGAGAGAATGGAGGGAAGAAAGTTGCCTGCTAAGTCCTTCAGGGGCTGTGTGACTCTGGGGTCAACAGAGAAGACAGCAGCAAAGGGAAAGGGCACCTATGACTAGTTTGACTTCCAGGGATAAGGGACAGCATGGGTAGGTATGTGTGATGGAATGAAGTTTATGCCAGATCATTTGGAAACTGGCCATAGTTTCAGCTGAACCAGCCCAAAATTTCCTAGCACAGTGTAATTGTCTGTAAGGACTGAATTAAATGATTTTGTACTTGAATGCCTTCTGCACTCTCTGCCAGTCCGTCTCAGGCATCAGTTTTCATAAAACAGAGAAGGAGAAGGTGCAGTGAAGATGTTTAGGTTTTCCCATTACTAAATTATAATTCAGTAAGACATTCATGTATATTTATATGCACGCATATTGAAGTGTATATGTAGTGTGTGTGTGTTGTGTTTGTGTGCTTTAAGGAAAGGCAAATCTTTATTAATTTTTCAGATTCTTATACAGAGAATTTATGTCATCAGTGAAGAGTTCACTGGGAGTATTTGTTATTCAGACTGTTTTGACTAGCAAAATAGGTCATGTTTCTATTTCTGTTCACATGAAACAGAGAGAATCAAGTTTTCTGTGTGGAGACTTGTGATTATTAATTTATAATTTACTTTCTGCAACTGCTCTGCATTATTCAGTTAGAATTAAAGTTGTCTTACAAAGATCTTACTTGGAAGCTCTAAAAAGAATTTCAGAGTTTAACTGCTTCCTGCATTTCTCCTTGTGTTAGTGCCACCTCTTGAAATCTGGTCCTAATTCAGTCAATAAGTGTGCAAATATTGGTTAGAGCAATAGGAAATGCAACACATAACCCTTATTGCCAAGTATTGTTTTTTACCAGTGATCCTTGCTTACTTCTCAATAAGATGGTCTTCTGTTTGTGTTGTCATACACTTGCCGTATTTGAAGAGGAACATTTCAGCAAGGATCACACAGTAGGATATTAAATTCTAAAGACAGAAAGGTTCCCATTTTAATGCAATTTGATTACATAAAAGTGTGTCACGTTTTTGGCCAGATTGGCCAATCAGAACGACAGATGGCCCTCCCCCCCAACTCTCTCCTCAGAGAAGAGAGGAAGAGATAACGAGATTTACGAGTTTAGAAAAAAGAACTAGACTACTTTAATGAAAATAATAATAAATAAGGAAATAAGAAATAATAATAAAATAAAATAAAAAGTATACAATATATACAAAACTGTATCCAGCTCCCAGGATGACGATCGCGTCACCAGCAGACACAGGGAAAGTCCCAGACTGGAGTCAGCGACAGGAGCTGAATTTCGGAACTAGAGTCAGGAATGCTCGAATCAGTATCAAAGGCAGACGAACAGACAGGGTCCTCCTCAGACGTCGGCCATTGAAGAAAAAGCGAGCCAGAGCCCCCTTGCCCCTTTGGTCCCTCAGCTTTTATACTGAGCGTGATGCATATGGGATGGAATACCCAGTTGGTCAGTTTTGGGTCACCTGTCCCGTCTGCTCCTCCCTGCAGGTGGGACCCCTCTACGCTTCTCCGCTTCTGACCCTCGAACGGGGCAAACAGCGAAGCGAGCTGACCTTGGTTGTTATAGCAATAAGTCTAAGCAAGAGCCTGTGTGCATACCGTTCCTTGGTACAATCAGGTCTTATCACTCTGGGAGTGAACAGTTTCTGAACAATATGCTGTTAATTTCAGACTTTAGTCAGTTAGAAGAGGCCCAGCTAAAAAGTAAAATTACAAATCAGAAAATTGGTTCTGTTTTACCTCAAACCAGGACAAAGTGCAAGAAACAAAAGAATAAATGTGTGGAGACAGACTGTTCAGTGTCATAGATATACACACCAAAATGCAAGTGAAGGCTTCAGGAAGCTATTTTCACTTAGGATCAGGTTCTTCTGCTGCTTGCTTTGAGGCACGTAAGTCACTGGAGAGCAGGCAGAAAGGAAAGGAATAAATTCTCCATGTTCTGGGACTCCTCCCTTCCCTTGACATGTGCAATGCAGCATCTGTGGAGTCAGAAATTAAAGACCTGGTCTGGAAGGGACTTCTGGCTACTTAATGGTTTAAAGGATACAACTCCAATTAGAGAACCTAGTCCATGAAGTACACTGTATGTTTAACTAGTTAACACATATTTTTCAAACTCTTCAAGCAATTCCCGTGTGTATTTAATTGCCAAAATCCCTGCTAGCTGTACATTCACTTTAAAACAAATGCAGAATCACTCTACTGAAATGTCTAGTCAAATGCTTCAGTAAACAGTTGCATTTTGAAGTTGACCTACAAGTAATTTAGTGCAATGAAATAGGTACTTCTCTTTTTGTTTTCTTACTGCAACAGTTCAGGGAGTGACGTATTTCTTGTTGATAGTTCTCCTCCTTTCAAGTGCCTCTGAGAAGTTATGGCAAAAGCGATATGTGCAAGGTAAAAGCAAAACTAGAGAAACTAACATTTCCTTTTTTGAGTGTGCAGCATTTGAGCCTCAAGTTGATGTTTCAAGGTAGTCAGTGCCCCAGATTCAGAACATAAGTGAGAGCTTTTCTTCCAGTTTCTGCTGACAGAGCAGTCCAAAGGAACGCTGACTGCAACAAGCATCTCAGCCTTAGGCATGACTGAAGCTCACTTGACAAGATTCACTTACTAAACCCAATGTGCGTGATGATACCCTGTCACAGTGGAGTGTGACAATAATGCAGAGCGGTGGAGAAATAGGAAAGGCAGCTGAGTCACTATATTTACAAGTCACTAATCCACTCTGGCTATAATCACTTAAAAAGCCTATGGATTTGGACAAAATAGTTGTGAGTGTATTTTTTTTTTTAAGGGTAGCTTTTTGAACTAATGGTCCTGATTTAATGGAATCTGTTAAACAGAAATTGAGTTTTATAATCAAAAATGCCTGAGGAGTAAGGGAAGAGGTTTATTTTATAGTGTGGAAAAAATTTACAGAGATAACTGTGTTAGCTGTTATTGACAAAGATCTCAGAGGAATTTATAGCCACATAGATGTATCCAGTAGTACTGCTTATACACATGTCTTCTAGTACTGGCGCACAATACCTCAAAAACCCAGCAACTAGGCCTGAGGTTTTTCTAAAAAAATACAGACCATTTTCAAAGTAATATATTTTAAAGTGCATAAGTATATGAGTTTTTAATGTAAGATGTGGTACAGCTGTGACTGGAGACCTTTAAGATTTTCCAAATTTCCATGAGTTTAGAATTACTATAGATCAGTTTGTGGGGTTTTTTTGGGCATATCATCTCTTTCAACTCTTGCAGTCCTGGCTGTGTGGGTTCCTCACAAGAAAAGTCTACTTGATATTCCTGCCAGAAATATTTGGTTTCTGCAAGAAGGGCCACAGAGGAGTGTGGGCTTGGCTTCGGCTGTCACTGGGATCTTGGCATCAAATGCCAGGATCGTGGGAAGTGTGGTGAGCCGGATGTTAGAAGTGAATTGCTGGGGAACCAAACCTGAACAAAGTAGCAGTAGGAACAAGGAGGAAGTTCTACATACATATGGGGTTTTGTATATAGTTTTTTAATAAAATAGAAAGTTACACACACCCCTCCCGATATTTTAATATTGTGAGGATTCACAGGCCTTAGGGTGCTTGGAAGGTTTTAAAGTGAAGTATGAATAAGGGGCTTATTAATACACTGGAGACATGAAGAATCTGGGGAACTGATGTGAAAAAAGAGATATAGTTCACTGGGTGGGATGAGTGGGAGTTTTATGGTAGGCCAGGGTTCACTGCCCTGACTAGGCAAAATGTCAAATCTCAGGAAGAAGAAATGGGAATCTGGAGCTCTCTGTTTCAGGTTAAGGATATTGAGAAACTGCCCTGCCCCTACTTGTGTCCTCTTTGCTGTTAGAAATGCAATGGCCCCGCATGGACTGATGATTAGAGGCTACATGAAATTCGGTAATGACAACAGGTGAATGGAGAAGTCAAAATCTAGAGAAGAGTGCGTCGCTGATAAACCACTGGGCTGTGGTGGGGAAAAAAATACCAAACAAGGTATTTCCCTTGAGTTCTGAAACAGAAGCTGGAAACAATAACACAAAGAACAATTCATGAAAAATCTGTAAGATAGGACTGATTCAGCCACTGAAGAACATCTTGCTCCTAACTGGCATCATACTTGTTGACAGTGTGAGCTGCTAGACATAAAGCAGTCCCTGATAACAGAGAAGTGGAAATCCAATTTGGTTTAGTTTTAACTCACCATTGTATTCCATAATAAATGCCTGTTTAAGGAAGACTTAGATAATTAAAACACAGCCTTGCACAATGAGGGAAACACTCTAGATATAAACATGTAGACAATTGTAAAATCAAGATTTTAAAAAAATTATTATTAAAAGCAATTTAATTTGCATGTTTAATACTATCCTTGCTACTGACGTTAAATTCAGAGGACACTATTAAATGGAGAGCAAACAGAAAATGAAATTTTAGCTAGATAGGAAACCAAGGTATGTAATTTGGAGACAGATTATAGCAGCTAGACAGTTAACTTGGAAAATGCTGTTTTCTAGGTGCAGGGCAGAGTTACACTTTTACTTAGCCAAGGCTGAAAATAGAGAGAAGACAAACCCTTCCTTCAAAAAGTTCCCAGTAGAAGGGACGACACAATGGAGTGACTAACAGGAGCATCTGAAGGGGTGTTTGGAAAAAGTAGCAAAGCAGTCCGCTTGTCTCAGCCAAAAGTTCGATGTAAGTAGGCTGAATGGGAATTACTGAGCATGCAAGGAAAGACTAGGCTTTAGGGGAAGGAAAATATACAAATAGCCTATATTTTACTTGATTCTCTGTGGATGGTACACATTTGGGTAAATTGCTAGAAAGCACTTTGCTCTGAAGTGCTTGCTTTTGGTCATTTTCAATCATCCACTGTTCACAGTGGCAAGAGAGAAAAGCGTCGGTTAGATTGAGAAGTGCAGTTAGATTTATGGACACAGGGGAGCTGCCACCTGGAGATCTAGTCCTTGTGCACCTGGTCTGTGACATTCAACTTTAAAAGAAGTGCTGAAGATCAGAGCTCTCACTTCGCTGGACTGAAAGGGATTGAACTCTGAGAGAAGGTGTCTGGCATGCTGTCAGGCAATAGCACGGCAATTGTCTGTGTGCTGTAATTGATAAAGATTTTCTCTACCTATACTGGCAGGAGAGAAGTGGGAATGCACTGGCAATAGTGCTGGGTATCTTTGTCATTGCTTCACTACAGGGAGGTTGGAGTCTCCCTTCTGAACTTCCCCCTGCAACAGATTCAATTATGACATGTAGTTTGATCTCAAGTAATGATAGAGGACTGTCAGAGTGTGATGGCTTGTGCAGTCTTTTTCATGTTTGAACTCTCAGGTTTTAGATCTACCTATGGAACAGGAAAGCCATTGTTCCCATAGCATTTATTGGCCTTCTCTTTAGGGTGTTGATAAACCGCCTGCATTTATTTATTTTAATCTATTGTTAATCCTTGGTTCTGCCGGATGCATATAGTATTTTAAATATATATGCAGTTCTTTAACAAGATTTGGGATTGTTACCAAGTATCCCTCCCTCTTCGTCTTCTTGGGAGAGCGTGAGAATGTTAGTTCACACTGAAATATTTAATTTCTCTGCAATACAGAGAAACTAGAGTTAATCTTGCTTTGATGCCAGAGACTGGACAAAACAATCAGAACTGGCACCTGTAACCAGAGGATGCGATTGCCAAATGCGACACAATGCAATGATTGGCCATTATTAGATCACAGGCTTCCTGGCACTGGAGGTAACAGCTATGGCCAAAAGTGTCTGGTACATTTGGTTAGAAGAAGTTGATATTCCCTCTTACACTTGGACACCACCACTGCTATCTGTGAATTTCCTCATTAAGTTATTCCAATTTCTTCTCTAGGGGCTGCATACTCAGACTATTTCTAAAGTCTAATCTTCGCAACTGCTGTTTTATAGCATTAGCACATCTATCATTTACAGAGTAGTTAGTAGTGGTGTAATGTAGCCTATGACTGTCACCCTTTCAGAAAGTATTTTCCTCTTAAAACAGATATGTTAACTTTCTGGGGATGTCATGTTTGAGGACAATAAACTGGATTGGGATCTCTGTTCTTATTAGTGCTGATTTGTTAATCTGGATAGTGGTGAAGTTTATCATCGTATGACTGAGGATAAATGAATTGCGAAACTAAATATATTAATTTTAATATCATAAAGTGCTTGTAATACAAATAACCTGTCATGTTATGATTGAAATATATAGATGGAAACAATTTCAGTGGAAACAATCTTTATTCATACAGCTTGATCTCCCCCATCCATTTTGATAGCCAGCTATGTACTACCACACAAATAATCATGACAAGACCTATTGGTGTGCTTAAATTTAAATATTTCAGCATATTTTTAAATTTGCAGGCTGAGAACAGTACCATTAACTTCCAACTTCCAGAGGCCAAAATTAAGCATATGCTTCAGTCCTTCCTTGCACCTCCTTATATCTTGTATCGAATAATCTAGTAATAGATTCTCAGACGGAATTTCAGATTAAAGCACTAAACTATGAGAACAGTCAGCTATTTCAACTTGGCAACTTTTGTGCATATAAATTTATTTTATGCAAGAAGGAAGTTTAACAAGAAACAAAAAGATTAATTAGGAAAAGAAAGCTTTTAAGATTTTCTAGTAAAAAGAACTTCTCAGACAAAGTATGAATGCAGAGAGTTTGCATGATGCAACAAAGAAATTATTTTATCTTATAAGGGAGAAAAATAACACAGTATCTAGGCAAAGGAAGAATGTCAAGGAGCAATTGCAGATTGTGAATATAGTGTAATCAGATATTGTTGCATAAAAAAGCTTTAATCATTAAGGATGCACATGAACTCTAAGAAAAAGAAAATTCTGAGGCTATGATTTTAATTTTCTTGACAACTAATTTGGTTTTGTATCATAAGCACAAGGCTCAGCGCTACAGCAAGGGTGTGATCACAAGGTCCACAGGGCAGTGGCCTCACTGATGCGGGAGCAATCGAGGGAGGTCAGTACCCAAACTGGGGAGCGGGGCAGGTCTGCAGACACTGACCAGGGCTGCGCAAAGCTCTGGATCTCCAGACAAGTCCATGGTGCCAAGACAGGTCTCAGGTCAAGCTGGGAAGCTGCGTCACTGGGTCAGAGGCAGGGTCCAGAGTAAGGGTATGAAGCACCAGGATACCTGCAGTGCAGCTCAGGCGAGGACCAAGGGCGAGGGCTGGGGCTGAAATGCAGCGCCTGAGTGATGAGGGAGCCCAGTGGGGCTACTGGTAGCCATCTTTCCCCTGGCTCCTTCTGAGCAGCCAGACCTTGCAACCACACAGCAAACCTGGCTGTGGGCATGGGTGTCCAGACCCCCAGAGAAGGGGACCAGCAGTCTCTCAGGGTGCTTGGGGCCCTGGGTTAAATGGCCTCACATAGCAAAGCAAATTTAGTCTTTACTGAAAAAATTCTCTGCAGAGTTTGCTTTTGTGGGTAAATTCTTGCTGTCACACAATTTCCTAACTTTTTATTTTATGACTATTACTTTTTTTATCTTGCATTGAATTGGTCCAGTTATTAATCTATTTTACATGAAATAATTTTTCCCATAAAAGAAATTTATTTTAGATCAATAACTGAATTCAGTATTTAAATACTTTGAAGGTAGATTAATGTTTGGATTAAATACTTGTGAAAACTTTCTGTTTCCCAGTGGCTTTGTCTGTGAACAACAGAAGTACATTACCCAGTCAGATCCTGAGAGTCTTTCAAAGATATTGTCACAGCAGTTGGCTTCTGATTGACCCACCACTTCAACCTAATATATCTCAAAAATTTCTCTGGAAGAGAAAAAAAAAACAGCAAAAGTACTTATGTGACACAATTGCTTCAATTCTTCAGTTCTCCATCAGCTAACAGATGTACATAGCCTGAGGAAGAGCTGGGATCTGCGCCTTGGGTGAGCCCGTTCATCACAAAGCGGGTCTCCGTGCCTCCTGGTCCCTTCACCTTGGAGCAGTTAAGAACTCAAAGGAAGGACGCCCTGTTGGGTCCTCTCTCAGGGCTGTCCCAGGAGAGCCTCAGCCCCGGTGTCCTGGTGTGGTACCCATCAGGATGACAGGGAACTAGGGCGGCTACTGGGCAGACTGAGTTCTCAAGCCCAGCTATAGCTAAAATGACACAGTTTCCTTCCACTGCTATGATAAACCAGCTTTTTCCATTTAGTAAAATCCTTTATTCGCAAGCAGTCAAGGTGGAATTTTGAATTTTTGGATTTTTGTGGAGAAGCTTTTTTGTTCTACATTTTTCTCTTATTGCTGAAAGCACATTCTTTTCTTGGTCTTTTGAATTTCACAATAGAGAAGAGTGAATCCATTAGGTAGGATGGAATTAAAATGTAGGAAAACAATCTAATTCTTTGCCATGGGAGCTTAAAATTCCACAAGTATTTTTTTCATTTTAACTCATGCTTAATCACAAATTCAATACTGCAACTGGGCATTCAGTAAGTAGCTTGCCTACTGTGTAATCATTTTCAATTCAAGTCCCACTGACTTCATATCCATAGTGATATTCTTTGTTTCCATATTTAAAAAAAAAAACAACCCTTGGATTTACTTGTATAATAGTGAAGTTACAGCATATTTGAACTTGCTTTTCAGGGAACCGCTATACAGCTATATACAACATTTGTCCTTCTGGTGACCCTTTCTTTTTGTGATTGCAGTTTTGACAGGTCCTTTTGCTTTAGGCCACTCAGAGACTTTACACTATTAACTGTGGTGACATTTTTCTCTCTTGAATTGTTCCAGAGAAAAAAAGCTGATGAGAAAGTTCGACTTTCCTTTTGTTTCTCTGGGTATCTTAAAGGCTTAATGTTAGTGTCATAATGACAACCAAAACGTTAATATTTACCTCTAATTTCTTCAGAAGTATATCTGTCACGGCACAGATATTTCAATGGGTTATGAAAATTTGACAAAGTGTGTCAATATATGTGGAAATTACCAATAATAATGGAATGAAATCCCTGTTAGTATTAAGATCCTGACCTAGATCTATAGCCCAAAGAAATCAGTTATCTTCTTTTTATAGGTTTCAAGGGACTCTGAATCAGATTTTTAGACTATGATTAAAAAACCTAGAGGACTTAGTTAGGTAATGGTCTCGCTGCAATCTTAGGATCATTTGGAAAAGAAACCTTAAAAACCATTACACATTTATTTAATCAGACACGACACTTGCTTTAGTGCCTTGGGCAACATTTCATGGGAGACCGTTACTACATATAGAATTTTACTTTTATTTTCTTTTCTGATTTATTGCCTTTTTTTTTTTTTTGGTGTGTGTATCTGAGCAATGTCTTTTTTTATGCTGAACAGGTTAACAACACTGGAATTACTGTAAATCAAAATGTTTGTCTTTGCCACATTCAGTTACATCAAATATGCCATAAAACTTTTTATAGTTCTTGGAAGGTGAGAAAGCAATTGCCCATTGAAAGCTTGATACGCTCTGGAGCTCAGAATCCAAAATTTATTTATTTTTATTATACTGCATGGAGAGGGATTTTTCTTAAATGAATAAATGAATTCACTGTTATTAAAAGCAAAGCAAAACAAAACAAAATGCATGCATTCTTTTTCATTCAAGTTACAAACAGATTTAAATCAACATACATGGAATTTATTCATACGCCCTCGCCTGATATTAGGGGGCTAAGTCTTATTTTAGATGTACTTTTATTTGGATTAATGACTCAGAAGCACTAGTTACTTCTCTATTTAACATTATTTTCTTTAAATAAACACATCTTTGTCTTCTTCTATGTGTGTGTATACGTGTGTGTGTATATATATGTGTGGGTATATAAATATGTGTACGCATTCATTTTGTTTTATACTTATTTATATTATTATTGAGCATCTAGCCCTGCTGTATTTTTGTGCTAGAACAATTCTGGCACCGAAAATAAGTTACTTGAAACTTCTTCATAGAAAATGGATAATGTTTATCTCATTAATCTGGCTCCAAGAAGACCTGGATATGATTCTTTGCTCCACGACAGGTATCCTGTTTGACCCTTGGCAAATTGCTATTCCCCTGTATCTCCATTCTTCAAGCTGCCAAGTGATCGAGGATGCGTGTTTCTCTCTCTTGAGAGAGGGCAGGGTAGGTAGAGAACAGGAGCAAAGAGGGAGGTTTTGAAGATAAATATACAAACATGGCAATAATGGGATTATGCAAGAACGACCCCCCCCAAAAAGAAGAAGAAAAAAACCCACAAAAAAACAGAAAAAAGAGGGTAATGTTTGTGAAATCATCTGGGCTCCTATTTTTGCAGGCTAGTGCTCCACTGTTGTCTGCCTTCTTGTACTGTTATGTACTGTGATGCTAGTGTAACTGTGAATAAAATGCCATCACTCCATTCATGTGAGAATAGCATATTGGTGAACAGAGTATAAAAAAGCAAATATTCATTCTCAGTTTGTTTTAGATACTATAACTTCATGACGAACCTCATTAACAATTTTCGCTTTAACCTTCCTATGCCGATGATACATTCAGTTACCTTCCTGGTATTTGATTTGAGTGGGATGTCCTGTAGCGCTATGAATCACTCATCATTTCTGTGTTAAACTGGTATGTCTGGATATAGTGAACCAACCTCCTCCTGGAAATTGTAGGGGTTCGATAGCCTTGTAAAGCAGCCTTAAGGACAGAAAAAAGCATGCTGCATATAGGTCACTGGCAGGAGGTTTATCATTGTATTAAAGTTATTTTCTATACCTTTTATATAGACACTGTTGAGAAGCAATCTTCATCTATCATAACCTACCAAGAAAGGGGCAGGGGACAGTGTTTTAAATGAATCTTCCCGTGACAATAAAGGTAGTTACTTCAAGCTCATATTATGCTATATTGAAGCCGTATATCACTAGTTAATATATGTATAACCCATTATATCTCTCTTTATGTATTTCAGGTAATGCTTTTATTTAGCACACAAAACTTCAACAGTATTATGAACTCATGATCAGAAAATGTAGCCAGCCACCTACCATGACAGAACAATGTTTTATTTGAACCAATATTTTTACAACCCTATGCCCAAAGAAAAATTCATAAATCTGTATTTAAGCACTTAAATAAATGAGGCCTTGTTTACAGAGACACTAATAACCTCTTCTATGCAACAGAGCTGTGTGTAGAGTGGTGCGTTATTCTTATTAGTGTTAGACAAAGCCAAGGCAGAGAAGAAATCTAAGATGACAAACATCTTTGAAAATTTTCTTTTTGATGCTTTCTGTGTCCGACTTTTCTCTCCATATATAATCTGTCTAATATTTTTTTCCTTTTCATCCTGATAATTCCCACCAAAATAACAATTTATTTCCATCAGAACATACGAAGAAGGAAATATGTTTCCATTCTGTTCTAATGCCTGGAATTTCTTTTCAAAAGTAAACTTCTTTCATATAAGGCTGTTATTTTATTTGAAGATCCTACATCAGAAGTGCAATGACAGAAATGTCATTTACGGCAAGAAGGAAAAAAGATTATCATAACTTAAGTAGACCTCAAATTAAAGATCAATAACTTAAGAAGGAAATTATTTAACTTATCTGTGTCACTCTTGCTTTTCTCCCTGGAAGAACTGGCTTTACCTCAATGCAATTGTAAAATTGGTAGGTTAATAGCAAGAAAACTGGCAAGTTCTTATAACACGGCAAAAGGTAAAAATGATTAAGCTACTGGGCTCTTGGATATTAAAGAGATTAATAGGCTTTTTAATGGCTGTATGAATTAATTTGCATGAATGATACCTGGAATCTGGAGAAGAATGAAAAGCTCTTAATGCCAGCATAAATGATCTGTATTCTCTTAAACGATCTTACATTGAAAAACAAAAGGGAAAATCCTTTGATGCAAATGTCACCTTTACCGAAATTCTCAAGTTCACAGAAAGTCTAATTAAGGTGCTGGCCAAGACAGCACTGGTAATGATTTTCTAAAAGGTCTCATCATTCTTTGAGCGATCACAGGATGATTAAGCAAGGTTGTTTTAAAACAAATAGTCATTCTTCTCTTTTTGTACTTGATTCTGGTGCCACTGTGATTGCTAATTATAAAGACTCTGTTGCATCTTATTTGCAATCTTGAAAACATGTAGGAGTTTCAACATCATAGCATTTAGCTTTTCCCAGATTATCTAGATATCTTATTCAGTTTGTGCTCAAAGCTCACCCCATGTTTTTGTCACGGTAAGGTACCTACTTCATCAATTCACTCATGAAGAATATTGACCCCTTCGGAGTTTCAAGGATCTCTTTTACTTTCACTCATCTAGTAAGATGTTATGATAATATTGCTATTCACAGGAGGTCTTATTCGTCATCACCTTCACTTGCGAGAAGAAGAGATGACTTGAAGACTGTCACCTCTCCCTGCTTCCCCTCTTTTTTGAGAAGAGGTTCATACCTCTGAGTCGCTGGACTGAACTACTTAGGATGTGCCAAACAGTCTACCCATGAGCAGCAAGAGGAGGATGCAAACTAATGTATATGTGCAAAGTAGTTCAACATTGTATGCATGCTTACTCTGTGACAGGTAAATTATAAAAAAGAGGAGAAAACTCTGTAAGTGGTGGGGGTCAAAACTGAGGGAAAAACACCCTAAATAAATTATTTCTTTGCAGTAGCAGTTTTCTTCAGGTTTACTTCTGGTAAATGAGTTTCATCTGCACAAACACACCAGAGCCAGGTAAGTTGCAAAGTGGTTTTACTTTCCTTTTCTGATTTTTGATCACAGGCTACATGGATGCAAGACTAATTCTATATAGAATTAGAGCAGTGCTGAGAGCCAGAGAGGGTCTTTACGATATTAGTAGATCTCTTGTGTGTAGTGGCATCTTTGCCATTGCTCTTTCCTATAAGCTGCACGGGTGACACTAGCAGCCCTGAATCTGGAAATTGTAAATAGGATCATGGCAGCACTAAATCCACCTGTGGATTTTCTTAAACTATTGAACATCTCCAAGCTTGACTAAGCTTCTCTGAGGCAGGTAGAATGTCAGAAAAATGTCTTAAAACCCGCTATAAAGTTTAAGAACATAATTCCAAAACTGGATCCTGCAAGTTTCCAAAAAATGATTTTAAGAGAACTAGCTTACAACCTAGTTTCACAGGACTTGGAAGCTGAATCCCTTGAATATGGGTGTTGAGTTAGCACATAGTTTGCTAGGGAGAATAAGGTGGGAAGGGTATGAGGAGAGCATGAAAGGAAAGGAGACATGTTACCTGGCCTAAGAGAAAAGGGGTTGGAGAGAAGCAGTTCATTTTTTATAAGTAGGAGTCATCTCACCTAATAGTAGATGTTTAGAAGACAGGTAACTAGTCTGTTTTTTCAGACTACAGACTGTGGAGGAGGAAAACAAGTTCCAGAGGCAGGTTTTCCTGGGTCAGGTTTAATGTTTACAACAAGCGATTCATCAAAATGGCACCCAGTCCCAGAATCCCCTCTGAACCTCCAGCTTGACATGGAACTCCGGGGTGAGCTGCTTTACTGATGTGATTATTCCTGCAGGTTTCGGTGGGATAAACATATTGAAAGACATGAAAGGAACCTCAGTAATGTCATCATAAGTCAGATTATATATTTCCAGCCACAAGATTATTCAGGACAAAATCACAGTTCCTTAATGAAGCGAAATCATTACTGAGGGAATATGGCAGAGATTAGTTTGAAATAGGACAGACTCAAAAGTGAGTAAAAATTTCAGAAGTGAACTCATTAATAGCATTACCATTCAGACAGGTACAAGGTCTGTTTATACAATCTTTTTTTTTTCCCTGAATTTTATAGCAGGATCAGATTTCCAGAACACATCTCAGCTAAGATATAAAATCTGACAATAAATCTTGAGAACGACAGGCTAAAATTGCAATAGGCACTGCAAACTTTTACAACCACAAATATGTTTTGATATAAAAGGTTTAGTTACGGTGAATATTCTGTGCCTAAGCAAATGGCTGGCACAGGTTGTCATGATGAAAACACTTTAATTTTTCATATTTTAGTGGTTTTGAACCAATATTAAATCAATGGGAAAAACAGTTTTATGTTTTCTACTGCCAATCTTGCTATCATAAATGTTGTTTTTTACAAGTCCTTACTTGGCAGCTTGTGTTTTGGGCCACTTTCTGTCTACTGCTGGGTACAATAAGAGAATTACTTGGTTTATCACTTTCTGCAACAGGACCTTGAGAATCCTATTCTTTTAACATCAAGTTTTTAATGCTATGGCCAGTTTATAGCTCTTCACCAAATGAGCTTTTTTGGTTTTTGTTTGTTTTTAAAATTCCAGCTATCATGAAAAAAGTATAGATTTATTTTTTTTTTTATTATTGAAAACATTGAACACATTTAAACCAAATATTTTAATTTCTGCTGAAAATGAACTGGCAAAAAATAACTGTTGCAGTTTTGAACATCTTTGAATGATACTTAATGGGAAATGCAGCTCAGTGACTTGTGTTGCCCTTCCTCTTTGCTGGCCAGACTTCACAAATAAACTCGTTAATTGCTACTTCTTTCTGATGAAGAGAGAAGCCAAGACCAGAGAATCTTAAGAAACTGAGCAAGAACAATTTTAATCTCAATCCTCCAAAAATCTGGTAGTAGCATTTGAAAAGAACTATTTGAGATTTATGTTGGAATAGTGCAGTTCATTTTGCACCTAAAAGCACTACATTTTCTGCAGAATTATTCCCAATATTCAGTGTTATTAATATTTCTATGTTATGAAATACTACTACTTCTCAGGCAGATCCCATGTGAGCTTGTTTAAACTTTGTAGCCAGTCTGTGACTTAGCAATTCATTTTGCAAGGTAAGCTTTGTCACTGAAATGGTTGTGAAAAACGGCACAATTAGAGTATATGCATTTTTTCAATGACTTTTTTACTTATATTATCCTATGAATGCTCATAAAATACCCAAGGATACTTTCTTCCGGTAGATAGATGACAGTATTAACTTTTTTGGTTTCATAAAACGTATAAATTTATGAATCTTAAAATTAAACCAATGAGTTTAAGCGGATTAAAAATAGATTTTAATTATAAAGAGGATTGTTATAGATGAATAATTATACTTTTCTGCACTACCTCCTTATTCGGCATTAAATTCAAGCATCTCTGAGTCTGACTAGGCGTCCTAGGCATATGTCGGAAAATTCCCTAATTTACTCAGTAGCCTTCCCTTAGGATACTTTTCTAGGTCATAAGACTGAGAAAATAGCCTTTTTTGCCAGTCTCTGCCCATCTCTTACTTTATTAGACTGTGTTCTGGCAGCAGATGTATTAATGGAATTCAAATACAGTCGACACATAGATTGAGCTAACAGACTCATAAAAGGCACACTTACAATAAGCTGTACCTGACCCCGTGTTATATAAAGGTCAGGCAAACTGGATAGCTTTTATGGAGCTCATTATTTAATCTTAATATTAAGGAGAACCTAGCATAGAAGACCCTAATCAGGATTTGTAATTAAGTGAGAACATCATTCATAACCTGATTATAATTGCAGGGTTTTATAGCCCTTTTCCAGAAATCAGCCTCTTGCACAGTTGATGTAATGCAAGGGGTTTTATACAAAGCATGTCTTAGACTGTTTGCAAATCAGTTATTAAATGCATTATACGAATTTTTAATCTATAGTGGTATTTATAAAGTGTTGCTTCACTGACAAAATGTTAAGTACTTCCCCAAACATAGTTTAAAGCAGCAGGAAAAAGAATAAAATAAAAGTCAAAATAGTAATTGAATTAAATTATAAATGGCTCATACTCATATTTCATCCTCTTGTCATATGTTATTTTAGCTAAAAAATACAAAGCATGTAGCTGTCCTCACCATACTTATATACCCAAAGTCTCTAATACACCTCCGCAATATCCAAAATTAACTTCATGTGAGGGGAGTTTGAGTATCATATTAGCTCAAGTATAAGTCACTCTTTACAGTAGAATGGCCCTGAATCTGATTAATCTGAATGCTCTTTTTAGCAAACTAGATCATAATAACTCCCTTGGTACCATTAATATCTAACGTTTCCAAGATCATGATATCTCAAAGAAATTTGGTTCATGGATTATACATCCATTAGGTTGAAACATTTATACTAATGTATTGTGGTCATGCATTTATCATGATTCTGCCAAGCAGAATACAGTACAGAGTTCATACTGATTCAGACTTATAAAAGAAAAAAATTTCCTTACAAATCAGTTGAAATTAGTTAATAATATAATAAAAGGTGTAGTAGTTCCAGATTTTTTTATCAATATTTTGCGTGAACTACTTCATTATCAGTGGCACCTTTAGTTTAACTTCTTTGCTTCGTATTGCAATGCATTTGGTGGTCTATACGCTAAGTTTACACTGCTAAGTGTAAGGACAGTTCTTGTATCTCAGTGAAGGGTGTAATAACACCCAGGTGACAGAAAAATAGCTTTTAAGATTGGTCTATCTGGATAGCCTGCAATTGTTCCAATACAATTTAAAAACAAAACTGGTAGGATTTTCAGATTACTGAAAGCTAACTTTGATTTAGATAGTTGTCCTATGAAGGGAAGCAGAAGAGGAAGATGGTTCCTCTGCTCTCGTAGTGAGGAGTGAGATTCCTGAAAAACAACCATGTGAGTAGTATGTCGGAATGAGAGGACATAGTGTTCAGAGGAGATGAGTAAATGCATTGAAAGTGAATATTAAGCTATTACTAGTGCAGGCCACAGGAAATTATTACTTTTGTGAGGAAAGTGAGAAGTAGAGGGGTCTCAAGAGTGGCAGTTTAGAGTATTCTTGGGATGTTGCCGGGATAATGCAGTTAAGTAAACATTTCCCCTTCTTCAGTCCTTTGTGTCTCTTCTTGCTTTTTCTTTCATGCTTTTGGTTCTGGAGGGCTATCAGATAAATTTACAATTCTTGAAAGCAATCTGTCACCTTTTCTTATTTTTTGCTCCATTTCAACCACGGGTTCTTTCCTAAAAGCTGTACATACATACAAAACCAAATCCACACAGTCCATAGACTCTCCAAGAGGAATATGTACTGTTAAAAGTCTAAAGTACACTAATTTGTAAATCTCAGTAGCACTGTAAAAGGAATGGGCCTGAATTGTGCAAGTACCACAATATTTAAAATTAATGGATTATGAATTAAAATTACCTGGATTATGAAAATGGAATTCTGAAGTCTGTAACAATTTTCTGCACCAAGAAGCTGGAAATTATTATTTAAAAGTGTTAGACTTTTTGAATAAAGCCTCATCTCACAGAATCACAGATTTATGTGGATTGAAAGGGACTTCTTGAGATCTAGTTCAACCTCCTGCTCAAGATGGGTCATCTAGACAAGGTTGACCATGACCGTGTCCAGTTGAGTTTTGAACATCTCCATGGAGATGTTCAAACTCCATAACCTTTCTAGGCAACTAATTACAATTTTTGACCATTCCCACAGTAAAAAAGTGTCTTCTTGTGTGCAGATGGTATACTCTGTTTTTTAATTTGTGCCCATCAGCTCTTGTGCTCTCAGCAGACACTACTGCAAAAAGTCTGGTTCCTCTTCTGCATTACTTCCCATCGAGTATTTATACAGACTGATAAGATCCTCTCTGAATCTCCACATCTCCAGGTTGAACAGTCTCATCTCTCTCAGCCTTTCCTCATATGAGAGGTGCTTCAGTCCCTTAGCCATCTTTGTGGCCTTTTGCTGGACTCACTCCAGTATGTCCATGTCTCTCCTGTATGGGAGATCCCAGAACTGGACCCAGCACTCCAGGTGTGGCCTCACCAGTGCTCAGTAGAAGTGAAGGATCACCTCCCCTTGACCTGCTGGCAACACTCATGGTAACGCGACCAGGCCTTGTTTGCCTTGAGGCTGCATTGCTGGCCAACTTGGATCCACCAGGATCCCAAGGTCCCCCTCTGCAGACCTGCTTTCCATCCAGTCAGCCCTAAATATGTACTGTTGTCTGGGATTATTACTTCTCAGGTGAGCACTTTGCATTTCGCTTTGTTGAACTTCACGAGGTTCCCATCTGCCCAATTTTCCAGCCTGTAGAGGACCCTCTGAATGCCAGCACAGCTCTCTGGTCTATCAGCCACTCCTCACAGTTTTGTATCATGTGCAAACTTCCTGTGAGTGTGCTCAGCCATCATCCAAGTCAATAATAAAGAGTTTAAAAAGTACTACTAGCCCCAGTACTGACCCCTGTACAACACTAGAGACTGAACTTTTTGCCATGGATCCCCACCTTCTGGGCCTGGCTTTTCAGCCAATTTGCAATCCACCACGCTGTCCACTCTCTAGACATATTTCATTAATTTGTCTATGAGGATTTTACAGGATATAGTGTTGAAAACCTCAATAAAATAGAGATAAACAATATCCACTGTCCTCCCCTAATCCACCAAACTCTTCACCTCATTGTAGAATCATAGAATCATAGAATTGTTGAGGTTGAAAGGGACCTTTAAGATCATCGAGTCCAACCTTTAGCCTACCCTGACAAGAGCCACTTCTAAACCATGTCCCTAAGTGCCCCATCTACCCTTTTTTTAAACACCTCCAGGGATGGTGAATCCACCACCTCCCTGGGCAGCCTATTCCAATGTTTAATAACCCTTTCAGTGAAAAAATGTCTCCTAATATCTAATCTAAACCTCCCCTGACGTAACTTGAACCCGTTTCCCCTCGTCCTATCACTTGTCACCAGGGAGAAGAGGTCAGCCCCCATCTCTCTACAACCTCCTTTCAGGTAGTTGTAGAGGGTGATAAGGTCTCCCCTCAGCCTCCTCTTCTCCAGGCTAAACAACCCCAGCTCCCTCAGTCGTTCTTCATAAGGTTTGTCCTCCAGACCCCTCACCAGCTTTGTAGCCCTTCTCTGGACACGCTCCAACACCTCAATGTCCCTCTTGTAGCGAGGGGCCCAAAACTGAACGCAGTACTCGAGGTGGGGCCTCACCAGTGCCGAGTACAGGGGGATGATCACTTCCCTAGTCCGGCTCACCACACTATTCCTGATACAGGCTAGGATGCTGTTGGCCTTCTTGGCCACCTGGGCACACTGCTGGCTCATATTCAGCCGGCTGTCAACCAACACTCCCAAGTCCTTTTCTGTCGAGCTGCTTTCAAGCCACTCTGCCCCAATCCTGTAGCGTTGCATGGGGTTGTTGTGTCCCAAGTGCAGGACCCGGCACTTGGCCTTGTTGAACCTCATACCATTGGTCTCAGCCCATCGGTCCAGCCTGTCCAGATCCCTCTGCAGAGCCAACCTACCCTCAAGCAGATCAACACGCCCGCCCAGCTTAGTGTCATCTGCGAACTTACTGAGGGTGCATTCAATCCCTTCATCCAGATCATTGATAAAGATATTAAAGAGAACCGGCCCCAGCACCGAACCCTGGGGGACACCACTTGTGACCGGACACCAACTGGATTTAACTCCTTTTACCACCACTCTCTGGGCACGGCCATCCAGCCAGTTTTTTACCCAGCAAAGAGTACACCTGTCCAGGCCATGAGCAGCCAGTTTCTCCAGGAGAATGCTGTGGGAAACAGTGTCAAAAGCTTTGCAAAAATCCAAGTAGATAACATCCACAGCTTTTCCCTCATCCACTAAGTGGGTCACCTTATCATAGAAGGATATTAGGTTTGATAGGCATGACCTGCCCTTCACAAACCCATGCTGACTGGGCCTGATCACCCTGTTCTCCTGCATGTGCCGTGTAATGGCACTGAGGAGGATCTGTTCCATGACCTTCCCAGGCACCGAGGTCAGACTGACTGGCCTGTAGTTCCCCGGATCCTCCTTCCGGCCCTTCTTGTGGATGGGTGTCACATTTGCTAACCTCCAGTCAGCTGGGACCTCCCCGGTTGTCCAGGACTGCTCATAAATGATACCAAGTGGCCTGGCGAGAACCTCCGCCAGCTCTTTCAATACCCTTGGGTGGATCCCATCTGGCCCCATAGATTTGTGCACCTCCAGGTGCTGAAGCAGGTCCCTCACCATTTCCCTTTGGATTAGAGGGGCTTCATTCTGCTCCCCATCCCTGTCTTCTAGTTCAGGGGTCTGGGTGCTCAGGGAACAACTGGTCCTACTGCTGAAGACTGAGGCAAAGACTTCATTAAGTACCTCAGCCTTTTCCTCATCCTTGGTCACTATGTTGCCGGCCCTATCTACTAGAGGACAGAGATAATCCTTAGTCCCCTTCCTATTGCTAATATATTTATAGAAGCTTTTTTTGTTGTCCTTGACAACAGAAGCCAGGTTTAGCTCCAGCTGGGCTTTGGCCCTCCTGATTTTTTCCCTACATAGCTTAACTACCTCTTTGTAGTCGTCTTTAGTGGCCTGCCCTTCCTTCCAGAGGCCATAGATCCTCTTTTTTTCCCTAAGTTGCAACACTAGAAGGCTATCAAGTTGGTTAAGCAAGTTTTCCCTTCATAAATCCATGTCGACTATTCCTGATCACCTTCTTATCCTTCATATATTTTGGTTTACAGAATTATTTGCTCCATCATGTTCCCAGGGACTGAGGTGAGGCTGACCAGCCTGTGGTTTCCCAGAGATTCCTCTTGCTCTTTGTGAAGACAGGAGCGACACTTGCCTTCTAGTCACCACAGACATGAAGGAGCAGAGCAGCACAGTGCCAAACAGGTGAACACCAATAACCCAGTCAGAGACACAAGCCCTTACTCTGGCCCCCCAGGGCATCCCAGGAGGGCACCAGACCACTGTGAGTTCCTGGGAGACACTGGCCTGGGATTACCTAGGTACTGCAGGGGCGTGTGGGCTAATAAAGTGGGAAAGAGCATTAGGGGATTGCACAAAATTTATGGGATATTTAGGGAGGAACCAAAGGCAGGGAAAGGGAGGGATCAGGGTTGACTGAGGAGGGAAAAATGTGGGAAAATAGAGGAAATGGCATAACAGGGGTTTGTTTGGTGTAAACGGTTGACAGATCAGTGCACTTGTCTGGCCATGCCCTATACCTGCTGCCTGCAGTTGGTCGTGGCTTCTCATAAAACTCCATTTCTACCTGTTTTCCTGGATGAGGGACTCTGTGTGCATGTGTTTGTGTGTGTGTGTGTGGTCTACATACAGCCACTGGAGCAAAATCAGGTCACAGGTTCCCAGGCACCCAGGTCGGAGCACCCAACACTGGGGTACATGGAATTTTGGGGATGTCTAGGCCACTGCGTGACTGCTGACAAACATCAAACAGAGCTAGCCAGTGAGTAAGGTAAGATGCTTGAGAGCCAAATATTGGAGGACCCATAAGTCTGGGCCAGATACTGTAGAGAACAGAGGGTCTGTGTGACTGCTACTGGAGGGTCCAAGAGGCCCAGGCTGGATACTGGAGAGACCATGGAGCCTGGTGGTCAGCTACTGATAAGGTCATGAGTCTGGACTAGCTACTGGAGAGACCTGTTTGTATATGTGTGTGGGTGCATGAGGCAATGTATATACTTTCCACTAATAGGTTTTCACTGCTTTCGATCGGAGAAAGGAACGGGATGAAACCATTGTTGTTGTTTGTGTTTGCGTGAGTGCTGAATGTTTCTGTCTGGGTTTGTGTGAGACTGGCTGCTTCTAGGTGTATCCATGTATTGTGTGCATGCGTGCGTCGGTGCCCACTGGGAATACATGCTCAGCCCCACTACTGGCTGGCCCTGGGGACATTGAGCTGCGGCAACCTCACCTCTGCCAGGCTACTGGATTTGGCAATCCCTAGCTGAAAGGAAGAGAACAGTTATTCTCCTCTATTCTAATGTAACCTAGCAAATCTGGAGCATATTGAACCTTTTAAAGTTTTTGTGATTTTTAGACTTAGCAACGATAACAACATGGTAACAGATTCGTTGTGCCTGTTGACACAACACCGGGTTCCCCAATTAAGCTATAAAACATTTTGATGAGACTTTAGAATTTAGAAGCATATTTAAAATGTAATGACTTTGACTATGTAATGACATGACTACCATGACTTTGAAAAGTTAAATTGAAAAACTACAAACATTCTGCAAGAACAGCCGAGATTTATGGTTCCAGATATCCACAGTAGCTTTGAAGCCTTTGTGACAGTGACCTGAGACCTCAAGGTAATCTGCAAGCTTCCCAATTGTTCTCTACTTTCACTTAATTAGAGAAGCAAGAAATTATTTAAAAAAAAGCCAAAACCAGGATAAGATAATATACAGTGTATGTAACATTTTTAAAAACTCCATATCATAGCTTGGAATCTCAACAGCAGGTTAAAATGGTTTTGACTTAGGGTGTTAACAAAGCGGAATGTGGTTGGCACTTCCTCTGTCTTTTGTGGCAACAGTTAGAAGCATGTGTTCTGTTTCAGAAAAAGCAAACACAGCAGTTCAGCAAAAGAAGACAGAAAGGAAGTATGATGGCCAAGCCAGAATTTTTTTTAAGTGCTTACAAAGTCAGTATTGAAATGTAATAAGTGATAGATGAATATAACTAAGCGTAAAAAAAAAAAAAGTATCAGAATCTACATCCTTTTTCTGTTAAGTGTCATAAAATATTAACAGAAACATCTGTAAAGAGAGATGAATGAAGACTGTTGTTTTAAATTGGAGCAGTGAGTAAAAATTAAGCCTTTGTCAAAGCCCCTTAACATTAAGTTCCTTTAACCTTGAAATCTGACAGTTGGAGTCTGTAGTGTCATCTAAAGATTTTATTAAAAGTCATCTCAGAGGGCTGCCCAATGCAACATTAATGGCTGCGATAGAGCTGACCTTTTTCTTCAGAATTTCTGGCAAGTTTAACAAAATTGTGCTACACAAGACAAGTGAGTGCCACTACTTGCAAATAGTTAAAATTTATCATTGCCGAAGAGCTGAAACAAAACAGCATCTGTAAGCCTCTCTAGATAACTATGCTAATCTTCTTAGTCTGTGTTGCATAACAGCCAATTTTTAAATCTAGTTTCATTATTCAAAAATGTAAATGAAAAGCAAAATATAGTGTTCATTTTATTTTACTTAAAACAATAATGAAGTTCTTAATTAGTGATCCTAATGGCTTCTTCGTTGATGAACTCAAAATACTTACCCTGGCCAGAGTCTGCCGTGAGAGCTTCTTGCCAGATTTCAGTGGTGTCTGCCTAGCCTTGCCACGCGCATTCAAGCATCCAAGTTTCTAATTGCTTCCAGAGCAATTACAGGGGAAATTTGGTGAGCACGCCTAAGCACGCCCCACATCTCATGCCACAGCGGTCCTTACCGGTCCCAAGGGTCAAATACCAAAGCTGAGAGAGGAGGTAGTATCACGATCAGAGCTGTGTCCAACCTAAGGAAAAGAGACCTGGGGTGGGTGGCTCTGCTGGGCTCTGCTCTCTCTTTCCCCTTGTCCCATTATCATGTTAGATTTTTCAAGAGACGTTTACATCAACTGATCTTCAGGCCAGAAACCGTGTCTACTTTACATGTTTGCATATGAGTTCCTAGATGTACTTCTTAAATGCTGTCTAAAACCAAATAAATAAGATTTCATAGAAAGCATAGATTTTAATAAATTTATTTTAAATTGCAAGTAACAGATTTAAAAAATACATTCTAATTCTATATTCTAACAATTATATAATTTCACTGTTTACCTTTGGCCAGTTTCTAGGTTCAAGACATTTGAACCAGCAATATTCTTTATAGCTTGATGGGAATCCCTCCAAGATGTAAGAGGTCCTTGGGATCTCACCCATAAGAAAGATAAATAGTATTCATAGTCTCTAAAACAAGTCTATAGGTTAGTTGTCAGAATAACCAAAAGCAACTAGAGGTTTGACCAAGCATGTGCAGACCTGATCTCAGCACGAGGCAGTGCTAATAGCAAGCCTTTTCTTTTTCAAATCCTCCTTGTATGACATCAATTTTGTGGCCTATGTATGAAACCTTTAGCCTTAAGAAACTCCACCTTTACTTCAGAGCAGCTAAGAGTCCTTGGTTTTTCCTGCTTTATTTACTTACAAAAACCTTTCAGCATTAAAATTGTTTATTATATTGCTTGTCAGTCCTTTGAGAGAGAAAGTAAATACGAGTGTAAAGATTTAGAAATAAATCTCTATTACAATATTCATGACGTTCACCATTTCTTTTTACCAGACCAGTGGGGGGACCACAATGATTTATGGTTTTAGCAATTCGGATATAGCACTTATTAAAAGCTGTATTTAAAGTCCTCTGTGGGACAGTCACTCCTACTGTCTGATTTTATGATTAGGATTTGCAATTATAATGATTTTACCACATGAAAGGGGTTTCACTTGATCGAACAGTTAATTGTTGCAGAGGCTTAGACTCACTTTTCAGCTGATAAAGGACCACCAACCAACTCTCTGCACCATCTGCATTCTCAATTTTCCTCTCCTGTGTTTTTCTCAAATGTAGATGAGTAACACTGATCTAGAAAACAATATGGCATTTCAAAAGAAAGGCTACTGCAAGTGTTTTGACTTTGGACTGTGTACTTCATGGAAGCTGAAAACCTCTTGCTGTATGTATTATTTGCTCTCTCCTTACAATGCAGTTTTGTGTAATGTTTGGATGCTCCTTTTTCTCCCGTGGTCTCCTTTCTTTATAGATGAGATGAGATTCCTTTCCAATTTATATAAAATATTAGACATTTTGGATCTGATTTTATTTCATGAGTTAAACTTCTACTGAGCTCTGCGCAGGGAGAAGCAACTGCCTGGACCACAAAGGTGGTGCCCAACTGCGATTTTGTAATTTCTTTCCCCACCGCTTCATTTATTCTCCTTTTTTTTCTTATCAAATACCAATGTGTAAATGTGAAAGCACTATGGAAATTGTACAGCGAGCTTTGTTCAGGTAGCACCTGTGTTTTTAAATTTAACAGTTAATATTAACCACGTTGTTAAACAGCTGCACAAAAAGGGCTGTGTTTACATTAGTAAGCTGGGTGGTGCAAGACAAGACGATCTGAAACTAAACCCGTTGCTGTTGAGAACCTGACCTCCACATCACTTGGGGGCTTTACCGCAGATTTTCTCTAATCTGAGACTGTACAGTAAGTATCCATTATTAACTGCACTCCTGGGAGTCATCTTCCAGGTTAGTTTCATTCAAAAGTAAACCAATTGTAAACTTATGATTGAAAAAAAATTACCCCAAAACTTCAATCCCTGATCTGCTAGCTTGCTGTAAATCTGAACTATGCTGTAGAAAACTGTGTCCTAGTTACGTTGATGATGTCATTGATGACACTAATCCAGAGGATACCTGCAAGGCTAGACTCTGCCATCCACGGCACTATGTGCCACAATAAGGTGATGTAATTGGAATCCCGTTACAGAATCAATGTGGTAAGGAAGAACAATTAAGTAGAGTCATTTAGAAAAAAAAACAAATGAGTCTGTTCTTGACCTTCATTTAACAAGAAAAAGACTGTGTCACAGCAGCAATTTAGTACAGCAGATTCTCGCAGAAACTAACACAGATTATGGTAGAAGATAATTCCAAATGAGAAAACATGTAACAGGACAAAATTATTCAGTATAAGACGGCAATCGATGCATGAATTGCAGGAAGGGGAGAGAGCCAAGTTAATGAAGTGCCCTGGAGGAATTTCAAAAAGTAAAAGCCTGGGAGAGAGTATTCTCTTAGAAGACTGCTCCAGAATAGGCTGTTTGTGAAGATGTAGTAGGATTTCCATACTTTCTAAGAGGAGAGAGTGATTTTCTCCCTGTAGACTGTGACTTTACCAAGATTTTATATCTCTGCCTCTATTGGTTCAAAAAGAAGTTACCTGCAGGGCTTGTAGGGTATCCCTTCTTCCTCATTGCCTGCAGGGCAAAAAGAAACGAAGAAAAAGTTTAAGTGATTTTTTTTTTTTCCTTTTTGTTCTAGGCATTAAGCAACTGTGTTGTAACTTCTATTTCTTCAGCTAGTGGAAACAACTGAGACTGAAGTGGAGAAGGGGAATAAAACAGGGTGCCAGACAAATTGACTGACTGTATCTTCCTTCAAAGAAGCTCTCAGATCCCAGGTGGAGAATGAATATCAGTCAGTCAAATACTTTCAAGCAGTATTTAGCTCACATAATCGTACCCTTTTTTGTGCTGTTCTACAAGATTTATGGCTTTTAGTCACCTCTCTCTAAAGCTGCATAGCTAAAATGTATAATTAAGGTTAAGTTGGATGAGAACACAGAGTATGAAGGCTGCCAGAATGGTTAATATCAGGGCAGTCCTCTGAGATACAACAGTGAAGTGAAATGTTTTTCTTCTTCTGTCATACAATTCTTAGAAAAGAAACATTTTTCATGTTACTTTTCCATGTTTGGAAAAGAAACGGTTTTCAGCTATTCAGCAACAGTTCTCAGTTCTGTTAGGTTACTGGCAGACAGTTACTTCACTCTCTCCTGTTGCTATCAGGCATTCTGGGCCATCGGCGTGGAAAGAAGTTCCTTAATTTCAGCAGGTTTGTCATTTTCACAAGAAAGAGGGGGAATTGTTCACGCTTAGGCCCGTTCTCCCGATGTGGCAGCGCAGGCTGTGGAAACTCCACATGGCTGAGCAAGAAGATGTTTAAAAGGATGCTTACAGCATGCTGTTGTTCTTCCAGAGTTTTGGGCTATAGCAAGGTACATGGATGAGGTGAGGAGCAGTTGAAGGCGAAGCTGAAGTTTGGCAGCCTCTGCAGCATCCGAGCGTGTGCCGGTGGCTGTTGGGAGACAGCAGGCGTCCTGCAGACCCCTGGAGACCAAGTGCTTCTAGATGATGAAGCCCTGGCATAGGGAAGGCCAGCATACTACATTTACCTGCGCAGCAAAACATCATCTGGGCCCTCACTTGGCTCACCCACATCTTATTACCAGACAAATCACATTCTTTTTTTGGATATTTAGCATGCACAGTAGCCTCTAACTTGCTTTGGAATTGCATCTACTTCAGTGTTTGTTAATTTGGAAAATGTCTTGGTCAGATTCGATCTCTCAGCTGCCACAGCTGACTGTGTTTCAGAAAACAACCTGGTTCTGCAGAGCATTTTGAAGAAGCTGTTGTCTGAGAATGACTGATAATAAAAGCACAGCAGATATAAGAAGGCAATATAAATCATAGATGTGCAAATAATAAACTGCTGTACTGAGCAATCAGCTCCCTAAGATCTTAATATTCCCAGTTTACACCGTGAGAGTAAAATCAATGAAATATTAAGTCCTTGGAATATGAGTTTGTGTTTTCTTCTTCCCTACAATATATTTGTGACTAATTTAACAGCAGGTGACATGGGTTAACAAGACTATTTCTTAGGATAGAAGATCAAACCGCACTACAAGAAAAAGATGAAAGATGCTAAACCAAAGCCAATCCAGAGGTTTTGATTGATAGGGAAATAGCCAAGTGGTGATGGTGAATGAAAGAGATGACGGGAGATAGGAAAGGCTTTAAGAAAAGAATTTATAAATATGAAAGCCATGCACTTATTTGTCATCAAACCTGTCATTTCTCTAGTTTTGTTCCGTTTGTTCTACACTCGTTGTGTTACAAACACAGCTGTGATGACTCCATCAAGCTCTCATTGGAGTCTGTCCCTGCCACCGTCACCAATCCCTGTTGTGTGAAACCACACCCCGCAGGGTCTGAAACTCAACCACAGGTCACACAGGTGACAGGGTGCAACACTTCTACTAGAAACAATTCTGTAAGAAAGCAACATTCTGAAATTTTCTATTCTATTTCCACTGTATAACCCTTCAGTATAAAAAATGTATTTCCATATTGTACATTTCAATATAGAACAATACTAATAGCTCCAATGCAATGTAATTTAATTGTATGACTGGGAGGGAAACATGCAACAGACAGTTGCAAAATTGTTTAAAAACTATTGCAGAAATGTTTTCAAAAAAGAATTTTGAAGTTCACAGAAAGATTACTCTGCATTTTCACAGAGCTGCATGTATACATTACTCAGTTAATCTGCCAGAAATTATATCTAGCGTATAAATTACCCAGTGCATCTTTTATATCTTTTTGCTGTTTTTCCATTTGGCTACTACTGTTACTCCTATTTCTCATGAGTTACCTTTACAATTTTCACACTTGCTTGACCTTTTAGACATTACTTAAAGAATTGGGAAATCATATCATATTATGCAAAAAAGTGGACTGAATTTCATATTCCTTTATGCGAATCATTTACATTTAACACTGCCAGCAATGCCTTTATCATCTGGAAATGTAAGAAAAATGAAACTGAACAATTCAAAGTGCACCTGCTGTACAGGCTATTTCCCTTTAAAATGATATCTTATGTCAGCGTGGCTACCACAGCAATAGCCTTTCTTCCAGTGAGAAGGCAGTACAAGCAATTTGCTCGTCAGCAAAGGTGCTCGGGAGATGGGTGTGATCTACATTCATTAAATAAAAATCATGTTTAACATAGTGTTTGTAGATATTTTAAAGCAGGCATACTGAACATCGTAAGAATAGCCTGCCTATTTCCACTGTCCATTACCCTTGTATGATGAAGAAATTTAAGTAGGTGACATTAATAATTGCAGGCTGTACATTACACTACAGTCCAAATGTCTCTGTCATGCTTAGGGCCATATATTCCAGAAAAGAAGGCCTGAGAAGCACAAAAGTACTATTAGGCATAATTATCTTTGTTTTCTCCTTCTGGTTTCTTACCTTGATAGTGTGTTTTTGACAGAAGAAACAGAGATTCAGCCTGCTAAGGCTGACTAACACTTTTCAGTGCAAAGCCCCATGTTTAGTTTACTTCAACTCTGCTAAACTTAGACTGAAATCTGAGTTGAAACCCTCCATGATTAGTGTCAGGTCAGAACAGAACTTTTTGGAAGCAGTTCCACAAAAAATTATGTTTTTTTCCAAAGTATGCTTAGAAAAGCGTATGTTGCTTTGCTTGTTAAATTATTCTTACTTGTTTCGTTGAAAATCTTTAGTGCCTCAAATGCACTTGGATCTGGCAGAGGAAATGGGATGCCTTGGACTCTTGGATGGGGTTTCTGATGACTTGGTGAAAATATGGCTGCATATGACTAAGTTATAAGCTGCTTGGGTGAGAATTCTCAACATTTGTAAGTCACCATCTGCATGAAGCCCGCATCACCTTTCCACCGCTTCTACCCAAGGACAATCTCTGTGCATATTTGTGTGTGTGAATGCCATTCTTCCCACAGAGGTGCCTCGGTGCCTTTCTGCGACTGAAAGGGTCTTGCTGCTGGGGCTGCCATTGTGCTGGGCACAAGAAAACAGGATTAACAGGTCATTTCACTCTTAGTATCCTCACCCTTCCCTCAGACTCAATAAAGCTAAAATCAGGCAAAGGCTGTGTCTTTAGACTTTAAAGTTAAAACCTCATGTCATAAAGCTGGAATTTTGAACCAGGCAAATGGCAGCCTTACTTGTTCAGTTTATTACTTTTCCAGAGGTTGCTTACAATCCTTTTACCTGTATTAATTTTGATGCAATATGTCTTTACACAATAGGCCTGATATGAGCTAGACTTCTGCTTAGACAGGACACCTCTGGTATCAGGGAGGAAGTCTATATCTAATAGATTATTATAGGATTTGAGTTCAGATTTAAAAATGCAATAATGTCGCTGTGAGAGACTTGAGAAATATTAAAAACAGGGCAGAGTACTCTTCATGAGATCCAAAGCCATATAAGATAAATGTAGGTGTTTTTTTCTGACATTGTTTACACTTACACTATTTTACAGCTTGGAATATGTATGACTTTTATAAATTTTCAATAATCATGCCTATATCTGTTTAGTCCTGGTAACAATTCTGCACTGGAATGGTTTTTATACTTCCTTTGTTTTCCTATTGGTGCTTATTTCTGTGTTTCACAGGAATGAAGTCAGAAATGAGGAAGTTAACATAAGCTGTTTAGTTTATCCAGTTTAGATAAATAATTTTGAGTGGTGGGACCAGAAATTAGAATACATCTTGATGTGTACAAGGGGCATAATGCAGACTTTTCTGATTTATTTTTTTAATACATTTTTGTAGTAGTATTCAGCAAAATTCATAATGAAGTCTTTTGATCATTACTAGAATGAATTTTTAGAGAAATCCCTGTGCTGGCTGCCAGCTGTTATTCTTGAGCTACAATATCCACTCCAGATTCTTACAGGTCCTTCTGGAAACATGATCCACATGTAATTGTGGCTTTAGACCAAGAAAAAGCAGAATTTATCCTTTTTCTGCTGGAAGGGTCACTTTTGTCGTAAAACAGGTGGTTTGGGTTAACCTGGGTAGGTTAGAGGATTCAGAGCTTCCTCTACATAACTAGCCCAATCTTGGAGATGCAAGTATAACACACTGATAATGTACTCTGGTTTCTTTAACAAAATGTTTTTACCTGGATAACCACCTAATAAGCATTGAAATAGCTTCATAGGACATGTCTGCGCTATGTCACATATGTTAGAGCATTCATAGGGCATGTTTATGTCATGCGACATATGTTAGAGCATGCAGCCAGCAGGCTCTCTCCAGAGGAAAAGGGAGAGATGCCAGGCCTGTGTGGTATGGATCGTATTGCAGCCATTGCTATCTTCCTTTTCTATTCTACTTCTCCATTTGTTTTCCTCCAGTACCACCTAAAGAGTCCTAGTGTAGCTCTTGCCGGCACCTATTGGCTGATCCTACCAGGTGGGCCACGGTGACATCTCTATCCTGTGTCCACAATGACATCTGTCCCTGCAATGGGCAACCAATTCACTCCCAGTGTGTAGAGCAGATCTGAAAGGACTCCCAGATCAGCATCTTTTACCCTACTTGTAGATGATCAGGAGTGTGAGAGTGACAGGGAGAAGAAAATATCTCTTCTTTTTCCTTATTTTATTTTATTTTATTTTATTTTATTTTATTTTATTTTATTTTATTTTATTTTATTTTATTTTATTTTATTTTAAAATTTCATATATTTTGTAATGCTTGGCAATTCTGCTAGATACGTGGGCCAGCAATTTCTTTGAAAGCAAACTTCTTCCATCTCCCCTAAGTTTGTAAAACATTTGGTATTGAAGTGTGAATAATTTTCACATAGAATATGCCCCTTGATTTCAAACAATTTAAAAATAATTATCTTTTTGAGGTCAGGTCTGGGAATTAATGAGCTTACTGAAAATTTGAAGAAGCCTTGCTTTCATTCTGCAGCACAACCCGCAGCTGTTTCTCCTCTCTGCAGGAGACGGAAGAAGGCAGGATCAGCTCTTCTCAACTGAAAACTCTCGAAAGCATTATGTCTACCACAAACACAAAATCCATCTCTGTTTACTTTTCTTCAAAAATTGAGCTTTACGTGAAGACACTCATTACAGAAGAAATGTTATCTATATACATGGATATAGAGATAGATATATAAATAAACTTTGACCCTAACCCCAGGTGCAGATTTGTGATTCAAGTAGAGGCTTCAAATGTTTTACTTTCATTTCTCGAGAAGCACACAATAAGACACGCTACGATTGCAAATGGAGGAATATATTTTCACAGTGGGCCCCTGCACCTTGATGAAGTCAGCAGAAACTTACAGTACAGGGCTTTTTAAAATTTTTATTGCAGCAGCAACAGCTCCATGCATAATGGTGGTTTACACTTGAATAAAGAATAATTGCAGATAATGGGTCTGTCAGCATGAACGGATTAGGGGTCTCAGCAGTGGTTCCATCATCGCAGTGAAAATACTAATTTAAAATCCCGTTTCCTTTCCTTTGACCTTATGCCTCATTACTTTAATGGCATTAAGAGTTAATTTCTGGCAGAGTTATTTATTTATTTATTTTATTGTCTTACTTTGCTTGGTATATAACCTTGCATTTTTCATGAAGGTGCATTACATCTCTGACGGCATTTGGCATTTTATGGTTCTGTTCTAGGAAAGCTGGCTGCTTTTTACCAGTTTGAGGGCTGGCAATGAGCAGATGGTGGAAGATTTGGGTAATCACTTGAAATATAAGGGGAATACAAAGACTGAGGTCAAACCAGCCTCTTTACAGGAAGGCAAAGAGGACAGATTCCTACTCTTACCTTTTCATAGTTTGCCTCTGATAGGGACACATTAGGAAATGAGCTTTTCTAATGACTATTCCACTATGTGTTCAAATACATTATTTATAAATATAAATATTGCTACGCAATAGCAATTGCATAGAATTATTTTTTTTCACTTGCAGTGTCCTATTCAAAAATATGAACTACCAATCATAGTTTCATGTATTTTTGCCATTTGGAAACTATTTTGCATAGAAATTAAAGAATTAAAGTACACGCACGAACAGGATATTCCACAGCACATCCTGTGGGTCCATATAACGAGTCTCTGTAGAGGAGAGGAGAGTTCAAGGGAAGTTTTTTACCCTTTGCTGAGAAAAACACATAGCATCTTCTGTTTTGCCTCAGCTGTTGCTGTCTGTTTTACCTTCCCTGCAGATTCGTGTGACTGAGTGCTGCTGGTGGCGGATCTCTGCCACCAAGAAGAGGAGCCGTGGGAGGAGGTCAGCACACTGTGCAGTATCAGAGACGACGAGAAAGACAGCAGTCGGATCTCCTTTGAGACCCTGCAGCTTCAGGAGTCTGAACCCCCCAACTGTACTGAGGGAGAAGAGACAGTCTGTGCTTATCAGGTTGGGAAATGGAGATTCCCATGAGGTCGAAAGCTGGGAGTTGGTGGCCTCAGGAGGATGGCCCCCGCTTCACCTGCGCATTTGCAAGTGCACAATAGGACCAGACAGGGAGCTGGGAGCCGCGTCCAGTGAAGCGTCAAAGCCAGCTGAGACCGAGCCCTGCAGCAGTACCTCGACCCTGCTATGAGATTTAATCTGAGTTAACTCAAATAGATTGTTCATTAAAAAAAAAAAAAGATTCTGACAGTTTTCTGACATACAGAAACTCCAGGAAAATTAAGCAGTGCAAAATTACTAGATGAATATTTGATCAAAAAAAGAGAAGCTTTTTTAAAAAAAAAATAAAAAAAAAATCAGTTGTCAGCTTTAAATTTAGTTCTCTAATACTAACATTTTATTTAAGTTCAGGGAAGTTTCTAGCTGAGCATGAACTAAAACCTGCTGAATGAAATGAAATATAAACAGAGTCAAAGTGAATACAGATGCAACTCCCTGATTGTAATATAAGATAGTGAGCAATAACAAGCAAAGAAATTTAAAAATCCTTAAAAAGCAAGCACACTGAACATTGTATTAAATATTTTAATGGCTGAACTGCTTTTAGAGTTAGAAGATAAGAAATGTCATTGAAAGAAATATCTTTATGGCTCTTCAGTCCTTCCTGAGTCCAGGCAGCATTTGTCTCTGGAGCTGAGAGGCCCTACCCAAGCAAAGGACTCCTTCCTAATTCACTACTCTTCTCTTACTCTGCCCGTAGGAGAGGAGAGACAACAAAGAATAAAGGCAGCAGAAAAGAATTGCAGGAATGAAAGAAGTCAGGCCAGAGCAGAAAAAATTGAATCGAATTTCCAGTGAATGAAATGAAATGGAAAAGAGACGTAAGGAAAAGTGAATAACCACAGGCAAAATTGTGCTGCCCCTGGTGAAGTCAACCAAAGCTGCTTCTGAGAACATGATGAATGCTTAAGAACTGCAGGAATCAGTCCACAGATTGTCGGAACAGTTGAAACAAAGCTCATGGAGAGAAGAGAAAGAAAAAAAACTTAAGGAGATTGAAAAAAGCCTGAGGGGAACTTGGGGAAAGAGAGAGAATCAGTAAAAGACAAAAATAGACAGAGACAGGCCAGGTTCTCAGCAGAGGCTGACAATTTAACCCATCTTATGGGATATTCTTGTCAGAGCTGTATGTAGAATAGTGGTAAATAAATGATAGAATCATGACAAATGGTAAAATATATTACATTTAGCATCAGTAGCAGTGTAAAGTCTATACAACTGATCTGGAGTGTTATTTCATGACACATTTTATTACAGAAATCACTCTTAGCTTCTGATATAAAAACATAACAAGTTAGTATTTTTAATTAATTTTTTATTAGTATTAACTAATAGATTTGTTGTAAAAGTGTCAAAAAATGCAATTTTTTTAAAAAATTGATTTCTGATTTACAGATATGGTTTCGGTCCTCTTTACCTGGAATTTCTGTTGGTGACTTTTTCCACATTAGATCTTTTTCTGCATGGTAATTTTCTAATGTCACATATGCTAATTTTCTTTTTGTAAACATAAATGTATTTTTCATCAGTCATTTGTTAAGATTAGGTAGACATATAAATTACAGTTCAACGATGTAAACCAGTGTGATCCTACTGAAACCAAAGGATCCACATGTTACACCTGTCATTCCACAGGTGACGTATGTTAGAGTTTATTTGGTTTGTAAGTTTTCTGGAGAGAAAAACATATAATAAAAACATTCTTTAATTGTCAATGTGAAAGAGGAAAAATTATTTTAAATGAGCAAATACCTGTTGCAAGATTTCATAGGATTATGAAAAAAAATAATTAAAAACTATTCAAAGTATCCTTACAGACAGGTTCAAATAGGGAATCGAAATTAATTTTGGCTGTGACAACAAATTTGAGCATGAGATGATGAAGTTCATTGAAATGAATAATAAAACTGTTATCCAATCCTTTAGATGCATCGCATTAAGCATTTTTGTGCAGATAGGTACTCATTACTCATAACTTTCAGAATCCCAGGATCTCTGAAAGCCAGTCACTTATCTAGGCAAGAATAAATATGGATAGAATCATAGAATCATAGAATTGCTGAGGTTGGAAGGGACCTTTAAGATCATCGAGTCCAACCCTTAGCCTACCCTGACAAGAGCCACTTCTAAACCATGTCCCTAAGTGCCCCATCTACCCTTTTTTTAAACTTATTATTGTGTCTAACTTCGGGCACTCAGACATGACAATGATGCTATCGCTTACTATGTCAAAGGTCCACTGCTACTCATCTCTAACTCCTATTAAATATCCTTGGCATTTGCCAAGAGCTTTGAACTGAATCCAGGAACTTAAGATACCCGAAGTAACTGAACTAATTTTTGTTTTAGAGATCCAGGCTTGATTTATCAGTTAGTTAGGATAAATTATCAGCAAGTAGCTCATGTTCACTAAGAGATATTCCATGTTTTTTTCTCTGTGTGTGTGTTATTCATGGAGAGGTTGTTGCATGATAAATGTTATCGCAGAGTAGTATCTTGGTTGTTAGGTTGACATCCATGTGACAGTACTGAGGTTTCAATTATCTACTTGCATCAATCAATCTTTTAGTTTCCAACACTGTTGCCTGCAGTAATGTCACAGCTTTTCTGTCAGACAGGAGAACTTTGCGGGAAATGTTATTCATTACAGCTGCAAATCTGTCACTGCGCCTGGCATGGCTTGTTAATGACAACATTTATTTCAAAGAGCCGTGTTTCGCTTTGTTGCTGGAGAGTTGACTTTGTGATCGTAAAATATAATGAAATGCCAAGAAGATGAAGTGAATGAAGTTTGCCAAAAATACAGTTAAAGCGATTCAGATCTACTAAAAAAAATACAGACACACAAATACAGTCTTTATATTTGGTTGAAAACATTTAATCACTTACTAGGAGCATGAACATGGGCAGAGGAAAAATGTTGGTTAGAACACAGTACGTAGAGCAGCATGCACAAACAGCAAGGTAGAGCTTCATTTGGCTTCTTCAATCCGTAGTACTGGAAAGAAAAAAGGCTTTTCAATCAATCTTTTAAAATAAATAAACATAGACAGCATCCAGCTCTTGCACTTCTAGTATTGAGATGTCATCTTTCTCCCCTTGCCCCTTCCTGAACCATCTTTCATATGATGGACCATCAACTGGACCATCTTTCATATGAGGAGACTGAGACAGCTGGGACTGTTCAGCCTGGAGAGGAGAAGGCTCAGAGGGGAAGTTTAAAAATTCCTGATGGAAGGGAATGAAGAAGAGAGAGCCAAACTCTTCTCGGTAGTGCCCACTGACAGGAAAAAAAGGCAATGGGCAGAAATAAAAAAAAAACAAACAACCAGGAAATGGCATCTGAACACAAGAAAACACTTTTTTACTGTGAGGGTGGTCAAACACTGGAACAGGTTTCCCAGAAAGGTTGCGGCGTCTCTATGTGGTGATACGCAAAACTTGAATGGACGTAGTCCCGTACAACCTTGCCTAGTTGACCCTGTTTTAGCCGAGGGGTTGCACTAGATGACCTCCAGAGGTCCCTTCCAACCTCTACCATTCTGTGATTGATGCATGTCTGGCAGTTTTCTGGAGGACTTGTCAGAATGGGAGCAGGTTCTTGGGGAGAAAGAAGTTTAGGTACATTCTTCCCCTGTGGAAGCAGAAATTGTGCCCATTACACTCATCCTAAGGATGCAGCTTTCTTGGAGCGGGAAGAACAATCAGGTTATGATGGGATTTATGAGCCCACCACATTCCTGCTACTGCTGTGAAATTGCTGCCTGTATGTGAGATATTGGATCAGTTCTCTCTGCTTTTCACATCACGCGCTGTGACTGCTCCATAGGTATATGCTTAGACTCCAAACATCACAGGTCAGCTTTCGTTTGCCTTAAAAAATGCTACTGCCTGTTGGTGTGATGTGAATAAAGCACCCTCAGCAATTATATTCTGATTTTTGAGAGATTTGTTGTGTTCGCATCAAGGTAAAGCCAAGCCAGGCAGGGAACACTAGACAGGGGCACAGTATCATCTTTTGTCGTAACGGAAATATAGTCAGTCCAGATGCCAAAAAATACTCATGTTGCTCTTTAATTTACTGATGTTGCTACACTTCCCAGTTGCTTGTATTCTTCTCTAGTGGAAGATGTTTTTATTTCTCTTGGACTGGCGGGTCTTTATAATGGAAATCCAAATCTCTCCCATGTTCTGGAAACCTCAGTTTCCAAACTGATTCAAAATGACAGCCACCTCTCTGTCCCTGTACCGGGTCTATCTGGGATGGAGTTAACTTCCTTTATAGCAACCTGTATGGTGCTGTGCTTTGTATTTGTGGCTAAAACAATGTTGATAACACCAGTGGTTTGTCTATTGCTGACCAGTGTTTGAACAGCACCAAGTCATTCTTTCTTACCTGCTGCTCCCCAAAGCAAGTAGGCTGGAGGTGGTCAAGAGGTTGGGAGTGGACACAACTGGGACAGCTGACCTCACCTGATCAAAGGGAGATTCCATACCATACGACATTGTGCCTAGCAATGAAAGCTAAGGGAGAAGAGGAGGAAGGGGGGATATTCATGCTTATGGAATTTGTCTTCCCAGGCAACCATGAGGCCACGCTTCTCACAAAGTGTCTTGACAACTGCCTGCCAATAGGAAGCAGTGGAAGAGTGCCTCCTTTCCCTTTGCTTATGTGCACAGCTTTTGTTTTCCTTATTAAACTGTCATTATCTTGATCCATAAGTCTTTTTGCCTTCCTTCTATTTTCTCTCCATCCTGTTGGAGAGGGGAGTAAGCCTGGGGCTTGGTAGGTGTTTAGCTGCTGTCCGGGATCAACCCACCACAGAAAGGGTTTCCCTAAGCAGAAAGCAGAAGCCAGAAATTCCTTGCGTCTTACCATTTTTCGTTAAAACTTAAATTGACATTACAAACAATTAAATTATGTCCTTTGAAATTTTGTTTGCAGTCAAAACAAGCCAGCCACTTATGCTTTCATAATTCAGGACACTGGAGTGCACTTCTATTCTGGACTATCTTTACTTTTAGTATCGGGGCTCTTCCAGCTCCTCAGCTGATCTCTCTGGCCAGCTGTTCTTTCTGAGCAGAAGCCCTGAAAATCCCAACTGAAAATGAAATATTAAACTTGTTTTTTCCTTTTTCATGTCTATGGATTCACACTCAAGGAATTAAACCCTTATATAAGAAAGTGACTTTCTAAAAATAAAATACAGTCCCACTCTAGGCTTATATTTCTATCAACAGTGGGTGTGAAAGCTTCAAAATTAAAACCACGTGCAAACCCTAGTGCATTTGCCCTATTTTCAGACTCACAATGGATGAACACACATCTAATGTTTGGACATCATAGCCTAGTACTATTAGCAATGATTGTGGATGCAATAGAAGTCTAAATTTACATGTGAATTTCAAATATCTTTTTGAAATTTTCAAGTATCTGCTCTGACACCCTGTCAGGGACTTTCCGAAAAATATGATGTCCCTGCTACTAAAAATAGGAAGTGACATCAAAGAAAAAAAAAAAAAGAAAAAGAAAAGAAAAAGAAAGTCTACCTCAGAAAACATGTAATTCTGTATCAGCCAGAAGGAAAATACAAATGTTAGCTATTCACATACAATACAATACAAATACAAATGTCAGTTATTCACATGCTGTTCCAGAACACAGATTTATGCAGGGTCAATATATGTTAGTTGTGAAACAATGTTCCAGCAGAGCATGGAGATGGAGGGACTTATTGATTAATTGAATGAGGAAGAGGGAATTATCAGTAAATTGATGATTATATAGGTTTTATGCATGTGCTGATGTTATAGCCAGGGCGTATCACCTGCTGTTCCTTACACTGCTCTTTATAATATCTCCGTTGTAATAGAGGTAAGGACGTTTCTCAGGACACAGAAACTTGCTAAAGTAATCTAAGTGTAAACTTCAGACTTAAACACTCAACATGTGATGATGCTCATTGAGTTAATTTTTTTGAATTTACGGCTGCTCATGTATTACATATTCCCAAATTAGGAAAGAAAAAACAACGACAGAACATGTGAAAAATTAAAAAGAATGCCCACAGATTTTACTAAAAAAAATAAAAGTGGAAAGTTTTACCTATAGACATATACAAATTACTTTTGAATTTTTTCTCAACATTGTATTGTTCATGAAGTTCAATAAGAAGTAAATGATCCAAGATTTACAACATAGGACAGTTAGCAAAATCTGGAGGTATGGGTAACTGATAGAGGTTTTGCTTCTGGTTCTTTGTCATAAACAGTAAAAGGAGCCATTTGACTTCAGAAATAAACTTTCTATTAGGTTACATTAGATAGGACTCATTCTATTTCCCTGCGCAAAGCTGTTGCGTGGAGAGCAATCAATAAAATATAACTGCAATTTATGGTAGGTTTTGCCCTATGCCTTTACAGAAAAGCATAAGGGCATCATAGGTAATAAATTTAATAAATACACGAGTACAAGAAATATGGAAATATTTCTATTCTCTGTACATAGAGTGGAATTCCTTAAATGTTCTGTACATGTGATAAGAGAATCAAATGCAACCAAAAACAAGAAAACAAGAAAAATTCCTATTAATTACCTCATTGCTTGATTTCTTTCTTCTCCGGGATACCTCAAAGCAATTTAACATATAGTATTATTGATTTATTTGTCATCTGAGAATGCTTTCTTGTGAGCTTTTGATCTTTCAAAGCGTTTATTGTTAAATAAATAAATAATTATTAAAACTGGACAAGCTGAATAATTGTTGCTTGCTAGTTTTCCTAGGAGATAAACATGAACTTTGCCTAGACATGCTGATTGTAATCCATCAAGCAATGATTAAAGAGTAATACTCTTCATTATTCAGAAAGAATATTAAAGACATCCTTGAATTACAATTAGAATTCTTGAAACACAGATCATAGAGAGATGTAATTTTCTACACCTTTTCACTAAAATAAAAGTTTTGTAGGAAGACTTAGGTGAGAGGTGTACAAGTGGACAGCATGTTGTACTATGCCTCAGAATTCAGCAAACACATAACTGAAACCAATGCAGTTAGCATATTGCTCATTCTGTGAATAAATATAGCCTACGCTTAAAGGAAAAGTAAGTGCAATGTTAATCAAGATATAAAGCAAAATTTTAGTGAACAAGGCAGAAAAAACATGCCCATCTTCCAGCCGATGAAATAGACAATGCTTCTATATGTGATATTGACTTTGACTGGTTTTACATTTTCATTGGGATGTATAGTTAATTTTGTAAAGTCTGTTTGAGAAGGACTCCTGATTCCTGCTTATTTAAGGGTCAAACACATGTCAGACTATACAGTACTTAATCTTAAATGAAAAACTGCATAATTAAGATGACTAACATGTTAGGCAGATCAGCTGAAAACATTAAAACAGACTTTTATCTCAATTGTCATTTTGATTCCCTTGGAAAGTTTAATTTAATATGGGTTATTTAAAGGGTTGTAAATAGATACTATGCAATCCTGTTTCAGTAGCAACATTGCTTCATAATCCCTGAAAAGCATTTTGCATTCTGAGTGGCAGCTGACTGGTGACCATAAGTTAAACCACCATCAAGCCAGCAACGGAGTCCTGTGCTTTAAGGTTCCTCTCATAAACATACTGAAGGGAACTTCTCACATAGTAAAGTCATATATTTGGACAGTTAACAAATACACCACTGCAATTTGTGGATATCACTGAATTACGTGGTCTGTACATCGGGGAAAGTGGAGAAGGAGCATGCCACTAATAACAGTGTTGTTAAATACAGTCCATCCAATCCTCTAATTTAATTGACTGTCTGTAGGCCAGACCACCATCCAGCCTTCACCGAGGGCAAAGACAACGACCTTACCAGCCACCTTGGAAAATGCACATTGTTGTCCATCTTTTGCCAGCTTTAGATTCTGTTTCCTTATACTCAGAATAGCTAAACTACTTCAACACATTGGCTGCTGCCTCTTCTCCTTTTTCCTAGTGTTCTTGTACTGCATGCCATTTCCCACAGAATGGGTAGGATTGATCCCTCTTTGGATTTTTCAAATGCTCGTCTTAACAAGTTAGTGGTTTATGCCCTTTAGTAAATTGCCTATTTCTCTAGAAAATTTATTACAAATTGATTTCACATCTTGTGGCTGAGTTTGCTCTCTTGTTCAAAGATGAACCACAGCTCAAATAAGATCTCCCTTTTGCTACTAGAAAATGCTAAAGGCATTTTGATAACTTCTCAGATGATTTAGATACTGCCGTATAAAGTTCTTTATTATCACCTAGGGCATCTTTGTAGACCTGTTCTTTCTTTCTTGAAGAAGAAGGAGACCCATCCATGGAGGATTGTTTCTGTCTACAGATCTAGGAACCAATGTTGTTTTATTTCCCAGAAATTAAAAAATAATGTAGCAAATCACCTTTACTCTGACTTGTAATGCTGCCAACTTAAGTTTAATTTTCTCTCTTGTAACGTGTTAAAATGCACATTAGAAAACTTAAACTTGTATTTCTGTCTGTGATTGCAAAGCGCATATTTAACAAGCTGAGAAACAATTTTCCTGTTTCCAACACAAATACATATGAATAAATAATCAGCTGGCCTACTACCAATTTTTCTCAGTTCCTAATGAACTTTGTGATTCTTATTTCTAAGAAATATATCAAAATGACAAATCTGTTTCTAGTTATTCTGTTTCTAGTGTATGCAATTTTCTTTCTTAACATATTAGCCCAAGAAGGGTCATCTTGTAAGGGGAAATGTTTTGTCCCAACCTGGCTTTGTAGATGGCATAAACATGACAGTATGGTTAATTTTCCACTGTGAGGGAATGAGTTACGCCAGGCAATTGAAAGTCCGGATAAAATTGAAATGTAAGAAACTGGCACACAGTTTACACAGGTCACCTTGGTCTACCCGGACTGTTATCTCTACAAAATGTGAGCAGACTCTATGAATGTGTTCAACTATGTCTCTGTTTTAGAAGCTGTGCCCTTAAACTAACATGGATTTCTCTCCAAGCTGCTGCAGGTGACCTGTATAGCTCACTTCCTCAGTAGGTTTTATCATGCACTTTATTGTTCCTTAACCTCATGATCAACCTTCTTCACAGAATCACAGAATGGTAGGGGTCGGAAGGGATCTTTGGAGATCACCTAGTCCAACCCCCCTGCCAGAGCAGGTTCACCTAGAGCAGATTGGACAGGAACACATCCAGGTGGGTTTTGAATATCTCCAGAGAAGGAGACTCCACCATTTCTCTGGGCAGCCTGTTTCAGTGCTCTGTCACCCTCAAAGTAAAGTTTTTCCTCATGTTGACACAGAATTTCCTATGTTCCAGTTTGCCCATTACACCTTGTCCTGTCACTGGGCACCACTGAAAAGAGTTTGGCCCCATCCTCTTGACAACCACCCCTTAGATATTTATAAGCATTTTTGAGATATCGGTTTTACAGCCTGGAAGAGTCCCCAAACTATCTTTTTTTAGGATGATGCCTGCCTGGAAAATACAGCCTATGACATCTTTCTACCTTTGTGACATACCCCTGGAGAGAAAAATGTTATTCACCCATATGCAGAGCCTTCAGCTGTTAACTCCGTGCTGGGAGAGTCCTGCCCAAGGATCGTCTGCTCCACCACAGCCTCCCTGCCCAAAGTAACTGAATCCCTGCTCAACTCAAGAGCCTATTTCTAGCTTATATACCCGGTCTCAGACCTTCCCAGAGTTGTGCTTTAAAGACAGAGAACAAGCACATGGTCTTCAGGTGGTGTAATTAGTGGAGAGGTCCTCAAATCTGTGGTCACATTCAGTGATAATACTTTCATGTTGACTATCCATCTATCTGTACAGGTTGGCTGGCTGGCTGGTTGGTATTCCCAGGATCACACACAACTGTATCATAATTTTATTTATAGATTATGTTATGCGTGATCATGTTATGTCGTATGTTACATTATGCACGGATTGTGTTATGGATCATGCATTTAGCTCATTACTAGCCACCTTTTTCTAGACTAGCAAACATGATTGATGTGACAATATAATAGCTATGATCTTGTTTTCTGCGTATTGCAGCTTTCCATTTCTGAGAGTTTGTTGTCCTCACTATTTTTTGAACTACATTAACTACAGGAGAAAGTCTCAGAAGCAAAAAAAAATATAGAGCTAAATTAGAATAACTTGAGCAGAAAAGTATAGCTGCTCCTTGCAAATGGAGAGTTTATTAAGAATTCTCATTACAAAAATGAGATCTAAATAGCCCTAGAATTAGCCATGGAAAGCAAAAGAAATGCTGTGTAGATTATATGAGTGCAATGTGCTTTTTCCAGATGGTTAGATCATATCCTCATTCTCTAGAAAAATTAACTTGCTCTTAGAAAATGTTGTTTACTATATGAAACAATCCTAGGCCTAGTGAGGTTTTTTCGTGCCCTAAAACTGCTTATGCATAAGCAGCCCACTTAAATCACACGAGCGTTACTCAAAGTGTAAGGCAATGAAAGATCAATATGAATGAAGCCATCTTCCTGAGTATTTTTATAGAGTAATAGATTTTAACGGTGAACCATTAAGTTCCATGACCATGATTTCATTAATATCAACCAGATCACTGAAGTTTCTTGAATTAGTCCCTCTCAAATACTTCATATATTTTATATTAAAAAAATACAGTCTGAATAAAAAAAAGTCATACATGAAAACATTCCTCTTTTCACCCCATGCATCCAACACTTATAAATGGCTTACTGTTTTAGGAAAAAAAAAAAAAAAAGGTCTCTTTTTTCCAGTGTGCGTTTCTCTTTTTTTCAATTTGTGGATGTGAAATGTTTATACAGAGGATATGGCAAGGAGGAGGAGAAGCAGACAGTGATTTCAGCCCCCGCCTCTCCCCCCATCTGTAGAGAGAAAGTCATAAAATCATCTGTTAACATAGTATTTGAAAAATGAAATAATGATGACTAGTTTCTAGTCATTCTGCGATTTTCCTCCAAAACTCCGGTTTATGAACACGTCTTTAGCTGTGGACACCAAAGCTGAAGATAATCAAAACAAAACCCACAACATCAGAAATGGAAGTTTTATAACCTAATTTCTCCGGTTTATGATTCTTTTTACGTGTTCAAGTGTTACATTAATCTTTCAGATTTTACTCTTGGAGTTGTTTTGTCTGTTGAGGAGAAACATTGAAATTTCCCAGTCATTTTCAGAAACCTTTAAGTACAGTTAACAATCTTACTCCTAAGTTTGTGACCCTACATTTTGTTGTATTGATATGTATGCTTAATAATAAATTTATTAAGAAATTTTTGTTGTTCAATGCCAGTGGCATGGTTTTATTATTTACCACCATAAATCTTATTATTTGCCAACTTGACCACAAACCATTGTATAGTTTTTCTCAGATGGCTGCCAAAAAAATGTAATTAAAAATTAACCTTTCCTTAAAAGTTTTAAACTTTCTTTCCTTTACATTTATATTTAGAGATGTGCTGGCCCATTTTTAATTCATTTGCCATTTAATCCATGCCCCATTAATTTTATATTATATTAATTTTGGGTAGCAAATAAAATTACATTGTTGCTGTGGCATATTAAATTAAAACTAGTGCTTTGATCAGCCACTTTAAAAATCTAAAAAAAATCCCATATTATGTTATTTTGACAAGATCTGATTGATATCAATTAAATTATTATCCTACTTTAGTTTTTTAATTAATTGAACTTCATACCAATTGTTCCATCCTTCTGCCTATAACTGAGGCTATGATGACAGGATTATAATTACTTGAGTCACTACGTAGCCTTTTAAAATATTGGAAGAAAATTGGCTTCCTTCAACTCCTCTGGAATTTCCTCAGTATTCCAAGATTTATTATGAACTAACGTTAGCTTCCAAAGATCTTATCTTTCATCTCTTTAAAACTCTTAGTTGTAAAAGTTTAAGTTAATTATCTACTATTTGAGGGCGGGGAAGCACAGCTGCCCTAGGGAGTCCTTAAACTTTCCAAGAGTTCTTGCATTTAAATAATCCTGTGCATTAGTTATATATTTTTCCATTGGGGCTTTATTTTTAGAACTATTTCCATAATACTGACGGTTAGCAAATTATTTCCTAATAAATTAGCCTTGCCTTTTAATTTCCGATTTTCTCCTTAATTTAGAATTTCTACTTAATTTAGTACAGATCTTAGCCATAAATCAGGGTGTTGGTGCATAATTTAGCTCTAATGCACCACATTGTTCACAGGGCCTTGACTGCTCTAAAGGGTGCCCCTACTGAGTGAATAGCAATAAGCTTACAAACTAAGGCTGAGAGTTTTGTGGAGTCTGCTTGTCAAACTTCACCGAATGCCCCAGCAGTTTGCTGTAGCTCTTCTTCTGTGGCCCTAATTTCCCCACACAGCTGAAAAATAAGTTGAAACTCTAAGGCTGTTGTTAGTTGCCTTGGTACGTACATAGAAAAGCTATTTCCCGCAAGAAAGAATACATATCTTCATTGCCACTTTTTTTCTGTTTTCTTCTTAGTCCTTTTCTCAGTAGTGGGCGTGTGTGGTAGGGAAGATTCCCAAAACAGGAGCCATGGCATGCCTGGATAAATATTCCATGGGGCGACTACATCGGTTGTACATCAGGAAAAGCAGGTGAGCTGTACAAAGTGATCTACACCGGTAGAAAAATGTTTGGTTGAACATCACTGATAATTATGGTATTGGTCAAAAGTTACCCAGGGTTTCATTTTCTTGTAAATAGAAGAGAACCATAACAAATGCGTTCTATAAAATTATACTGAGGAATAAAACAATGTAAAAAGAATTAGTCGTACTTTTTTTGGTTAGGATGTAGCTGCTAAGATTTGAATTTTCATTCTATGCATCTGTTGTTATGTGCTTGTTAAAAATTTTATTTATGTTTTTTATTTAGACAATGTGAAATGTTTCCAGCAAATACATAACTTAAAATGATTTTTTTCAGTACATGGAATATTTCCTCTGTTTCATGCAGAATGACTTGGATTGGTAAGATTAATTGCCACAAGTGTGGCCATTATAGAATAATACATGGCCTTAATAATCAGATTTTAAATCCTCTATACTATCAGTTAAAGATTGAAAGCTTTCTTTTTCACAGATGGTATTTTCAGAGCTATTTTACATGTGAAACAAAATGATGGAAAATCCCAACTGATATACATATCTTTCATTTTTCTTATTCCTGGTTATATATGTGCAAACCCTGAAATTTCTATCGTGCATGGCTATGCTGCTACTGATTCCATTTTCAGTAATAATATTTTATCTTCTGAGGTTGCTATACAGCAGAGAGTTCATCAGTCCAAAAAAGACATTGTCTAACAAAGCTCTATCTGTATCTGTGATGGCTCAGACGATGCTTTCTCTGTGGCGTGTCCAATTGCTGCTGTATTTGAGGATCTTTCAGGCTCACAGAGCACCTGACGCTGTCACTACGAGGTACACGTTCTCCCTCATGTACCACATCAAATAGGCAGGGTGAGAAAAAACGGTGCTGCGAGACTCCTAGTGCTGCACTGCACTCTAGGCAATGAAGTGCCTGCTAGATCAACTGGCCTGTAATGCTAATGTCTCTGGTACAGAGGAATGGACTTGTAGATAATTTAACAACCCCCTGGACCCTTCCCCTCCCCACTTAAAAACTTAGGTGTAAACCTTCAATTTAGAGAACATCGTTCCCTACAGAGAATGTTGCAAATTTCTCTGCTGGCTGCTTGAAACTATATTCTGCTTCCTTAATTGTGTTTTTATCCAGTGGATTTGAAAGATTTATGATTTTCTTGGGACAGAAAACGGTTATATGATACAGGTAGGAATAGTCTCTCAGGCATTTTCAATGACTGAATTGAATTTTCTTGGAGATACAATAGATATTAAGAAGACATTAATTTTTTATAACTACTGGGCAATAGTGAGAACAAATGAGAGAAGATCTGACATTAAACGTTTTTGTTGTGAGTAGTGAGAAATGTTCCTGTGTAATACATTGGGAGGTAAGGGTTGCCCGAACAAGAGAGTGAAAAATGTATGTAAGGGTAGACTTTATTTTCCTGTTCCTATTTAAGACCATCAAATGCTATCCAGTTAAAAAAATCTTGCCTTGTTTTGAAAAAAAACCCAACCCACTTTTTTTTTTTTTTTTTTTCTTTCTCAGAATAGGGGAGATGTGGGCTTCTGCCTTGTATGTAGGCATCTGAGATGTACCACTAAGCTTAGAACTGCGGGCTCCCAAGGAATATTGAATGCCCTATGCCGTTTGTGCATTGCCCCTGAAAAGCACATAACAATTGTCCCCCTCGTCCCAAAGGCAGCTTCCGCTTCTTAGGGGGGATCTCTGGAGGACAAACCTGTTGTAACATTGGTTTTACTGCCTGGTGTCACGCTCCTTTTGGGCCAGTGGTAAATGAAAGACCTGATCCAAACAAAGCACACCCAGCTTGATGGAAAGACTCCACACGGGCTTTAGATCAAACCTTTCACCTCCAGAATGATGTGTAGGTTCCATTCAGCAGCACTAAATGCAATTTGAAAGAGAAAATAAATGTTTGTTTCCATCAGGTAAGTACAACATTCTGTTAGTGTCTTGACCTTGACAGCATCAGTGGTGCCAAATGGGGCTATACTGATGTATCATATTCCCCTTGGCTTGAATTAGACACATGTGAGTGAAGCAAGTAAGATGTGATTACTAATATTACTAGAAAAATATGTTTGTGTGAAGCATGGACTGATCTTTTTAGTTCTTTTTTTTCTCTTTCTCTTTCTCTGGTTTTCTTTTTTTTTTTTCCCTAATGCAGGAAAGTAACTAAGATTGTACCTTGATCTGATAATTTAATTTAATTTATTATATAAAAAGGAAAGACGGGAATTTTCCTTGGTCTATTCTATTTAGACATGTAGAACTAAAGAAACACCATTACAACTGAAGCAGCTGGAATCCTGTTATTTCTTTGAACTTGTGAGAGACAATTTTCTTCCAAGCCTTTAAATTAAATATTGTAATTTCTCAAATTGTCAGAAGAAAAAGAGAACAGAATCTCATTCATTGTGAACTTGCCATTATGCTTGTTTTTCTTGTTTTTATTTTTATTCTCATTATAGCAATTACATTCACAATGTATAATATTTGCTTTCTTGACATGTGCTGAGGGAACTATTTGACTGCCTAACAGGTTTCGAGAAAGCCCAACCATTTCAGAATATTTTTTTTCTGATGAGCTTTTATACTTTCATTACAGTCTCCCAGGTACAATTGTTTAACGTAATGACAAACCTTTCTAAAGATTATTTTTCTAAAGAGAGTTGATCACCTTAAAGTAATATGCTGCTTTCACTCAGATTCTGTTTATTTGTTTAATAATAATTGCACTTTTTATTGAACTTTTTGTGCAAGAAAATAGACTCCATTTTGAAGAAAAATGAACTCAAGGTGATTTTGGCAGGAAAATGGTATATGTAGATTTAATGATATACTTTACTGGTCAAGAAGCAATCTTTTAACAAGTAAGAAGTAATTACGGTGTTTCAGTGCAGCCGCAGTTAGTCCTCTCTGAGAGGAAAGGTTGACCCAATGAACGGATAATGAAGACAAGCAATAGACACAGCACCTTCTGCTTTGACAATGTGCATAGCTGCAGTGGTAAAAGGTGATGTAACATAAGAGAAAGAACAAATTGCCATCCAAGCACAAGGCAAAATTTTCCATTCCAGAGGCATCTAACTGCCTGTGGGTTGGCCCTGTGTAACTCTCAATGAAGGATTCTCAGAGGAATAATGGAGCGCTGCTTATGGGTAAGTGCATTATGTACATGTAAGTGGAGAAGGTGGAATATAAATAAGCATATTTCTTCTCCCCATCATCTGTTGTCAGCAAAAAAGTTTTGGCAAAAGGGATGTTTACTGTGATTTAGCAGCATCAGGAAGTAGGGATTGACCTGATTATAGCCACAGCTCTCAGGCCTCAGCACTTTTGTTAATCATGTAAAAGCCTAAAGATGACTTGGGAACTAAAATTTAAGCTTCAGGGTTTGAAAGCTCTGACTGGAGAGTATCTTGGCTTCAGGACTGGGACTGAGCATGCAAGCTGAGGAGGGTCAAGCACCAGATCTACCGTAGAGCCAAGGCAGAATGAACAGGACTGGGAAAATGAGCTGTGGTGAGGCGTGTGTGCAGTTCAACGCTGAGATTCATACCTGGGCATGCTGCAGCTGCAGGGGAGACTGCTGAGCAGCCTCCTTGCTGGGGTTGGGGCTGGGATACCTACTGCTCCTGCCAACTGCCTGTCTGCTCACTCCTCTTCCTTACCAAAGCAGTAGCACTACTGTGCAAGCTCCACTGCAAGTTTGCTGCTCAAATGAAGCAACTCCCAATAACTGGGTGTCCATTTTACCCATTTTGTCTTTCTTTTTCTTTCCAGTTACACAGGCCAGGACTTCAATAATCATACCTTTTTTTTCAGGCTGATGTTCAAATATACACTGGCATATCATCATATTTCCTCAAATGTTCCTCAAAGATTTAGGTAATTATTGTGTTCTCAGGTAGGTGTTACTAGGGGGTGTTAATAGGAGAAAATGTGCTGAGAAAAAGATTGCTTAAACATAGGTCTGCCTGTGCTAAGGCAGAACTGAGCTAATCACTGCTCAACACTATTTTGTGCAGTGCTTTTACGATGAAGCATCAGCTTATCTTGGAGCTTAAGATGTGACTACAATGTTAGTAATGTACAATTACATTACGGTAATAGCATCATTTTTATAATGCCTTTTAACCTATGATTTCATTTAAGAATTTCCAAGGTGCTTATTCCATACTTGAGCTTGTTGAGATATTTGTGTTTACAACCTCCACATTGAACGTTATGTACTGGGAACAAGGTATTTTCAGAGAGAAGCTCTTGAAATCATATTTCTTCAGGCAGGGAGGGAAATTTGTTAACCACTTGAGCATTTAACCATTTATTATAAAGGTATCAGATGAACTTGGAATATTTGCTACTTGCTTGAAAGACGTCTAATTTATTTTTCTACTAAAAACAGTTTCCAGTTAATCACTTTTGCTGATCTACATCCTAATTTACCCAGACTTATAACTTGTTTAGTCCTTTTGACCTGAGCAGGATATTGTACAAGTAATTATTGTCCACATCATATGAATTGCCAATTTAAAGAATTTTTGAGCTATTGCATAGAGATGAGAGTAATTCAGTGCTGTGTGTATGGCTGCCGTCACCCATCTGAGCTAAGAAGTCTCTATTTCTGAACAAGACAGCCCTGTGCTCACACACTGGCTGGGGAAGGGTATGTGATATTTATCTGGCATCTGAGGCAAATGATGTTTTTACAGGGAATACTCTGTAATGCTCAGGTTCATAACATCCTTTTCATCAATTCAAATAGTGTTTTTCTGTTGCAGTGTATTCTAATGTAAAAGGATAATCTAGTATCTGTAAGGGAAAACACAACTGTATTTTGGAATTTTAATGTTATATGATGAACATACATAGAAAGTCTTGCAAAAAATATAATCTGGAAAAATCATTAGTGTGTCTAATTTAAAAAACCCCTAACCACTGAATAATATTCTTTTCATCGCTTTGTATCTACGTATTGCAGCTATGCATGTTTTTAAAGGCATGGAGAGACTAATTTTTCCACATGAGTGAGTACTCAGAGTTACGTGTAAATAACCTGGCAACTTGCCATAGTTATGAAATGACTGCAGCCTTGACATTTTACTGTACCTGCTTTTAGCATTCTGCATATAGAAAACGATAAACTTGTACAAAAGATAGAGGAAGCTGACAGAATACCCTCAGTTATAGCTCTACAGAAAAAATTGGTCTAAAGAAAAAATGACTTCAGGAAAGCCATTTTGGAAAACCATTTCAAAGGAGCAGAGGAGGCACAAAAAATGATAACTTTCTGCTCTGTGCTTTACAGTAAAACTGCCTACTATTTCATTCTGTCCAATTCTGTTGGTTTGTTTGTGTATTTCTTAGACTGAGCCTATTTTTTCAATATGAAGCAGCAAACAAGGAAAAATGGCAAAAGAGTAAGTATAAATAAGTGAATACTCCAGCTTTAAAGAGATGACTTCTTTGTGGGAATTTAGTTGCAGTCTTTAACGGAGAACAGAGTTAAAGTACACAGCTCCATAGTGCAGCTGAAATAGAGCTGAAGTGAGCCATTACTACTGAAAATTAACTTCCAGTAAGATATCTCGCCACGTCACTTAAATGAGGTGCTACAACGTTCTCCATTCTAATCATGAACTTTACCAGAAGACACACTTATTGTTTTATTTTTCTTTTTCCTCATGTCAGTTGCATTATTTTTCTCTCTCTTTCCCTTTTTTGTCTCTCCCTCTCTGTGTATATGTGTGCACACACTCACCCACAGTCTTCAGAAAGAATGCTAGTGCATGTAAGTAATGCCTAAATGATGTTAATATTTATTACTTCTGCAATAATAGCCTACAAAAATCTACCCAAATACCTGACATACGCTGTAGAATCAGAATAAAATGCCTTTCTGTACCTCCAAGACCTTACAATGTAATTAAATAACTTGTGAGTCAAATATAGTGTTTTTTGCTGAAATCAGCTGTGTGACAGGACACTTTGGACAATGCTCTTCCATCTGAGATTCATATTTAAGGTAGGTTTTCAGACAAAAATTCACAATCATACAGATTATAGGATTAAATTGAAAGGAACAGGTATGACGGATATATGACCAGTTTATATAGAATAGCTGGAAAACTTGAACAGGAATTACATATCAAGTCAATACTAGGACATCTTCCATATATTTGTAAGAAAAAGGTGGCTATTGACAGCTATTGTGACTACAAACAGGTAGTCTAGGTTTGGCTGAGAATTAAAATGTGTATGAACCGGATCAGAGAGAGATGAACCCCCCGGGAAGCCTCAACTACACTTAGTAGCGCTACAGCAGGCACAGCACTTGCCAGCGCTAATGAAGGATTAAGGACTACCCTTGCAAACCAGTTCTTGCCTACAATAAGATTAAAACCAGCTGTTATTTAGGAAGTTAACTGTAATTTTAAGAGCAGTTCATGAAAAACATGGTAGGATCTTGAGTGGGTTGTGGAGAGCATTAAGAAGTTTCATATTAAGATGAAAAAGGCACTACCAGAGCGTAGAACATTTCTAGTTCATCATAATTTAGCTTCTGATGCATTTAAATAAGATTAGAAGAGGTGTAATCAGATAAAAGAAGGAATTATTCATTGACTGCTCTTCTTAGAAGAAAGTATTTTTTTCCTTAATGCATTCATACCCAACACAACCTCTTTTTAAGATACAAATGAAGCAAATGAAAAAATGATTGTACAAAAGAGCATGTGTTTTATGTGACTTTTACTAAAAGGCACCCAATGTATTTAACTAATGCCGTATCCCACTCTGCTGTTATGATTATACTGTTCTAGAAGATCACAGGATTAAACACTTCTTTTCTGCAGCTCTGTGTTTAGAAATACACACTGTCTGACACTGCCTAAGACTTTTTTGTTTTAACAACACATTCTTTTTCTCCCTCTGATCTGGAGACATCATACAAGATCAAAGGGGAAGACGAACTACTTGATGGTACCCTGTGCCTCTGGAAGTTTTAGTCACTTCCTGGCCTCCCCGGCAGCCCTTGGCATTCAGACCTCTATGACTGCAGGAGAGAGTGATGCAGAATTGGGACTGATGGAACTGGGGAAGATGCTCACCGTGTCATCAAGGTCTTAAGAAGAGTCAGCAGCAGATTTGGCTCTGGTTAAGATCCTTGAAGATTTTCAGCTAACTCAGCCCAAGATTCATTTTATGGGAGAGGCTGTGAGCCTGCATTTCTCTTAAAATACCATTTTAGCCTCTACTCCAGATTAAGTAAAGTTGGGATCAGACATTACCCAATGATGTTTAAATAATTGCTGTATAATACATCCGTGTTTTGAGACTTAGTTTTTGTAAAAATTAGTTCAAACGATTTTGGTGTGTTTAATTAAAAATTATGTTCTCCTTTCAGAAAGAGAGACCCACAGAAAAGCAAAGGGCACAAACAGGAAACAAATTTCATCTTGAATACTGAGTTTTTCATGCTGATTTTTGTAGTGGCAAAAATTCATATTGTGCTTCAGCAGTACACAAAAGCATTCTTGTTGCATTCAAGAATGTACATACTATTCCAAAGATAAACATAAATACAACTGGTAGCAAGATCAAAGCTATCATTACAGCATGTTTTATTTCTAAACACTTTTAAAATATAGAAATATTTAAAGTAAATATTTAAGTTGTATAATTGATATTTTGTATTCCAGGAAACACTCTCCATGGGATCAAAATAAGAGCCGAATCAGCTAAACATTTGGTTTTGTTCAGTCACTAACAGAAAACTTTCTTGAAATCCAGTGTGTTAGAGGTCTTCAAAATTGTATTTCTACACCTGCAAAGGCAAATAAAAAAAGATGGAGAAAATTAAATTTATGCTCTGTTTGTTTGTTTTCTCTCATGGAATTATGCTTAAACCCGTTAAATAGATAAAGCATATCTTGTTTTTTAAATCTGATCCCTTCTTGTCTATTTTCTAAATGTTCATTAAACTTAATTAATCAATGCAAACAGTCTCCCTTCACTTGTTGAACGTAGATATGTCTGAATGTTTTGCATATACCTGTTGAATACAAATATGTCATAAAAATTCATTTTCTTGGGACGAAGGTAACCCTGATAGTAGTTAAGTCTTTGGTTATTCCCCACTCTATGCAATAACCCAATAATTTGAGTTATCAGACTTTTTAGATGAACAGAATGTATACTCTGGAGTCCATTGACTTCAAATAGAACTTTGCAAATTGAGCCTGAGACATAATGATGTATTCAGAAAGAATATAAATAGTAGGTTAGTCACTCCTCAGTGAATACCGTGAATAATTTAGCTTGCGCCTTTACTATTCACTACAGTCAATTTGACCCATATATTATCTCTCAGGTACCAATCAGAAAGAAAAATGTTGCTTTCATTAAATTTCATTATAGGCACTGCCATTCTATTTCTCACTCCACTTTAGAGGAGTAATCCAAAGTAGACTAAAAGATTTTAAAAGTTACCACTTATTTGTCAACATCACATTTTCACTTTCTTATTGGCTGTGAACAGAATAATCAGGAAAAATAGGGCGTACTGGAAAAAAGATTCCAAGTAACATCCTGAACACACACACACACACACATTACGATTATCATATTTTTTCCTTCTTAAAAATATGACAACTTTTGTAACCTTTTAGGAATGTGCCACCTACTTCACATTTACTTTTTCCTGAGGAACATTCCTCTTGTTTTTAATGAAATTTTAGTTGAAAACTCAATCCTAATTTTTGGTTTATCCATTCTTCCTTTAATTCTGGATATTGTAAACATGCACCCATAAGATTTTACTTGCCAGGAAATGAATGCAGCATTCTGGAATGCAGAGCTGTTAAATGAAAAAGGGAAAAAATTAGTAATTTGATATATTGATATTACAATTGTAGCAATAGTGTTGGAAAGAGTATCTTGGGTGGATTTGAATATAAAGGAAGATTTTTAGTGAAAATGAATATGGCATGTTAACTATTATCCCGGGCTTTAATCTTAAGAAATATACACTGGTGGGAAAACTAGGAAGATATTATTGTGTATTTTGAAGATTCAAAACCTTATTCTGTGCTGTTATTGTGAGTTAATGCTGATAACACCACAGTGAAGTCAGTGTATAATATGAGAGGATTTGCCCAGATTAATAAGAATAATATAATAATAATAATATAACAACAACAACAACAACAACAACAACAATAACAATAATAATAATAATAATAATAATAATAATAATAATAATAATAATATCAATATCAATATCCTAGATGATTCCAGAAACAAAATTAATTTTAGGAAATCTTTCCAAGGACGCTTTAACAGTAACTTCACACATATATTTAATTATTTATACAATGGGTTCCTGTTTACATAGTATTTTTCTTTCTTTGCATCCTTTTCATGAATGAGGTCACAGGACCTTGTCTGCTCTTACTCAGAACAATAGTATAATTGCAGAACTAGAGCTTCTGAAACACTGTGCAAAAATAAACAAGTAGATAAATCTCCCAGCAAGTCCTAAAAGGCATTTTTTGAAAGGGTCGGGACCTAAAAAATGTTAAAACTACTCATTATATTTTGGATTTTGTCAGGATACTTTCCCTTGCTCTTTAGTTCCTTGCAGGTTCCATTTCTGAGAGCTGGCTCTTGTGGTGAGAAAGGGTGGTAAAAACTAAGAAAAGATCACAGTTCAGTAAATGGGGAAATCTTGCTAATGACATTAGAATGTTTCTAAAGCTGCTGAATTTGATTGTCACAGAATCAAAAATGTCACAAAATCACATGTCTTCCCACAGAAAGGGAAGATAGTTCAGAAATATTTTACTACAAATATTTTACTGCTTCTTCTGGATGCACATCGATAGGATTAAATGCAATGAGTACAAGTTGTGACATGAAAATTCTGATGAGGTATAAGGAAATGTATTTCATTGTGAGTGCAGTCAAATACTAGAACAGATTGTCCAAAGATACTGTGGAATCTGTAGTCTCCATTCCTGGATATTCTCAAAACTTCACTGGGTGAGGTCCTGTTTTGAGCAGGGATTGGACCCTCAAGAGATCATAAATTAGTCTATGTCTCTAACAATCTGTGATTAATATTTTATTTAACTGATGGCTTAGATTTGTGCACATTGCAAATATGTAGATAATTGGTGTATACAATAATGAAGAGACTACAGCAGAGCTGAAATAATCCTACTGATATTATGAAAGTTACACTGCTCAAGCATAAGTTCAATATTGCAAGAAATCATGTTTTTGCTACCACAATGATATGTTTGTTGTCAAACATAGTTCTAAACTGGTTTCTTATATTCAGTGAATTACGTTTTTCTAATTTAGTTAGCCCTAAATAAATCTTTAATTTTATAATTTCTGACTATAAACTTTTCAGATTTGGCAATACTACACCTTTTCTGGTTATTTCTTTTGGTTATTTAGGACCTTTGAGGAAAAATCCTAGCTATCCTTCTTACATGAAACAGCTCAGAAGCCGAGGCAGAAGCCTAGAATACTGCGTAAAATTTCCTGAGGCAGATTCTGAAAAAGATACGAGTGAAAGAGGAAGAGCAGCATATTGCAACTTTTCTCTGGTAATAAAAAATACCTAGTAAAAGAGCAGGAAGCACGGAAAAATAAACCCCTTAGAAATACAGAATAAGCCAGACACACTCATGTACATATCTTCAGTGAACAGGGAGCTATCTGCCTGGCAGGAACAGATGTACCTTTCTCAAATCAGAGAGGGGAGCAATGAAGGCTCTGCGAGTATCTTCACCACAGATTAACAGCAGGGGCTGAATCAACAAATCCTAACATGTGATCATCTACGCTGAAGGGTGAATTTTCATTACACTGACTTCTATCCATTCTGTAGAACAGGCATGAGGAAAGCTATGCAGTGGAAAGAAAGGTCAGCTTCCTGTTCTAATTCCTGAAATGTTAATGCTGAGGTAGGTGAGAATCTCCTCCCGAAGAGGAAGGTGAAGGCACTGACAGAGGAATCTAGTGGGATGATTACAATGGAATGGCTGTCGCAATTCACTTTTCACTGTTCAGCTGTTCTACTTCTTTGATCTACAGCTGGCCAGGGCAGATTATCTTGCTCAAGGCTTTTGCCAGTGCTATTTATTGACCACAGTAGCCAAGAAAAAGAGATCCATGTTCTCTGTTGGCAAGTAAGGAGAACCACTAACTCCATATTCTTCTTTCTACTCTTTCTTCTTGTAGCTCTAGTACACACTCTTTTCCTCCCTTTTCACCCCATTCTTATTGTGAAGAACCATCACAAGTAGAGCCAGAAGCATTTCCGAAACCAGTCATAAAAACCCAACACAATTCATACTACAATGAAAGGCAAGGCTGGTACTTTATGCTGAGTACTAGATTTTACTTCATATCTAGAGAAAAATCAGCCTAAATAAAAGGACCTCTTGGGACCACAGACGATTACATTGACCAAAGCAAATAAGGTCCAGGGTAGACCAGTGAAGGGATATTTGGAAGCATTAACTTGAAAGATGAAGTATTTGTTCAGCTTCAGTAAACATTAACATTTCATAACAACACAGATTATTTTTTTTGCAGGCTATGGTGTTAAAAAAAGGAGGTTAAAGAGAGAAAGATAAATCTGTCGTAAACATACATAAAGTCTCTGACCTGAAATTAAACTTTATGCTCGTTACTAAACTTATCACAGCAGGAGAAAGAATTTCAAAGGTTGAGCTGAAGTGTGGTGACAATGAAGCTATTGAAATGTTCCACTGCTACGATATATTTCAAAGAGTGGTTTAATTCACTGTTACTGAAACTATGGAATGGATTAAAACTTCATCTAGAAATGTTCTTACATCTTTTCATATCGACACACCTTTGAAAGTCACATAAAGTGAAAAACACAAAATTAGGAGGCCAGAAGTTCAACCTGGAGTACCTTAGAAGCCCAATTAAAGAGTTCCTGGAGGTTTTATAAATCTGTTAGCAATATCCTACAGGGCCATTAACTTTCAGTGAAAGATATAAAAGATGTACTGGGTCTCTGGAGATTGGTAATGGGATGTATAGCATTCACCTCTAGCTTGTCAGGTCAAATCCAACCCACTCTAAAAGGAGGTCTTTCTGATGCTGATGTCAAAGTTGGTGGGTCAATTACAGTTCTTTTCTAACTCATGTAACTTCAGTGGTTGTTACCTAGGCCTCATGCCATGAGCAGTTTTTACACAGAGTTAAGCAATTCTCTTGAAATGGGTCATGAGAGTCTGTTCATTTAGTGTGATTGCATCACCTGGCGTTGCACTTTCCCAGAGAGTGAGATGGTATTACCATTCAGCATGACAATTCCAAAACAGGATCTTATTGTATTTAGAAGTAAAAGGTTTTGCTAAAAAACAAACACACACCCTGGTTATTTAGCAAATACCTATTCATTTTTCTAAAAAGACTAAAATTCATTCAGACTTTCTGTAGACCTCGATTGGTTCAATCTATCACTTACCCCCTTTTCTCTACTATCTTGGGAATACCTCATTTAAAAGCTCCTCACTTTTGTTCACTATCTTAGAATCATAGAATCACAGAATTGTCTAGGATGGAAGGGACCTTTCAGATCACCTAGTCCAACTATCAATCTAACTCTGACAAAAACAACCAATAAACCATATCGCTAAGCACTACGTCTACCCATCTTTTAAATACCTCCAGGGATGATGATTCCACCACTTCTCTGAGCAGCCTGTTCCAATGCTTGATAACCCTTTCGGTGCAAAAATTTCTCCTAATATCTAACCTAAACCTCCGCTGGCACAACTTGAGGCCATTTCCTCTTGTCCTGTTGCCTGTTACTTGGGAGAAGAGACTGACCCCCACCTTGCTAAAACCTCCTTTCAGGTAGTTGTAGAGAGTGCTAAGGTCTCCCCTCAGCCTCCTTTTCTCCAGGCTAAACCACCCCAGCGCCCTCAGCCTCTCCTCATAAGACTTGTTCTCCAGACCCCCCACCTGCTTCACTGCCCTTCTCTGGACCTGCTCCAGCACCTCAATGTCTTTCCTGTAGAGAGGGCCCCAAAACTGGACACAGTACTCGAGGTGGGGCCTCACCAGTGCTGAGTGCAGGGGGACAATTGCTTCCCTAGTCCTGCTCACCACTCTGGTCCTGATACAAGCCAGGATGCTGCTAGCCTTCTTGGCCACCTGGGCACACTGCTGGCTCATACTCAGCCGGCAGTTGACCAACACCCCAGGCCCTTTTCTGTGAGGCTGGTCTACAGCCACTCTTCCCCAGGCCTGTAGCATTGCATGGGGTTATTGTGACCCAAGTGGACGACCTGGCACTTGGCCTTGTTGAACCTCATATCATTGGCCTCGGCCCATCGATCCAGCCTGTCCAGATCCCTCTGCAAAGCCATCCTACCCTCAAGCAGATCAACACTCCCACCCAACTTGGTGTCTTTACTGAGGGTGCACTCAATCTCCTCATACAGATCATTGATAAAGATATTAAGCAGAAATGACCCCAGTACTGAGCCCTAGGCAACACCACTCATGACTGGCCGCTAACTGGATTTAACTCCATTCACCACCACTCCCTGGGCCTGGCCCTCCAGCCAGTTTTTTACCCAGCAAAGAGTACTCCCGTCCAAGCCATAGGCAGCCAGTTTCTCCAGCAGAATGCTGTGGGAAATGGTGTCAAAGGCTTTACTAAAGTCCAGGTAGACTACATCCACAGCATTTCCCTCATCCACCAGGCGGGTCACTTTGCCACAGAAGGAGATCAGGCTTGTCAAGCAGGACCTGCCTTTCATGAACCCGTGCTGACATCTTCCCCAGGGCCAACTCACTCTAACTCTTTACAGCCTTTTGATTTGCTGTTTTCTCCTGTTGCACTGTAATTACCCCATGAGTGTTTGTTTGGACGTTATTGTGACCACTGTGTTATTTTACTGCTTGCTTTCACCAGCATTAGCCAAGATCAATATGCTAATATGGAAAAAACGCAGCAATCCAATAGAGCAATGAATTACTTTCTCATTGACCATCTCACTCATAGTGTTCAAAAATGTATTATGCATTTGTATCCCTACATAATTGCATAACATCTCCCTCTTATTTCCTGTAATGTTGGCTTTAGGATAATTCCCAGAGAGCGAGAGATGTCTTCCTTACAAAGTGCAACACCAGGCAGCCATCCTTGCTAATAATAGCAAAGAATGCTTCAGTAGCACTTCTCACTTCTGAAGTGATTACATCTTAAATCCTAGTGGAAAAATGGAGGACAGATAAACTCAGTTACCACCCTCTGTGCAGTTAGTCATCAACGGACTTAGTGTTCAAGGGCTATGATCCACAAACCGTTACTGTGTTAATCACTCACATAAATGTAATACACAACAGTAAAAAATAAACATAAAAGCTGTTTTTGAGCTTATAATGATAAGCACTCAAGAATTAAATAACATCAAGATTAAAAATGTCTGCCCTTAATTGGCATCCAAACTCTTCTTTGTGCAAATGCATTATCATACTGTCTTTAATTACATGGTGATACATTGCTTCTTCTGCAAGACTTTGAGTAAGCAGAAATCTGATAAACTGAGGGATCTTCCTTGTTTAACAAACTTTCTTTAAGCAGAAAATCTCCACAAAGGCAAGCCAAAAAATTTTAAGTGTTCTATCATAAGAGTAGTTTAATTCTACAGAGGGTCAAAGTCCATGAAGGTTTCAAGTGAAAGAAAGAAAAAACAATTAAAAATCAATATAATTACAGTTATTTTGATACCAGTCCAGAAAAGAGTGGTTTCAGTGTTTTTCAGAATGAAAATTTATTTACAGATGAACCTGGCAAATGTGCTGTCTAGTTGCTGAAAAGTTTATTTTTCTTGTAGAAAGATACCTCTTCATAATTTTCCCCAGTACTTAAATATACAAACAGTATTTTAATTCAGGTTTGCTCTTATCATGCTCTTGAAGAGAATGTCTGTTTCGTATTTAAAGTGATACTATTTGCACTAAAAATCTGAAAGCCCAAATCAGGAGTCTCCCACTCAGTTCACTGCACCTTTTGGAAGTTTTTAAAGAGCTCCAGGTTCATTAAGGGCCATTTTCTCCCACACTACAAGCAGGACAAGTCCTGTTGGCATTCCTAAAGGATGTGGTAGGAAACATAATCAGATTATTTGTAGTCTTTTGTTATGAGTTCCCATTGGGGTATGGTCAGTTTGAGAGAGAAATTGTCTAGTTATTCTATACCTAAACTCATAACACAGTACTTTGCAGCTATTTGGTAATTCATTTACTGTTTTTGAAATGAATAGTTAACTGCCTTCCTTCAGGACCTGCTGCAGAAGAAACATTTCTTCTAACAGAAGGAAACATATTCAGTGTGTTCATGATATCATGGTTTCAGCTGGGACACAGTTGACTTCTTATAAGCAGCTGGTATAGTGCTATGTTTTGGATTTGGGATGAAAATAGTGTTGGTAGAACTCTGATGTTTTCAGTTGTTGCTAAGTAGTCAAGGCCTTTTCTGCTCCCCACACCGCCCCGCCAGTGAGTAGGTTGGGAGTGCACAAAAACTTGGAGGGAGACACAGCCAGGACAGCTGACCCCAACTGACCAAAGCGGTATTCCACACCATAAGACATCATGCTCAGTATATAAAGCTGGGGGAAGATGAAGGAAGGGGGACATGTTCGGAGTGATGGGATTTTTTCTTCCCAATTAACCATTAGGCATGATGGAGCCCTGCTTTCCTGGAGGTGGCTGAACACCTGCCTGCCAATGGGAAGGACTGAATGAATTCCTTGTTCTGCTTTGCTTGCTGAGCAGCTTTTGGTTTACTTATTAAGCTGTTTCTATTGCAACCCACAGGTTTTCTCACTTACTCTTCTGATTCTCTCCCCCATTCCACCAGGGGAGAGTGAGCGAGCGGCTGCATGGTCCTACTTGCTGGCTGGGGTTAAACCATGACACGTGGTCATGCAGGTTCCCGGGATTGCCTCTCAAATATAAGTGCACAGGTATATCTACACACATACTACAAGCAGGCCTAGGCACCTCTGCTGCAAACTTAAGAACGTGCATATAAAGCAGACATGAGCCATGTGCACTTAGGCCATCTTCCTTAGGAGTTAAACAGGGTCTTGGGAGAATGTCTTTTTTTTTTTCTTTCTTTTTTCTTTTTTTTCATGGAGATGCTCTAGTGTGTTTTATTCTTTCAGTGTGTTTTGTCCTTTCAGGCAGCTGGAACAATTAGTGCTATACTTTTATAGGAAAATTACCATCTTCAAAAGTATGTTCTGAAACTCCATGAGCTTTTAAATAACTTAATAAAAAGTTTGAAAATGCCATAATACATTCTGCTCTTCTAAATGTTTATTTTGCTTTAAAAATTTTCAGATATTCCTTTGCTCAAAAAGGACCAAAAGTAAAACTAGACTCTCCTTAGGGTTACTAAGGCAATAGATAAACTGATGGGGTCCAATGCTGAAAAGTTCAGGTCTAAATCCATCTGAATTAACTGACAGTGTTCAAATCAGAAAAGCTCAATTTTGTCAGAGTTATTTGTATGTTTCTGTGAGCAATTTTTAAAATGCATTTAATGTTTCAGTTGGGGAAATAGAATAGATTCTTGTTATTTAATCAATGGTGTGAATCAATATTGCACTTAAAATGTCAGTTCAAAATGAAAATTCCATTTTGACATCTAAAATCATTGTGTTTGAACTGAAATATCAAAACTTTACAGAATTTTTTTGTGCCATGAAAGTATTTTATATTACATAAAAATGTTTATATAAAAGTATTTTATATTCCAACATTTTGTCCAATTCAGCCTGGTTTTTGAGAGAAAATTTGACTCAATAGGATAATACCGTATCTTATTTATAACACAGATGTTAGACTTTTCTTACTTGTTTCTCTATAAATAAGTACCATGTCTGTTTTTTCAGATGTCTCCAAATACAAGATAAATTTTATGTAAGATGAATATGTCAGTGAATACATGCAAAGAAAATTTTTACTCTGCTCTTGTGGTTTCTCATCTTCCACTGGCGTGACACCACTACTCAGCTGTCAGCATCAGATACTATATCAACACCTCTGGTGCCAGAAAATCTGTCAATTATTCTGACAGTTTGCACATGATTGTTATTCAGGCCACTTCATTGATCAAGGAAATTTCCCACACACACCCCCCACCCCCGTCCCTTGCTTGAGAAAACCAAATAAATGTTGGAGAAAGAGAAAGCTTTAAACGTTTGACAGCATTTCTTTTTCATTTCATAAACTTTTTTTCCAGAAAAGCTCTTACTTATTGCTTGTATTTTATTGCTACTGGTATATGGGATTCTTCCACCATGGAATAAGCTGGTAGCACTGCCAAAAAAAAACTTCTCCATGGGTTATCAGTGATATCAGAGCAAGACATCTCTCAGTTACACTTAAGGAAAAAGAATAACTGCAGTTTAGTGAAATTGTCTGCTGGAAACTCAGGCCGAGTAGAAGCTGTGATTTCTGGGTGCCCTGTCTATTCTTTGTGTGAGTCTGCCAGTAATCAGTAGTTGAAAAGAAAGTGACTGAAAAAAACTTTGGAAGTTTTGATCCCCCAGAGCTATTCTTTTTGTCATATTTTTAGATTTGATTGAGAAAAGGGATGTGCTTCATCATCTCCACTAATTTTGTATTGCAAGGCCAGCGGTGCTCACCCAAGGTTGTTAAATTCACCTTGCAAATCCTTTAAAGGTGTTATAGATGCCTAACCAACTCTAAGGACAATTAGCAAACACAAATGCAATTGCCCATGGAATCTGCATCTGGCAGTCTCCCGAGTACTGGTGGTGCTGTGCCAACTCTGTGAGACTGACTTAGGCTAACAAATTTCAGGTCGTCTTTGGTATCTGGGGGGAAAAAAAAGAAAGGAAAAGGGGAATTTTTTTTTGTTTGCGGTTGGGTTTTTCTGTGTGTGTTTTTTTGATTTTGGGTTTTTTTAACTGGTAAACTAACTGAAGAGGCAGTAATATTACTTGATCATAGCTTAAATTCCATTAAAGTCCATTGAAGATTTGAGAATGGGAGCCTAGTACTTAGGTATGCAGCTGGAGAATTTTCCTGTTTTCCAGGCACAAAGCTGTCAAAACCCATTAAATAACTGCAACAAAAAGGATGTTATTGTCCATTGCACTGAAATGATCTGAGAGCGCCCAAGCAGCAGAGCTGGACTGCACAGGTGTCGTGGATGGATCTGCTGCTTCTGTTTCAGAGGTGTGTAATCTCTGGGAGTTTTCTTCCCCCCTGTATCTCTAAGGGTAGAAAGGAATTATGAATGATTGACAAATTAAATGATGGTTTGATGTATAGTCTGGAAAAACCTTTGATATAAGTTTATTTGCAACATATAAGGATAGTATATAACTTCGTGCTTGTTTGTCTCTATTTGGTCAGTCCTCTGACATAATGGACACTTCCACTCTGTGTGATTTCTTCTTCCCAGATCTCACTGACACTTTTTTGCTTGTTCTTGCAGAAGAGTCTGATAATTTTTTTTCTTTTTTCCACTCTTACTCTGTCTACTGAATAAAATACTAATAGCTCCACTCATCTTTATGCAGGCTCTTTTGTTTGACATCTGGAGCAGTCGTTGTTGTGTATCTCTGTCTAGATATAAATAATTGCAATGTTTGTTAAGTCTGCAAAGTTAAGCCCTCAAAAGCTAGAACATCGTAAATTTACAAGTTCCTCTTGAAACGGTAATTTCCTGTCTTGTGCATACATGTTACAACAAAAGAGTTTTACATTGATGCTGCTTTTTTTAATAAGACTCTGAATCAATTAACAAGTGAAATCAATATGTTTTAATTTATTTAGGGTAAAGTTATTCATGTTGATTGAAATCCATTCAATACAGAATTACTAATTTATCCCTGAATGGATTAATTGTGCTTTCATCAGAATATAAGATATCTCGATCTTTCTTAGACATTAAAGAATGTATTTTCATGACAGTACAGTAAGATCAATTGGTATCGACTCTACGCAGGGGCCTAGACAGAAGTGGTACAGTACAAGGTACCCACTTATTTTGTATGCCCTTCTTGAAACATCTGGGTCATGACCTCCCAGAACACTTATCAATTAGATCTTGCTGAGCACGTTTTGTAACCATTATCTCCCGGTGACCACCAGACAATGCGGAGGATAGAACTTCTACTAAGCAAGTGCATGTGAAATATTTTAAAAGGCATAACCTATCTTAAAGTGTCAGAGTCTGGGGGGCATAGTTTCACACCAGTGGCTAAAGGTTCTGGCCAAATCCAAGACAGTGTATAAATGTACCATCATGCCAGAGCTCATAAGAAGAAAAAAAAAAATAGATTATGAAAGTAAAATAAGGCTAACCTTCTTTAATTTTTTAAATGGCCAAACCATTTAAATTATAAATTAAAACCAAAACCAACTTGGATCTTTCAGTAACAACAGCACAACACTATCCACAACACTACCCAGAACAAAAGCAGCACAAAAGCAACATTGGAAAATACATGGCTTGAAAAATTACATCTAATAAATGGAATTCTGGCAAAGTAATGAGTAATCAGGACGCTATAAGGGGGAGCACTAGTTTAACTTTGTTATTTCTTGGTATAAAAATAACCACTAAAAGAGAGTATTTTGCTTTGTGTTGCCATACAAAAGAACTTTATGGTTTCTAAATCAACTGATCCAGCTGCAATGAAGTGTTCGTGCCTCTGTGCTATATGCACTTTGACGAGGGGATAAAGAACTTTTAATTCCCTCTAACAGTTAATTACAGCTCCCAGCCCAGAAAATCACTGTTTTGTGTCATTCATTCTCGGTGTACTGAGAAGAGGAACCACAGACAATACATAAAATATTGTCATTCCAACTTAAATCCCACTGTGCACCTACTTAATGTCTGTAAAACTTTGCTATACTTCTGGTAGTTGTGCTGTGCATAGGGTAAATTCACGGTTTCACTTTGGAGGCAGGGGGCAAATATAGCAAACATCAGGGATATTTTTAATTTTTCACTGATTTATATTCCCTTAGATTTTGTTTTCTGTTACATTCCAGCTGACTTGCTGGTGCACAAAGGTCAATAACAATTTTTAGATTCATTCATTATTGACACTTGAATAGTTAAAAACTAATAAGCCTGTTAACCCACGGGGATTTGCTCATTAATTTGGATATCACACAAACATCTTGCTCTGGCTCTAGCTTTAGTGTAATTCTCCCATATCTTTTTTTTTTTTTCCTTTTTGTTTCTACAGCAGAAAGAGTTTGAAAAAGTCTTTCTACAGGCTTACTTCTTGAGGAAAGATTGCTTTTACACGCAGTGTCAATGAATTAGATTTAATGAAGACTAGCAGCAATGATATAGTGCCAAGACTTAATACAGACACTCTGGCTACTGTACATTAGCTATTTTTCACTCTTTATTTTACACATAAGAGGTTTGGAAAACTGTGGACAAGCTCCTTCAGAGTGAAGAACATCGTTGTTGAACCAAGGCTAATATAAAATAACCTGAAAGCCTTTACAGTGTAATGGAATGGAGAACCACAGAAATAATTTCTTCAACAAGTGGGCCTATGTTTCGTTTTAAGGATTTTTTCCCCCTTTGAGGTTCAGATGGAGAGAAATCCATCTGGGTTTTGTTTGCTTTTAATTCTCATCACATTTCATAAGCTCGGGAAAATGAGGTAAACATCCAGCTGTTGAGGAAAGGAGATGGGAGATGGTAAAGTGGATCTCTGTTTGCTATACAGGTATTCCAGGCAGGTGAGATAATTCCAGCACTGCGTTTTAATGTTCAAATTTAGAATAACTCTGAATATACATGCCTGCACATTTCTTTTTTTTTGCTGTACATGCCTGTTCTGTGGAGAATGAAGAAAACAGTTGGTATGGTAGTAAAATTACTGTGACATTACCATGAAATGTGAAATACAAACGTATTATTATTAATGGACATTTCTCTGTCATACCTTGTTCCTTATCTTGTCTTTAGTTCAGGTGTTTTAGAGTGTTCACGTCATATACAGAAACAAATTTCTTCCCTCAGTTTTTAATTAATTATTAATCTTTAGGGTAGGTTTATTTCTGTGCATTCCTGAATAATTTACAGTGCGGATAAAAACATGCATGGTCAGGTGTGACTATCGATCTCCCAGTAAGAGTGTGTGTGTCTCTGTCTGTCTCTCCTAAAATTCAGAGCTGCTACTTCCTTTGCAGGGAAAGAGAAGTATATCTAAACAAAGTCTTGGCCTGTGATAGTTGAAGCCATGGAGAAGAGCTAACATTGAGAAGAAAACACTGTTATCATTGGAAGAATGTGAGGAATGCTAGGAAGTCATTTGAGATAAGATTCATTGAGTTTAAGGGAAAAATAGAAACAATAAAACATTGACTTTGCAAGGAGGCCCAAGATCTATATTTGCCCAGGCCCAAGTGTAAGGAAAACGGAAGAGGTCAAGGAGTCACAGAGTAACAAATCCTTTGGCATGCATATGCCTCTGAGATATATTTGATGTCTATGTATGTGTAGCAAATGGGTTTGGAGCTGATTCTGAGGGTCAGATTTTAATCTTACTCTCAACAATTTAACAGCATGGTCTGTAGGCAAACCTGATGTTTGGCATAGGCTGTGTTTGCACTAGCAAAAGAAACAGTGCCAGGGAATATTTTTGGCCACTGGAAATTATCTTCCATACAGTTAGCATGATCTATGGCACATTTTTGTCTCCTGCAGTTAGCGCTTTCACAAGCCGTTTCTGGACAGTATTAGGGAATCGGTGCAAGCCAGAGACATTATCGATAAGCTGTTTGTGTGTGGCCACCATCTGTTGCATAGTTAGAAAGCCTGATATTATGAATGTAGACCATTCTGTGCCAGCTTGCCTCTGTGCTGGAGAACAGCCCCAGGCACATTGACAAATTTAATAGAATTAATAAACAAAATTGTTCAGATATTGTTCAGAGTCTCGAGACAAAGGTCTTGAGACAAGGCTGACTTGCACTCTTCTGTAACTTTGTGAAGGTCCAAGAAACTGTCTTTATTGTTCACCTTGTAACCTGACTTTCTCTGAAATTATATCTGTGAATTTAAAAATATCGAGAAGATGTATTTCCTTATCTGTTCTCATATCATGCTTTCAGCAAGTCAATATCATAATCTTCTAAGCAGAAGACCTTAAATTGTCAGAATTAGAAGCTGCAAAATTGACTTTATGGAGAATTGCTGGCAGACACCAACCATAGTACACAACTGTATTGCAGCTCATTAATGAGTATATTTTTACTGTAGTTACTTAAAGCTAACAAAAAAGCTAGCATTGTCTCTATGGTGCCCATTCTTAATATGGAATCTCTTTTGTACTTGAAATTCAAAGAAAGATCTCATCTAGTTTTTAGAATTTATTTTTTTTTAATATTTATTTTCAGATGAAAGATATACTTGTTTGTTATATATTTAACAACACAACAGGCCTTATCAATATTTTATTAGTGTAAAAAATATGACGGAAAGTATTTGCGAGTATTGCGAAGTAAAGGTTTCTTTGTATAAAAAGCTCTACAGGCTTTGAGACAGGAATAGTTCCAATGAGTTACCAGGGCTACCCTACCCCTCAGGCATCCTGCAGTTCATCTTAAGAGCGTTCCTGCCCGTGTACACACATAAGCTTATAGACAGACAAGTCCAGAAGAGATAAATTCTGATTTGAATAATGAATGAGTTGTCTGGTTTGTTTTTTGTTTTTTGTTTGTTTTTTTTCAGTGTGACCCTTTTTGTTATAGGGCAAGGTGTTAATCGCCATAGCTTTTGTGAAAGACACATTATCTAAAAAGCTTCTGAAATAGCAGGGTTCATTCAACTCTTCTTATTCTTGCATGTCATCACAGTTGCATTTGTGTCACGTTTAGCTGTATAAAAACCAGTGAAAATAGAAAATAGTAAGAAGGACTTCAGCAAGTTACTTCACTTCTTAAATCAATGGGCTTTTACTGCGGCTTAACAAAAAGTTTTGAAATTTTAACAGGAGGTGTGTCATGGAAAAGACCACCATTTTCTATTGAGCAGAGATAAAGACCGGGATATAGCCATCTGTTTAGCTAGAATACTTTGCTCACCATCGTAGTTTTTAAGCATAGCTACAGAGATGATACTGGTAGCTGCCTTTTCTGTTCACGTTAATTAATTTTCATCTTGGAGAATTATGAAGAAAGTGTAGTTTTCACAGAAGCCTGAGACAAACAAACAGATGATTAAGACACAGATCAGCAAAAAAAGCTGATTAGTACATGAGGCATTCCTAGATGTTGCTGCAGTACATTTAAGAGATTAAAGAATGATCTGAATGTCTTTGTAATGTGTGCGGTGCAATAATAGTTGATTGATTGGCTTCCCAAATGGGACACAGGAAAGATATGACATAGACTCCTTTATCAGGTAGCTGATTCAGGTTTCATGTCTAAAAATTAAGCCTGGTCTCATTAAAGTGCAGTTCAGGTTGGAAAAGTGACAGTAAAAGGAACACCATAGGGATCCATGTTCACAGTCTCTCAGTTATTTCACAGGAGATCTGTTCTGTTTTTCCTAATTGCTAGTTCTATTGAACATCCCACTGAGATCTAAAATTCAAGCTCTTGCTATCCACCATCACCAGAAATATAGAAATCATACACCCAGAAACTAGCACGCATGAGAGAGGAGCCTGTATATTCTACTAGTGTGGATTCTTACTAACAAAAAATGGTAACTGTGCAGACTTATTTAGCAATAAAGAAATGCAGTAATGGATATCTTAATATCTAAATATACTTGGATATTGTGTTTGCTAAAACTCTGTCAATTGCAAAATTATCACAGATAGAGAGCCTAGTCTCCATTGTGGTTTACAGAGGAGTTATGTTTTAATTTAGTGATTATTTAAATAGTCCTTTTAGTAAGCTCAGCAGAACTTCTTCTGGGGGTGGTGGTGGACCTGAGTATAGAGATGTCTACAGCACACAGTGAAGCATGGGAAAGATGTCCTCAAGCTCCCAGTAATTGGCTAAGCTGATAAAACCATGCAGTGTATTACAGCACTCTGCAGATGTCCCTGCCACTTGAGCACAGTCTGCCATCCACTTCCCCTCTCTGTGTTTGCTCTTTCCTCTTCCCCAGCCTCCTAAGACAGTTACTATTGAAACAGCAGCCAGAAGAGCAGCAAACCTACCTTTTCTTGACTCTGGGAAAGTAGAACCATTGCATCTTTGTTGTTCTTTAGTTAGTTGCTCTAGCTAATTGCCTATTTTGACCATGGCTTTATGTACATGTTGATAAGCTCTGCAGAGATGGCACCAGAGAAGCTTTTAGAGAACTATCGTTGGAGTCCTTTCATTGTCCTCCCTGACACTTTTGGTTGGTTAAGCACAAACTCTGTACATATGCTCAAGCAGAACGCACTTGCGCTATGATAGAGAGAAAGAGTTCAGAACAATTTATTCCTGCTCCTATGTTATCTTGAGAAATTAGTAGGAAGCAGCTGTGGAAAAAGTACAACGGTGGGGTTTGGTTCCTCTCTTCTCCTAGCCTGTGATCCTATTCCCACTAGTACCGTAAAACTTCATATGCTCAAAGGTAAAACATATTAATCAGGAGGAGACTGTATTCTTTTAAGCTTGAGACTATCCTGTTTCTGAGAAAATGTTTATGGTATAAAATACCATACTTTTACCAGTGTGCTACAAAAACTGGTATTCTCCGCTTCCCAGGAACAAGAAAGAAATGTATTTTTATAATCAAAAGTTTTTGAATTCTCAGACTTCAGAATTATCCTGATTCTAGCTCAGTCTGTAGGAAACTGGTTGTGTGAGGAAGACCCACTACCTACTTTGCCAAGCTGTGTATTTTCCTTGGTGACAGAAAAGATTCTGACATACCTGCTGGTGGTAATTTTACTCTGAAACCTCTGAAATGAAACATTAGTCTCACATCTCCCTCATTATCTTTTTTATGTATATCCCTTTTCCAATTGTGAGTACTGGGTAGACTCTCTTAGTGCTGGCTGTTATCTCTTCGAGCCACGACTTACTCTGACATGGTGTCTAGTCTGAGACAAAAACTCCCTCTAGGACTTTTAATAAAATAGTCATTTATTCTCCATTTACATTCCTCCTCTTTATTTTGCCCATAATTTTCATTATGACATATGCCCTTTCTGCTTGCTCCTTGTGTATTAAAGTAGCTCACACCTTGTGATGTTTTTATATGTAGGAATTTCATAGAAGGAAGAGGAATAAGGAACCAGAGGCTGATCCATAATTCCATGTTTTTTGAAAGCCAGTTCTTTCCTGTTTAATAGCAAGCAGATGGTTAACTTCCCTTTTACTACTTTATTTTCTTGTGCATGCTTATGTCCTACTATACATTATAAGGCAATAGCCGGATGTTTACTCTTTCTGCAGAACAGAATGACAGAGTGGATGTTTGTGCGTGGCATCTCACTTTATTTTAATATGATCTGACTTCTTTCTAATTTTATCCCATTTGATTATTTTTAATTAGTTTCTCTGCTTTTAATTGCCAGTTCTGCTATATTTCACTTCTCTCCGAACACAGAGCTAACTCTTAGGAATCCAGTAATGAAATGATTCTTAACTTTAATAATGCAAGGTCAAGACATTGTTAGTGTCTGTTATTAGAATATTTAACATACACTGAAGTTCAGCAAAGGTACTCCCCATACAGATTTTCTCACCTGAAATTTCTTACTAGGTTTTGCAACTCTTTTGGCAGCAAAAATAGCTTGCTAATTTTTGAAAAAAGGTGGGTTTTAATGATTGCAACATCTACCTTACTGAGGACATCACAAAACTAAACCCTGGGTCTTTTGTTTAGGAGCCCACATAAAGTTTTTTGGAAAATTTGACTGCTGTTTAAAATTATATGTTTTGTTAACTGAGCTCATAGCTGACCTAATTTTATACAGTTATTATTATTACTATTAAACTATAAAGCTCTGGAAAACAACGTCAGCTATAGGTAGACATCTTACCTCTCACTATCTCTTCACCTTTACTTTTTTGTCCTGGCTTTGGGTTTTCTTAAGTTTTCATGCAGGAAATTTTATTATCTGTTTCTTTACTTAAGAATATGCAAACCATTATTTGCAATTTCTGTGACAATTTATGATTTTAATCATTAATGAAGAGGTGCGTTATAAAGAAGACTCAGGAGAGTAAATTGATACAAACACCACTGCGCATCTCTTAGCCTCAAAACTGTTTTCACTGAACACTGTTTCAATGTTCATACTTAACATGCTGGTAATCATTCTGACTTTACACAATTTTCTTTTGTTGTCCTCACAATACCGTGGAATCTCTTTCCCTTTAATGTGAATCGCTGGTGGTATTACCTGCTTTCTACACCTAGTATCTGTTTAATAGTGTCTGAGATGAACTGTCTTTTTTACTGTCCTAACATCTTGCTATTTTCTGGGTTTGCCAAAAAGCATATTAAGATCTACTTAGAACACTAAAGTTACTATAACTGTGATTGCTATCTCACTGCAAGACAGATGGAAGACAGTACACAATTATCAAATACTCATATCTTTGATATACCAAAATCTTTAATATATTCCTTTGGTCTACGCTTCTTCTTGACCCTAGCATTTCTTAAGCAGGCAAAGGTGGAAATTCTTGATGGAGGCATTATCTAAACGTTGCTGGATTGTTGTCAGGTGTTTAGGCAAGTAATAACACTTCTTCCAATTGCCATGTTTTTGTGTGGGAAGCATTCATTCTGTTTACTTACAGCAAAATTAAAATATTGCTAGGATTCTGTTCGAACTTTTTGGATTAATTTTTGTTTGAGTATAGACCAAAAAGGATAACCTAGCCAGCAAATACATTTTATAACATTACATGTCTGTATGGAAGCAGCACGATTACTGGATGTGTGCTCAGCACAGATAATGCCAACGAATAATAATTTGTTGGAGAATGTATTTAAATTGAACATACATTTTGTTATACTGAAGACTGATTAAAATTAATAATGAATTTCTTCCACTCCTTTGCAGGAGATTTAAAGGGATGACCCCCCAGCAACATTAGTCATAATTACATGCATAAATCCTCTCAGTACTGAATTAGCCTTTCATGAAAGTAAAGCAGTTTAGTTTAATTTAGTTTAAGAATGTGACTGTGATAGTGGTTTGAGACAATTGTTCCCTGAATGTTATCATACAAAAATTATGGGTCATTTGAAGGTACTGATAAGCAAAGCTGTCAACTGTCATGTTCTAAATCCACAACATTAAATTTTAGATTATAAGGAAGAATATTTCTACCCAAATTCAAACAATTCTGGATGATGACTTTTCTTTTGTTTTGTTTAAAAAAGTGTCCCTGTTTTTCAGAATCTCTGCTATTATACTTTTTTTTTTTAAACCAGCACGTGACAAATAAATGTTTTTATAACATCAGATTTCTGTAGGAAAATGATAGCTCTATTTTAACTGAGAGATTTTTCATGAGAAAAGAAAAAAAAGTTGACATTTTAATAGCAAGCAATAACAATGTGAATTATAGGGGTGCAATAAAAAAAAAGTATATGATACAATTATTGAAATGGTTAACACGCTTACCAAACATACACTCAACAGTTATTTCTTACATAGAAAATTGAAGCAAACAATGGTATTTAACAGAGCGTGACTGGCAAATGTTGAATCTTAATGGCAATCATATGTAGATTATTATCTACATAATTTATCAATTCTCAAAGCAGATTTAGTTAATCAGGGTGGAGTGAAGGTTCTAGGATGTTCTGCATCATGTTCAGCACATGAAGCTCTTGCTTTGCAAAGGACTTTGCTTGCTTATGTTATCTTTGTTGTGAGCTGGGATCTTTACTTTTCACTAACGGAGTTATAGATGTTAAAGTTGAAACTTGTAAGAATGAGAACAGACTGCAAACATCTGTATTCTCTTTTATTCCACAAATGTGAATTATAATTGACATTTTGAGGGATAAGGGACTTCGTCTAGTAAAGCTCATTTTCCACTATTCTTTTTTATACGTCAGAAATAATTTGTTTCAAAAGCAATTTTGAACTTTTCACATCTAAGATGGACAATTTCAGTGGCAATTAACTATTTTTCTGAGATGTAGATTCATGAAAACACTGAAAATCATCTAATATGACTGACCCTTGTTCCAGGAGATGACATAGAAGGGCACCCATGCCTTCAGTAACAGCCATTCATCTTATCAGATATTCATTCCTTGTTTTTTTGCTGCTCTGGCAATTAAAACGTATCCCTTTTATATTCAGAATTCTCTCCTGCATTGAGAGGGCATCAAGTTTTATGAAAAGTTGCAGTGATTTTCTCAACATGGCAAGGTTCTCTAGAACTCTGTTCTACTGGCCATAAAATTTACCTGTGATTACAGACGACAAGAGAAAAGAAAAACTACTAATCGAGGCTGCTGATGCTATCAGATGAGCTATCTGAAGTTCTCACTGTAACTGAATGCTTAGAAGAGACAGAAAGAAGAAAAAGATGTGATTCTTTTTGCTACCTCAAAATGACTTGTTCAAAGAATGGTTCACTCAAACATATATTTAGTATTCAGTGAAAAACATTACCCAGAAATTTTTGAAATAATTTGAGGCCTTTTGAAATAGTGTTTTCAGTGTGATTCACTGCATAAAAACAAAACAGCAAAATCTCTAGATGAGAGAGATAATACTTTAACTTAATAAAACTTATATTAAAAATAGGCCAGGATTTCTAGCCTAGCATCTTTACCATCTGTGAATTCAGATATACCAGATGTTTGCACTTAATGTATCATGTTATGCACAGGATTTCCTGCAGCAGAGAACAGTGATTCATTGATTTTTGTAAGACATTTATTAGTAGCAAAGCTGTAGACTTCAAACTATTGTTGAAAAAACTTCCCCAGTAAAGTATAAACTCTAAATGGTCCACAATTTAAATTACTCACCATGACAGCCATGTTTGAATAGGTCCTTACATTGAATCATTACATCGACTGACAAAGTCCTGTGGGCAGGACTTTGACTCTGTCAGGTAAGTTCTATATTGCATTGGTAGTGCCTCCCTTGTTACGGAAGCCATTTAGAGCTTTCTGAAAGAGACCCGCTGATATTCCGTGCAAGTATTGTGTGGAATATGAATGTGAACATATGGATGACGCCTGTTAAATTTCACTACAAGTCATCTGGAAGAGAAGACAACGTATGTTTGAGTAAACACAGAATTTGGTTGGCAGCCTACTGTCATTCCAAATCCTAGGCCGTCTGGTGTCTGGGAAGCAGAGAAAGAGGCACATCCCCTGAGCTCAGGAGAACACCTTCACCAAATAGCACAGAATTATGGTCTGTATGTAGCTCCAGATTGGTGAAAGACAGCTTGTTTGACATTCAGGGGAATGAAATAGCACCACGAAGAGCTTTCTTGAGCTGCTTTCATCTTTGCCAGCTTGCAATGTCATCATGTATTTCTGGCAAATAGAGTTTGAATCAGCTCAGTTGACAGGTCCTCATGAATTTTAATATCTAAGCTCTGTATTCATGTTAGCAGCATTAATGTTCCCTGAAGCTTTTTTATTCTCAGGAAGAATATGAATATTTCAGAAATTGCTTTCCCTGTGTTTGTTCATGTATGTTTCTGTATGCATGTGCTGATGCACAGGTAACACATTGCTGATACAACAATTTTTACTAAAGTTTAAAGTTATTTTTGTCCTGACAAAAGTAAAGCAGGGGCAGTAATTTGTGTCACCTATACTCTAAGTGGATAGTATGTCTTGTTTTTTTCTTTTCTTTTAAAGGACTTGGGTTTTTCCTAGTGTGGAAGAGATCAAAATGTGTGTGGATATACATACTGTGTCTTATTCGATTCAGGTTACAAATCTCAGGGGTGATCCCCAACTGGGATGAAAAGGTAAAGCTCCAGTGAAGCAGAGGGAATGATCTTGGCCTAACACATACAGAGAATGCGTCCTTTTCAAGAGGAAAGGATTTATACAGAGGCAGCAAAATACACAAACTCATGAAAGTAAAAGTTGTTTTCAATGAACTTTAAGGAGGGAAGCACTGCAGAAGATTGGATAAAACATCCACGCTCAAGGAATAGAAAATGCATTAAGAAGCACTTACTCTTTTCCTGTATCGTTTTGTGTTTAAGAGATCTGGCATATATTAAGATGAGTAAAATTGGAACTATGTTCAGTGGTTCAAGTATTTTGATCATGAGTCTGCCAAAGCTTTCTCTTAAGATGCTTCTTAAGTACCTTCTAAATAGATTGAAGAAATAAAACCCCAAACCAACCACGCACTAACTTTGGGAACTATCTATTCATCTCTTTGTTTACTGAAGAAGAATAAGATAAGAATTACTAATAAAGTCAATGGTATGTGTAAAGGGTGCGTATCAGCTGCTTATATATTATAATAATAATGAATAAAATGACACACAGTATCATAAAATCTTCTCAGTGAAAGTTATGTATACCAAAAAAGAAGTCTATGGTCAGGTAGAGATTATAACTGTGTAGAGCATGAGTGTTTTTGAGAATATTTTTGGTGGAGAGATTTTTAGACACAAGTGCAGTTAATATAATCCTAAAATTGTTCATGAACTCAGGAATTCCTCCACTGAATAATTTTGAGTGGGAAAGACTCAGAAAAGCCTATCTGGAGGAGATGGTTGCAATCTCCTTTCATGCAACAGCAGGCTGAAGGCACTCCTACGCTTCTCTTAACTTCCGCTGGCACAGTAGGCTCTGTTCTGAGGGGAGGGAGGAGGCTATCAATCTCCACTGGTTTTCCAGTCCATGCACCACAGGATGCTTAAATATTCAATAAAATGGAGAGCCAGACTCCGATAGATGAATTTGTAGCTTGGATGTTAGGCCACTCACACAGTGAGTGAGACATGCAGGTTCCAGCCCCTGTGACTGCCTATGTCTTTGTACAGTTATAGCTACTACTCCTGCAAGCTCTCACAGGGTTGGAAATCCAGGCAAGACTGAGCATTGCTTTTGGACATCCTGGTTATGTCCATGCTCAGGTGCTGTGCAATAGATTGGCTATTATTATTATTGTTACTCCTCCTTCTCCTCTTAACCTAGCTATTCATTATCTTGAAAATTATTTCAAGAACCTAGAACCAAATAGAATCATAGAATCATAGAATCATAGAATTGTTGAGGTTGGAAGGGACCTTTAAGATCATCGAGTCCAACCTTTAGCCTACCCTGACAAGAGCCACTTCTAAACCATGTCCCTCAGTGCCCCATCTACTCTTTTTTTAAACACCTCCAGAGATGGTGAATCCACCACCTCCCTGGGCAACCTATTCCAATGTTTAATAACCCTTTCAGTGAAAAAATGTCTCCTAATATCTAATCTAAACCTCCCCTGACGTAACTTGAACCCGTTTCCCCTCGTCCTATCACTTGTCACCAGGGAGAAGAGGTCAGCCCCCATCTCTCTACAACCTCCTTTCAGGTAGTTGTAGAGGGCGATAAGGTCTCCCCTCAGCCTCCTCTTCTCCAGGCTAAACAACCCCAGCTCCCTCAGTCGTTCCTCATAAGGTTTGTCCTCCAGGCCCCTCACCAGCTTTGTAGCCCTTCTCTGGACACGCTCCAACACCTCAATGTCCCTCTTGTAGCGAGGGGCCCAAAACTGAACGCAGTACTCGAGGTGGGGCCTCACCAGTGCCGAGTACAGGGGGATGATCACTTCCCTAGTCCGGCTCACCACACTATTCCTGATACAGGCTAGGATGCTGTTGGCCTTCTTGGCCACCTGGGCACACTGCTGGCTCATATTCAGCCGGCTGTCAACCAACACCCCCAGGTCCTTTTCTGTCGAGCTGCTTTCAAGCCACTCTGCCCCAATCCTGTAGCGCTGCACGGGGTTGTTGTGTCCCAAGTGCAGGACCCGGCATTTGGCCTTGTTGAACCTCATACCATTGGTCTCAGCCCATCGGTCCAGCCTGTCCAGATCCCTCTGCAGAGCCAACCTACCCTCAAGCAGATCAACACGCCCGCCCAGTTTAGTGTCATCTGCGAACTTACTGAGGGTGCATTCAATCCCTTCATCCAGATCATTGATAAAGATATTAAAGAGAACCGGCCCCAGCACCGAACCCTGGGGGACACCACTTGTGACTGGACACCAACTGGATTTAACTCCATTTACCACCACTCTCTGGGCACGGCCATCCAGCCAGTTTTTTACCCAGCGAAGAGTGCACCTGTCCAGGCCATGAGCAGCCAGTTTCTCCAGGAGAATGCTGTGGGAAACAGTGTCAAAAGCTTTGCAAAAATCCAAGTAGATAACATCCACAGCTTTTCCCTCATCCACTAAGTGGGTCACCTTATCATAGAAGGATATTAGGTTTGATAGGCATGACCTGCCCTTCACAAACCCATGCTGACTGGGCCTGATCACCCTGTTCTCCTGCATGTGCCGTGTAATGGCACTGAGGAGGATCTGCTCCATGACCTTCCCAGGCACCGAGGTCAGACTGACTGGCCTGTAGTTCCCCGGATCCTCCTTCCGGCCCTTCTTGTGGATGGGTGTCACATTTGCTAACCTCCAGTCAGCTGGGACCTCCCCGATTGTCCAGGACTGCTCATAAATGATACCAAGTGGCCTGGCGAGCACCTCCGCCAGCTCTTTCAATACCCTTGGGTGGATCCCATCCGGCCCCATAGATTTGTGCACCTCCAGGTGCTGAAGCAGGTCCCTCACCATTTCCCTTTGGATTAGAGGGGCTTCATTCTGCTCCCCATCCCTGTCTTCTAGTTCAGGGGTCTGGGTGCTCAGGGAACAACTGGTCCTACTGCTGAAGACTGAGGCAAAGACTTCATTAAGTACCTCAGCCTTTTCCTCATCCTTGGTCACTATGTTGCCAGCCCCATCTACTAGAGGACAGAGATAATCCTTATTCCTCTTCCTATTGCTAATATATTTATAGAAGCTTTTTTTGTTGTCCTTGACAACAGAAGCCAGGTTTAGCTCAAGCTGGGCTTTAGCCCTCCTGATTTTTTCCCTACATAGCTTAACTACCTCTTTGTAGTCCTCTTGAGTGGCCTGCCCTTCCTTCCAGAGGCCATAGATCCTCTTTTTTTCCCTAAGTTGTAACACTAGCTCCCTGTTTAGCCAGGCCGGCCTTTTTCCCCGACGGCTTGTCTTCTGGCACATGGGGACAGCCTGCTCCTGCGCCTTTAAGACTTCCTTCTTGAAAATCATCCAGGCTTCCTGGGCTCCTTTGCCCTGGAGGACTGCCTCCCAGGGGACTTTGTCAACCAGGCTCCTGAAAAGCCCAAAGTCCGCCCTCCGGAAGTCCAAGGTAGCAGTTCTACTGACCCCTCTCCTTGCTTCTCGCAGAATTGAAAACTCTATCATTTCATGGTCACTGTTCCCAAGACAGCCTCCAACCTTCACATCCCCCACAAGACCTTCCCTATTTACAAACAACAGATCCAGCAGTGCACCTTCCCTAGTTGGCTCTCTCACTAGCTGTGTCAGGAAGTTATCCCCAGCACATTCCAGGAACCTTCTAGACTGTTCCCTCCCTGCTGTATTGTATTCCCAGCAGATGTCCGGCAAATTGAAGTCCCCCACGAGGACAAGAGCTCGCGATCTTGAGACTTCTCCCAGCCGTTTATAGAATATTTCATCTGCCTCCTCATCCTGATTGGGCGGTCTATAACAGACTCCTACTACGATATCCGCCTTGTTAGCCCTGCCCCTGATTCTTACCCATAAACACTCAACCCCATTATCACCATCATTAAGTTCAAAGCATTCGTAACACTCCTTAACATACAGGGCCACACCCCCGCCTCTCCTTGCTTGCCTATCCTTCCTGAAGAGCCTATAGGCATCCATGGCAGCACTATAGCTATGTGAGTCATCCCACCACGTTTCTGTGATAGCGACTACATCATAGTTTCCCTGCTGCACGATGGCCTCCAGCTCGTCCTGCTTATTCCCCATGCTGCGTGCATTAGTGTAGATGCACTTCAGTTGGGTTAATTGTCCTGCCACTTTCTTGGGGGGACAGGCCCTGATTTGCACCTGGTCATTCTCGGACACTACTGTAGCTACCAAATTATCACTACTCCTTGTGTCTATGCTGCCACACAATTCACTATCCCCCACCATCGCTGAGGCAGGCTGCAAGACCCTGCTATCACTTATACCCATGAGCACTGCTATGTTGTTCCCAGGCACCACTTTTGTGATCCTGGTTTCGTCCCCATCCCCCATCAAACCTAGTTTAAAGCCTTGTGGATAAGCCCTGCTAATTCTTGTCCCAGTCTCTTTCTTCCCCTTCGGGTTAGGCTTCCCCCGCCTGATGCCAGCATGCCTGGTTTCCTGTAGATCAGCCCATGTTCAAAAAAGCCAAAGTCCTGCCGGACGCACCAGTCGCAGAGCCAGGAGTTAATTTGCTGGCTCCTCCTATTTATCCCCTCGTCTACCCCTGCAAATGATGGGATAGAGGAGAACACTATTTGTGCTCCCGATCCCTTAACCAGCCGTCCCAGGGCCCTAAAGTCATTCTTCATTGCCCTCAGACTTCTGGTACCTACTTCGTCACTGCCTACCTGAAATATCAGTAGCGGATAGTAATCTGATGACTGGACCAGGGAAGGGAGTTTCCTCCGTATGTCCTTAATTCTGGCCCCAGGGAGGCAGCTGACTTCCCTGTGGGATGGGTCCGGTCTACAGATAGGACCCTCTGTTCCTCTCAGAAGGGAGTCACCTACTACAATAACCCTTCTTTCTTTCTTTGTTGAGGACGTCCTGAGGCGTGGGGGTGAGTGACGAGCACTGGGCATTTCACTGGATGGATCAGCTCCTCCATCCTCAATCGCCTGGTCCTCAATTTCCAGAGCCTCATACCTATTACGTAAGGGCAGTTGGGATGGTGAGGGGGGCCGTGAGAGGTTTCGCTTACCTCTCCGAGGAGGGATCTGACACCACTCCCCCTTATCCCTTGAGTCCTCTCCTTCTGCCTGGTGACAGGAGGGAAGTGGGTCATCCACTTCTGATAGAGCCTCTTCCTGCTGCCTTTGCCTCAGGGTATGGCTCCACCAATCTATTTCGTTTTCACAGTTCCTAATACTTCTTAACCTTTCTACCTCTTCCTTCAGTTCAACCACCTTCCTGAGCAGATCATTTACTTGATCGCACGATCAAGTAATATCAATAATTCCATTTGACGTGTTATGCAATGCTTTATTTCAATTAAAATGTGATTCATTCATTTCAGCTAAAACTGTGATTCATCAATCACATTTTCAGATTCTTGTTTTGGTGAAAACAGTGATAAATGGCATTCAGAACATTTATTTGAGGGAAACTTTTTTTTTTTATGTCATCTTGGCTGTTGTACTATATGTTAGAGGTGGGAATGGTTATAACAGTGGATCAAAGAAAAACGTTGTCAGGGATAAAACAGTGAAGAAACCCTACCATGAATTATTGAAGTTTTTAGACAGATGAACACTAAAATCAGGTCCAGGATGTTGTCACGAAACCAAGAAAATAACTTAAAGACTTAAATTGAACCTAAAAGTCAATTACAAAGAATGAAATTCTGTTTAGCTTTTATGTAGTGGCTCTGAAGGTCTGAGCCTTCTTTCTAATTAAAACCATAGATAAAGATTAAAAATAGTTTGCTTCTGCTATGTATTTCCAGAAAGTGTGTGGAATGCAGTGCTTCTTCATTCACTTCCTCTTTTGAAGTAAAAGCAAAGGTTTTTAATGAAACAGTTCACTAGACAAGAAGTATTCACTGGTTGGAAAATGAGAAGATTTTATTCCCAATGGCTAAAAGCTGGATGTTCCCCACTTGCCTAAGCCCTGACCACTATAGCAGCCCAAGAGATATTATTGCAGGGAGCCTCTTGGTAGGTTGAGAGATGAGAGCCTGGACCTCTAAATGCACCATAATCTGGACCCCTGCCCTCAGACCTGGCCTGCCTAAATAAAACCTATGGAAACCTAAACCTATGGAAAGGGATTTTCATATTTAACTGCCTTTTTTTTTTTTTATGGCAGAAATATCTTTAGGACATATTAGCCTGAAAAATGAATGTAAAGATGGAATTCTATTGTCCCTGCCATGCAACCTGAGTGACCTGATTTCCGCTATCATTTTGCAGTATTCCTGTAAAAGAAACAAAGATCTCAAACCTGTGTTCCTTACAAACATATTTAAATGTTTAAATAAGAAGCTTAGCTCAAATACATTTATGAGCAACTTGTGATTTTATCATATTTTCAATGAAAGCTGTGATACATTTCTGAGTTCTGAATATATAAGCCTTTAGGTGAAAAAAAGAAAAGGAAAATCCACAGATACCCCTATATGCTACAAACCTAGCTTTAAAATCTGAGCTGTGAACAAAAGAATTATTGAAAAATGTAGCTGAAAGAATTATTGAAAAATGTAGCTGAGGAAATAAAAAATCAAAAACCTTTCCAAATAACTTTTTACATAGTGGTGGGTTGACCTTGGGTGGTTGCCAGACGTGTTATCAACACTGTTCTAGCTACAAATAAAAGGCACAGCACTATGAGGGCTGCTATGGGGAAACTTAACTCCATCCCAGCTGGACCCGACACATACATAAATAAGATAAACAAAACTGAAGTTCAAACATAGCTCAAGCTGTATTCTGAGCTATAGGCTTAGCCCAAACATAAACTTTAAAAGTGACTTTTTCTCTGTTCCATTTTGTATTTTTTCATCTGTCCCATTCATCTAAGTCTTCTTAAAGCTGATGCGTTGTGCCTAGCTACACAACACAAACCTTTAATATAAAACCACTTAGAGCAAACATCTCAGTGACATGATATCTCTCTCAATGTTGCTGTTTATAGAAGTCTCCTATTTTACAATCAAAAGCTTAAAAAGAAGGTATAATCTACTATGACAACATGTCAGAAAGTGTTGTAGATAGAGATCATTCAAAAACTGGTTTTGCTCTCCAAATTCTATAGTTTGCTTTAAACCGGTACTTTTAAATATGAAAAGTTTTTCCATAACAGTAATTTTGGGAAAGAGAGGGTGCTTCTTTGATATAATAGGATATAGCTGTAGGTTTCCATATTTTGGTAAGGGTCAACTATTATATAGTATACTAACATTTTTTTCCCCCTGCTTTAATCTTAATCGATGTTTTATCAAGCTGTCAGTGATGGGAATCAAATGCAAATGGGCATTAATGTAACAGATCTAAATCAACTCTCTTCCCCACCCCCCCACCCCCCAAAAAAAACAAACTGCATATGAATTTCAGAGGAGGTGGGGGCTGATCTAATCATTATAGTTCTCAGTTTCTTTTGCATGCTGGTCAGTACATGTAGCGTAGCAGTGGAATTCCTGGTTAGGTGCAAAAATGAAAAACAAGCACAAATGTCATGCGATAATAAATTCCCTGCAATTTATTGATTAACAGCCTGCCAAATTCTGCAGAATATACAGGGGAGACACTAAAAATAAGGCACAAAGTGGAGATCCCATATCGACTTTGACTGCCTTTTACTTGTTATTTAACCATTGTTCCTCATTTATGGCAATGTGTGAGTAGTCAGCATCCCTCAGTCATTTATGTTCCTATTCCGTTGAAATGGTGATCTTTCTCAATGATGACCAAGTTAAGAATGCAAAGACGGAAGGAAAAATGAGATAAAATCACCACTGTTATAAACCTATCATTCCTGGTATGTTAGGTATGACTAGAACTCAGCAAAGGAAAAGATTAAACGCAGTGAATGAGTTCATGTTCCAACACGCGCTATTAGTCATTTTGGAAGGATACTACCATTAACAAAAATCAACCTTTTATTTCCAAATTTTTAGAATTAGATTTGGCATTTGATATAGCTACCTATTTCTGCTGTGGAGGTATGGTGGAAGAAATAAATAACAGCTCTTAGAGCTCTGGGAGCCATGCCCAGGTATCTGGCATTGATTGAGATATTCTGGTACATTGGTAGCTACGGGTAGTTAGTATCCCACAATGATGGATAATATAAGGTTCATCTCAGTGTTTTAAACTAAGTGTCTAGTCAAGTCAACTGGACTTTCTCAACAGTTACTTAATAGAATGATTGATGCTTTTAGAAGGGGATTTTTACTTTCTCCCTTAGTTAGCTTTGTTACAATGGGCTCAGCCGTGCCCTGGATACACCTACCTGTCTTTGCTGACTAGATGAATAGGTTAGGCTGGATATATATGTATGGAGAGATGTATGATATACTATAGGAAATTGTAATATTGTCATTAAATCAAGTAAGCGAGGATAATTATGAGACTGTGTTATATAAGTCTCAAGCACACTGTTGTAAACCACATACAGGCACAGCATGTGTGAAAGGAGGCAAAAAGTAAGAGTTTTTGGGGCAAAAAAATACAAGTGGCATCTCTTTGTAGGGGAACGAAAGCACTTGCAGACCATGAACAGCATGAACTGCATTCAGAATATGGACACAGTTAAGTGTATTTTTGGATTGTCAACTTAGAAGCTGTATATATGCTATTGATTTGAAGCCGCACAGCTTTACAATTCATTTTGATACCTGAAATATTACTATTACGAGTGAAAGAAAAGTTGTGAATTGTAAAAGATCAGTAGTCATCATGTAAGACATTGCTATTCTACTACACCTGGTGCTAAGGGGAGCTAGATCCAGTGGACTTTAAGAGGCAGGGGATTTCTTCTCTCTCCTCTGTTTACTGCAGTACCAGCCTGTAGGGCCAGCCAAAAGTGAGGCTGAAAGTGAACACCAAAGATGCAGATGCAGCTGGACCCCTCCCTTTTACTGCTTTTGGTCCTTCCCCTAAACATCTCGCAATATATTTTGGACACATGCCTAAGATTCCTTAAAATAGCTCATATTACGCTTTACATAATCCCCTCAGATATCTCAAAAAAAGTTTGCTCTTTACCATGATACCTTGTTTCCCCCTTCTTATCAGGTATAGCTGAACCTCAACAAGGCTTTGATGTTCCATCAGTCCATGTGGAATGAAAGTTCAAGTCTCCGGTATTTTCTCTGCTCTCTTGTTTATTTGAATATGTCTGGGGATTAGTGTCTTTTTTTTTTGCTTTTTTCGTTTCTTTAATGTTGAATAACTATTTACTAGGCATCTTCACAAACTAAATGTGCTTATATTTGAGTGTCTTCTGTACATTTCTGTACCTTCTACAACTCCTTTACCTCTTTTCGCACATACTTTAGTTTTTTTGTATTCTTTACATTCCAGACAACTTTACACTTACGCTCTAAATAAGTAACCAGCCAGGAAAAAGACCATTTAAGGAGCCTACCTTCTGTTTCATTCTCTTTCCTCAGTTTAGTACCAAGAAACAAACACAATATTATAGAATATAGTAGGTAGGACACCGTGTTTTAAAACACGGTATAGCTGTATCTCTTACTCATGGAGATCTCTAAACAGAATAATTTTAGTCCATTAAACACATAAAATTTCACAGAAACTCTCATGTTCTGACTGTTCAAAACCCTTCTAATGTTTATGCAATAGGATATACACCTATGGTTACCACGGTCATGAAAGGAAATAAATTGCAATATAGAGTCATGAAGACTCAAATAAGAGTCTTCTTGTTTGAGAATACTTCAATAATGCAAAGAGTGAAAATAGTAATTCATGACAGAATTTCTATTAGAAATTTTAAATGTCTTCTACTTTTTTTTCCAGTAAAATCTTAGAAAATACCAAAAGACACTGAGGTGTTATTTTCCATCCAGCCTACCAGGATTATCTTTGGTTATTGTGTGTTTTTATTTCCCTTTCTTTAATCTAAGAATTATCTGAAAACCTGTTTTTCTGTGCTTACTACTTAAGACATTTCCACCTGTCTTCCATCCTTCTACACTTCAGGAGAACTTCAGTTATTAAATCATTTATCAATCTGTTTGTTTTATTCATAAAATGAATGGTAAAACTGAATACCTGTAATTTTTATATACACAGTATAAGCTCAATGTGAAGGGAGAATTAAGCTACTTTTGTATAAGCTGAGACTTAAATGTCTTCAAAATATTTAACAACTTTACAGGTACTAAAAATTAATTTATGAAGATATTGCTGAAAGATTTACAATTGGTTACAATAATCTGTTTTCTCTGAAAATAGTTTTGATGAGAGGCTTGGGTTCCAATGCACAAAGAACTGCGAACTTCCCCATTCCATTTTATTAGTTTCTTTGAGACCTGATTTTTTACAAAATTGAATTCTCGTCTACATCGTCTTTTGTTATCCATTCATTGGTATCTTCGTGTAGACACCTTCCTCTCTTTCATTGTTTTCTTCTCTAAACAAATGCATAAGAGTGGAATAATATGTGCAAATGGAATATTATCTACATTTTAAATCTTGCAGTGTTTTTTTATGCTGTATATTAAGACCAAGGAAAACAAGTGAGTCTAAGATGTGTCAGTAGGATTTTCTAGGAACTAGAAGAAAATCTTGGTCTTTGAAAAAAAAAAAAGCTCATCAGTCTTACAATCTTTTCATAGTTGTTCTTGGGAATTGCTTTATATTTTGTTTTCTTTTACTTTATGATTCTTTAACCAATGGTAATTTCTTTTTTTCTGAAATGAGTTCTATCACAGGTATCCTGCTCTTGGACAGTCTTAGAAAAGAATACCAAGAGTTCAGGAATTATGGATGTGATAAAGAGTGGTTGCCTATAGCAATAAAAATATCATTTTCACATGCTAATAATTGTATTTGCTCTCCAAATTCAAATGTTGTTCTATGGAAACAAACCACGTAAGCAATACTTTTCTTTTACAATTAATTTGAAAATTTGAAAAAAATACAATTCAACATTTTTCTCGTTATCCCTCATGAATCTAAGTTTGCATTACCCTATATATTTTACATTTTTCATGTACATTAGCCACTGTGAGAATTATATGACTCAGAACTGGTGGCTGCTAATTAAATTGCTGCCATTTCCAACTTCAAGGGACTCCCTACGACAGGAAAGCACAGCTGTAGTTTATTTACAGGCAGAAAATTTGAATGCCCATTGTCAGCGAATGAGGACTTCTGCTCATATCTTTCTGAGTAAACAGGGAGTTGAGTACTTTATCATTCCTTAATGGGATAGGACAAAAGCAGCACTAAGGAACAGAGTAGTTAAATAAGCCTATGGCAAATAACAGCTCCACAGCGATAAATTCTGTAATAATTTCCATCTACTGTAAACATGTGTGTTACAAGCCTCAAGTTTATGAATAATGGTTTCATTTTGAAGTAATTAGAATTCTGTGCCATTAACAGCAGGAAGTCTGGATAATTATATTTTAGAATGAAATGTCTGGGAAAAGACATTTCTGTTTTTCTGACAATTATGTTTATGATTAATGATAGGAGTGACAACATGCAATATAAATACAAAACAGCAAAAATTAACTGTATCCATCATGAATGACAGTATGAAAACTGCTGTGAATCAGTAATCATAGGTAAAGAAGAGCTCGATAATCTTGTTTTGTTTCATATTGGAATATCCTCTTCTTTTTCCCTTATTTTTGAGATGTAAGGCTCCCAGCTTCTTCATACCAGACTCTCAGCACTAAATACTAGAGGTGGTTAGTGCAAAATGAAGTTATATTGTGTAGGCCAGTCAAACATTATTTTGTGGGAGTGCTAGAGCATTATCTTGATGGGGTCAGTGGTGTCATTCAAACACATCTGTAGAACAACACTATTGTGTTTTATTAACACAATAGTTATTAAAGTAAATTCCTTTTTTTTTTTTTTTTCCTGTGGGCTAATAAGTATTGGAATATCTTAGGTAATATAAAAATCCTTTCAAAGCAGGTGAAAGCGCTTTTGGAGTTGACCTGCATTTGCTTCTAGATACCTTCACACTCTCAGTTCCAGGAAAAATTACTTGCTCGTGTATTGCGTTATGTGAACTGCTTCTGTGCCTGAGCAGCACCATGCCTCTGTGTCTGAGCTTAAACAGCCTCTACCAACCCGCGATTTTGGAGTACTGCAGCGGAAAGTCTCCTGAGCTGCATCATGAGGAACCTGTTATCAGGGCTGGCAGGGCTAGCAGGACTGGAGCCATGCCATAACTCACAAATCACAACAGACTAGGCATGACTCCGAAAAATTCTGTCTTTGACAAAAATCCATCCCATAGCAAACTGTAGACCAAGTCACAGGAATTGAAGAGCAGTCACGTTCCAGATAGGTAGCTTGTGCACTGCTCTCTCCTCCTGCCACATGTATAGATAATTAAGGTGGAGGCAGACATCATTCTCTTCCCTCCTGTTCACACCTTCATTGACAGTGTGGGGTATTTGCATACAAGAGTGGGTGCTAGAGTGAGTAGGCATGGGGCTGTTCAGCTAACTTCATCAGTGTAATTAAAGCTTAACTGACTAACATACTTAAGGGAGTGTAAATGGAGGAAACTGACATTCCCATCCATCAGAAGTTGGAAGTTTTAAAATTGAAGTTTTAAAATATCTGAAGATAGTTTTTTAATCCTATGCCACAACAGACCTTATCAAAATAGAGGTTCTCAACAGGATGTCTTTATTGAATTGCTTTTCACAGTGAAGTTTCCTAGTGGTATTCATCATCTTAACATGCTGCACTGATTTTATTTTTCTTTGTTTATCTATTTGATGCCTTTCGTTCGTGACTTTACAGGCAGGTACTGGGTACTCTGTCATGAGACAGGTGGAAAGCTGATATACCTGGTTCCTCTTGCAGCAACAGGTTTACTTGTTTGTTTGTTTGTTTGCTTGTTTGCTGAAGACAGTATTGAAAGATATTGTCTATCTCTCCTTGTGTTTTGCTCTCATTCTTAATATCTTCATAAACTTATCTATTATCAGTTAGGCATTGCTCTGCTATCTATCTTTGTTAGTCAGCTTATCAATCTAAACATCCCAAGGAGAAAGAAAAAACACAAGACCTCTGAGAAAAAGGAAAAGTTCTATGGAAAGCTGAAAACTATCCCACAAGTTTTTCTTGATAGCTTCCAAATAAATACATGCATTTGGAAGCGTGGGCATTTCATTGCGCAGTGCCTAAGAGTGAAAAATGAGATTATATTTTTAAAGTTCTCCTGTGTCTTGTGGAATTTGTTAAAAAAGTTTTCTTCAGATTTTTGGAGAAAATGTTTTGCAGTCAGATTCAGTCAAGAAGCCTAGGTTTTACAGAACTGTCCTCTGAGGTCCCTTGGGTATCCTTATCATGATAGGTTTAGTCCTTTACTTCGCTCTTTGTAACTCTCCCTGAGATTCCTTCCAATTGGCATATTCTCTGATTCACCACCCCCTTGTAAAAATCTCAGTTGCTTCTTGTGCCCTCCCATTGCCATCCGAGGAAGAGGCACCATGCACGTTGACAATACACATGCAGATTAGTTGGCAGGCCACTCAAACAGTGTAGATGGCTGTTAAATTTGTACTGCAATTTTGCAATCATACTGTAAACTAATACAGGGGTCATTCATTTTATATTCTTGAGGTCTCCCACATGCAGATTTTTATGAAAATTTTGGAAATGTAGTATCTTTGGTGCCTCAGTCTCTTTGTGAATATGTTCATGGTCAGTCAGCTTGTGAAGTGGGGAACTGGCAAACAACAGAAGGGCACAGGAACTATGAAAATAAATTAAAAGTATTATGCAAATGGGATTTAGCCCTCTTCTACACTTATATTTTCTGACACTGTTGGGAGTGGCTCCAGTTCCAAGTGAGCCTTTTGTTTTCAAAAAACCAGCTAAGGAGATTGATTGCAGGAAGGAAAAGGGTAAGCCCTCAGAGGCAATCAGAAAAAGCCTGCCGTTCAGCGAAGGTTTCTGCATTCTGAAGATGTTCAATAAACAATGAATAGCCTTAAGTGCCTACACTGCAGTTGGGCACTGTAATAGGAAATAACTATTCATGAACATTTTGTAATTATTTTCTCTGTAAGGGTCCTGGCTTGTTCTGTTTGTCAGTCATAACACCTTTTGTAGCACCTATCACTCTAAGATCTCTGTACTCAGCTAGCTAGGAATGTATTCTTTGCCTGTGGGGTTTCCCTTCAATCATATATTGAAAAATGGCTGCACCTTCCATGAATACTCACGTTCTGTTGTGCAAGAATGAATACAGGTTTCTGCAATTTGCCTTGAAACCATTCCCCTTTGTTCATGCCACAGAGATGCAGAAACATGTTGTCTTTACTTTGCACACAGTACTGCCCCACTGTGTTTCAATTAAGCTTATCAGCAATAAAATAAAGAAAAGAAACAGTGTGGTGCCTAATGAGGCCATGTCTAAGAAGCCAAACAAATAACTTGCTTAAAGAAAGTCTTTAAAGGCAAATAGTACTCCTTGCTTTTTAAAAATAAACAAATACCCCAGAATTTTTTTATTTTTTTTAAAAGTAGCTTTTCTGCAAACCCAGGGATCTGGCTGACATAAAAGGTGTTGATGGGGGTGGAAGCTGGGTCAACCCTCAGATCAGGAGATGTGAGAGATGGTCAAAAGATCACCTCAAAGACAAATCACGTACTCTTGCTGTCAGAGAAAAAATAAATCTACATGGCCATCGGCATCGTGTGATGGAAACCCACGTGAGACCTTAATGGATTCTGCACATGGTATCTTTACTAGTAGGAATTTCTGTTAACAGTTTTGGCTTCTATTTCCATACACCAAATGATACAACTGGTTTATATAATATCACACTGAATGCAACTGATTTTTTTTTTTCTTATTTAAATGCTTTAGTGATTCTGGAGCTTCTTTTAAATATGTATCTTCAAAAGAAATGGCAACTTTTGGGTTGATGGCACAGTTTTAGACCTAGATAAGGAGCCTTATCTATCTATGCAGTTATATGAATAGGATTATGCATTGTAGTAACAAATGCAGAGTTCATCACCATCACAGAAAGCATAAACAAGGAGTGTAAACGTGTGCTTACACTCACATTCCTCAATCACTGCTCTTTATTAATAATTAACTTCAATGGAATTCTAGATGTTAAGTACAGAAATAATCATCCTAACACCAATTTTTATGCAAAGACCTTGCAATTTAAGATGTAATTACTTCCAGCTCAATTTTGTGAAACTTTTCTAGCTTTTCAGGTTTCTAACACAGTCATTGTGTTTGAATTTTTATTTCTGTTTTATGGTGATGACCTGCATGTGACTGACAGTTGACCTGAAAAAGTATCTCCCAGAACAGAACGGAAGAAAATGGTAAAAAATAACCAACAACAGAACAAAATCCTGTGAAAAGGCAGAGGTAAATCTGAGCTCTAGCAGACCAATATTGCTATGTGGTATTCTATTAACACAAGAAATCCTTTACAATAATAAGAATGTTAGAGCAAACACTATCTTAATAAATTTATTGTCTCTTGAAATAAAGATTATGGTAGCAGTGAGGGGAAAACATTAAGTCCAAGAATCACACCATCAAGAGAAGAAAGTGATCTTGCAGCCTACACAAGAGTTTAAATTTTCACAGTTCAGTTTTGGCCCAAAGCCTACATGCAATCCTGCTTCACTTCTGATTTTCACTTTAAAATCTGTAGCTTGCTGTCATGTAAAAATAGGACAAAAATTCCCTGCTACAGTCTCACATGCATACTGTATATTTTAATACTCACTTTGGAGATATTTGTTCCTTCGGGTACATCATCAAAAGACTTTCAAGCTAATGTTGTTTAATGCAGAATGACTAATTGGAAAAAAAAAAAGATAAAAGTGACCGAATCGAAATGACTAGGTGTATAGTCTTAGAAAGGAATATTTGCTATACAGCAGAATATTTTATTCTTTATACCCAAAACTTCAGGACTTAGGGTTGTGGTCCTCCATGAAATTTCCCTAAGCTCCTTTACCTTTCTGTTCTCTAACCAAAAAAGTTTCATAAAGAAAGCTCCAGCTGTCACACTTGAAGCACCTTTTTCCATCAACAAATAATGAACAAAAATCAAACTATCAAGGACGAAATCCCAAGAAGCCCACTTTGATGGAACTAAAATTGTGATTTTTTGAGTACAATTCTGTTTAGTATTCAGTACAGTCTGGAAGATACTTGTACAGAATTAGAAATGCCCAATAGCCTAGAAATGCAGTGAGAATATATAACAGGACCTTGTGACAACTGTAGCATGAAAAACATTTCCAAATAAATGTAAACATTTCAGATGCTATCTTTTGCAGAACTTTATGTACAAGGTAAGAAAAAACCTTTTTAGAATGTATAATGATGTTTAGATGAATTGCGTTACTACAAAATATGGGCTTGCGAGGTGCTATGGAAATTGTAGCTAAATTTTATCTTAGGTACGTGGCTTTTGCCAAAATCTAGCAGAACTGTATACACATCATCAAATACAAGATTGGCATGCATTTTTAAAAACTTCATGTCTCTTCATCTGTGTCTCTACGTGCATCTGACTGTGCCTTACGGATTATATTTTATGTGTGTATATATTTATATATATATACACAGGTATATGTATTTGTAGTGACTCTGTGTAAATAAGTAAAAAGTAGCAAAATTAAAAAGAAAATGTGCTGATGTTATTCCGCAGTGAATGTATTTGTATCAATCCCTAGCTATATCTTGTCTTTCTATTTCTAATTCTCTGTATCCACAAATTCATGTAAGGCTATTTTTGTTGCATTCATGCCCTTTGTAGATGACATAACACATCATTTAATCATACTATTATTTACTATCATTTAATTGCAAGCCTTTCAGTAGGCTTACTTATCAGTTTCAAAACTGATATCAAATTCAAGATCAAGACTCTTTGATTGGTCTATAAGACTGATACTCTTTGCCTTCATGTTATTATTTCAAGTAAGCCTCTTCGTGCAGTCCCAAATGCTCTCTCTCACACACTCAGAAGATACTTTCCTTATATAGATAGAAACTTCCCCAGAATTCTCCCTTTTTGTAGTTTTTCTCTTTCTAAAGAAATGAAATGCAATGGTCAGGTGCATCAGCTGAGACCATAGCTTATTATGGTGACCAGCACTGTATAATTTCTATTTAAATCTATGGACCTATCTACCTATCTATATTATCTACGTGTAATTTCCTCTCTTCACTTGTGAGAACACACATGAGCAGGTTATGGTGAGACAGCTAGCCGGTGGACTATAGCACTTTTCAGCATCTACAAGTGTGCATTCTTCTCATACAACACTTGACATACAACAAATCAGATTTTAGGCTGTCCTGAGGTACCTTGCTTGTGTAGTCACATGTGAAAACTGTGAACGCTTTAAAGATTGGAGCTTCTGTTTGCTCAATATTTTTCCATATGTAACAAGAGCCTGGTCCAGTTGGGCCCCTGAATGGTACTGTCTAGCTATGCCTAGAGTAACAATAACCAGTCGTACAGTCATTTAGACTGTGTTAGCATGTTCACATACAAGTGGCCATTTCAAACCAGTCATATGGACCTCTAGATTTAACAATTAGTTCAGAATCAATATTTGAACATTAGTTCATAATCTACCCTTGCAACAACACGTCATTTTCAGTTCTGCTGAACTTCCTTAGAGTAACAGGGAAGGGAGGGACTGGAGGGCATGGGAATGGAGACTGTTGAACCACACAGAATCTATCATAGAAAGAATTATGATTGTGACTTAGGGAAAAGGAGAAAGGTACAAATGGTAAGAGTGAATGGCAAGTGTAAATGGAAAGTGAACATTACAATCTTAGCATATGCCATTAATGTCTGACATAGGTAAATGATTGTAGCTTGTCTGAGCTGAGTGCCAAGTCCTCCTCAGTTGCTATTTAAGAGCCAAGTATTTGATTGTTGTATGTAAGAATAGAGAAAAATCATTATGTGTGTCTTTTAAGGTTCTACATTTTCACAGGAGCTGCTTTCTGGCAAACTGGTCAGTACAAATACATTCACTGCAGAATAACGTCAGCACAGTACTTCATCCCACTGCTGCAGGCTTTTTAGAGAACAAAATACTGATACATGTGAAAAATCAATTAACTATCATAAGAATATGCCACTGGATTACACTATCCCTGGATGTGTTTAAGACTCGTTTAGATGTGGTGTTAAGGGATATGATGTAAGGGAGAACTTTGTAGAGTGGAGATGATGGTTGGACTCGATGATCCCAAGGGTCTTTTCCAACCTGAATGATTCTATGATTCTATGATTCTATAATGGCTAGCTTAGACAGACTATATTGCATGACACACGCTTGAACCACATTCTGAGTAGCCGAGAATCTCTCCACTCCAAAAAGCACTCATCCACTCAGAAAGCCACATGGCATCTCATGAACCAAAAATACATCCTTTGTCTTCAATGTTTCTATAATCTGGGTTTGAAGTCCTGAGGAGTGGTCTTCCAGGAAACAAGGGACCTACTGTGATCCCAGATGAGGCTTTCTTGACTTTGCCCTGAGTGACCTCAAGTAGAAGAAGCCCATAACAGAAAGCTCTTCTGAACCCACATAGAGGTGTGGAGAGCTGCCTACTGTAATACTAGTACCACACTTGGGTGCAGCTGGAGAGTGCTGTCTGTAGAAATCAATCTGCTGATGTGCCTGAGACTCTGCTTGCAGATTTGTCGTCTTCATGGAAAACAAGACTAGGCCAGAAGCAGCTTCAGGGTACCCTCTGAGAGACTGTACAGAGATATTTCAGCGCTGTGATGAATCTCCTGTTGTAAACCTACCACTGCTTATACAGTATTCAATATCTTCAAAAAGTCATAAAAGCAGTTTTAAAGTTGGTGAATTTGTCTTCTCCAAAAAAATACCATATGGATTGACAGTTCTATGTATTAATACAGATTTGCTCTAATTAGTAAATTCTCACAAAGTGCAATGACTGCCAGATGGGAAAAATAAAAAAAATACAGTATATTTTGCTTTAATTCTTTGTAAAAGACCTTCATTTTTTAGCTGTGTAATTTTTAAAGATTGTTCTTGCCTCCCAATTTGTTCTTGACCACAGCTGCTCTGAGCAATGTTGCCCATACCCAAACCAATGCAATGAGATTCCTCACCTTCCTCAAGATGATATTGCCTTTCTCCCAGCCCTTTTTTCTCATTTTCTTTCAGTTTTCTGCCCTCACCTGTTTCATGCTTCCTTTCTGACTTTGATCTGGCATTCCTTCATGTTCTTACTTTCCTCAGAACCATCCACAGCCCCTTATGCATAATCAATCTACACAAGCCCACTTTTGTCTCCCCTAGCACCTACCAACATAGCCACTTTTTCTGCAGCCTCCTTCCATTTTAATTTATTTCTTGGCTGTTCCTTCAGGTCCCCTTCTTCCCCCAACACAATCAGTTCCAGAGTTTCCCCTCCCCCTCCATGTTCCGTGGTTAGACAATGTACTGTTAGACAGGAAGAAAAATAAACACACACGCACACAAATTCAGTCACAACAGAAGCCACGGGCAAGCTGAAAAATATGGAAGCGCTCCTGTGGGCCAAAATATTTGCTATACAAAGACATTTTAATTAACGTAATTTAAAAAACATATTAAGAAAATAATAGTTAAAGTAACCATTGTCTTGTCTCCACACTCTCTAACCAGTGAGATGAAGGATGAGATAAACTGAAATATCTGAAGGTCTTTCACTGTTCTCAGTACCCAAAACACTTACTGGCTTTAATGAAAGTTATTTTTCTTCAACTGTGCAATCAAAGGGATATAACACTGTACTGTACGTCACCCTGCTTTTAATACTGATATTCATGTTTCCCGGTTCAGCAAAGTGCTTGCTCTTATCAACTTCCTGAGACTCAGGTAGATACTGCTGCTTCTTGGTCCCTTGTAAAATGGTATTTCAAATTGGCAGAAGAATCAATGAATATTCATAACCATTCGCCTACAATCCAGCTTGGATATCATGAGACAGCTACTTGCTGTGTGTTCTTGTACAATAGAATGTCATCAGTTACTGAAACCTCTTGCACACACAAAGGGCATTTGTTGTAAAAGAATTTAAATGTAAATTGTTATACAGTAAATTGTTTCCTTGCCTGCTACTTTTTCAACTCAGGACTGGAATGATCAGAAGTTGTAATAAAAAAAAATAAAGTTGTTTCCCAAGTACTCATGGAGACACGTTATTAAAATTAAGTATGCATGTATATTCATGAAGAAAATGAGAAAAGCTATTCTTAATCAGAAAAAAAAGTCTGATGCAATTTTCTGTCCTTTCAAAGAACCCTTTCCAAAGAACCTGTTCACAGTCAGATACCCCAACCACTCACCTCCTTAACTCATAATTACTGCACCTCAGTGTCTATGTTGGCTAAGTGCAAACCCTTTTCTGTCCTTGTAGATATCGAACTACTTTTAAGTTTAGGAAGAGCCACAGTCAAGGCTTAAATAAAGTGTTTTTGAAACTATCAATTCAATCATTTTGTATACTATATATATATATATATATATATACACACGCACACAGACTACCTTAAGGCAACTGTATTATACAGAAAGCTGTCTTCACAGGTATTCACTCCCCTGTTCTGTGTGACTGTGTAACATCCGTTTGTGCTGACACAAGGCACTCCAGTCCTTTCTGCAGGGAGTTGCATTGTAGTGATGGATGAAAACTCTGTGCTTATTTACAAGGACAGCCTTTTTTCTTTCATGCAAGCAAGTGCCTTTCCTAACATTCTGAAACACATGACACTGTACAAGTGTCTCCTTATTAATCCATTAATAAACATAGCATTAATGTGACTGAAGCTTTGCTTCAAGCTGGGCTTTCCTATCCCAAAGCTGATGAATCTTGGCTCACTCTTTTTAGTGAGCCCCAAAACCTGAGTAGATGAACCACCTTGTTTTGTGATCAGTGCTTATAAAGGCTGGAGGAAAACCCTGTTGAAATGTACTGTCTGACTGTAAATACATATCACATCTTTTGACTTCTTAGTCTTCCTTTAACACTAAGGATTTCATGCCTTTCTGTTTTTTTCTAGTGTTTGCATACAATCCATCAATGCAAAAATCCAGACAGGATACATTCACATCAGTACTAGCTAAGCTAAGTGTATCATTTCATTTTGGGAAACCTCTGGGTTTTTTTTAATGAGGGCTGAGAACTCCAGAAGTCAACAAGTAACTGGGAATTGTCCTTCCCACAGTGAAGGGTAAATTTAATTGCAGCCATTATGAAGATTTCCATACCTTTCTCATGGTTTATTAATAATGACTTTTATGTTTATTGATTTGTGAGTTCGTATGGTAATATTCAGTTTGATTTCTGTAGATGAATGTTAGGGAACACGGGACCATAACATATTGTATCATGGTTTTATGAGAGGAAGCACAGTTTTACAAGACTGTGTTTCTGATCTGACATGCACAAACTTACATATTTTTAGGGTTCAGATAGAATAACAGAACAAAAAGGAAGTGTTTGAGCTAAGAATTCTGATAAATAGCATTGTGGCAAAATTGAGTTGCCTAGCCATAGATAGGCATCTATTACTGCTTGAGAGGAAGTCCTGCCTTTCTGTTGCTTCTGAAGGATGTGGGAATATACATATATGTGTCATTAGGCCAGTCAATTCTGCTAAGGTGTTTTGCATACCCTATGGAATTTCAGTATGCCTCTATAGGTCCATAGTTAGACAATCAAGTCATGCTTTTCTTTTTTAAACTAGAACCAATTACTCCAGTAAAGCTTTGCCATGTATTCTGGAGAACCCTCTCTCGAGATCATAGAATCATTTGTGTTGGAAAAGACTTTATTGAGTCCAGCCGTTAACCTAACACTGCCAAGTCCACCACTAAAGCACGTCCCTAAGCCCCACATTTACATATCTTCTAAATACCTCCAGGGATGGTGGCTCAACCACTTTCCCTGGCAGCTTGTTGCAATGTTTGATAACCCTTTAAATGCAAAAGTCTTTCCTAATATCCAATCTAAACCTCCCCTGGCACAACTTGAGGCCATTTCCTCTTGTCCTGTTGCCTGTTACTTGGGAGAAGAGACTGACCCCCACCTTGCTAAAACCTCCTTTCAGGTAGTTGTAGAGAGCGCTAAGGTCTCCCCTCACCCTCCTTTGCTCCAGGCTAAACCACCCGAGCTCCCTCAGCCGCTCCTCACAGGACTTGTGCTCCAGACCCCTCACCTGCTTCGTTGCCCTTCTCTGGACCTGCTCCAGCACCTCAATGTCTTTCCTGTAGTGAGGAGCCCAAAACTGGACACAGTACTCAAGGTGGGGCCTCACCAGTGCTGAGTGCAGGGGGACAATTGCTTCCCTAGTCCTACTTACCACTCTGGTCCTGATACAAGCCAGGATGCTGCTGGCCTTCTTGGCCACCTGGGCACACTGCTGGCTCATATTCAGCCGGCAGTTGACCAACACCCCAGGCCCTTTTCTGCCAGGCAGCTCTCCAGCCACTCTTCCCCAGGCCTGTAGCATTGCATGGGGTTGTTGTAACCCAAGTGCAGGACCCGGCACTTGGCCTTATTAAACCTCATACCATTGACATTAGGCCATTGATCCAGCCTGTCCAGATCCCTCTGCAAAGCCATCCTACCTTCAAGCAGATCAACACCCCACCCAACTCGGTGTTGTCTGCAAACTTCCTGAGGGTGCACTTGATCCCCTTGTCCAGATCACTGTTAAAGATATTAAATAGAACTGGCCACAATGTATATGATTAAATATGCAACCTGGCATACAAAAGTAGCTCCAAAATCACTTTTCTAGTTTGAAATACCAGGTATTGTAACCACTTTGAAATGGAAAATTCTTTCCCCCTCATTTTCTGCTGTAAAAGTGAGAAAAGAAGTGTAAGAAAATAGCACATTAATTTGTAAGTGTTCATGTTGGAAGACTAATGCTTAAAAGGAACAGCAGTGCTTTTCCTCATTTGCAGCTGCCCTTTTTAGTCAGAAATCAATACGAACTATCACTCTGAGAAGGGTGTCTATGCAAACCTTAAAGTTCTGCAGAAAGTATGATCTAATTCGGCATTTAGTGATCTCACCCCCTCCAAGTCTGTTCTGAATTGTTTTGGCAGCAGAAGAGATGCCCAGTGCAACTCCCAGACAGAGTCAGACACTGATCTAAAACGTCAAATGACCTGAAGCAGTAAGAGCCACTTCTGAAAAAACAGCAGCTTTCCTTGTTATATCCCCAAGAAAAGGCTTAAAAGATGCAAGAGCAATTTTACACCTCTTTCCTATAGATATGTGATTTTTAGGGCTGTTGTATGCGTTTCACATAATGAGACTATGATTTCAATTTTTTACTTAAGAATAACAAACCCCCCTGATATTTTAGAAAATGTCCCTTGAAATGAAAGCCATTCAATATAAAAATTGAACAAACAGTTTTTTACTGAAGCAATTCTCAATATGCTTCTGGTTTTTTCCATTCTTTGAAATCAAGATGTCTTTCTACCACCGATGTGGTAAGGGAATGGTACCAGTTTCTGACCAGAAAACCAGAGTGTTTTCCTTTTTTTCTTCATTCTGATTTGGGAAAAAAATAGCACTTTTGTACAGGAAAACCAGTATGGCAGCAACAACAAATCTGGATTCTCATTGTGACACTGCAAATTTTGACAGATTTTGTGTTGAGAGCAGGGAAATATTGATATTGTCCAGGCTGCTGAAACACTGGGAAAATTTCAGAGTTTCCAAAATAAACATGCTCCCAAACCTCAGCCAGCACAGACTGCAGTAAGAGAGCTTGATTTCTGTGACACCAGGTAACACCCATCCCAGCTGGAGAGCTTGTGGAGCAGCCAGTTGGAGAACCTGGGAGGCCAGCAGCTCACCAGGTGAACAGCTGGGAAATCAGATGTCCTGGAAAGATTGGCATTCTACTCATCAGGCAGCTAGCTGTCAGGAAAGCTGCCCGGGAGGCAGACTATTTCCCTGTATGATTTCCATCAGCATTAACAAAAATAAATAATGGGGCTGACAGTATTCCATCAGAATACATATATATATGTTATATGATCTCTAATTCAAAGGCTTCTGCCTTGACCCTTCATCCCATCTGTTCCTGGATCTTTATGCTTAACAAGCCCGTTTTTTGAATATATGAAATTTTGTCAACATTATTACACCTAAGGGGATGGACAAGTCTCTCTCATGGCTGTCATATCTCATTATTCCTTCCCTCTTACATTCTTCTCCTTCTTTCTCTTCTTTTCTCTTTCTTTCTGCCTTACTTGTCTCTTACCAATATGTTCTCTTTCTCTTGAATAGCTAGCTATTCCCCTGTTCTTGCAGCATCCAAGCTTGGTCTAACTGTTTTAAAACCACACAGTTTATTTGGAAGGTAAACAAGTGAGGTCTGGATGTTTCTTCCAATATCCCCATTAACCACCAATATAAGCAAAATACAGCCAGCTGACAATTCATGATGTTCCTTCCAAGTATTACCAAATATTTCATAGCCCCTCCTCACAATTGTCACAATCACTAGCCATTTAACACCATGCTTTTAGTGTGCCATTTTTCTAGTTGAAATCTAAAATAAATTTAATAAGGGGCTTCAGAATTTAATTTGATACCACAGTCAGTAGCAGTGTGGGGAAATGAAATGGTCTGATAGCTTTTCTTACTTTTAAACAGCAAAAATTAGGTTGGACACACTGTTTAGGAATCATTTTGCCCTTGATACTTTTAAGAGTAAGTTTTGGGTTATGGAATCTGTGTGTGAATGTGAAACACAGTATCTATGTCAAAGGTAATAAAGAAATTTGGAACATTAGTCTTCAGGCTGTGGTTAGAAACTAGGTAAAATATGTCATCCCTAGTTACATAGAGACAAAAGATTTTCCACTAAATCTAAGATTTAATTTTAAAATCAGAAGTAAAAAGTTCAATGTCTATTGTTTTCTTGTTATCTCAAATACCAGAGAACATACTCTTACACTAATATTTCCAATTTTTGTGGATTTTTATGGTTAAAGAATACAAAATACTCTTTGCCTGCCAAATGCATACTTTAATCTCTGTACATTAGACATATTTTTTAATTTCTCCATGTAAAAAAAAGACGTACAACCACATTGTAAAAGAAAAAAAATATTAAATAACTCAAAAAAGTTTCAGAACCTTCTTTCATTTGGACAACCAGAAATTTTTTCAGGAAGTAAAGAAACCTGAGGCTATAATAAACCCAACTATTCAGCCTTTCTTCCACCACCATACCCCTATTTGATTTTTTACCCATTTCTGGGTAACATATAAGCAATTCCACAGAAAGTTTCTCCATGCTGCCTGCCATCTGTCAACAAACTCAATTCTGACAGGAGTAGCCAGCATCTCAAGGGTGCAAATCAATTTAGTGTCAGTGTTGGATGTGTTCCAGTGCATTTCCTCAGCACAGATGAAAGAAACTGTGTCAACTGAGCAGTGTTGCATATGTTTTTATCTGCTGTTGGCTGGGGATTAAGCTAAAACTACTAAATTCACTTCACTTAGAATCTCAAATGTTATCTGATACTCCATGTATAGCATGCAGCATATAGGGGAGGGGAATCAATAGCATCGATGGGCAATTATGACATAAAGAGACCCAGGCATGTATAGTAAGAACTGATGTAGAATATAACTGTGAGTGGGCTGTAATAGGGAAGAAAAGCACAATGCAAATAATGGCAGGTAAATATAAAGTTCATACGTCTCACAATTTTCCTGAGCTATAAATTGCTTTGTAAACCAAGACTGCCACTGCAAGAACAAAGCATCCCTTGCTCCAAAGAACTATGAACTCTCTTCATAAAGCAGTTCACCCACATCCACCTATGACCTTTAATTTCATAAAACACAGAATATATCAACTGCCCCCTTTCTAGGAGCCTTCCTCATTTACACCAGATGAATAGAATCATTGATGGCAACAGTTCAGAGCCTATGAATTTGACCTCAGCTTTACCTGAGCAATTAGAGATAATAAAGGGCATGCAGAAACTTTACAAACATAAATTCTTGATGCCTCCTTTGATAAGGGCAATTTAATGATCTGAGTAAGGATTTGGAGACATGAACATGTTAATCCCTGTAAATCACACTGCCACAGTTTCAGAAAGCTGTGCGTTCTGACAGTTATCCACATTTGAAAAAGCAAATTATCTCCACCCCTAAAGTGGTAATGTGCAATGGATGAATGGGGGCCATATTTGTCACTTTTAAATATAGACCTTTCTATATACAAGCTAATAATTTTTTCACAATTTGAAATGTACACCGAGCTCATTTGTATTCAGCTATTGCTGTGATTTGTTATCCTGATCTTACTGTTCCATTCACATGTTCATAGATTATTACGAAGAATTACAGGAACAGTAACAAGAACCTGATCCTCACTTCTATCAATCTTATTGCTAGCCACAGACCATGCTTTCCTCATTTTCGTGTAAGATCCTCAAGAATATTGAAGAAAAAAAAGTAGAGAAAGTAATTATAAATATGATTTGTTGGTTGCCAAATTCCTGAGTGCTTTTTAATGAGATATTGACCAGAACATGATATAGAGTGCCTGTTCTATAACACTGGAACAGCATGTAATCACCAAACCACATGCACCTTGTTTGGAAGAGGCCATAGTAAGCAAGGAATCCTATAATCCTAGAATGGTTTGGGTTGGAAAAGACCTTTAAAGATCATCTGGTACAACCCCTCTGCCACGTGACAGGACATCTTTTACTAGACCAGGTTGCTCAAAGTGCTGTCCAACCTGACCTTGAACACTTCCAGTGATGGGGCATCTACAAGTTCTCCAGGCAACCTGCTCCATTGTCTCACCGCCTTCAAAGTAAAGAATTTCTTCCTTGTGTCCAATCTAAATCTACCCTCTTTCAGTTTAAAACTGTTGCCCCTTTTCCTGCCACTACAGGTTTTGGTAAAAAATCTTTCTCCATCTTTCTTATAAGCCTCCTTTACATATTGAAAGGCCACAATAAGGTCTCCCTGGAGCCTTCTCTTCTCCAGGCTGAACAGCCCTAACTCTCTCAGCCTTTCTTCATAGGATAGGCATTCCAGCCCTCTGATCATTTTCATGGTCCTTCTCTAGGCCTGCTCTAGCAGGTCCATGTCTGCCTTGTGCTGGGGGCCCCAGAACTGGCTGCAGTACTCCAGGCTGGATCTCACGAGAGTGGAGTAGAGGGGCAGAAGCACCCAGAACTGGCTGCAGTACTCCAGGCTGGGTCTCACGAGAGTGGAGTAGAGGGGCAGAAGCACCTCCATTGACCTGCTGGCCATGCTTCTTCTGATGCAGCTCAGGATATGATTGGATTTCCAAAAGGACCCTCCAAAATGGTTTGCACGGATCCATGAGAGCTGTTATGAGTTATTGTACTTATATAACAACCAAAACTTTGCCTTCATAATTCCACAAGAATCGCTCCTTCTCTAACCTAGTTTGATATATCTCCATCACGTTTACCTCTGTACTATCTGAACATTTCCCAGGAGTTCCTTTAATGACATATCTAATGCTTGTCACAAATTTCTTTCTCATTCTGCCTCCAAGGGTAGAAAAATGTAGTGGAATATTTTGTTTTCTAAAGATTTTGGTGTGTTTTTTTTACTGTCTACATAAATGTCTGCATTTATTTTCGAGAAGGCGGCAATGGCAAACTCTGTGTTGGGAGTACAAACTGCTGTGGTCCATAATGCCTCTTCCAGCAACCATTGCAGAAACAACCTATTGGTCCATGTTGTGCAGAATAGCACTACCTCAGAGTGGTGTCATATTTTGTCACTGATCAAAACCAGTTAAAGGACAAATGCAATGACACTGGCAGGAGGTGTGTGATCATCCTCTAATCTCCCTATCTCATGAGTATCTGAGGTAGAATTTTTCTAAGATCTCAGACTAGCCTGAAGAACTGAACTGGTTACAGTCAGGAAAGAGTTAATTTTCTTTCTAGTAACTGCTGTGTTTCAGATTTAGTATGAGAATAATGTTTATAACACATATTGTTTTACTTGTTGATAAGAAATGCTTATATTAAGTCAATGACTTTTTCAGTTTCCCGTAGAAGCTGAGAGGGAGAATACCCAGACAAGCTGGCCAAAGGAATATTCCATACCACAGACACCATGCTCAGAATATAAATGGGGGTTGGCTGGGGGATGGGAGTCTGCGATCGCTGCTTGGGATGGGCTGGGCAATTGATCATCAGGGGGTGAGACAATTATTATTATTTTCTCTTCTGTTACTGTTGTATGTCAACGCATGAGTTTTGTGGGATTTTTTTCCTTTTTTCTCCCTCTTCTCCCTATCCTACTGGGGATGGGGACAGTGAGTGAACAGTTGCATGGTCCTAGTTGCCTGCTGAGGTTAACTAACCACAACAAGAACTCACTGCTGCAAAAAGATGAGAATAACCACAGTCTGAACCACTTTCTGACTCAATTACAAAATTCTCTCCTTTGATTCATTTTCACTCAGTGAAGTTTTCATGAATGTATACAGCAGTTCAGCTGATTCATCTTCAAATGGGGAGGAAAGGAAGAGTGGGATGTTGTTATTTCTATTTTTTAATACTCGGCTATTACGGTTAATAGTAGCCTAGGAAAATAAATAAATAAATAAAAGATTAGATAAGAATAAATGAAAGAAACACTTCACATAGCACACTGCCAGCTTATGAAATTAAATACCTCTGGGTATAATGTACTTAAATATTGTGTAGAGGAATAAAAGGGAAACAGATAATAATGACTCAGAACATATCTGTTAAGATAATCAAAACTTGTACTTTTGAATGCATACTGATCACTTCACTGCAGATATTATTTTCTTTCTCTAATGCATAATATAGTATAGAATATGCTATATGAATTTGGTGTATTTTTCATATACTTTTAAATATTATAACTGAAGGAGAACTTGATACATTCATTCAAAATCAAAAAAATATAACCTAAAACTATAGGTGACATTACCATAATTTAAAAGACTGTAAAAGGGTATCCCAGAAAACTGGTGGATGTATTCTTTATCAGTACTTTTGTGCTCACATAATATAAGATACTTCACAAAATTCTAAGAAAATAATTCAGAATAAAAATAAATACAAGCACAATAATGACCATAATTTGTGTCTGGCTTCTGACTACAATCTTCTCAGCGAAAGGAAAGGTGAACTTCATCTCCAAGGATCATGACTGTGGATAAAATAACACTAAAGCAAGCCGTATTTATGTGCTTTAGAGTAATGGTCAAACAATAGACTTTTGTGGTGAAGTAGGTTAGATAAAAAGAAACCTCTTGCCATGTAAAACTATATTTTTGGCTGTGCCAGTGCCTAGTTATGGAATAGTGACAGGTGTGATTCCATTGCCTCCAATAGAGAGGAAGAGCTTTGGTCATACCTAAAAAGACATATAGCTGGAGCACACCAATAGACTCATAATTTGTGTTCCCTGGTTCATGAGTCCAATATGACAGAAAAATTTTACAAACTTTTCAAACACCATCTGAAAATAATGTGGATGTGTTTCTCCATGATTCATATTGAAAGATAGCTGTAGACCACCAATTTCCTGTGTGAAAGAAACTCTAATTTCATAAATGTGTCTTTTTCTCATTAACGTCATGCTATACATATATGTATATACATATAAATAAAATATATAGATATATTTAACTTAAAATATGCTTAATCTCTGGAGGTTACTTCTCAAGATACTTATAGAGAGCAATAATGTCTTCAACTTACCTTCTTCTAACTTTAACCACTGTTCCAAAGTTTAGAATGTTCATTACTGTAAAAGCCAAACAGTTCCCTTTACATTCCATGATATTTTACTAGCAGAACCATTTGCTGCTGTCACTAATACGGAAGGATTTGTAGTACTGCGGTTTCAACATCCAGTTTCCTCCACTGCACAGTTTTGAAGTTCTTATGCTGCTCTGATGCACTGGACAAGTTGCCATTCTCCAGAACCTGAAACTTAAACTGAGAGTTGCTAATAACCCCAAAGTTTTTCCTGAGCCATTTGAAGCTTTTCCTCTTATCACTACTGCTCAGCTGCAGAGTTGGTAGAAACTTGTAGAGGCTGCAATAATGCAAGCTAAGCAAGGTTACTTTTAACTTCATTATCTTCATGCCTTCTTAAAAAGGGGGAATGCAAAGTTATTCAACGTCCAAAGCATTGTATTGTCATGGTCTATAAATGTGTTTGCTGGCTGCATACCGTACTTTCTTTATCTGACCTTGCTCATTCAAAGATGCACTTGTTATAGTATGTCAGTCACTAATGAGGCCTAAAGTAATTGAGCCTGATTGAACTGGCAAGATGCTGCCTAATTATAATGATAAATGGAATTGGCTGATCAGCTATGGAGGGTGAATGGTGTGGAGAACATTAAAACAAGGTCACTCTGTGAAGGAGAACCTTTTTTTTTTTAATTATTTCCTCCCTTTCCCACAGTCCTCCAAATTTAGACTCCTCATCCCACTACATAGTGCCTCACTATGAAGCACTAAGTGTTTAACTGTAATGGGGCTGTTTAGGACAACAGCATTGTAGACCAGTCCAGCAGTGATCAACTCCTGCCCCTAATTATACTCGAAAACATGTATGGAAAATTCCAAAAGACATATGATGGAAAGGCTAACAGATTTTATGGGTTCATTGTTATTGGACAATATCATCCACACTCATTGTCCCAGAGAGAAAAGCTTACTGGTTTTGGACCCAATAAATGAGTTCTAATTTATTTTTTAAGAAACCTTTCAGTAACCCCACCAACTCTTTTTGATCTTCAACTGTCTTTAAATCTGTGACTAATACCATAATGAAACTCTCAAGGATCTCTTAGTAAAAGACGCATTTTGTGAAGTGGGGTATTGACATTTCACCTCAGAAAGGATGTGAATTGTTCACAGCGGAACCACAGTTTATACTGGTGTTGAGATAAAATGTTGCAGTTTGTGTTCCTCAAGCTGATGGAAATTGAGGGGACCTATTTCTGAATACAAGGAGGACAAGGAGATAGCTGGGAAGAGCTGGCATAAATTCAATAAGGGAAGATTGTGCCTCACCAATTTGACTGTCTTCTGTAATTACATTACAAAAGTGGACCAGAGCATATCAGTGAATTTTGTAAATTGAGTCTAGAAAGGCCTTTGAAATGGTATCCAGTAATTTCTTGGTAGGCAGGTTGGTGAGACATGGACCAGAGAACAATGAGGTGGGTGGAGAATGGGATGGACTGTCAGGCTGAAAGTGTTGCGAGCAGGGACAGAAAATCCAACTGCTCTCTGGTTACTAGTGGTGTCCTTCAGGTATTAATAATGGGAACAGTACTGTTTGCTGTAGGTGTACCTGTCTTCATCCCTTTACCTGACCTTTTTTCCCCAGATGGACCTCAGACCTACTTAACAGCTTTGTTTAAATTCATGTATTTTTCCGTGTCTCCTGGATGGACCCTGGACCTGGTTCATCACTCACTGTGTTGGAAGCTGACAATAAACCCTGTTAGCAGCAAATGGGTCTATCTATTCTGATTAGACCGTGTGAGATGGTGCCAACTGGCGAGGGCACAGACTGAGCTACTGTAACCCTTGGTTTCCAGATTGTCCTCCCTCATAGGCCAGATCCGCTTCTGCCGCCTTCTGACAGACAGGAGTCTAATGATGTTCAACAAAAGAAAATGCAAACTCCTACACTTGGGACAGAATAGTGCCCTGCAGTGGTAGAGATTGGGTGCTCAATGATCAGAAAGCAGTATTACAGGAAAGGACTCTGGGTCCTGGTGGACAAGCTGGATATAAGTCAGCTGAATGCCCTTGCAGCACAGAAGCCCAGCTAAATACTGGACTGTATTAACAAGAGCCAGAAAGTTGAGTCAAGTGATCCTTCCCCTGTATTGTGCACTTGTGAGAGCCCAACTGGAGTGGTGCATCCAGTTTGGGCACCCCACTACAAAAACTCAGTGAAAACCTGGAATAAATACAAGGGAAGGGCACCAAGATGGTCAGAGAACTGGAGCACATGATGAATGAGGAGAGGTTGAAAGAACCGAGTTTGTTCAACCTGAAAAGTAGAGGGTTTAGGGGAGATCTTATTGCTGGCTACCACTGTCTAATGGGAGATGCATAGTGATAGAATGAGGGTCAACAAGTTGCATCAGGGGAAATTCTGATTAGGTGTTAGGGGTAAAAAAAAAGCACTGAGTGGTTGGCCAAACCCCGGAAGCTGTTGCATGGAGAGCCTCTGAAATCTCTGTCTCTGGAGAAATCCAAAGTTTAACTTGATGTGGCCTCGAGCAACCTGATCTTGGTTGGCTTGGCTTTAAGAAGAGGTTGGATTAGGTGACCTTCCGAGTGACCTTCTATCTTACATTATTCTATGAATCAATGGTACTGTGTTCTGGTAATCGCTATGCAGAACTACCAGTCACTACAGATGCAGCAAGAGCAGATGCAGAGAGCAGGAAAGATCATGAGTGCCTCCCAGACTGTGTATTTGCACAAGGGCTTGAACCATGGCACCTCTAAAGGTACACCTCCACCTTCACTTGGATACCTCACTGCTAATTCAGAAATGTCATTGGACGTAGATAAACACAGGTATCTGGAAAAAAAAAAAACAACAAATCAGTTGCAAAAATCAGACATTTTACAAAAGAAGAACAGTAGGTGGAAAACTTGTAAGCTCCTCTTTTCCCCCATCTCTTTCCAATGTAATTGTAAAAGATTGAGCAAACAGTTCATGTATGTTTCTTACAGAATTTGAGAAAGGCTAGGGAGGAGAAGCAGAGTTAAATCACCAATCACTGTGTTGAAATATTCCCATCAGAATTTTGTGTGCTAATGAAACTCAAGGAACAGGACAGAAAATTATGTCAGTGGCTGTAGGAAGCCGCTTAAATGAAGACCATTGAAGTTCAAAAATTCTAAGGTTTAATGAATCTCCATGGGTAGGTTTATCTTATAATTACAGATCATATTTGGAAGAAGAGGACTAATAAGAATTGATTTATAAATGTGTGTAGGCTTAACTGTAAGTAAGATTTTCCTGTCTTAACTACAAGATGACTGTGTGTTACTATATAGAGGTTCATTTTAAGTAGTTGTTGTATAGGACTGAAACCTGATATCAATGTGCTGCTCTTTTGTGTATTAGCCTTCATGCAGCTTTTATTTATTTTTTTTTTTATTAAATGTTAAAATCTGTTCTAAAAAATCAAATTAATTTTGGTCTTGAGGTATTTGATTTTCACAAATAACCCCAAAACATTAACCTTAGAAATTAATTTATAAATATTTTATTTCAGAAACCTTTTTAGTGCAAATAATAAAGAAAGAAATAAAATGGTAAAATTCCCCAGAGACCATGTAGCTTTTTGAATGGCTATATTTGTTAGCTAAATGTTTGTCATCCACTACAGCTGCAATATATGTAAGCTTTAAAGCTTTTAAATTATTACAGATATGAATATGAATAATATTAATAGGTACATTCTATTATGAATTAAATTTCTAATTATTATTCATAAGTTCTGGGTTTTTTCATTAGTATTATGGACTTTTGATTTACATAGTAATGTTATTATGTCTTATAATTAGACAGCACATAAACACTGTTCACGACTGATGATAAGAACGGTTCACTACCTCCTCATTGCTGAATTTCAGGGTGATTAATAAAGTGCAGCTTTTATAATCTAGGAGTCAATAACTTTATGGGTGTAACTAAGCTCTGCATGCTAAGTTTCAAAGGGTTTGAAGAACTGATCTAAATAATAATGTAATACTCCATGTTTACTGGAAAGCAAAGCTTGTTATTGTGGAGCAATATCTTGTTTGTAATTGTTGACTAGCGAAAATGGGGAAGGGAAAAAAGACTGTGGAATACATTCAGAAGATAAAACAGATTTATATGATTAGTGTGCAAGGATATGAATACCCCACTTCACCAATGAAAGATAAAAGGTCAGTAATGAATGTTGAACACTGTCATTTAACAGCTGGGATGTAAATGTATGAGAAGTAAAAAATTCACAGCCATTTGGATGTAAAGCAGCCTATCATTGATGTTTCCAAGAATAAACCACCATAAGGTGGCTGATTTAAGAATTTACTTTTCAAGTGTGTAGGACTCTTATGTATGTAGTTACCTGATCAAGCAGCCAACCATCTGGCCATGGCTGTCCATGAAAAGGAGCGTACCTGCATTGTGCATTTTTCATAAGAAGTCAAAGAAAAAGTCTGGGTCAGCTGGAATACCTTGACCACATACATCATTAGAATACTATGCAGACTTGGACATGAAGGAGGACTTAAGCTCTTCAGGTGTAAAACACATAAACTGAAGTGTCTACATGGAAGTAACTGTACATGGAGTAGACATCTAAGATTGGATTATAATCACTAGAGGATTTGCCAATACATTCAAAGCTCATTTATTTTGATAAGCAACTCCTAATGCTCCATTCGCACTAATAAATTGAATCTGCCTGGGCAGGTTCTGGGCACTGAGGTCACCTGGCAGAGACTGGCATGTGTTTATGCCAGTTAAATGTCCTGAGTTTTAACCTACAAATTGTCTATTGTAATGCTCCCTGTACCATTTTAATAGCTAGACCTTGCCATGAATTTTTGAAGATTAATGATGGCTGGAATGAGTCAATTAGCGGCAGGAAATGTTCTAAGAGTTAGCTGTTACAGACACTTGCTTTCCACTGCCAGGAGCATATCCAAACCTGGCTGAATTTATTGTGGTTGAAACAACGTGTATATATATATGTGTGTATATATATATATATATATATATAAAACTATATACTGCCCCTTGAGATGCTTAGGATGTCCCACCTGCCCTTCAGATGCTACTCTAGAAGGGGAATGCTCTACCATGCCTTCTGTATCATATCTCTCCTTGTATGGTTATATTGCATATCCAAGAAAAACTCAGATGACACTAGTCAGCTAAACTGGGCAAGAGAATAGAGCTTCAGGTAGACTGAATCACCCTATAGAGTCCTTCAGACTTTACATGTTAGAGGTCCATTTGCCTTTAATAGGAGGCTAGGAACAGAGATGACATGCAGATGCCTAATCTGGTTTTGAAACCTACCCTAAATAATGGAAATTTTCTGTTTACTTGTGGGAATAAAATGACCCTTTAAAATTTGAACTTTATTATTAATGCTCTTCAGCAAGACTGTATTATTTCACAAATGCTTCAGTGTTATATAGTTTTGGGTTTTTTTCTGTTACAGTAATTTTAACACTGATAAATTTGTCTGCTTTAGAAATGTGGGCTATGCCAAAAAGCAATACATTTCGGCAGCTTATTAGACAAAACATTGAGGTGAGTTAACAAAAGGAGAAAATAAGCTATTGGATGAAGTAATGTCCATGTATACATACACAGCATATTTATCTTTTTTGGGGTAAGAGTTTAACTTTGAAGTAAAAATTGTGGTACCTGAGGAAAAAAATCCAGGGAACAAAGAGAACTTTTCACTTATGGTTTTCAGAAAAAGGAAACTTGAATAACAATTAGTTAGAAACTAAAAGAAACCTCAATCCAGTATGTCTTGTTTGCTAAGTCTCTGTAGAGCCCTATCAGAGTTAATAGAGCTCCATGTAGCCAAAACGATCTGGCTGAAAATGATCAGTTTCTGAGTTATGGTTAGAAAAAGGACTATTATATGTTATTTCAAGAGATAGGGATGAGTATATGGTGATGGAGAAGTGACAGTGACTGAGAGAAGCTGTTCTGAAAAAAATACAGAAAAGACTAACTCTAAAAAACCCAATAGATTTCAATCAATAATAGTCGTTCAAGGAATTAAAAATTATACAGCTGAGAGGATATAGATGTTACCTGTAGAAATGTAAAGATAGTTAAAGGAGAAAAAAAAATCTATTTTTTTTGGTAAAGTAATGCTTAGTTGTTAGTGGTTTGAATTTATCCTATGGCATTTTTTCCATCTCTTCGGTAAATACAGTGAGAAAATGTTCTGACTTGTTATCCATTATTTCTTTCAACATCATTAGCAGCTTCCAAGAAACTTTGAAGAAAACTGATTGTAATGAAGTTAATAATACATATATTTTATCAGGAAAGGTTACATCTGTCTAGCATTTTAAATTGGCCACCTCTTACTAATGTGGTGGTTAGAATTATGATAAAAATCATTAGATCAGGTAGAATGACTCATCCATTACATCCTGGAGAAAAGTCAATATTGACACTCCCAATGATCTCATATGCACCTTTCATGTATAACTCGTTGATGCTATTATGTATCTGTGATCACACTTTCCAGGGAGGAAACTCCTGTAAGGTTAAGTTCAATAATCCTCCCAAGAAATGACGATTAGAGGACCTGCATATTCTTGATAAATTTTAGATTAACAGAGAAGATGACATTTAAGTACAAGATGTGAGCAATGATTAAAAGAACATTATGAAGAAGGGATCACACTGTGGTTTCACTAATATGTCATCTTTTCAACAGTTTAGGTTTCTATAATGATCCTTGGATACTCACTGCAGCTACTCTGGGCAAAAGAACCCCAGCGTCAAAGATTTCCTCATACCACAGTTAATGGTTTCAATTCTTCACCTACTTCTTTACTAAACTAGCATTAACATTTTTGCAAAACAAGTATAAAGCTGAGTCTTTTGCAGCCAGATCCGCATGTAGTGCTTTGCTCTGACCTTATCCTCTTTTTGTTTACAGTAATATAATGTATATGACATAGGGAAGTTCAAAAAACTGAGGGAAGTGAGGAAGTCAAGAAGCAAAGTACATACCCCGGAGTTCTCTAGAACAGACTTTGGCTTGCTCAGAAATGGTAGATTGGATCCTGTGAAGGGCAGAAGAGCTTGAGAGAACTGGCAGATCTCTGAGAACAAGCTCCTCCACGCACAGGAATGATCCATCCTCATAGTCAGGAAAACAAACAGACTTGTGAGGATACCGTGGTGAATAAACAGGCATACTCATGATTAAGCTCCAGAACAAAACCAGACATATACGGAAAGTCAAAACAAGGACAGGCTACAGTGGAGGAATACAAAAACATTGCCTGGGCATGCAGGAATACTGATGAAAGGTCAGAGCTCAGCTGGAGTTGAAATTGGCAAAGGATGTCAGGAATTACAAGGAGCGCTTCTGTGACTGCACTGACAGTAAAAGAACCTGCAAGGAAAATGTTGAGCCACTGCTGAAGGAGGTAAGCAATCTAGTGAAAGTGAGTACAAGATGAGGATGAGGTACTCAATGTCTTCATTGCTTTGGTTTTCACCAACAAGGTCTCCCAGGCCTCTGTGTTTAGAGCTGAGGTTGCAGAAGGAGAGAAACTACCAGCTCTGCAGTTCATTTAAAAACTTTCATAATATTACATGACTGTAATGTATACAATTAACAGTACTTGTAGAAAGTGGATAAAAGAAATGCTGTGTTCTAGAAATGGGCATTAAAAACACCTGAAATAAAATGAAGACACTCTTTTTTTCATCCTTACTTCAATACAAAGTATGCAGACAGATCTGTCTGTTCATCATTCCTTGAAATGGTCACGTTTTTGGCTGCTTCATGCTCACTGGAGATATGCAAAGTAATTTTGTATGGATATTGTGCAGACATCCTTCTTCTACTTCTTCTTTCCCTGAGTTAAGATTATACTCGCAATATTTACAGATTTTCTGCTCAGTGAGATTTATAGACTGAAGATATTGGTCTGATTCTCTGATTTATCCTGCTTTACTGGCCTCCTTGTCTTATCCTTACATCATCCTCAATACATATGACTATTTTTATTGAAAATTTTAACTGCATGGAATGTCAGGTCAATGCTCTCATTGTTAACAAGTGTTGCGACACATTGCAATAAAAAACCCCAGAAGTCCACAATACAATCTGCTAGACACCACACCATGGTCCAAGTCACCATGGTCTGTACCCGTGTAAGGGTATGGAAGCATTACATTCACTGTGGTGGCTGCAGCTTACCCGGGCACACTAAGACTGGCTTTGCTCTTCTCATGGAACAACTGCAGTAGCTCAGAGCTCAGCAGAGGTTAAAACAGAGGATCTCAACAAAACCTACCACAGCCAAGCTCCAAACAGTACCTCGGTAATGGGGAACAAATTTACAGTTATCTACATGACCTGTAGTTGCTGCTAGGATAGTTCTGTAGATGCGTTAACTATCTTACTGTTTAGACAGAGGATTTCTTTTTCCCAACACTTATCCATGGGCATTAAAAGAAATTCCAGGGCACTAAAAGAAATAGCAGTGGTTTTGCACAATATAAAAGTGGTAAATGGAAGTAATGTAGATGAAGCCAGTTTTCTAATGGCAAGTTTCCCACTGAAAGAAGCCTTTTTTCTCATGACTTTTCTTTTATAATTGTACTTGCAGAAAAAAGACACAGCTACATAAAAAACAATGAGCAATATTGCACCGTAGCTTTGACACTGTCAAGCTGATCAGTACACACAGTGATAATGCTACTGGTTAGCTCAGACATTTTTGGACTTCTGAAAGTTGATCTGAGGTCTACTAAATGTTAGAGCAGATTTAAGAGACTGAAATTGCTATTCTTTTGCCTTGGAGTCACTGGAACATTGTGTGGTGTCACAGTGTCCTTGCTAGTCTTCCCATCAGCATGTTCCTGACCTGGAGGCAGAAAAACAGAAACAGGTAGTATAGATCTAAACAGTAGTTTCCTGCCATTGAGGGATCCCTTTGTGTTAAAGATATCTACCCGGGAATGCATCTCAGTGTCACGTCCCACTCCCAGTAAAGAAGGAGGGTAAGTGACTTCAGATTCGTAAATTCTCAATGGTGCGGACTAAGGTGAGATAAATCTCAAGCTCCATATAGAAACATTTATTAGCTTCCCAAAATGGTTGGCATAGGTCTTAACAAGTCCGCAATAATTGGTTAGGTAAATAACAAATTACGGCAAGCGGTGAGGTATGCATTGTGTTACTTAACAACAGGTATAGGACAACTTATGGCAAGCGGTACTTAAGGTCGTACTTAAGGTCGTTACTTAACAATTCTAAGAGAAAAGAGAACTGAAGGATAGAGAAAGGAAAAGATGGAGAAAAAGACAGAGATAAAGAGATCACTGGTCCTGGTTCCGACGTCTTTTTCAGGGAATCTTCTTCTTTCTTGGAAAAATCTTCTCAGGCACAGTCTTCTTTCTTGGGAATAATTTCCTTGCGAGTGTTTGAGGCATTCCATTGAAGGCTTGGAGGGCCTTCTGCCCCTCGTCAGGGAATTTACAGTCCATCCCTTACACTCAGATAAATGAGATTTCTTTTAATTTTGTGCCAAAAGAACAACCTAGTGAAAACAACTAGGAAGAAGCTGCCTGTATTAAGAAACAGAGGAAGTTTTATGTCTCGGGTCTCCAGGTAATTAAGTGTCAAAGCTTCTTGTCAGCCTGGGCTTCTGTGGAGGGCATATTCCTACTACCAGAGAGAGAGAGGAGTTGCAGATTTCACATTGACATGTCGAATATATTTAAAACCAAACTTGAAGCAAGTAGCCTCTGAATTTTACTGCCCTGAGACTTCAGAACGGAGGGCATAACCTGGAAGGATAGCTGTTGTCTTTCACCTCTGAAGAAGGACTTTTCTAATTCATTTACTCCTACGGATCTCGCAGTGGAGACATTTTTACAGCTGTGAGAAAAATACAGGCCATTAGCTCAGTACATGAGGGATATCAGATACTCTGCTTCCTTGCAAGTATCTTTGCAGCAGAGAACAGTTTTGATACAGATTGTTTCCCCTGAAGGTTTTAAAACAGAACTTGACCATATACAGGATAAAAGAGTAGAGGGGAGGGAGGGAGGAGAAGGAAAGTGAAGGGAAATCAATATCATCAATGTCCCCAACAAGTGAACAGCTGATTCTGGCCAGATTTCCAGGAGGAATATGATTGTGGATAAAATGCAATCATACTGAAATGGATTTGTTGTGACTGATCTCATGTTAGTCCAAACTACTGTAATAATGAATGAGAATTGCAGGATTACTTTACAGAAGGGGGGATCGGGGGCTGTCACCACATAAATTATGCCATTAGCCCCCAAATGTGCATGCTCACTGCAGAAACAGGACATTGGCTTTGGTGTTTCTCATGGCTACCTTCTCAGAATTATACCTTGTAGTTAAGGAGGAACTTCTGTTGCATTATACTCTTAACAGTTTCTTTACAGTAGCATATAACTTCCTACACAACCTTACTCTGATATAAAAGCTGATAAAAACATGTTGATATCTTTACTACTGAATAAATACAGAAAAAGTAAGGGGTAAGAATGAAAGATTTCCATTGCCTAGTGTGAGAGAATACAGAAATATTTTTCTTAAAGAGAAAGCTTTTTCTAGGCACAACTATTACAAATTTTAGTATGTATAAATTGATGCTTACAAGTCATCTCAGACTTGTAAGTCCAGGTTCAGTAATATAGTAAATGATAAGCATTAATGTTAGATCTCTTAATGCAGGGACAGAAATGCTGCAGAGACATCCTGATGCAGAGTGAGACAAGCTCACATTTCTTTTTCAGCTTTGTTCAAAAAATGTTGGTGGGCTAACCTGCTCTTGCAATTTTTTTGCTGGGTCAATATTTGTCTCTCCACACTATTCTAACTTGGCTCTGAACCAAATGTTTTTTGACAAGTGCTGGTGGTGTAACGTATGCCTAAAATCAGGGAGCCAGAATACTCTGAGGGGTTGTCTGCATCGTATGTTCTGGCTAATTCTACAGAAATGTGATTGTGTGTCTGTGTCTGATATCTAAATCAGGTTAGTACTGCTGGGTAACGTGACAGAGAGGAGATCTGGTACTGGTGACTGTGGAAGCAGAGCACCCTTGCTGAACATTTGATACATGACTTCTCAGACTCATGTCTGAATTCGCCTGTGGAAAGCAATTGCAACACAGATGAATCTGCTTCCCGTGCAAAGGCTACAACTCAATTAATTCACAAGGTTCATAATGCAAGTTCTGTACAAAGAGTAGACTACAAAGAACTTCTAGTTGCAAAGCTGTGTAACTTGGTTGAGCATGGCACACTAAAAGAAATTTTGAACATACTGAGAACGACAATACCGTGGGTTTTTAAGAACCCAGAAAAAAGGTTTGGGGGGGTTAGGCAGCTTGCCTTACATGAACTTGCCAGTGGTTTTTTTCCTAACACAAGTACTTCAAGGTACAAATATTACCCCATGAGCATTTGTTTTTTGACACATTAAGGCTGTGAATGTCTTGATAAGACATTACAATGAATAGTCATGAGCAGTGCTCTACATCTAGCCTCAGACAGAAAGGGCATGTTAGGCATGTGGAATGAGTAATAAGAATCCTTGAAAGTGGAGACTGCTTTAATTTTCAGTGGAAACAAGTATAAACATGACCCAGATTATGACACGTGCAGCTTTACTTATTCAGGCCAGTGCTAGAGGCAGAGGAAACACACATCGCTTCTGTGTGAAGCTGATGGAGCTCGTGCTGCCTGATCAGGTGGTTTTTTTTGTTTTCTACATCAATACTTACAGGTTCCACCATTTCATACTTTGTGTAGGTGCAATTTTCCCACCAATGTCAGTGGGATTAGCATCTGTGTAAGTGTTGGTGTATATGCGTTTGGTGCCATTACAGAACACTCTGCCCTTAGATGAATTAATGTGTTCAGATGGTGTGTGAGAAGGAGGGTTAAAGGCTTCTATATAGTACTGCACCTAGCAGTATTTTCATAACAATTAGCACCAAATCTTCACCAAAAGGAAGATTTGCCTTTCAGTACAAAATGAAAAAATAACAAGAAGGTAGTAAGTCACGTGAGTAAAGTGGGAATATTGAAAATCAGAGCAAGTTTTGCTTTATGTCTCATCTTTTTGCCTTTGAAATTCCTTTCCTGTCATCTGAAAAGGCAGACAGACAGAGAGGGGCAAAAAAAAAAAAAGCTAAAAAAAAAAGCTAAGGCCCAAAGCTTTAATAAAGTGTGTGACAGAGCAGACAGACAACTAGTGAAGGGGGGAGACATCTTTGGCAAAGTGACATTGAGAGCTTTCAGAGATGCTTGCTGTGTTCATGCTGGAGAAATCCTTTGTGTGTGCAATAATCTACAGCTATAGCCTTGAAGGCTTCTTTCTCTCTCTGTCACCTTTCCCCTTCCTGTCACCTTAGTTCTCAACATACCTGAAAACCAGCAAAATGAGCTGGAAAGCTCTCAGCTGTTTTTAATAGTACCAAGTGATTAGACAGAAAAATAAAGAAAGGTATGTTTGGGTTTTTTTGTTATTCTTGTTTAGTATTTTCCTCCTGTATGTGGCTTTTAGTACTTGGTTGGTTGGGTTTTGCTTGTTTCATAGAAAAAGCTGTTTTACACCTTCAGAGTGCTGTTACCACCAGTGAGCATCGGCAGTAATGGACTTCATGTATAATTCATGCAATCAGAACTTTGCAACTGTGCAAAATTGTGTACCCCACATCCTGTGACTCCAAATCGGCTTCCATAAACTGTCAGAAGTTACAGCAGTGTGGCTCACTGAGTGGCCATAAACTGAAGCACTAATGAAGCTCCCTGAACAGCACCATAGAGAGTCATTTAATCAGCCTCTGTTTTTAATTTTGATCGGCTGACAGGTGGCCACAAGTACTGAAACACTAAAAGGAAAAAAGAAAACCTGATCCAGTTATCGTTAAGCAGAATAGGAAACATATAAAGAGATTTTAATCAGGGCTTTACTTTTGACGGCCAAAATTAAAGATTACTTTGAACAAACACCTAAGCATTTGTAGTATTAAATACTGAAAAATACACCATCCAGCTTAATAATTATGGAATTAGATATGAATTACTGAAGTAAATGCCTTCAAGGCATTGTGACCAGGGAGGTGTGTTATCTCAAATTTACATATGCCTTAGAGTTTTTAATAAGATTTAAAAATAGCACCAACTTCCCAGCTCCCCATTTTTTACTTTGCTCCTTTTCTTTCTTCTTCTCCCCATTCACACTGATTTGATCTAATCAATGGCTTCCTGAATTTAGTCAGTACTGACTGTGCCGCCTCAAGAGCCAAGAGCAGAGAGAGAGATTTGTGAAATCTAAATCTATTCTGTTTTATTAAATGCACTGAGTGAAAATGCAGCTGCTGAAGTCAATGAATCCTTATTTTTGCCATTGAGCCCAGTGAGTGTGGGACCTCACCCATGAGCTGAGCTCAAGCACAGTAAAAAACTGCAGACAATGATTTTATTGTTCTGTCCAAAGCCAGTAATGGGTGGCTTACCTTCATAAAATCTGAGCATCCCTTCAGTTTTTAGAACATTCTCCACAACGTGATGAGAAATACATAATCTCTGCATCTTCCTTTCTAAATTCCCAATACAGATATATTACGCAGGGGTGTGGGGTGTGAGAGGTTAATTATGCTTGTTTCTGTAAAAAAATATCCATTTTTATCATTTTGAGGCGTGTCAGCATTCAGTGTTGATGCTTGGCCACTGGATTTAGGACTTAGAGAAAGGATAAATTGCCTTTGAATCATTTGTCAAGTTTTCTCTTTCTATCACGTCCTCCCCTATTTGTTCAAATCTATGAAGTCCCCAGCTTTTCAGTTTCACAACATTCGTAGTTCCCTCTGTGCCTGCATCATCCATGATTCTAAAGAAGCACCTCCAATTGATTTTATTGCAAATTATGATTTCTCTGAAGCTACTTTGCGTGGGAAATTTAATATAAACTAAAAATTTACAAATACCGTGCATTCAGATTACATTGTATTCTGGAGTGTGTTACAATAACTACCCTGAAAAAAAAAGGAGCTGGAATCTACTTGGCTAAGTGAACAGTGTCCACAAAAGACTTTAGTAGTTTAACTTATCTTCTTCAAAAATTAATGGGAATGGTTTCTTCAGTACCCCTGCACATGTTTGTGTACCTTATTGGTGTCCCATGTCTTCAACAACATTCACATCTGAACAGATGGATAGTTGTATTTCCTCCTAGCTTAAGCTTCTGGCTTAAGTGTTCAGGCCCTGTGAAGTGGAGATAGACAAGCCAAAGTAGTAAAACATACAGGATGGTAGTATGTTTAGGATTAGAAAAGGAATACCATAAACTTCTACTCAGACGTACATGAAAAACCACCTTTCTGCCCACAGCTGCTGTTTGATCTTTTCAAAACATGCCTGGATATAACAAAATCCCATTGCAAATCTAAGGCAGAAATGGCAGATACTACACTTGCAATTCTGCATCTGAATCTCATGTCATAGGTGCCAACTACCCTTTTTCCTTCCTCATGGCCATGAATGAAGTGACTGAGACTTTGTCCAGTCTCTGATTTCATTTATGCACTGGGTTATTCATTCTTCTGAGGCTGCTGCATCTGATTCAAGGGACCTATAAAATAGAGTCACCTTTATTTCAAGTGTGTTTTATCTCATGAACGTTCCTGATGACCTTCTATATACAAAGAACAAAAAGGACATCAATCCTGGCAATATTAATGTGCGTGAATCAGCTGATCAGAAGCACACTGAACCAAAATACCATTTGGAAGGGTACAAACAGAAATAATTCAGGAATAACTCTTTAACTTCTGCAAGTAAAAACTGACACAATGAGAAAACATGCAATGTGAAAAACAAGCCCCTCAACATTTATATATAACATTGTTCACCTGATTCTAAAAGATTAGTATGCCTCCTATACGGACCCTGCTTTGAAACACAGTGGTCTAGAGTCTTGAATATTTTGAGCATCCCATAAATTGCACTTCCACTTTTTAATAGACTGCCTCATTAATTACAAAAGACAGCAAACAAGGGTTTTGTGTGAGCTGGAATGCAGATAGCGTTCTTCTCGGTGTATATGCTACATGGAGGAATTTCTGTCAGACACTGTCCACCCCTCTCCTTTCTCCCAGTTTATTAGGCCCTGACTGTAAATGAAAAAGATTAAAGAAAATTCTGACAATCATAAGTACAGACAAAACACAGTAAATGCACAAAAATTCCATTGCAGAAATAGCTTTGAATTTTCACCCATGGTCTTTGTCATTTTTGTCTTCAGCTTTGTCTTGTCGATTAAAATTACTATTAGACAAAGGCTGTGTCTACAGTGATAGAACTAGGAGAATTTCCAGGATACATCAGCACCAGAACCAGAATTACACTGGCAACCCTGCACCTTGCCTTTGTGTGAAGAGTGTCTAAGAGCAGAAATGAGCTGCAAAGTACCCTGGGTTTCTTCCCCGTACAGTCTTGCATTGGGCTGTCACTTGACTGAGATGAGATTAGAGACAAGATGAAACAACCTCAAGACACCTAGAACAGGAAACACAATATTCTGTTAAGAAATGTCCTATAAGAAAAGTCTCTATTTCATAATTTGAATCCATAGAACCTTTTTATATGTAGAAATAATAGAAAATTATTACTTAAAAGCTACCACACTGAAGAAAGCAAACTAACTGCAAACTATTGAGATCCTGTATCTTCTCTACCAAGGAGAGTACAAAACTACTGCCTGTGCAGTAAAAGAAAAAAGCCTACCCTGTATATTATGAGCTATCCTGTAGATCTTGTGTTCCCAATGTGTCTGGAGGTCCAAGAAGTGTCAGCAATAGCCATATGTACCTTCTGCATCTTTGGTAAACTGGCCAGATCGATTGAAGCACCACAGGGGCTCCATAATAGATTGTAAGGCCATAAAGAACTGTAAACTGTGGAGGCTGGACCAGCCCTTTTTAAGCCTTGTACTGGATGTGGAGGGCAGCCTGAGCTGGAGGCCCTCTACCTTTGTAAAGCTTGTATTCAGACTGATGAGAAGTTTTGTTACAGAGCCATGGCAACTGTTAAGACAGAGCTGTGCTTGCTAAACGGCACTACTGAGCAAAAGAATATGGTCCAGATTCTTTAGGGCTTCTTAGTATTTGTGCACTCTGTATCTTTGTCATTTTCCACATGAACTTATAAAATTGGTTTCTGAAGAAATAAAAAAACCCACACCTCCTTTTTGGTCGTTAATTTTATGACACATAGGTAATTTGGAATTATTCTTAAATTTTTCAGTATTACCAAGACATCTTTATTTAGGCAAAGTATTATATAACTACAATGTTTCAAATAAAATTTTCTTTCACTCATTATTTCTGCCTTGGCAATGTAAGAATTGCACACAGTAGGATCTTCTTGGATGGGTCCTCGTGACACCTGAACAATGAGTGTCTCTCTTCATCACCAACAAGTAGCCTCTCCTGCACTTCTGAATAAATAGAAAGAGATTTGTCATGTTTGCAAGGCTAAATATTCTTGCCCTTCTTGGTCCTGCAATATAATTAATTTTTGTTTCACGTATCGCATTATTAATGTGTGTTTTCTCTGTAGCTTCATTGAGACCCCATTTCTGACCTCAGATAAAATAAGCTTATGTGTTTTACATGCCTTTACATTTTGTGTTTCAGTTTCCAGCCCTCTAACTGCTGGACACAGCTATGTTGATACTGCAGGGAGAGTGTTCTCGTTCACTAATTTCTCTAATCATGTAGTAGTCCAGGTAAAACCACTAGATTTTTTTTTTTTTTTGACTGTGGAAGTGAATTTGGGATTCAAATTCAACTGTAAAAGTTGTGACATATTAATGTCAAATTGTAAAGTATTTCAAATTATGTTCATATGCCTAGGACTTCCTGTATTACTAATATTTAATTTCTTGCTCTGTAAATTGCCTTTTGGATACTCAATATACAAAAAAGACATTAAAGGAAACCAAGCTCTGACCCAGAACCCTCTGTGGTACTTGCATATGCATGCACAGTCACTAATTTTACAAGACACACATAATGCCTGCATATCTGAAAGCAGACCTAGCTTCTGTAGTGCTTAGAAAAAGAAAATCATTTGCGTTTCCAAGGCAGTGCTTTCTCTTGCCTTTTATGTGTGAACTGGTAAAGTGTTTTCTATCACACCATAGGAATTAAGGCTGTAAAAGTCAACAATACATGCCTGAATCCCTACCAGATTAAGTCTCTTTTATGCCGCTTCAAGTTTTATGCAAATTAGATTTTTGCTTGATTTTCTATTGCTCGTATATATTAAGTTTTAATGGACCTAGACAAGAATTGAATTGCAAAAAGTTAGAGCTACTGTCATAATCTTTATGGACAACTGGAGGAAAGAATGGGAAAAAAAATACATGGGGTAAAGGGCAGCAGGATTAGAAGAGGAGAAATTTTGTAAAGTGCTTTATAGCAAAAGTTGTCAAAATTATGGTTATAGATAATCAATGAGATCTCAAATTATGTCCAGTGGGATGAGTATTTTCAGCATGAATACAGCGTGAATTCTTACATAAGTGTTACTGTCACAGCTGAGGCAAATTCTACGAAAATTTTTGCTTCCTCCAGCTTATTCTGTATGTTCTCATTTAATGTCCTTTTACTCAAAAATATGCATTTAGCTAGTGATATCTATAAGTAGCAAAACAAACCACTTAAATTTGTAGTTGAAAATGTTAAGGAAGAAGATGAAGTATAAGGACCTGTAAAGATGTACATACCTGTGGAAAGCCTCACTGGGGACTTTATTCCTATCTCATTACAGTCACTGGGAGCTTTCCAATTATCTCTAGTGGGTATAATAGATGAATTCCTCATCTTATAAAAGGCACTATGTACATTTACTAAATCGTGTGAATGCCTTTGCAGGATTGAGGGGTTTAAGGTCACTTGATGAGTCCTCATTCTATAAACTAGTACATATAACTTCTCCTATTGTCTGTCATTTCTAGGAATGGTCTTTCTGAGAAGAAAAAGCTGTTAGTTGTGTCGTGGTGTTTTGTTTTGTTTTGTGTTCATTCACTGGAAGGATTACTTAATAACAATAGGGTGAGAAAGAACAAGAGCTAAATCTGCATGTACATTACTGTCCTTCTCTAGTAAGATGCTTCCAGCATTCAAAAGATTTTTAGAAAGTAACTCTCTAGTAGGCAGAAAACAGACCACTTATATCAATATATACAGCACAAAGGAAACAGAGCAACAGAACTCCAATGGAAGTCTTGGTGAGTACTTGAATATTTTACCCATTTGTATTGAAATAAGAGAACCTTTCCTAATCATGGAATACATCTATTTCTAATGCCCTATACATCTTATTGGTTGTAAGGTTTTCCTATGCAATTATAACTCCAAAACAAACAAACAAACAAAAATATCAGTTCTTATTTCCTTAAGAAATGTAATGAAAAACTGATCAATTTTGGTTATCTTGTGAAGCATGTCCTCCTGCTGCAGCTGTTACAAAGAGTTCTAAAAGATTAACATTCACTGACATACACACATGCAGATGTCTGGATAGGGGTTCCTCTGTTGGCTTGTTTGATTGCTTTTTAGAGTGCTTCCAAAGTCGGCTTCCCCACCAGTTCTAATTGTACGGGGCAGTAACACATGCCAACAGATTTAAACAACTTTAGTCGACTCAGAAATAGCTCCGAGTTGAGCTATGGAGAGGCAACAAACAAAACAACGGGAACCATGGAAGTTAAATGCATCTGTTACGTGTTTGGGCATGGAGTCCTTGCTTTAAAGCCACCTTGGCCTCTCATGCTACTACAGATCAAGAGCCTTATTGCATGAAAACTTGGAGTAAAGTCATCCAAGGAAAACACAAAGTTTGTGAAACATGATGTTTGTTACCAGATTCTGTTTTTCCCTAGTGGCTGATGTGAAAATGATCCCATCACACTTTTGTCTTTTTAAGAAACATCTGTTGAAATACAACATACCTGGAACAACTTGGGGCAGACCTCTTACTGCAGAAGAGCTCATGTCAGCAGATGCAGATTCCTTTGACTGCCTCTGAAGCTCTTTCCGCTGTGCACTACAATGGTAACTCCAACATTTTTTACTGTGAAAGACTAATTTTGCAATTACATGCTCTGATTTAGAATTTAATATTTAATCATTGAAATACCTGACTGTTTAAGGGTATAAGGTTGGGGAGGGTGTTGTTTAATTTTATTTATTTATTTATTTTTAATATGATTTCTTTAAATGAAGAGGACAAACAAGATCCTGGCTGTGCATCATTAGATTTTAAAATTACCCTATGCAAGATACAAGATCATCGTTACAGATTACTACTACTACAGTCTCTCAGTATCCTTCAATTTCAATTAGAAATGATGCTATTCTGTGTTTACAAATCCAAAAAACTTGCAGTGTTGTTGTTTTAAGTGTTTGCAATGTTTCAATCAGTACTGTCATACATAAGGCACCTAATTTTAATACTGTGTTTTGGTGCCTCAGGCTGAAAATAATAAGTATATGATAGGATATGAAGGATTTTAATTCCTTCTGCATACTCTCCATCTAGTATTCAGAGATATCCTGAGGTATCCTTATTCTGTAAATCGTTGCTTTACATTATTCTTATAGCAAGGTGCAGCTGTGATTACCAAACTCATTTTTCATCTGTTGGATTACTCCAACACAGCAGAGCTTCTATGACATCAAATATGTATATTTTTAAAATTACATTCTGTGAAAAAAATAAGTGTTTAACATAGTTTATGGAGCAAAATATGGATTATCATCTTAACATTTGCATTTGAAAAAAATATTAGAATCATTCTTTCATGAGGTAACGTTTTCATGCTGAAAAGGTACCTTGGACTGAATATATTTACTACCTGTGTGATGCTATGACACAGTAAACATCAATAATTTTGATTACTAATGGGAAATCATACCATAAGCCTCCTCCATCATTTCTGGATGAGTTCGCTATGTCTTGAGAAATCAGCAAGCCTGCAAATGATATTATAGCGCAGTGGGAATACAGGTAATTTCATAACAACCTGCTTAACTTCGGTACGAGTACATAATAGATACCAATTAGCCATATATCTGAATTTGTTTCTAAGGACTATGAACAAGGTACTTTGCCACTACAATTCAAATGAAGAAAGAAAAAGGCATATTACAAAGACATAAGTAGAAAAAGCTATTAGGAGGACTCATTGATGTTTATGAATAACAAACAATTCTCTTAGTGCTGCTTTCACACAAAAAAATTAAGTATAAGTCCTACTATCGCTAATATTAATTTTAATATTAAGCATTGCAAAAGTATCTTAAAAAAAATGGAGCCAAAAAAACCCATGGTAATTCACATTCAACTTAATAACAGGTAGTGATTTTTCTTATAAGAATTAGTCCAGAGAAAACATCTAATCTTGATTATATTACTTTGTGAATGTAACACATAGAAAATTCCATCTCCCTTATTAACTCTTTAAATGCAAATATTATAAATTTTTATATCATACACCTGTTAATGCGCGCACACACACATAAAGGTATTGATATACATTTTCATCACTTTTGTATGTCTTAGCAAAACTGTCTTGAATGTGGAAAAGAAAGATTTTTTGTGAATGACATTACTGGTGCATTCAGGTTTTTTTTGGTGTTTGAAATAACACGACATTTTGCTCACTGTCAGAATGATATAAAAAGAATAGCATGATAACAATGCATAAAAATAACTTTTTCAATAATAATTTTAAAATAAATTTTTAAATAATGCCTGACTAGTGACTCTTCTTCAATTTTAATTTTGTGGTGATCACATTTCAAAACTTTACTGTTATTATTTTCACTGAATTATTCTTTATCATCTGTTTCCGTGTAGAATAATGTGAAGAGTATATTCAGCTCCTACTGAATTCAGTAAAAAATCCTGACTCAGACATTAACTATATAGCTCCAGTAGAGTGTGATATAAAGGACAAGAGATGAAAGATTATACTGTGTAGAACATCATCACCAAGGTGGTGAAAGGAGAATATAGGAGTTTGAAAGAAGGATCCTTAATTCCTGAAAGGCCATTTTAGTTGTATAAAATACAGAAAGATGCTGTCAAATGCTCCCGAGCCTGCAAAACAAGATAAAGGTGCTCTACTAGCATTTTTCTAGTTTTAGAGATAGCTTGGCTAAAACAAAGAAAAAAAAGAAAGAACAAAAAAGAAATGAAAATTTGAGCTGCTCCTTTGTGGGCTCCTCTCCACCTGCTGCTCCTGCCAGGAGTCTGCTCCTGCGTGGGCTCTCTGTGGGCTGCAGCTTCTTTCAGGGCATGTCTACCTGCTCTGGAGTGGGGTCCTCCATGGGCTGCAGTGTGAATATCTCCTCCACCATGGTCCTCCATAGGCTGCAGGGCGACAAACTCCTTTACCATGGTCTTCTCCATGTGATACAGGGGAAACTCCGCTCCAGGACCTGGTGCACCTCCTCCTGCTCCTCCTTCACTGACCTCGGTGTGTGCAGGGCTGCTTCACGTTTTTTCTCACTCCTCTCTCTCACAGCTCTTCCACAGCGTTTTTTACTGTTTCTTACGTATGTCGTCACTGATGGTCTCATCTTTGGGTCCTTTTTGGAGCTGACTGGAACTGGCTGTGGGGCCCAGGGGGAAGCACCCAACCTCTTCTCACAGGGGCCACATCTGCAGCCCTCCTGCTACCAAAACCTTGCCACACTAGTCGTTCATCACAGAGCAACATATTGTGGCATCTATAACCTTCTGAGATTTAGCTCAAGGTCCTAATTTTGTCCTATTTGCCACTATCTTCATCAACTTCAACTAAAAGTGAGTTGAAGGGTGTGAAATTACTGTTACTACTTATAAAGGTAGGCATAGAGTCACTGGGCAGGTTAGAGATGATCATTACATCCAGAGAAGAGAGAGGATTTTTCAGTCTTGCAAAGCCTCTCTTCTTTTCCACACAAAACTTGTTGATAAAGGATCAAGACCTCAGGTGCCAAAAAAAAAAAAAAAAGGTTTATTGCAGATTCTATACTACAAGCTATGACACTGTCTAATTTCTGTTGTTTTGTATATGCTTATGTTTGCATAGTATTTAAGATGCTTATCTATTGAAAATAAAATATTTTATATTACTTTTCTATTTATTATATAAAATAATAAAAATATGCTGCATATAATGAATGCACTTCCAGTTGTGCATAACGGTAGAGAGTCTTACAGAAAATAAATTATGATCCCACTGGTGATGGGTATGATATTGGTGAAATATTGCATTGGTAACGGGCTCTGAAAGACTTTTCAACCAATGAGCCTTATCTGAGTTTCCTTACCAGACTGGTACTTCCACACCACAGTAACAGGGAGTGACTTCTTTGTTCTGGCGACAGCTTTAAAGAACAGTTCCTTGACTACTGTAGGCAGATTTTCGGTCACAAAATCACCTTTCTGTCAGAACTGTTTAATCAAACATTCAAAAATAGACAAAGCACATAGCTGCTAAACGGTAGCTCCTACCTTCATGTTTAAGTCTTTCAAGGATATTCTGAACTAGAAATTGTCTCTAAATGTTTGTTTCACAACCATTGATGGATTTTTAATATGAATGTGCATAGCCTCTTTCTGGATTTAAGTATTCTTTGCTACCCTGTGGCAATGAGTTCTGCACTTCCCTTTATGCAGGTTGTTCTTTTTGTTTGTTTTTATAGATTTTATCTAATGCTTTTGAGTTCTTTAGTTAGGAAGTACAGCAAAAAGTCATGCCTCATTTTCCATCTCCGTGACATCTATGATTTAAAAAAAATCTATAAAATATTCCTCAGTTGTCTTTGCTCCAGGCTGAAAAATCCTTCCATGTTTAATCTTTTCTTACTCAGAAGCCACTGTATATTCCTGATCATCCTCATCAGCTTTCTGGGATGTTTTATAGTTCTACTACGTTAAATTTGGAATAAGAAAACCAAGACTGCATAGAATGGCTGAGACGTGTGTACGCTGTGGATATATGCAGTAGTGCAATCAACTCTTTCTTGAAAAAAGTTATGGAGTGGACTGTTTACAGTGGAATACAAAAAAGTTTGCAAAAAGCTTACTGGTCCCTGTTTCTAATGAAAAATCAAGCTAGGAGACTATTATTATAATAGTTATTTATGTGTCTCTGCTAGCTGTAGCTTGCAAAGCTGAAGTCCGTGTGTTAAAGCTGGGACCAATATTTAAATGTGAAATCCAGATTTTTCAGCGCTACTATCATGCAAGCCTAGACTCTCTGGTTGCAAAGTCCACCTGATCCAGCAATTATTGTTAAATAATGAATGCTTATATGACCATCCTGTATGTCTTTTTGATAGGCAAGCTCCACATGACACATATTCATTTAGTGGTGGAACTAAAACCCAAATCATGCAGTTTCACTTCATTTTACCCTAGTGTAAACATAGTCAGATTTCTAGTCTCTACATGTGTTCTTATAAGCCAACAAAGGCTGGTTAGAGCTAATGCGATTTCTGTTTGGACACTGTTGCATAAGAATTACAATAGGCTTCCATAGTTGTCATATTTCAGGCTTTTTTAAATTTCAGCTGCAATTACAGAACTGCTATGCCCTTCTCTTTCCCATTTATTCCTAAAGAATGGAGATAGGCACCCTATTACCTAAAGAAGTGTCAGTACTCAAAAACGTTAAAACCTGCCATCCCCTGTCCTTTACAACTTCACAGTTTAAACTCATTTTCAGGAGGAAGGAAACTGCTGTTATCTTCAGATTAAAAGAGGCTCTCATTGATTGTTTACCTTGAACACAAAGCCTTTCCAAAGCAATTAGCAAAATATAAAAAGTAGTACAGAAGAAGATTCAATGGCTCTGTTGGAAATGTCACACGTAAGCTGTCTCATTTTAAACTTTGCCTCTGTTTGATTCTCACAAAATAAAATGTGAGAAAAATGAAGTCATTAAACTTTTAAGAATTTGACTTCACTTAAAATATGTGATTTTTAATTAGCAAATTAATTTGTTTTTTTTTAAGTGCAGTATCTACTGGGAGGAGTATCTGGGTAATTAAACAAAAGTATTAGTATGATTTAAATTGTACTTCACTAATTTTTCATGCTAATTAATGTCTTCATGTAACAAGTCACTTCACCTAGATAATGTGTTGTCTACCACATATAGGTACTCTCTTCCCACTGTGATATTTAATGTACATCCTAAAATTGAAAGATGAATTAAAGCAGAGATTAAAAAAAAATTAAAAATATATGCAAAATTAAAAACCAAACCAAAGCAAAACAAAACCAAAAAACTTTAAGGACCCAAGAATGAGATTCAGCTCTGGATTAAGAAATGCATGCATATACATCTAGGTTTCTATACAACAAGAGAGACCTTGGACTAGACTGAGCTTCTCCACAGAGTTGAGCATTGCCGTTTGAGGCGTTCTCAGGTATTGGAGATGTGGGTGGCAGATATGAGCAGGAACTATGGGATTTCTACAGCTTTCTGGGGACTCTGGCATTTCAAACAGCATTAAACATGTGACAGCCACAGTCACTGCAATCATTGGAATTTAACTGATCAACAGTGAATCATAGAATCATAGAATTTCTCCAGTTGGAAGGGACCTGTAAGAAAAGGATCAATACTATTGTTTAAACAAGTATCTAAGTTTTTCTATGCGTTAGATGCCCTGGGAATATCTTGGTTTTCAGCTCCGTCTCCCAAAGTGTGCAGATTTTCCACAGGTCCTGTGCTATGTCTGCCAGCCCTGAATGGCAGTAACAGATACATTAAGTCACTCAAACAGTATTAGAAACCACGCTTATGCAACTGCATCCTGTCCCAGGTATCTTTACTGTCACGAGCTGAATCTTATTGACAGCTCTGACTAGATCTCTGTAGATCATACCAGGCCTTACACACATAATGCTCATGTAGACACTTCCATTTAGACACTTAAATTTACACAATAATCCTAAACTGAATTCAGGCCCTTCAGCAAGACTAAGGCCATTCTGCATTTCTTACCCAAATTGAAAAGAAAAACAAATGTATAACTATACTGCTTTCCTGCTTTTGTTCAATGTATTTTTAAGCCACTGTTAAGGATCTGAACAGAGATTTCTACAGCTTCTTATTTGGAATGATTTGTACTTTGAAGAAACTGCAACAGTTTCCACACTTCATCATTTTATACATACTTGAGTTTTAAAAAGTTGAAAAAAATAGACCTTGGACCAATTTAGGAAACTCTTCACTGGAATTTGCTGTATGAAATCTCCTGGTAAAATGCCCTCTGCAGAAATTCTTCACAAAGTCTGAAGGAAACCTTCTCTGATGTATGTGATTGTTGTAAACACAATGAGCACAAATTGGGAACAAACAAAGTTGCAGTTCCTCTTTTCTACTTCCCTCTAGTGAGATCTTCAAGAAGGTAGGATAAATTAAGAATTCATTATCCGCATCTGTAAAAAGGAAGGTTTCATTCCTAGAGTACTCATGATCCCATTCCAACCAACAAGTGTGAGCATCTAACTTATCTGTCACAAAACCTATAATGCTTAAGATCAAGGCTCAACTATATAGGACTTCAATGGAGAAAATTATTTTGATATCTAAAATCTGTTCCGTTCAGCTGCTCTGCTCAGTTTAGGTGTTATGACTTTTCTCACTTCCGACAGTGTAACAAGTCAATTTCTGTCAGCCACAGACCTCGGAAAAATGTTTCACTCTCGGTAGTCACCGTGGTTAAATTAGGCATGCGTAAAAGATATTCAAATATGGCTTTCAGTCAAATGTAAAAAAGAAATGGAGAAAACTATCTGCTGTTTCTTATATCAATAAAGTATTCAGTGGTCTTGAAAAAAAAACCCAAAATACTCCACAAACAAATGGACAAAAAACCACCACTGTAAAATGACTTACTGAAATGTATAGAAACACAGAATCATAGAATGTTTACAGTTGGAAGGGACCTTGAAGATCATCTATTTCCAGTCCCCCTGTCGTGTGCAGGGACACCTCTCACTAGACAAGGTTGCTCACAGTATAGATGAAGAAAGATTCTAAAATCCAAAATCTTGGCTGTTAACTTCAAAGAATGTTGTTGGGTTTTTTTAGTACAGGCTGGGAGATTAACAGTTTAATTATCAGTCATGCTGAAAAACACTTGGTGTTACAGGGGACACCTACACGAATATGAGCCACTCCTGGAGCTCACTTCTGGGAGTCTGTTGCTGGTAGGGTGTACTGGGCTACACCAGGATGGTGAGCTGCATAGGGCATACTGTGTCCAGTATTGGACTTCCCAGGCCGTGGGATGGATGAGAAGAAACTAAAGAGATTTCAGACAAGGGCTATCAAGGCTGTGTTTAGGGCCTCAACCATAGCCAACAAGGAGAGTCTGAGAATACTAGGTTTAATTTGACAAAGAGGAAGCTAAATGCTAGCTACCTTCAGCACCTGGAAGGGGAGATATAAAGAAGAAAACATCAAACTGTTCTGAACAGGGTTAGCAGCTGTCTGAGGGTGTACAGGCTACAAGCTGTAGTTGAGGAGGTTTAAGTACATCCTTGGGAAAAACTCTAGAACTGGTAACATCTCCTTTTCTTGGAGGTTTTCTGGCCTGGGCTAGAAAAACCAAAGGCTGAGACAAAGTAGTGTTGGTGATAGTCCTGCTTTGAGTGGGATGCTGGACTAGACAATTCCTAGAGGTTCCTTCCAAACAACAGTTTTATGCTTGTATGAAAACAACAGATTTTTTTTTCCTTTTCCATTTCCAGATAGTAAAATATTATGCTTTGTTATTTTAGTATTTGTTTTAAAAAAATTTATTTGAATAAAATACAAATATTGAATAGTGATTATTTTATTGATCTAAACTGACAAATGTGCAATCTACTTTTCACAAAACAAAAACCCCATAAAAAGATTATTTATATTTGCCAAAATCAAAATATCTCAACATGTCTGAATTAAAATATTTTGGTTTGTACATCTAAACCAACAGGTGTTTTTGGTTTTGCTTGCCATGAAAGTGAGTCTAGAATGCTTATATAAACAACAAAAATCTGCCTTTTAAAAAGGAACTGGAATGAATGGCGTGAGTTCCAGCTATTCCAAACACAGCTATTCTGGAAGGCAAGATTACTCTTCAACTGGCAGAACACTGACTGTTTGATTCAGTCTGGCAACTGGAAGGATTTTGATTCACAACAAACCAACACAAGTGCAAATACTTCATTTTTAAGGCATAGCAAACCAAATATTTAATCTGTGAAACTCAGTTATACAGATATTGCATCTTTCATTAAAAGAAAAAAACAAACAAAAACAAATTCCTGACTCTCCCTGTGAACTACATTTAAATTGTACAATGACAAATCTTCCTACAATTTCAGAATGATCTATTTTTAGTGTTAAAAAATGTATTGAGCTAACAAAGAAACTAAAATTAAAATATGTGCCATGTCCCTATTAAAATGGACATCTGAGAATGAATCACAAAAGTGTAGAACAGCCCAGGTTGGAAGGGACTTCAAAAGATCATCTGGTCCAACCGTTCGTGGGAAAGGGAGCCTTGATGACTTTAGCACTCTGTCCAATCACATCTTGAAAACCTCTAACAAAGGAGACTCTAACACGTCCCTGGAGAGGTTGTTCTTACTGTAAAAAATTTCTTTCTAATATTGAAACCTCTCCCAATGCAACTTGTACCCATTGCCCCTTATCTTCTCCATGTGCTTTTTGTAGCAATCTTTTAAGAAAAGAGTGGAATATTGGAAATAAGGAAAATATAAACAATCATATTGGAAAAAATAACAGTACTGTCACAATTGTACATGTTCTTTTACTTTTCTGTCTCAAGTGTCTGCCATTTAGAGAGTGTCTTCTGAGCACAAAGCAAATTTCTCAGAAATTAGTTATTAAGTCATCAATAAAGCACTTCATAAACCACCTAGCAGGGAAAATGTGTCAGAAATTACATACTAATTTGATTAGTACAGTTTGTGGAATGAATGACCCAAACATCCGTAGATTCTGATCTGTGAGAAACCAATCTAGTTTCGAAAATAATTTTTTAAAAACATTTTCTGGTATTGTGCATGAGAAAGGCATGTGACTAGAAAGAAGCCATGGATGGGACCTCATGCAAAACAGTCTGGACTCCCAGGAAAGTAGAAAGATATGTGTTTTAAAATATTGGCTGTGTACTTTTATATGCTGCCCAGTTATAGGGTTCTTTTGCTATGTATGGATGGCAGATTTTGAGTATTATAATAGATCCCAAAGTCTGCTTTGGCTTTGCTTGTATCTTTTCAAATTTCCTAATCTTTGCCCAAGAAGAAGAGTGTACTCCTTTGTTAAAGCAAATATAGATATACTATTAAAAATAAATGTTCCTTTAGTGGCCAAGAGAGATAAAATTGCATATTAATAAGGAGGTCTCCCTTCCTCACTTATTTTAAGTCACAGGATAAAAGAGAGCAGGCCCACATACACTGGTTACTCTCCATGCCCCATCATTTTTCTGACTCTTCACCTTGTAGATCAGTGCAGTCAGTGAGAAACTGCACTGAGAACATGTGAGGCACCGACACCAGAGATATCCCCTTCACTTCTTAATGAATCTACAGCTGACAGAATAAAAATTGGCTTTATAATTTTGTGTTTGATGATCTGCCTCATACACAACACCAGCATTTATATCGTCTTCATAGCAACAGTGTCCGAGAACCTTATCTTGTTTTATTTTCTCTTTTGAAGGATATGGCAAGAGAATAATAAATAGTTGAATTACCTAAACTTAGTAAGGTACATCTATTAACTGTGCCTTGTAACTGAGGCATGTGAAATTCCCAGCTGCTGCAATAACAGACTAAGTAATGTATGAGCTCAAAATACTGTCATGCTAAATTATCATGTGTGTTTAGTACATGGCAACAGCTAGACATTTCACATATATAAAATCTATCTCATAAAATAGAAAATAAAATCTATTTCATAAAGATTTGACCCTTCTGAACAAGGAATTTTTATTTCCTCTGTCCAACAATAGCTGTGTTTCGTTATAGACATGGGCAACCAATCATCACGATGACTTGGTTTGCATTTTCTGTGGGCAAGGGGGAGAGTTTTGTAGCTCCGTTGATACATGGTAACTCATTAAGCCATGTTAAATTGATTGCTTCTAATCATCTGCTCACATTTTAATAATGTACCGTTGTTCACCAGCGGAATTTTATGTGTAGCTTACGGGTATCAGAAAGTAGAATTAAAACTTAATTACCTGAAGAAGTATATTCAAACTCATTCAACTCATTTCCAAATACATACATACATACATACACAAATACGCACATAAAAATATACATATAGTTGTACACACAGTAAAAGAAAGGTATTGGTATAAAGAAGCAGGTCCAGTGGAGGGCCAAAAAAAATGGTTAGTGGGCTGGAGCGCTAGACATGTAATAGCAGGCTGAGATTCAGGATTGCTCAGCCTGAAAAAGTGTGTGCTATGGAAAGGTCTTATTGCTCCTCAGCTACCTCATATACCTATGATATAAATAAGTTGGAGCCAGATGCTCAGAGGTGCAGAGCAATAGAACAGGAGGCAAAAGTCGTAAGTTGTGACAAGGGAAATATCAATGTAAGGAAAAGCCCAACCCTCACCACATATGGGTTTTCAAACACTGGAATAGGTACCAAGAAATACTCTAGAATCTCCACCCTTGGAAGTATTCAAAACTCAACTGGAGAAGGGCCTGAAAACCTCACCTAAGTTGGCTCTACTTTGATCAGCAGCTCGTACAAGAGACCTCCAGAGGTCCCTTGCAACACACATTATTCTATGTTCTGATGATTCTGTATATATATATATAATTACTAATTTCTGAGCAACTCCCCTTCCTTTTCATGCTTCCTTCTTTTTTACCTTTTCTATATTTTTAGCTTAGATTTTAATTTGGGGAGAGTTATCTGAACTTCACTATGTTTGCTGTGTTTGTAAGAGCTAACTAAAAAAAATTATGTTTCACATAACAGTTCTCTTTTTTAATATCCATCCTATTTGAGTTGTCAAAAACTAAACATTCATGGTTATTGATTAAATTAGGTGCCAATTAGAGCTGACTGACAGGTTGTGGCCTGTTTGGATCTATAGAATTTAAGATAACAAATCACTACCTCCCACATTGCTGCCTTCCAAAAATCAAAATTTGTCTACTGTGCTAAGCTGATATATGTTTCCACAGCTTGGGTGAAAATTTGTAACTGAATGATCATATTGCAGCTGGTCTGTTGATTCTCATCCTTGTTTGACTCTGCTTGGTTTTTTTCATTTTCCACCATAAATATAAGGCTCAGTTTTTATTGGCCATTTTCTGGCCACTAGTGCAAAAAGGCCATAACTTAAGTTGTTTAATGACACCATTTCTCTTGCATTTCTATCATTTGCAATCTCTAAGACTTGCCACTGTGTCACAACCAGAACTTTCAGTTTCTCAAGAACAAAGCAGTGAAGAAAAGAAGAAAAAAACCCTAGACATTCCTGTAATTTGTTTGTATTTCGATAAAATATTACATAACTAAGAGACTACTAGTGGATACGACATAGATTCAAAGTGCAGGGATGGAGCTAAAGGGTTTGCAATTAAAAGCATAAATTTTGTTATCATTTAATGTGGTCCTGAAATTTACCAGTCCAAATATTCTAGCAATGTTATACAATTAAAGGTATCTGTTTTCCTTTTCTTTTGCAAGAACAGCAGAAATTAACTCACAGTCATTAGCAAAATACAAGTCAATGTCTTGTTTACACAAAGATTATTGTTCAAAACTGTTTCTGAAAAGTAATTATGCACTTAACACCTGGAAGAAATCCTCATCATTCTGAAAACTGCAGTGATGTGATCCTTTTAGTAAAATCGGGTTTGATAATCTGCTGCCACTTGCACACCACCTCCCTCTTCTCCCTGTGTCTGAAGAATAATGGTGTTTGGCAGCCAGAGCTGGCGTGCTGTGTGGTGACCTGGCCCCGTGTTTAATGGAATAGAGGGCTGTTGCTCCTGCAAACCCCCAGGAGGGAATTCAGCTGGGTATAAGTTGTATCTTTGCATGTAACAGCTCCATGCTGTTCAATCTCACCACTTTTTCAATTAAAGAATGATTTTGTTAGGATTTTGCCAGTGGCAATGAGGCAGCTGGCAAATGTCTGTTACCCCTGGGTGCTTCCAAATATTGCATCTTCCAGCCCATGGGATATAGCAAATTGTGTGATTTGATATCATGTCTCAAAATACAGTCTCCGGAAGATGCTAGTGCTGAGACTATATCAAAATGTCAGACAATTAGGTTTTTCTGTTACGTGTGCAGAATAAGTCCCTTCAGTACCAAAAGATGTTCTGACGAAAAATAGGGCCAGCACCCATGTGGCTGTGCCTAACAAATTACTTACCCTTCCTCTCTGTTTTATTGTGGTAACTCAATCAAATAAAACTCATCAAGCTGGCCAAAATTGAAACACACATGAAGAGGAACATACATATTGTTGCGCTGTGGCTTTCTGCACACATTACCAAGCCCTTCACTGACATTAATCATTTTAATCTGGTTCTTGAATAACTGGCCATTGAGTCTGCCTCTTTGAATTTACAGATTTAATCTCCTAAGGCAAACGACTCCTTCAGGAACTTTAAACCTGAAAAACAATACCTATATTCTCTACTACATTGATCTCAGAAATATTTGTGTAAAAGTCTGATTTCCTCTGTGTACTTCCTCTATGCCACTAGAAGGAGTCTTACAAGAGTTTGAAACTTACTTAGTTGTTACTAAATCCCTTATGAGGTCTTTGTTGCTGGATCTGCCTGATATAATACTTCACATATCCAGCATCTGACTCCATTGGGTAACTACTTAGGCTGTTGTGGCAATAGACGTTTGCCCCCCAACTCTGCAATAGCTGCACATGGCTTTCTCTTGCCAATTAAAAGGCAAACAAGAGACAGATCTGTGCATGTAATACCAGTGTCATTGTTCTGCAAACGCAAACCTTTGCCTTTGTTATTTGATGAGAGTCATGCTGAGACTATTAACCTCTGCAGTCAAGTACCTGACCTCTGAGCATGTCATGTAAAACCTCATTCTTCAGAGCAAGTGAATAATACTCCAACATAAGAGAATATGCTTTTTTATCACAGTCTTTATCTTACCTCCTGACACACATGAATGAAATGACTTTTATAATAAACCTGTTTTTTTATATTATATCATTATTTATATCAGTGTCAAAAACTTTCCAGTTCCGCTACTCTGATTGCCTCAGTCTTGACCAATGGCTTTCACTGACATAGGCCATTTACACAGTATGTTAGGCATTGTGTCTTTTTGACAAGTTAGTAACATGCTACTATCGAATTCTGAGGGTCCTCTTAACTCTATAATCCAGTGCGCTGTAAACATGAGAGCTTTAGGTTCCAAAGTAAAGGGATCGAGTGGTACTAATGCAACTTCACCAGAGAGCAAAGCGCGGGCCGTGCATTTTCTGAAGGAGACTCTGCATCTTGGCACTGGTGGTTGGCAGAAATGGAGAGAAAAGCCTGGGCTTTTCAAAAGGAAATATGGGGGAGACAGGTAAAGAACTGGGAAAAGTCACAAGTTAGGTTGTGACATAAGGTAACAACTAAATTCCAGGCTGTGTTTTACCTACCCCACCATATATTTATGCAAAGCTCATTACAGTGAGACACATCCTGCCTGAAGAGACATTTGCAACTCATTGCAGAAAACTATAGGAGGTTGTTGAACATGGCAGCTCAGGCAGGGAAGTGGGAAAAGGTCTGATGACTCTTCCACCCCATACTGAATATCAAAAATGGAAAGTGTCACCAGCTGCTGAATAGCGTACTGTAACCATAGCAAAGACTCCATCTTTGAAATGAGAATCCACATTTGATTTCATGAACCTGGTGTAGCTGACAAAGATTAAACTGTGGAAGAGAGAGGCTGTGATCAGAAAAATTGGGTGGAAAATAATTTTCCAGTGACTTCTGTTTCAGTTATATGATTCCATTATGAACTACTGCAAAGACTAACAGGGGCTAAACACAACAAACAAAATGCTGAAAAAATGTGATCTTTTTGTACTGGACTGGTTTCTTACAGTTTTCTTATACCAGAACCATTTAGACGGTGATATTGAATACTTATATTTCTATGCCTTATAAAGAAATCATGGAAAACTCATTTAATGAATCTCCACATGTAAAAGGCAGACTGTTTCACATTTGAAGGAAATCAGATAAAATAGTTAGCTTTTAAAGTAAAAATTGTGACTGGTGGCAGCAGGGAGAATAAAGCTGTTTCAAATCACGAGTTTGTAGCTAGTCCAGTTCGAAAGCACACACATTTGTTTTAAGCTACCTAATTTTTGACAAGTACAGTGATTCAGTACTAGTGCAGGTCTCTGTGACTTCCAGAAGCAGCAAAAAAGAATCTGAAAATACTATAAAGTGCCAAATCTTCTCTTGTACAACAGAAGTCAAAGGGATTTATCATAGAATTGCGTAAGAACAGGAGCAGACACATTTATAAAAGGTTCCTGTAATTTGTATAGAAGTCCTATTTGGAGAGGCTCTTTGAATGAACAAACCATCCTTCGTCTTCTAATGTGACAACTAGAAATACAGGAGGTAATGAAAGATGCTGGTGTAGTTTCCTTAGCTGGAATCACTCCACAGACTTCTTGCAATACAAAGGTATAAAACTGTAAATTACATAATTAAGTTATCTGGCAGAACACTCTGATCCATAGTTGATTCATAAACCCCCTTTTATCCCTGATCATTCATGCCTCTCCATAAAAGGGTAAAATAAATACGGATAATGTTATAACCAAAGCACCCTCATTGATTTTTTGGAGCTGCTACTAATTTGTATTCAGAGAAAGCTGGCTTGGATATAACGTACTAAAGGCTTCTTCTAATGATTGACAGTCATCAGACGCTTTTAATCCCCAAATCAAAAAGGTCAGCCACCATTATTTTACTATTACGAATTACCTATGCCATGAGAATACACTGTTTCACTCCAGTTTCAGCTCCCCTTTGCCGTGGGAAGCACACAGACATACAGTTGGAAACTTTGCTGATCTGACAGAGCTTGCCAATAGGTGACCCAGCTTGCTCGTTGTTGCACTGCAGACCGTGTGCTAAATGAAGACTAGATCCCAAGTTCAGTGTCCTGTCTCTTGGGTATTTCTACCTGCTTTTCACTGTGTTAAAAAATATGAATAACAGCGGATACAACTGTGGCATTCATTTGCTCAAGCTCTTCTATCAAGTGTAATCATCTATGGTAATCATAAATGAAGGCCAGACAACCAACTTCTGCAAGATGCCAGATCCTGAACAGCTTAATCCTATTGGAAGGATCAGTTAGAAAGTAGGCAAGACAGTGACAATAAGAAGGATCTCTACTAATGGGAAAGAGGTTATGAGTGAAAAGTTTGGAATTTCTACCTCACTACAAATTGCAATAAGCATGCAGTATGTGAGTATAATTTGAATTAATAGGCGTATTCTTGGGGGTCCTTGTTGATGTGTGATAAAGTGCTTGAGTGACATCATAAAGTACCAATGGAGGAAATACAACAAGAAACGTTATGTGAGTTTAATTAAGAACAGATTTTGATAAAGATCTCCAGAGAGCAAAAGTACTCTTATCAACAACTTTCCTTCCTCTGCAACCCCTGGCAAATTTCTAGTTTCCAATTCCAACCATAAAAACATTCAGCACAGATCAAAGGTAGGAGCTGCATACTGAAATGTATCTCTTCAAGACTTTCACATCTTAGAGTGATTTTCCTGTAGCCTTTATCACACCATGGAATTAAGCCATTCCAAACACATTAAAAGAGAGAACCTTCCACCCAACCAGGCTCGAAAGAAGCTAGAGTCTCTCAGAGAAATAATAAAAAAGGTGTTGGCTACATAGATTTTGTGCTATTTCATTTGCAAAAAAGTTTATTTTTATCAAAAATGGTTTTGCAGCTCTGCACATATGATGATAATAACACCTCTTTTCTCCCAATTGTCCTCAAAAGCTCCTCTATACGTAGCAAGCAGTTAATTATCCTGAATTCATGTCTAACCTCAGAGTTGACACTCTAAAAAATACAGCTCATACAGACAATAGCAAGTAAAAGTGTTTTCTGTTTAAAAGACAAGCTGCATGACACAGAAACACTAACAAAATCAATGTCGGAAGAGATCTGAGAACAAAATTCATATTTAATCAAAGTATGCTTACTAGGAAGGATTATCCAGCTCTGGTAAAACAACAGGAAAAGAGCACACACCTCCTGTTGTAGCTCCCTCTGAAAGGACAGAGCGCCAAATATTTCTGTTTAGAAACTACGGTAAGCATCACTAACACTTGAGCACATCTTTAACTGAGTGATACATAACATCTTGTAATACAGAGGAACTGGACTCTTTTGCTATATTTATGAAGCTAGTGGAAGGATGCCTTCTTCAGAAAAGAAGCTTCTTTCTTGCCTTTTGCCCTTTCTTCTCAGTGCGTGCCACACAGATGAGAAATATAACATTTGTTCTTTTTGTGTGTTATCATGATAACTTCACAAAAAGCTTAGTAACAGTAGCATAGAAATTGGCCTAGCCTGTGTTATCTCTGCCAGAGAGTCAAAAATAAAGAGTAAACAACCCCTGTCTTCAGTCACTGGTTACTTAGAGTTCCAGTTCAGAGAGAGGCCTCTTATTATCTGACCTTGCCAGAAAGGGCCATTGGTAAGTGGATGCTAGAGATCATTCCACTCAGAACAACGGTAGCTTCAAAACTCTAACAAGATTTACCATATACTCTATGATGAATGCATTTGAAAAAGGTCAAGAAAACAATGACGGTTTTATTGTTTTTTCTTATTGCTTTTTATTTCATCTGCTCTTTTATCTCCATATGGCGACCTTTCACAGAAGTCTAAAGCATATTAAAAAAAAAAATAACACAAAAAAACCCACCAGAAGAAAACAGGAAAAAAAAAAAAAGAAAAGAAGGCTGTACTGAATTTAAATGAAAAACTCACACAGGGCTTAAACTTCTTTTCCCTTGATGAGCAAATCCCACTCCCAAAATGCTTAATATGTTTTTTCCTCCCTTTTTTCCTTTTCTTTTTCTTTCTTTTTTAAAAACTAAAACATTATTCAATCAGAGAGATGAGGTAGAAACTAACTGACATTTAGAGTGGAAAATTGTTTAATTTTCTTGGAATTGAGACAAGAAAACAAGAGTTTCGCTATATTTACGGTCCATTTTTATACATGCAAATTTGACATTGAGATTTTCTTGACTGGAGAAACATGTCCATGCACATAAACACAAATACTAAAGGAAATTTAATTCGTATCGCCTCCTCTGAAAATCCTTTTTTCATAGTTAAGGCATATTCCCCTCATGAGAAGAATCATCGTTCAAAGGCAGGTTTAAATGTCCCCAGAGCACAAGAGTTTTTGCTTCTTGCATCAGCTCGCTTTCTTTGTGTCTGGGGAAGAGACTACACCTCCCTTCCAGGCACGGCTGTTTCAATAAGACCATCAATGTGATTTATCTCTGGCCTCATAACTCTAGTCATTCTATTGCTGCACTGTGAAATATCACTCCTAGAAACTCTTCTAGCCACACTCTTCAGGTCTGTGGAATTTTAAGAGCTGATGAAGGATGGTATTATTTGGCCTCCACGCTGCCTGTTTGCCAGATGTGTCTCCTTGTTAAAGTTCCCTTGGTACACTTCTGGTCAAGGAAGACTGTTAAGCCTTTTAGCTTGGTCAAATTCCAGTTCAGGGAGCTCCATTCTGTCTATATTAACTCCCTTCCCCCACTTTAATAAGAATACCTGAGGGTTTTCTTAGTTCGTTTTTCTGCTCCTCATGTAAACATTCACATAGTGCTCTTTCTTATTGTGATATTTTGTAATTCATCTGAAAACGCACCATATAATAATAATAAGTTAAGGGACAAATGTTGGTGTAAGTTAATTCAAATGCAAGACTTTAATGTCTTGAAATAATTGGCTTGTAAAATGTGTAGGGATTGGAAGCACTATGGGGTCATTATCACTCTTTTTTCAGAAGAAAAGAAGAGTGGGAATTGCTTTGCTATTTCCATTCACTTGAGCTGTTAATGGAAATACAGAGCAATTTCAAACATATGCAAGATGAAAACTGAATAATATACTCACATGTATGACCCCATGCTATTGTGCAAAGAGGATGCATAGGTAATACAATTAGGTGAAGTAACAGCAACCTGATGAGTAGTAAATTTTAAGAAATCATAGTCATAAATTTCTTCAGAAAATTTGTGGTTTTCTTTTTTATATTAAACAAAATAAATTTCACTTTTGACAGGAATATTGTCAGAATCCAAAAAAATCTGACCCTATTTCACTTCTGCTTTCTGTCTTTTGTGCTATGTTTTTGGTTCAGTTTTCATGAACTCTGCCTACTCTTCTTCTTCTTTATTTTATTTTATTAGGGAATTTACAAAGTGACCTCACACAAACTAACATATGATTTTGGTAACTATATAATCATGTGTGACTATTGTCACGTATACAAAGATATTTAGCAATTCCAACATTGCCTTTATTGATTCTTACATTTAATACAGTTATGATTGCTAAAGTTAGTCCACATCTTTCTTTAACATCTGGGTAAGTTGTATAATGAGTTTTATTATCAAGGAAACAGAGTTCATGGGGTGGGGTGGGGGGGGTTGGTGTTCTGGTTTTCTATTTTTTGGTTTGGGGAAGGTCTTGAGAAGGATTGCTTGCCTGTTATTGGTAACTTCTTTAAGTAATTACTGTAATTACATTTATAGTCTAAAGTTCACAATGTTATGACTTCTTTACCTCCAATTTATGAACAAAACAACTCTAGCAGTTCTGGAGAAAATACTGATAATACCTAAACTCATTGGTGTTCAATTTCAACTGGTGTACTTTTACTTCAAGTTTGTAAATAAGGCCCTTCCATAATAGAAGACTTTCGTCTTGTGGCTCCTTTATCCAAAACAACAGAGAGCAAGGCATGGAATTGGGATAAAAGCCTGTTCTCCATTAAACTTAATACATGCATTGCATATTCTTGAAAGAGTAGTTTGGGAATGGCAGTAATTAAGGCACACTGAAACAGAAGGGGGTGAATGCATCACATAACTGATGAGAAAGCGTAGCTTTGAGACAGCCTTGGCCAGCCAGGGATGCAGGACGATCAAGAAGTCTGCTACAATTTCCTATGAAAATATCTGAAGCCACTCAGGTAAACTTCCGCTTCCTGTTGTCAACAAGGAGTCTTTATCAGTTTTTCTCAAAGCCTCATCTGCAATAGGCTGACCCCAGAAAGTCATGATGAAAACAACAGCACCAAATTTGTTTCCAGGCATTTTGCACAAGCTCCTTTTTAATTCAAATTTAAATAGCTATATTTTCCTTTTGCTAAAAGGTTTTCACTTTCCCAGATGTCTTGGCTGTGAAACCTGGTTGGTTAAAATGAGCTCCAGGAAAGCTAACACTAGCTGGAGGAAAAAGCTTCTCAAAATCTTTAAAGCTTTTGCAAGCACCATCAGCAAACCCCATTTATATCACTCTTTCTTGAAAACAGACAAGCTTTTCTGTTCATCCTCTTTTTCCATATTTATTGATATATGAATAACAAAGACGAAGACAGGTGTCTTACAGATATAGACTTGACCACGGCAGAGATTGTATTTGTAACCTTGGTATTCAAATATTAGACAAGGCCATAAAATTATACTCCTTCATTTAACTGAAGTCCATATTTGTCTTAACAACTGAAATATTCTCCCTTGACTATTTATGATATGGATACACCTTTTACACCAGTGCAACATCTCACGGTCATAACTTTTTATATGAATGCCCAAAAGAATGGAAAAACACTTTCAGGAGTATAGGATTTGTGGGCTAGGAAAAGATGTGGAAATAAGGAATTAAAAGTAGCAATAAAACTAAGACAATCTTGGTAACTGACTTTTTTCTGTTCTTCCATATAATTATACAGACCTTGAAAAACACATTCCCACAAATAATTAGCAAATAAATGGACAGAAAGGGACCTTTTTTTTTTCTTTTTTTTTTTTAAGAATAAGTGTAAGTCTAAGATTTCATCTCATAACTCAAATTCATATGTAGACTGGAACTGTTTACCAGGTAAAAGATATCTGCTTATATTAACTGCTCTTTCACTCAGTCCTCATTCTATAGGAGCATACAATGAGCACACAGAAAAATACGTAGTTGGCTCTGCAGCTTGTGATTCTGGGATTTCATCCCGTCTGCTGGAGGCACATTTATATACAAAGGTCAAATCAAATGAAGCAGTCTAATACCAATCTGAAATATTGAAATATTGTCAGTGATTCAAGATTTTGGTTACTCATTTTGTTATAAAATTCCAGTTCTGCTTTTCATTTCATTGACTTATTTGATTCACTTTCACTTGACTGGCTTATGCTGGTCCTTTCCTGTCTAGTAATTTAGACAATTAGTTTTGTATTTCAAACAACCTTTATACAAAGAAACAGTACCTGAATTTTTTGTAAATTTCTTAAATTTCTTAACGTCAATCCATTACTTAATATTTGGGGACAGCTGACAGTGTTAGCAGTCTGGCTCCTTTATCTCACTGTTAGAAATAAAAGAATGCAGTCTGCCCTGCTGCGTATCCTTTAAAATTTGCTTCAGTCTTTCACACAAAGGGATAAATAGTTTAATGTAAAAGACTGAACCCTCTTACACACTGCAGACTCAGTAGCCTTAGCAGGAGACTAGCAGATAAGGATTTGCTATCTAATTTCCCTACTTTAATATTAAAGGATCTGATTTTGCAAATCTTATCCATGTGTTTTCCTTATTATACATGTAGACTCACTCACTTCATTAGGAATAGACGAGACCAGTAAAGAACTACCAGGAGCAAGTCCACTTTTATACAGAAAAATTACCAAGTCCAAAACAAAACATATTTGTATTAAAAGAAAAAAATGGCTAGCTTTTAAAACACACACTTTTTAAACAATATTGCTACTGATTTTATATGAGCTTCTAGCTAAATATTTAATAGGTTTGGTTTGGTTTCTTTTTAAACTGGTAATGTTTAAAATATGGAATCAACAAATGAAGGAACATAAGTGAATTATTACTTGGTTAATAAGAACTTTTAAATGAAATACCGTCTCTTTCCCCAAACTCTTCAGTCTTTCCTTTTACTTGAATCTGCTTCTGATCATTTACTGAATGTTTGCGTATATACAAATAAAAAGGTAACATATTTTCAGTGATAAACGCAAAGCATTGTCCTAACACAGTCTGATGACACCCACACCAATCTGTACCTTACCTTTCAGAAAGTGAACGGGCTAAGGCATGAAGTAAAAAATGGCCAGTGAGGTTCTAATTTACATCAGTAGGTTCTCCGGGTAACGTGCAATGGGATACCCAGATCAAATAAGCAGTAGAGCAGGTCAGCCTGAACATTCAGCATTATAGCAAAGTATTGTTCTTACGCCTGATGAAGTATCTTGGAGAAAATGAACTGTAGTAGTTGAGAAGGCAAGCGAGCTTTACGCAGAAGTTAGGATGTGCAACGCAACCTTCTTAATAACAGTAGATAAACCAGAAAGACAGTCTAAGAAACTAATATGGTAGTTTCATATTGTCGAAAATTCATTACACACAGTGAAGTAGGTATGATGGGAAAGCGAAGAGGCACAGAGAACTTACCGCTCTGAAGTTGAAGGTAATCAGGCAAAATGATTTTTCTGTCACACAGTAGATTTTTTTACTGTCAGGGAGCAGATTTTTCAATATACGACATAATGTTTTGTGTATAAACTTCAATTTGTTAGAAGTGTCAGTGGTCTGAAGTGCAGATGACCTTCCCCTATCTTGACTGAGAAGGTTAGTTCCTGAGGACAAAGCCTTGGAAGCGTTACTACAGTTCTCTTACACCTTTGTGTAATGCCTTTTAAGTTAAATAACAAGTGGTCTGGCCTGTGGTACAGACCATTTATTGAAAAGATAGTTACACAGTCTTTCAGCTCATTAAAAAGAGAGATTTCTTGTTTGTATACTATTCTCTGCTTGCTCACTCTGTTTTGCTAAGGTGACCAACGTGCATATACGTTTTACTGAAAGTAAATAAGTTTCTGCAAACTCACAGAAAGACCCATTATCTTCCTGATAGAGACAATAAACATTAAAATTTAGTAATTTGAAGTGAAATCCAGAATTATTTGAAATAAATGGTAACTTCCATTGATATTAGCTGAGTCAGGTCTTCAAGCTTCTTAGAACAAACTCCTGGGCCAAGCTTTCACTTAGGGTATGATCTTTCACTGTAGCCCTTTCTATAAATGAACTTTGGTGCCCAAATTCTTCATTCTTAAATATGAAACATAGACACACTGTGGACTAACAGGGTTTAAAATCCTCTCATTCCTTACTCTCATCAAAGTATATCAGCATTTTATTTCTATCTGGAAAAGAACATCTAGAAGCAACAGTGACTGAGCATCCCTAGCAAGAAAATTGAGGCATTGTTTTTTTTAACATTTCAAAAATTTGGCTGGAGTTCTGTCAGGATAGGCCCATACAATCTTACTAGCATGAATGTTGACTAATCACCCTGGGTTCTCTTTCCAAAATCCTGAGATTTAAACTTTCCTTCCCCATTCTTTAGACTGGAATAATGTTATCCATTACTTTCTCTCTGTTTCCGTATAACCAGCTGGTGTGATAGAGGAGATGGACTTGCTATGATGACTAATTTATATTATATTTTCTTGGGTAATAGATCAATAGAATTTTCCTGGAAATAAATCAGGATATTTCACCACATTCCCTAACTAGTTTAATTTAATCTCTGGGCAGCTTGGATTGTATAGCTTTTGCTTCAGTTTAATTTCAGAAAGGCCTTGTAATATTCACAGAAACATGTAAGTGCCAGGCCTGACTTATGATCTATACCTGCGATATAGACTTCTAAATCCTGTGTCAGTTCCAAAACAGATGGCTCACTCTTTTCACTCTTTCTCCTTCCAACACTCATGCAGAACATTCATTTACTTGAATGATGAGCCCTCTATAGTTCTTCTTAAGGCTTAATTCTCCTTGGCTGTAGATTTTTAAGTTTAATGAAGAGATGGATCATAGTCAAGATAGATCCAGTTAGGAAGTTGCTAACTTTTTTTATCTGATGCAATAAGGTGAAAACCCTGTGATTTCACGAGGGCAATTATAGAGGGAGAAAAGAAATATTCTAGGTGGAGAAAACAATTTGAAATCAACAGGCAAATAGTTCTTGCAATGGTATAGTTGCTTTCTATCTCTCTAACCTTCTTTTTCAACATCCTTCAAGTTTAATATTTATTCATGCTTTGCCACTAGCTTATTTTTGTATTTTTACAAATAAAAATCTGTGTTGAATGTCAATAGTCTGGTCAACAACACGCATTTTTGAAAAATATATCTGTTTATCATATAAAATATTTGCAGTAAGACTAATAAAGATTTTCTAAATTGTTTCTAGACTCACTCTTGAAAAACTAATCGGGTTTATAAATTATAAATTCAGTTCTTGGACTTATTTCTATTATTGGTACATATGATAACAATTACATGCAGACTTGCTGCTGATTATTCATAATAATTGATAGCTGGTTTATAGAAATTCTTCTCCTAAACACTTAGTTGCATTGTACCTTCAGGCATAAGTAAATAACTCTGACTAGCCAGTGACTGCAGTAAAAGGAGATACATAAATGAGCGCAAAGAAAGTGCCTAGTCCCCAGCAACCAGAAAGTAAAATGGGTTATGGAAAGACATACGATAAATTGTCTACATTCTGACTTTCAGACCTTTGAGAATAAAAGTTATCATTTTCAGAAATGCAGAGCTTTTCAGCTGTATTTACATGAAATATGTTGACAACAAGTGATCATCTGGGTTATTCACTTCATGTTGTTTAATGTCATGTTCTATCATACACAAATATGACAGTCTAATCATATTGGAAAGTGATGTTAGACTGCTTACAAGAGAACTCTTAGAAATACACTAAGACAGTAGAGCTAGTATAAATACGGAGCCGAAGCTTAGTTACACTTGGAGAAAGAATATGAACTATTTCCATGTGGCATTAGTTCCCATTTTAAATGGTTCCCTTTTACCCATACTTGCAGCTTCACTTCCACTCATTGGTTACGAGCATTTGAAGTCTTGCAACTTACAAAAAGCAGGCTTCCAGAAAATAAGTAAGAATTACACTGTTTCCACTGGGACTGGGAATGAGAGCATCACGACCATTCAGTATTCACAAAAACATTAGCAACACTAGGACTTCAAACATTGACACCAAATATTCTTGTTCAGTCTTCCAATCAAGAAACAGAAAAATGTATTGAACTACCAGTAAACATCTTTACATTTACTTCTATCCACTTCCTCCTGTGGTACTCAAAATGTAAAAGGAATTATGTTGCACACATTCAATTAGTATTTTTAGGAAACTGTGATCTACTTGCAGATATGTTAGCCTAAAAATGGGTTACACATGTCAAATGAATTATTCATTGTAAATTACTCACTTACCTCTGCAGTTAGCAAAACCAATATCCAATTCAAGAAAACATGCTTTTCCAAATGCATCAACAGTTCATAGACACAAACCCTAGAGTCTGTGCTCACCCCTAATCAGGAGTCATTAATGCTAGGTCAAAAATGGTAAATGAGATTGGCTAAATTATAGGCTTAATAATAAGTATGATATTATTATGGGTGATTTTTATCTTAATTGGTTTTAAAAATTAATTGGGTGTTAACAAAAGCTGGCAAAAAGCATTTAATTTAAATCAGACAATTAAAAGTCCCAGAAGATTTTTGGCTGATAATATTAACCAATGTTTAAAAGATTAAATTTTAGTTTCAGAACCTGAATTGTTTTGTAATATGCAGGTGAATCATTATCTTCTGCTAGTAGCAAGCCTAATGCATACTGTCAATAGATGATCTGATGTTCATCCTCATTATTAAATTCCCTATTTTAAATTTTATTCTTTTTTTTGTAAGTTTGGTGCAGTATTTCATTTTATAGCTATCATTATTAAAAAAAGAAAAAAAAAGACAGCATACCAAATATACGATTTTAGCATTCAGTATTTTGTATATGAGATAAAGAAGTGTTATTTACACATCAAATCTTATATGCGATTAAAAAACTTTCTATTGTTTCCTGAGTTTGACATTTTGGGGGAAGATTTTTCAGAATATCAATGAAGGAGTATTTTCATTTATTTTGAAAGCTATTGCATTTATAACGATCTTTCTACTAATCATTTGGAAGTGTAGCTTGTTGTCAACTTTATGCATCTTCAGTGAGGTATATTACCCAAAAGTGATTGTTGTCACTGGTTTTTGAACTCTGAGACTATTATTATGAGTAAGTATTCACTTGTTGTATTTGTGGTAGTTGTAGATGAGCAGCAGTCCTGATCATAGAGAGTTCCTTAAAGGTAACACTGAGTAGTCTGGAATCAAGTGGTGTTCAAACTTAAGTAAGCTACTTTTTGTCTCATAATTTACAGAATATCCCCTAGCACAGGTATACTCACTGGCTTGCTTAATAGAAAATACTGTCCTGCAGCCTTATGCATTGGTATCCATAGCAAAGCTGAAAGTGTATACGTATTGCTTGAGTTAGAATATAGATGAGGTTTAGATGTGAGTAAGCAACACAACAAATCAGACTGCTGTATTTTTTGTGTTATATCAAAAGCTCTCTAGGTACCTACTTGGACAGCATTTAAGGAAAACATGCTCAGGGGATCCACTTTCACAGAACTAGAGAATTATTATGAACTGGTGCAGGTATTTCTCTCTCTAAGAATTTCCAGGATTTGATCTAGTGACCATGTGGAGAACCCAGAGGACTGGGCCAGTATAAAGTATAACCAGGGCTACTTTTTCTCAAAAGTTCTGCAAGAAGAAGCAATGCCCGACTTTCGTGTGTCTGCCACTAACTTATCCATAGGAGAGGAGTGTTCCCTAGCCTCTGCAGATTCTGAAGAAACTTGAATCCATGACTTGCACATCAAGAAGATTGATCTAGTTACCATATTATGGACATTCTTGAGTACAGCTCTTATCCATCCTGGAAAAGCAAGGCCATGGTGTAGTCAAGGAGGTAAGAATCAGTGGAGTTCAAAGGCTGCAAAAGAGGAAGACAAAATGTGGCTGGAAATCTCTGGCCTGGATACTTCCACACCCCACACCCTTCCACCCCATTATGTGCTTCATATTATGCTTTGACAACATAAGCCTTGAAAATACAGGCACAAGATGGCACCAGGGTTATAAACAGGAAAAAGGCTCATTGTTGGTCACTGAAGGAATGCAACCAGTAGAACTGGCTTTAGGGCATAAGAAAGACAAAAAAGAAAATGTATTCAGCATATATAAATCTCCCTGTATGTGGTGAAAACAAAAAGGAGTTTACAAGAACTGTAAAAGACAGCCACAGCCCCTACAAGAATGGTAACAAAGGAAAACCAGACAGAGACAAATTACTCTGCCTTTTCTCCCCTGTGTAAGGATGCCACCCCTAACTAATGCCATTATTTATATGCTGGGTCCACCCTTATATCTTACATAGCTCTGCTTTTTGATTTGCTGTTCCCCACATTTTGCTACTGCAAACTCAGCTTGCCTATGTAAAGGATTATCTTTTACTGTATCATTTGGTGATGCAAACTGGAATTTTTAAAGAGTGTGTCTGTGTGTTTCAAGCCCTAGCCTTCCCACATCACAGGGTGATCAATACTGCAGCAATGAGTCAAAGCAAATGACACAGCAACAGATAACTGCTGCGTAAAGACAGACATTCCTGAGGAATGGAATATATATTTTTTCAAATTACTTCTTCAGCCTTCCATAGGTGTTGTGCTGGAGTCCCGTGAGGATACCAAGAAAGGTAACTAACTCAGAGAAATAAGTCCAATATCAGTAAACTCATGTTTATATTAATGGATAAGCATCGTCAAAATACTTAGAAATCCAAAAATGAAAAAGTCTGAAACCACTGAAGGTGGCTACATGGAAGTCTGCACTACTCAGTGGACCTTTGCCGTGGTTTGGCCTCAGACGGCAAAAAAGAACCACGCGCCGCTCGCTCGGGCCTTCCTGATACAGGAAGAATCTGAAGAAAAGGCAAGACTCTTGGGTTGAGACAAAGGCAGTTTAACAGAACAGCAAAGGGAACAAGAACAACAACAACAATAACACGGATAGAGGCATATACAAACACGATTACGGAACAGCCGCTCCCCGCCGCTCACCGACCGGACCCGGGACGCCCCCGCCCGCTCCAAGCGGCGACTTCCTGCCCCCTCCCCCGGCAGCTCAGGGTGGGCATGGCTCACATGGCATGGAATACCAGGAAAAATTAACCCTATCCCTGCCGGAACCAGGACAACCTTCCAGTGGACTATCCTACAAAACAATACCGGGAAAAAAACAAACCACAAAAAAATCCACCAGACACAAAGCCATCGTTAATTTTCACTCAGCGAGTGATCTTTCTTCAAGACCTGAGCGCTATGCCTCAAAACGATTTGGTTCTTTGCTTTATTGCTTGGGAAAGCATCTTCAGAACTGAATAAATGGCTTTGAATTTGTTTTCAATTGTAGAGTTTGCTCTAATTTATTTAAAGTTATTAAAAAATCAGGTTGCATATTTCTAACTGCATAATTTCTGAACAAATTTTAAAATCTGCAAACATGTCCCTCAACAAAATGGTCTTTCTTCTATGATCTTTCAACTATGCAATGGTCTTTGCATAGTTTATTCATATTGAAGGTATAAAAGAAGTCCTTTTTACCCTTACTTCTGAAAGAAGAAAAGGAAAATCAAATCACAAAGAACAGAAGAAGAAAAAAAAATTATGTAAAAAATGAAGATTTGTGTTTCAGTAAGGTTTCTAAGTTTTGAGTTTAGAGTAGGTCTGAGAAATATCATATGGCTGAGCTTTTATGGATTCACTATAAGTGTTTGTTTTCAAGCCTCCACAGCCTTTCAATGAAATCTATGCTCTTTGTGTCTAAAGAAATTCAAAACTCTCCTGAGATTCCCTGAGGAGACCAAAGATCTCATCAGAAGATATTGGTGTAGTATGTAGAAGAGTCTGAAGAATTATGCTTTAAAGTTTTTGTTGTTGGTGGTGTTTTTACGTTTTTTGGGGGGGTGTTGTTTTTTTATTTTTGTGGGGTTTTGTTTTTTTTGTTTTGTTTTGTTTTGCTTTGTTTTGTTTTGTTTTTTCTTTTCCCCAGAGATTGCAGCTTCTCAGCTTCTCCCTTTCTCTGTCTTTCATTATCAAATAAGTTTTGGGCTTGTCTGTTTTTTGGAACGGGCAATTTCTGAGATTATTCCAGTTCTTCATGGTGCAAAATATTCTTCAGAAAGGTGACTTGCCTCTTCTGCATTCTTCCTGATCAATATCTGAACCTTTGTGGTGCATTCAGAATAACAGATTACAGAAAAGGAAAGAAACATCTAGAATGGCTCTGCTATTGTTTGCAAGCCCAGATGGAAATGGCAAAACATGCCAGTAAATATGTCACCTGTAAATATTTCTGGTTCATTTACCATCTTTCTGTTTAGTGCCTTCCATTAAATTCTTTGATCTACTTATTTTGCCCGAATAGCTGCTGCGTTATTCTTTCGTTTTCGACTTTTGCAACTGGCTTCCTAGAGAGGTGTCCGCAGCCGCTTTTGTTCAGCACCATGGACAGAGGCCCGCCCCCCGCTCCGATTAACTGTTGTCTCTGCCATCCAGCAATTCGATGAGCGGTGGAACCAACAAGGCTGGTTTCCTAACTGTGTTTCTCTCACTATTACGTGAAGTTCCACTTCTCCACCCAAGAAACAGCTCTCAAGTAATATGAAGAAGATGATGTTTTTGAGACTTCTCTGCCAAATCTGCCAACGGGCTTAAAACCAGGCATACAGAGGAACAGAGCACACAGGTAGTGCAAGGCAACAGCATGGTTGCTGGAGGTTTGTTTCCTTAAACTTAATTATTTAAAACACAAAATATTACCACTGTAATAATAATAATTAAAAAAAAATAATCCAGGAAGCAAATGGAAGTTGTGAATTTTCTCAGTTTTTTGGTCAAAGAATTAATTGAGTATGAAGATCATCAAGCACTTTATTAAATTCATGCTAATTACTTCTCTTTAAAAGGTAGAGCAGGAAGTCAAAACCGGGTTGTTCACTGCCCAGGTGAACCGAGTCTGTGTCTAGTTTTAGGAAAAAAAATAATTAGTAATAAAAGGAGATTCAAAGATGTGTGGATCAATACATGATAGAACTTCTCAGTCATGTCTGAATGAGTTGTAACATGAACTTGGATCTCACCATTTATTCTCACATCTCTAAATACCTATTATGAGTTATTCTATGACCATACTCTTAATTTTTTAAAAATTCTTTTTTCAAAAAATATAATGAAAAAACCACCAAATAACCCAAATGTGAAATGATTGTGTAAAAAGTGGAAAAAAAAACCTCATCAACATTTTGTATTTAAAGACAAATATCTTTGTTCACAACATTTTATTGCTAAACATTCCCTGATTATGTCTGTGTTGTGTACAGAGATGCACGCAGCTCTGCTTATGAAAGTCATGAACATTCCTCATGTATTCCTGAGGCCACAGGACTGCCAGAGCTTTCAGCTGTGTCTTTCTCTGAAAGAGTGGATATCAAAGGCTCCGATAGGTTTTATATGTAGATTAGCTAGATACTAGATCATTTGGAATAGAGGAAACGAATAAAAGTGACATAATGAAACGAATTGACATAGTGAACGAATAAAAGAGACATAATGAAACAACAGTCTTCTGCTTCTCCCTGACTACAGTGTCTTGTCTGTCAGGCTTGTTCTCATTCCAGTAATTCCCGGCTGCAATAAATCCCACAACATTTCTTCTGTGTCCCTAGGGAAAGTCTCACTCTTTTTGTCATCTCTCAAGCCTGGCCTTTCAGATGTCTTTTCATCTGTTATACCTTTACTGCTTTGTTTCCCTGACTGTTTTCTTTCTGCCCCATCCTTTGATTTTCCAGGAAACTCCTGTTTACAGGTAACACCAGTCTGAACTGCCCTCCCAATACCCTCCTTGCTCAAGAATTCACCATCCAGCAGAAGACAAATAATAATCTTCTTTCCTACAAACCACCAACACCTTTTTGAAGGACCATAGCACAGGTGAGAGACAAGTAAACCTAAAACCTGTCCATCATTTACCTTCTCATCTTTTGTCTTTTCACAAATCAGGTTTTGCACACATTGCCATGACCTTGTTGTGCACACATGTGCACAATGAGTTTGGAGTGTCATTCTTCTCTTTTTTTCTTTCATTTCTACCCGATTAAATTGAGAAGACATTAAAAAGAACAGAATGTAATTCAAAATGCCTCATATTTCACAGGTAAGTTTCAAGCGAAATGTGAATTAAATGTTATTGTTTTCCAATTGCTGTCAAGAGATGTTAGCCTAATTTGATCCACAGTAATAAAAACATTGACAGCTTCTTTAGCGATGTTCCTGGAAAGTGATGAAAACTGTATTCAGTATTTCATCATGTGTTAAAGATAAATCAAGTGCGGAATATTTTTCATTTGATCATCTTTCCCACATTATTAAAATTACATATCTGCTTACATGTTCACCATGCTACTGATGAATCACTTTGGGCTCCTTTAAAGACAAAGGAAAACCCAATTCTTATAAAATAAAAAATAAGGTCAAAACAAATATATTCTTTGTTTTCTTCACCTCTACAATTCTTTATCCCATGAATAAATGTTGTTATTGAACACCGATATTCATTATTTTTATTTAATAAATGAAAGTTGAATTTACATAGTCAAGAAGTACTTCTGTTAAAAGATGCTGTCGATTGTATCTCTCACAGCAAAGGTTCACACTGTGGTGCTCAGGAGTCTGCCCAAGAGACTCGATCAATGTTTTAATTAGCTGTGAATATGCCCATTCCCTATACATGCAGAGCATGAGAAATGTCAATGAAATTTTGCCCATGTAGGTATGCAGATATGTGTGTGATTTAGGCAAAATCAGAAAGGAAAGAACTGCAGAGAATTGCCATGAATAACCCATGTACTTTTATGCATCCTTAAAAGCCTAAATGTTTGAAGCCCATATCAGAGAAGATACTCTAACTTATTAGGCTTTGACAGAGTTAGGCCAGTTGCACAGGCCGTTCAATCTGTACTAAACTATCACATTTTATAAGCATTGCTTAGCTTTAAGTCAAATGATACTTTCAAGGTTAACAGCATCAACTCAGAAGTCTTTTTGAGCTGGAGGGGAAGCCAGGAGAAAATCAAAGTTAGAAAGCTTACATCTAAACCAGAGAGTTAGGTCTAGCTACTTTTTCCATCTCTGAGAGAAAGATTCATACCCATCTGACAGTTGCTTCAAATAAATTCCACTGTGGCACTGAAGTTTTGAATGCCTCTTGAAGTGAAGTTGGAAATGACAGCCCTCCTGCTCCCACTCAGCTGTCGGAAGGGTTGGCTGTACATTGATCTGCTGGTGGGGAGATGAGACTAGGTGGAAAATAGACCAGAGGGAAAGTACCTTGGACACCAAGTAGGTAGTATTTTTATTATATTTACCCATATATTGATGCAATAAATCCAAACCAAAAAACACCTCCAATAACTCCTTCACAAATTTTTCTTTCTCCAATGATAACAAATGTTGTCTTCAAATACCTCTTGGTACAAATGAAAGCATAAATACAGCTCCTTTTGTGAATGACCTTGAGAATCCTAGAACAGTTTTCAAAATCAATTACTCTGCTGTGTTATGCTTAAACAAACAAAATGTTACCATATATTTTTTGTTTTCTGAAATCAGTTTGGGGAGAGGAGCTCTCTGGGAATTAGAACAATAAGCATTTAGATAAAATGCTTTGCTGACTCAGTACTGAAAGCTAGATCTCAGCTTGTAGGCTATTTGTATTTTGTGATCAGTTTCTGTAATCAGAAAGATTTTTAAAAAATAAAATTGGCTATGGATACCTTAATGTTTAGCTAATGCTAAATAAGGTTTTGGAATTCTTTCAGAAGTAAATATGGAAGATTATCTCTTTCACTGATATTGTCAGATACTGTTTCCCATTGACTAAGTTATCAGACAAAACACTAATTGTATTACTAAAAAGTTCTAAAAGTATTTACTAGAAAGGCATTTTTAATACTTATTTAGATGTTACGTTTCTCACAAAGCAGCTTTATTACCTTTTTGATTACACATTTATGGTTTCCATAAATGTCATGCAAACAGGGTACGTATTCAAAAGCTTCTGATGCAATCCAATTTCTGAAGGCAAAATAGTTTTCTAATATAAAAATTCCTGAGTCTTTTTCCTAGCACAACAAATTAACCAACTAAGTCTTAACGTCTAATTTCTAAATTTAACTGCTGCAAAATATCCTGGTAATGATTTTGGCAATTTAATAAAAAAAGACTCTGCACTGACATCCTTCTGAAAAGCACATAAAAATAAATCCCTATAAATGCATTCTTTGCTTTAATAGTTGGTTCATGCAAATTTAACTGTCCTAGATGACACGTTTTAATTTCTGCATCTGCCTCTGGACTAACACAAATGCTAAATGCAGCTTTACTGACAGCATCTCAAGCACATGAGAATTTAGCAGACCTCAGCATTTTTGTGAAGAATGAAAGCATGCGCTATTGCAGACTTTTTCTTAACTGTGTTTTTTGAGGGTTTTAACTTTTTGTTTAACAGGAAATACAATCTTAGGAAAGAATGACGGCATTATTTTTTGTTTCTTGTCCATTTATTTTCAATAAGCAGTGGATCAGGTCTGTGGAAGAAAAATAAAGATGCTACAATGGGAAGGAATTTCTCAGGATTTTCTCCCTCCGACGCTGCTTCTTTTTTTCCCTTCAAACATCTCTAAGTCCAGATCTCTCAGGTACATTGATTTTTTTTAGGTCACACAGGTTGACCTCATCTCCTCTTTTTATCCTAAATCAGTGTTATTATTCATATACTTACAGTTGAGCATGTCTTTGGTACTTGGTTGATTAGAGTGCTTTTCACCTTGAAGAAATGAGTCCAAAAATGAAGGAGCTGGCTGAGAACAGTATTTCCAGGCAAAGATGTGTCTCTGCGGTTCTTGGGGGACCAGATTCTTTCTCCAGTGACAAAATTTGTACAAAGAAGAACTCTGTATTTCTAAGCATTATTACTCATACCTTATTATCTCCAATGAGTGAATGAGGAACACACTTTTTTAGAATGTAAATTAATCTGTATGATGGTGAAATAAACAATACACATGAATCTCCCTAGATGGTAATATAGTCCAATAGGGAGCTGTCTGCTTACATACAGATTGACACATCTTTCAAATAAATCATGGATTCAGATGCATAATAAAGGATATTAAGAGCATCATATGGATTTGTAACTACCCCTGGGAGAACTAGGATCCATAATCTAATGAAGGGATCACACCCATCTATCAAAGATTCATCTCATAAATGTGCGAAGAGGTTAGACTCCAAAAGAAAACAGAAACTTCTGCAGCAATTTGTGACATACAAGTGCAGAGGCAGAGCTGACTGGTAGAGGATTCTCCTGTAGGTTTCTGAGGCTTCCTGATGATTGTGCTACACACATATCCCATTGAATGTAGATCATACTCAAGTACATATCATGTTTTATTTTCTCTCTGATCATTAGAATGCCTTAAATTATCTAAGTATGAACCACTAATGCAGTTCAACTCTTTCATCAGCTTAATGAACTATTCCCAAACAGCATCCGTGAGTGGAAATTCCTTCTAAAACCTGACCAGAGCAACACTTGCTGAGCAACATGCCTTTTAAAGTTACTCTTTGTTTCTCACATTGGTGTTGTTTCAAACTACCCAAACTACCTCTAAGCAAGTTCAGTTGGATACCACGTGTGATCTAGCCAATGGGCCGTGTGTCTGTGTGAAGGCCAACTTGACAGCCTCAAATGCTTTTTGTACTGGAATGGGGCTATACTGCGCTGCATCCTACTGCAGTGGCACATTAGCATGCTGTGTGATATCATTTGTTTTTCATTGCACGTTGACCTATGTACTATAGTCCATTAAAATATCACAGAGTTTCATTTTTCTTTTCCTGTGATTAAATTCATTGAACAATGAAAAGCCATTAGTTTTTATAGTGCTTTAGGATTTACTGAATTCTTGGAAAGTCATTTTTGTTTATTTCAGTGAACAGAAACAATTATTTAGCTTTAGGTACTCTTTTTAATGCTATGCTAAGTAAGGATGAATTTTCCACCCTTTTTTAGATGTTAACAAAGTGCGTTCTCAAAGCTTAGCTTTGGGTTCGAACCTAACAAATACTGAACAGACCTCTTCTGAATAGCAGTTTTTACTATACTTTCAGAAATTTGATTCTTCATTACTTGTGGTGAATATAGAAAAATAATTCTTGTCAAAGATTTTTATCCTAAGTAATTCAAGATTTAAGTATCAGATGCTTTTGAGAAACAACTTCTACCAAAAAGTTTTAGTGGAAATTATTTGGCAAATATATTTACTTAATTTGACATTTTTGATCTCAATCTCCTTTATGATTTACTTTCTGGTATTTGATGTTCAGCTAAAACCTTTTGTCTATTAACATGGATATAGTGAAAAACATATGTATTTCAGGAACTTGCTTTTCCAGCCACTGGAAGAAAGAAAGATGGAGGGCCAATATATAGATTTATATACTGCATATTGAATAGCAAGTCACACTCTGCACTGTGTCACAACACATATAATTTATACATCAAAAAGTTTGTCCTGAATCTGCTAATCTTTTTAGCTTCCTTATAGTCAATAAAAAGGGATAGGTATGGAGATATGGACACCTTTTTTATTATAAAATAACTATCTGCAGTAGAATTGGTGCTTCTTGGACGAATTACCTTACATTGAAGTAAATACCTTCTAGACAGGTTAAGTCAGGCAACAGGAAACATTATAGAAAAAGTAAAGGAGAATCCTTGTCACACAGAACCAGACTAATTAAACATTATAAAGGAAGCATGTAAAACACAAGGGATATTGCAACTAAAATAACATGATATAGCAAACGTGTTCTATTGAACTGTGAAGAATGTACAACTGTTGTTAATTAACATCACTTTAAGTGACATACTATTTTTTTGCTGTAAAGTACGCATCCAGTGCTTCTGTGACCACAAAAACCTCTGCAACCTGTTTTGCCCTTGTCCTTCCTCTTGCAGGAATCATATCAATATTCATATTATTAGACATTGCCAAAACCAGGCACATAAACAGAGGTGAGGCTGTTGCAGCTGCATGCCGCCGTCTGGTGCTGCTCCTTCATGTGTAGGCAGATGAACTCCTCATCATATCTTACAACTGCTCCTTGTTACGCTTTTTTCTGATGTGATGACAAGAGAGATGGAAGTTCATAATAAGGCATATAAAGTATATTCATGTTATATAATTTAGTGCAAATTCTCTGTCCACAGTGAATGGGAAGCTTCCTGAACATAGACTGAGTATACTGGAAAAAAAAAATGTATATTTTCTTTTTACACTATGACATTTAGTGCCAATAGAAATTAGGTGACTAAACAAAACAAGAATATTCTTTAACTTTCCAGATGTTACAGTCTTCAGGCAACCAAGTGAGGAATTCAGTTGGCCAAGTACACATTTTCTAGAAGCATTTTATATCCCCTGCAGCATCCAAAACGTCCACACTGGACATGGGTAGATATGACTCTGTCACTAGGCAAGAAAGAAACCCTTTTGGAGTGACACCTGGAGGTGAGGAGGGGGATATGTTGAGAATAAATGCAAGAAGCCTACTGGTTAGCAATTGAATGCTGCCCCAAAGCATCTCTGTTTCTTGTGCTTTTCCAAAGATCAGAGAATCACCAGAGAAAATGCACATGGAAAACATGTAGAAGCAAGTATGTTTTCCTTTGCACTGTGTGTCATCAGCATGTGATATTCATGGCTGCAGCGAAATGGGAAAGACAGATGCTGGAGATGAATTTTTCAGAAGGGCTGGATGATTTTATAGCCAATAATAACATTTGTAGTTATCCATGTAAAGGTGAGGGCAATCATGTGTTATGCTTCAGGGAATAAGACAATCATTACAGAGGAAAACAGGAATTTGTCCACTTCATTGTCTTTCTCCATGATTGGCATTTCTTTGTTAAATGTATTATATTGTTTTGTCTTTTTCTGAAGCAACCATACAGTTTAGTGGTCTGTTTCCATGCAGTAACTGCCACGTGCTTGTCTCTCTTAATTTGAAAAGTATATTTGCAGGTTTAAGGTCATCAGTGATGTCTATTTCATTTTGAGAAGTTTTTCGGAGCAAAATAACCAAGGCTTGTATAAAAATAGTACCATATTAGTATTAGTGCTGAGAGCACTGTGTATTTTTCATGAAAAACTATGCCAAAAGAACCCTTACTTATTCCTAACTTAAAAGAACAGAATTTTCTGTCATCTCATTTATATTTTTATGGTGAAAAAAGGCTATAAACAATAAATGTTTAATCAAGTATGGGTCTGTTCAGAGCTAAACTTGTAATTCCACTAACAGAAGGTTGATAATAGCTTTGAAGTGCAACAACACTTTCTGCCCACACACAGTAATGACCTGTAGGGGATAAATGTGCCAAAAGGGAAATCCATGCACTGTTTGATTTACAATCTCATTTTTAATGATGGGACAAAAAAATAGCAACAGAATGCACTTGTAAATCCTTCTGTTTTTCAGATTCAGCTTTCAGAAGGAGGATATGATCAGATAATTTAAAGCTGCTTGCGTCAAATGGAGAGCAGCTGTATAGACTGTGATTTTACAAATGAACGGAGCCTTATTTCATGCACTACTTTCAGGTTCTGCATTTAAAGAGTGAAAAAAGTGTCTGCTTCAAAACTGGAATTAAGAGCTTGTTTGGATCAAACTATTTACCTCTTCCTGTAAACAGTGTGGTAAAGTGAAAACCAGCTGATGATCAGTCCTTTCAGAGACTTCAGCCAAATTTTATGTCGTCTGTGGTTTGGGTCACAGACCCACATACTTTCCTACTGTCACAACCAGGAATGTGTAGCTAGTACCAAAGATTAAAGACTGGGAACTTTTTTGGCTGACTGCTGCTGAAACTAGTATCTCCCTGGATTCTTTGTAACTTGCTTTTTGTTTGTTGGCTTTTTTTTTTTTTTCCTGGTTCTGGTTATGATTCTGGCTCTTGTTCAGAACTCTGAAGCCAAGTATGTTCTTAAAGTTAATACTTCATCTAGGAGTAAGGCACAATAGATTTTTGGCCAGTTTGATGCCTGTGGCCCCTTTTGAAGTCCAAGAAAGTAAAACCAAATAAAAACAGCTTATGTAGACTTTCATATTAGCTTGAGCGGAAATATTTATTCCACACTAGCTCCACATGCACCAACTCTAAACCACGTAGAGCAGGGCGCCACAGGGATCCCACTTGTGGCAGGAACCAGTGCAGATACATTGACTTAGGAGGCAGAACAATCTACTGTGGGAACTCCATAATATAGACAATAACCATCAGTCTCCGTTCAGTACCTTTGGTCTGGGCAACGCCCCTAGTGAATAACATCTGCAGTCATTGTCCTGGGGATGTGCTGCTATTTTTATCCCTAATACTTAACTTGAAGCTACTGTAGGTATTCCAGGACGTGCTGCAATCATACCTCCACCAGCCCTACAGACGAAAAAGTAAACGTAGATGCACCGCATCAAACAAAGACCCAGGTAATATTCTTTCTCCAGCAGCTGATAGAAACATTCTATAAATGCAAATAAAGTTCTGTGACCATACGAAACGTTTCTTACTTTTTGTACCTCAGATATACCTATATATCTGCAAAAGTAAGAAACATGTTTCCTATCTATACAGAGTGTGTGATCTTGCCTGTGTATACATATAGAATACACAACTTCGCTTATATACATATATATGAACAGTCAACATATGCATTTAAATACATTATACACATGGACACAAATATAGATGACCCATTCTGATTAGTTTATGCTTTTAAGTTATTCCTGGGAAAATAATTTCATAAACAAACTCCTTTCAAAAGGAGTTTAAGGTGATCAGCACTGTTTTTAGGTAGAACATTTAGGTAAACCTTTAAGTACTGAGGTAATTTTTAATATATTGATAACTGAGTTTATGTACAATTTATTAAAAAATGCAGATAATGTTGCCATTTTTACTTATGATTGGTGAACCGTGCTCCATATCCAGTTTTTAGCAAAGGGAGGTAGGTTTTCATTAAATCAGAGCCCAAGAGGCAAACTTAAAAAACAAGAGAAAAAAATCCCTCTGTGCACTATCAACCCATCAAACTATGACACATTTTGAAACCATACAAGTATAAGCTAAGTCTAGAACAGCCTATTAAGTGGTGTAGTTTGCGGTGAAAACAGTATATTTAATGTAAAGTACTTAGGGAAAAAACTTTATATTATTCTTGCTTAAAGTAAAAGGATTACTTAAGTTTTAAAGAGGAAAAAACCAGTTTCAAAGAGAAAATCAATCACAATGCACAATGGGCCTGAATAATCCCAAACAAAAAAAGCCCAAACAAACCCACAAACCAAACCAACAAAAAAAACCCCAACCGCTTTAATGAAGATGTGAAAACAATTTTATCTGTTATAAAATAAGCACTTTATAAATAGTTCTGCAAAAAAGTAAATATTAAAATAGTGTATGGCAAGCAGAAAAGCCATCTCAGAGCTGCTATATAAAGAGTTTCTAGGAGCAGATAATGTTTATCCATGGTATTATAAAATAGAACTATAATTCTATAGAAAAAATGCTTTTATAGTGTAACACATTTCTATTGCATGTATAAAAATATTATGCATTGTGATACATAACATAAATCAATCACAGATGCTTTCCATTATCCCTGAACTCTATAAATGCTTGTATGTTTTGAGTTCCAGGCAGCGAGAGGTATGTGTTAACAATGAAGTCTATTGTTCAATACCCAGCATTCACTAGACCTTTTGGACTGCCGTTTAGCATGAAGGAGATCCATTGTAGAAATTGCACTGTTCGTTTCATCTGTTATGGCCTGTTATGTGGGACCCTAAAAGAAACGAACAGAAATTGTCTCTGCCTGCAGGAGCTCACAAGCTGCAGGTAAACCAAAGACTAAGTGCACAGGGGGTAATCATTTAGAACCATGCTACTGCTAAGTATAAGTGATAATAACAGTATATGATGTAGAGTTTAAAAATATCCATTTCAATCTCAAATGGATGAAGAGCAGAATATGTTTGGGGTGATTAATTATATGGAAATCTGATTGAAAATAAAAGAAGTGGGTTTTCCAAAGTCTTGGAAGAGTCTGAAAAGTCAAAATATAAGGAGATATCAATCTACAGAAAAGTCAGAGAGCACCAACCAGAGACATATTTTTGCTAAATTTAGAATTGAAACATGCTTCATTTAAATTTAATTGAACAAATGGAGGACACCTCTGATAGGTGTGAAAACATGGAATACTACCTTCAATAGATCTACTTAAGCAGTTACAGAGAACAGCAAGGCAAGGAAAGCAGGTTCCAATCCAAAGTTATCATTGTCAGTGACCGTTAATGCTAACAGAAATGCTTGTATCTGCCTAGAGAAGCATAATAAGCCTGGATCCTATGTTGCTTATGCCCATTTTTGTAAGTAATAACTCATAATAGTCTACTTTATCACCAGCTGTGCACAATTATGCAAGAGATGATGAAAGTAATAGGGAATATTTGAATTCATGCTCACTATCTCAAGGACCACCAGCTCAAAAAACTTTTTATTAGATAGGTAAATACAGCAGCAGTTACAAAACCATTCTGTTGCCCACATTGGGCATAAAGATGGGTGCTTGGCTTTAAACCCAGACTTTGTAAAGTTATTATCATGCATCATATATTGACTTGTAGAAGGTCATCACACTATTTCAAGTGACTGGAGAATATGTAATAAAGCATTTAACTTCCAGACTTTTTGGTAGAAGTACCACAAGCACATTTGTTCATCTATCTCTGAGAACAAATTCTATGCACTAGCAATAAGTTTACAGTAGAAAGGAATATATGCTGTTCTGAAAAGAGAAAATTCAAATCTCATGTATCTTCCATCTGGGAGATTTCTAATATACCTTTCAGTCCTGTACAAAAGCAGTTTCACCATCAACCCATTCGGGAAGGCAATTTAATTTGGCTTAATAGCCACTTTCATTTTAAGCATTGCAGTATGCAGTTTCTTTGCTTCACATTAGCAGAATGCTGTTTGTTATTTGAAAGGAAAGCCAATCCTAATACTATCCAGTATTCACAAAGCAATAGCTTTTTCTTTCTTTCAAACATTAACTGAGCTACACTCAAGTAGATATATAAAATTGTAACAGTGCTTTTTGTCTTCTTTCTCCACGTTCTTTCTCCTTCGGTAAGTGTACAACACATACTAAGTTTTAAAGTATGACAGTCTAAGCAGATTAAATCAGCAAAGTGTGATAAGGCACCCACCCATGAAAGTACAGAGCTTTGTATAACTCTTTTTAGCCTGCTTCCAGTCTGGCTTGGTTTGAGTATTTATACATTATAATTTAAATCAGAAAGAGTACATGTGTATTTAAATTCCTCTGAAGTTATTGTATTGACAAGTGTTGAACATTATCATAGAAATGTATGAAAAATAATGGTGTTTCTATCTTTTGGTTTTCTTGCTTTTAAATTGTTATATACTCTCCCTGGTTTTACGTAGTTAATCACTTAACACAATTATGAGGTAAACCCTGCTGTACTAGCTGGAGCAAGCACAAGTTGTCAAGCTGGCTACTGAACATTTGTTAAGTAAATCAAAGTGACGGTAAAATACTAATCCAGTGCAGACAGTTTAGGACTTTGTAATCCAGAATTTATTGATGCCCTTCAGCTAAGGAAAGTTCTGCTTTCCCTTTCATGTCTAAGCAAGCTGGGATAGCCAATCTGTGTGTGCATACTGAAAATAGCCTTTGTCCTCAGATTTAAATGTGATAAAAAACATTACAAGGAGATGGAAGAGGTTTTGAATGATCCATGTCTAATGAAAGCACTTGTCTTCCTTACCTTCATTTCGGAGCTTCTTCTCACAAAAAGGTGGCAAAATCGAAACCTGAAGTATGTGGATGTTCAAATAAGTTGAATGCTCTATATTTGATTACATACAGTTTAGTTTTCATGGGTGGAAGTTATCACATTTGTAAGTGATGTTCTTCGCTGAGAATCTTATCTCCAAGAGGGGCTGACATGAGATGAGAAAAGGCTGGAGAACTGTTAAAGCTCACATTACACAATGAACAATTATTCCTTAGATTTTCAGTGAAGAGAATTCAGGCACAGACCTTTTGGTGAAGTTATGGGACTGTTTTGCCTCACCCCATATTTTCCTTCACTAGCTTTTCTCCCCAGCTCCCTGCAGTCCCCCTGCACTCCTGGAACATGTGTCCCTAGTGCCTGTGCTTCAACAGAAAAAAAAACAATGCCATGATGCAAGAGTGGAAGATAGGAGAAGTCAAGCCTTTTCCCTGCGCTTTCTGTGTTTTGTGCCTGGAATAGTCATTTGCACCTTGGCTAGGGCAGCTGACAACATTCAGGCTCTCCAAGCAGAGCATGAGCTTGCGGGAGACTGGGACCCATAAGTATCCTGCTGTGTTCTGTGATCCAGGAGACATGGCCAACCTCAGTTCAGTTCATGTGTCTAAATTCGGGCTCTGTCTGCCCCTCTTGACTGGAGTACTTGGTGCTGAATGGAAGGCAAAAGACAAAAGCCATTGATTCACTTTAAAAAGAAAGAAAGAAAAAAAAAGTCTCATCTTGAAGCTGAAAAATTCTGGAGGAATCTGTTTTCTCAATCCTAGCCGCAGATATCTTTGTAATTTGCTCTCCCCTATGACCAGAGCTACAATAAGCAGAGGTCCAGGAGTATAACAATTAATCTACAGACATTGAGGCAAATGCCTTTGGCTGCTGCTGTCTAGCATACTGTAATGGCTGTCGGGCGCCCACTCCATATGAGAAACGAGGAGAGGTTGGCTATGACTCTCTCCTGACATATCTTCCGATCTTGAGGATTGCTAAACCAGAGCTTGTGAAAGTCTTTAAAAGGCTCAGTTCCTGTATCTTCAAGATTTGGTGATTTTTTGTCTAGCCCATTTTACTGGTCATTAACCTCTCATAAAAGGACCCTAGGAGGAGTAGGAATCTCTTTCCAAGACACTAATTTTTCTCTCCTACATTATGTCTTACATGAAGGAACATTATCATTTAATCTGGCAACACAGCATGCAAACTGCCAGAAGCTACCTTTTGACTAGTAAAAGATGTACCTCAAAAGCCTGAAAATTCTTTTCACTCAGACAATGTCTAAATGCTAGTATTGTTATTTAAATATCTTCAGTCCATACATTTGTGATGAAAATTTCCCTACTTTACATTAGGCATTCTTATAAGCTTTCCAGGCAAAATGGAAAAACAGAAAAAGGTTTAGATGCATTTTTAAGCTTCAATTTTCACATCAGTGTGCTCAACCCTTATTTTAACTTCCATTTTCTTTTTTTAGCCTGGAAATAAAATCCTGCAAATTAAAAATACAACAAAAATACAGAAATATGTGTTAGGTAAAAACTGAATATTGGAGAATCTTTTAAAAGCTACTTTTCTACTATTTGGTCTAGTTGTCTATGCAACTGAATCTCGAAAGCATGTGACTTGAAGTAAAATATGGTTGTGCATCAATTTCTTTTAAGTTTTCAAATTAATTTATGGCTATGCTATTGAACATGACTGTATCATAAATTGAGATCAACTGAGATTTAATGAACATCCATGTGTGTACATCTAACTATGCCAGCTGTGGGGTAAAACACGGTAGAATGGAACTCCTTCATTGCAACTAAATCTTGTATTAGGGTTTATGATAACAGACTAGCGTCTAGCTCGGTAATGTAAAACTGCATGCGACACATGGTTGACTAGAGTCCAGTGATAATTTTAGTAGTTATCATTATTTGCTGGGATTAATTTTCAGAACATGGGAATGTTAAATCCCTTAATCCTGAGGGTCAGGCTTTTATTCTGTTCTTTAATAGTTCCAAACATTTAATTCGAAGGTGAATGAAGGACAAGTATTCCCTAGATAGTGGACAAATACTTATATTCAGCAGTTCACAGGGTACAAAGGTCTGAGTGTCCACTTTGCTTTCCAAGGGATTATATTAACACGTATGAGTTAGTTGCTCCTATCCCTTCCTTTGTCTTGCTATTTCTACCTTACAGCAAAAAAAATAGTCTTTATATCTGTGATATAACTTGGCACACACCTTATATCAGTTTGGATCAGAGCTTTAAAAGAATATGACTTTCCTTCCTCTTGCAAAAAAGCCAATGAAATTGTAGAGCGAAAAAGCCATCTCAGAATCTCAAGCCTCAGATTGTGGGTTAAAAGAATCTGAATGTTTGTTAGTTGCTAGTGGACAACCATGCATAATTTCCGTTCTTGTCATCTAAGAAGTCAGGCTCTAAATAAACACAAAAATTGCGTGAGAGCTTGCAGAGCTGAGTAAAATTAGGCTAAAGCTCCATATGGGAGAGAATGAGATGGCTTCAAGTGTTCTTTGGATTAAAGATTTACCACCCAACAGTCTCCCAGAGCCTAAACACAGTAATGATCTTCATGAAGGTGTTCTGCATTAGACCCCTGCGTGTCTGTATTGACTTTCGCAGTGAATCCATACACTCTGCTGTCTGTCTCAACATGCCCATAGCTGTGAATCACATTTCCTGACACCCAGCTGTCCCTCTGCACTTTAAAGGGAACTTGGGTGTCCAGCTGCATTTGTGCATTTCCGTATAAAAGCTGTGTGTCTTAAAATTCATGCTTAAGTATATGATATATTTGACTTACTAAGTCCCTGAGTCTCAGAGAAAAAAACCCATGATATCTAAGGTGTCACTAGAGTCCAGGAGACATACCTTCTACATTTTGGAATAGTCTCTAGCTGGCAGATATTTTACTTGAAGCGTTCTACAGGCTTTTCTTTAACATGGAGGCATCACGGCCCCATATTGACCAAGAGTTAATAAGCAATGTAAACAAGAACTGAGTGTGAAGACGCCTGGTGTGGGCTATGGGCCATGATCAACAAGTGACAGGAGAACACCTGAAACTGTTGGAAAGGTGTCCTGTAATGTCATTGTGTACTGATGTGATTGGCAGTCCGTGCTGGCATCTGCCTATAAGAAACCCTTGCTGTGGAAACTGGGAAGAACGCTGCTACATCCGACACCATGTAGGAGCAGATAGCCTGAAGTGGTAACCTTATGCTTCAGGGCAGGCCAAGCTGCCACCCAGAGCCCAGGACTGGACAGAGAGGTGCTGCATCTCCCCTGGTTTGATTCCACCCTCTCACTGGAGTGTGTGCATAAGTGGATGAAAAACTTTCCCTGTCACAGTCTGTAGCCCACTTGGTCTGCTTAATAGCTTAAACCTGATAGTGTCATATTGTTGAGATCCTTTTTCCTCTCTGACGTCTCTTGAATTACTGCTAATATTCTAGGGACAGAAAAATTCAGCATCTGAATATGCCAAGGACTGTACAAGCATCTTGTGATTTCACATCCCAGGTTTTTCAAGGTAACAAACAGCTATTCAACAGTTATTGAGCATTTTCCCAAACAGACTTTTCCTTGACACATATGATCAACAGCTCCATTTTGCAAATATTTAAATTTTACTTATACTTTACCTGTACATGTACTACTAGGCGTCTTTTCTCAGATGTTACTTTTCTCTCTTTTGTCTTTTTCTCAAGAAGAAATGCTTATTTCTTTGGACTGATGGTGTAATTTTTCTCCTGAGTAAAATCCCAGAAAGAACTTTAGACTGAAATATAAAATTTCCAAGTATCTTCATAAAGTTTCTCTAGCAATGGAATTGGTTGGAATACTGATAATTGCTGCATGCAAAATCTAGCCAGAACCCTTTTACTGGCCATCATTTCTATGATACCCTAAGGTGAAAATCAAGTTGTGAAAGTTTCCTCTTATGAAGCTTGTCTTATAACTCTGAAGCCGGATTTTGCATGGTGCTATATCTACAGTTAATGACAAAGCTCACAAATCAAAGCAGCATTTTTTGCATATTGGCCAGCTGCCCAGTGGACAGATTTTTCATTCACTTCATCCCTAAGCTGTCACAAAGTGGAGCCACTGGTCATTTGTGACTGACCATTTTCTGATGCAGGTTTCTATTTCTTGTTCTTACTGGAGTCCCTCCTCTCTATTCACAGGCATAGATCGGTGTTCTGCCATGCATCTCAACCTCAAACTCATGAAAAGAAAGGAATCAGAAACCATGCCCAGTCACTCCTAGTGATCCTAGAGTCTCAGTGACAGCAGCTCCAGCACAGAGGGCACAACATTACTGATATTTTATGTGATGTTCTTATAACAATGACAGACTATTGGGGTAAGAAACAAAAAGGCTGTAGCAAGTGTCCAAGCCTCAATGCAATCTTGATGCAAACCAGAACCCAGATCTCAAAATACTAATGTCAGTGATGGATGATTTCCTGATGGTGTAGAGTGGAGGGCAGACATGACTTCTCATCTTTGGTGACCTCTTTGAAGCATTTGATGCAGACAGTGATCATGAGAGATTACTAAAGGAAATGGCAAGGCTGCATAATGAATATGTCAAAATGTTCTAACATCTCTCTGGGTGTATATAGCTCTAATAGGTGACAGGAAATGTCATGTTTGTCCCATGACTTCACAACTATCATTTATCTCTTTGAAGCTATTCAACATCTACAGAGAGATCCTAGAAATGGTGGACTCATCATGAACTTAGTGCAGAAACTATACAGCTCTCATCATGCTTATCTTCACCAGAGAGAGCAAGATGGCATCAAATGTTGGCCAAGAACAGCTAATGGATAAAGACTAGTTGGCCTGAATGAAGAACAGTCAATCCACACAAGGCAGAGATTATGCTGAGGGGAATCAAAACAAACCAACAACTAAAATAACTTTGGGGAGTTTACAGCCTTATATCTGAAAATATCTTTTAGTGAATGCAATTCTGTATAGCAAAATGATTTCAAAAAGACCAAATAACCAGTCTGTGTCTCAGTTTTTCCACAAGGTCCTGGTTCATGGTGAGGTAATGAAGAGTAACTCTTAAACTCTTTCCTGCCTTTCAAGATTTTAGTTTTTAGTATTGAAAATCCTCATTTACTGTGACTTGGGTATATTAGAGACGAGGAAGAAGAAGGGAGAGAACAAGAGAGAAACAGAACTGGATTTTTTAAGTTTTTGACAAAGGTGAATGAACAAAACTTACAAATTTGCTAACATTTGCTAACATGAGCCATTACCTGGCTTAGAATATCCAGAGTTTCTGCCATTGACTAGCTAATTATGAGATTGCAATATCAGGTTCTTAGTTTACGCAAGGGCCAGAAATGGATTTTATGTAAATGCATTTAACCTATGAGTTTTACAGATGATTACCAGTACTAATGGAACAATTATTCCAACTTCATCTTCTGCGTGTTCTCACAAACTTTATTTCCACCCCAGATTCTCCAGCCTTCCTTCTGTGTTGTCTCCTTATGCACTCTTTTCACTGTTAAGGATCTCTTCACTTCATTGTTTTCTTGTCCTGCTCTCCGTCTTCTGACTCATTATAGAGTCCCTCCAGGTTCCCAATGCACTGTTAGTTTCGGTTCCCAAACTCCTTGTCTGAGACTTTCTTATCATTTTCCCAAATCAAAAACTTCCAACTGAAAACTTCCTTGGCTAGCCAGTCTGGATTTCTCTCTCTCAACTTTCTCCCTAGCAACTACTTGGTGATTTCAGCTACACAATTTTCCTTAACCAACCTGCTACAACCTCTTTGTGCGTACACAAGGATCCAGCTGCCTCCTTAGGCATCCTACTCTCAGTTACTCCTTTTGCTGCCTTGGTTCAGCTCTTACATCCTCTTCTTTGAAGTGAGGATGCTGATTGCCATATTGTTCTTGCCCAGTCTGGTGCTGAGAACAAAGGAAAAAACTTATGTCTCTGCACAGTTGACTCACTATTGTATTGAGCCCTTGCGACTACCATACTTGCATCCATATGAAAATCATCTCACTGTGTTGGGATTGAAGTTCAGTGCCTTCAGGGAGTGAGTGAGAAGGTGGGACAGAGCTCTGGTTCTGTAGCTCAGCACATAACCCAGTGCCTGGGAACGGGCAGTTCAACCTTCAACAGTTTGAAATCCTTGGCAGCTGAGACAGGACATATCTGTGAGCACTTGTACTTTAGAACAAAGCAAACTCAAACACGGTGGAAATTTTCAAGGTCAAAGATTTTGTTTAAGGGCTGTTTAAAAAATTCATTTTAATTCTTCTTTGAAATGACCTTCCCTCTTCTTTCTGTTTTCTTCTTTCCCACTTTGCTCATGAGAAGTGAGAGAGATGCAGATGCATCTTTTCCAAACAACAGATGGTAAGCCTTTGATCCAAAACACAAATGCCCCAAACTGTGGTCATGAAATTGTTATACAAATTGTTGTAAGCATAGTAAAGAAAAAAACTTTTTTTTCTTTTTTTTTCCTTTTTTTTTTTATTTTCCCCAAAAAAGGGGTTTGTGTATCTGTGTGAAAACCAAAATACCAACCTGAGACTGGCAGGGAAAAGTAAGGCCTACAGAAGTGATTAATGATTGAAAATGATTATTTGACATTTGACAACCATAAGGTATTTGACAACCTTATAATAAGTGGTGCTATCAAAATATTAATAAAATGGCTGAACAGGGATGAAAGTACAAGAAAAAATATATTGTAAAGAGGCATCAAATATTAGTACCTTTCATGGTAGCTTTCATTGGTAGTGAAACAAGTAAAATGCCGTAACATGTATGCCTTTAATTACTCTTTCCTGGATCTTATTTTTGCTCAAAATATATTACTCCATAAGTAGAGTTAAAACATAGATTTTTATCACAAGTACACAAACTAGTCTAAAACTTTGTGTCTACGAGGTGAAATAGTGTTTGAAAATAATCCATATCTTATTTTTTTGCTTGTGAACAGAAAGTTTGGCAAGATCAGGCAAATTAAATCGGCTTGCAGAGAAACAAACTTTCTATTTATGTTACATTTCTGTAAAATATCGTTCTCTAGTAATGCAATCAATTAGCGGCATTGAAAGGTCTTTATCCAAATTAACACCAGTAGCTATATTGCTTAGTAAGCAGGGGCACAACTTTTAATCACCGAATACTCTTTCTGAATATTTTATCATATGGATTTCCATTTATTATGGTGGATTTTTTTAGATGACATTCTGTCTTCACTGTAAATGTGTCACTTGACTTTAATTCCAAATCACAAATATGGTTAGCAGAACAAAATGCCCCAAATTAAATGGGAATGCATAACAGATGTGACAAGACATCTTTGCTAAAAAATGTTACATGATAGCAAGTAAATAATACACAAACAAGTGGTATCACCAGAATAAAATGGTGTAGTATACATATTGGTGCTTGTGTCAGTCTCATATGAGAATCTTATGGCAAATTATCTAAGCAAGAAGCTTGTGGGAAAGTGAAGCTTTCCCTGTGATTGTCAGTTTAAAGAACAGTCTGAAGGTTAATTTAAAGAAAAAGGTAGAATATGCATTGATATGACAATTGAGGATAACATGTTATAATGCTCTAACTGCATTTAAAATAACACTTAAAACTCGTAAAGAAAGACAAAACTGTACACAAATAAGAACAGTGCTCTCTAGTCTTCTCTACAGGAAAGAATGGGCCTTTCTTTGACATTAAAACAAGCAAAAAAAATCATGTGAAGAAGAAACTATTGGTGGTCATGACAGAAAATGATGGACCATAGTATGCATATGAATACACATAGACAAACTATGCTTCATAAGGTGTAAGGGCAATGACATCTTTTATTTTTTTTTATCTCTAAAGAGAAAACAATACGAACAGGGGAAGAAAAGCACACCAAACAACAACAAAGGCGAGTGTGAAGAAAATAATTAATTTTTAATATGAGAAAATTGAGAAAGTAAAGACTGAACAGAAGACCTTTGTTCTTCTTTTGTATTTATTTTTATATTGCACATATTGGATCATCAAAACAAAAATCATTGAAGGGAATAAAGTGAAGCCATTACACCCCATGATATATTATGCCACAGATCTGTAGCTCCCCCAGGCTATACTCCTTCTGAGTCACCCCCTTCCCCACCTCAAAAATATGACTACATGAGGTCATGACTACATGACCTCATGTAGTCAATTCATATCCCACTAAAATGGCTGCAGTCTATCAGGGAAGAAGTCCTGTTCCCCAGGCGAGTGCTACGGCTGCAGCGTGCATTGCACTGTGAGCAGGTCTTACTGTGGGAGCAGCAGATGTGATTTGCCCTGAATGTGCTGGTAGGGAAAAGTGGAACCCTCTTTCTACAGAAATGAGGACAGGAGAGGCTGCACGTCATGTCAGTACCCCTTCTAGCACAGTCGGTGAGCTTTCCCGTTACTTGATATCTCTTATAGCCATGCAGCCAGACGGTTGTACTGAGAAACTGCCAACTGTGGCAACTGAGTCGAATGTAAACAGCAGCTCCTTTCCATTCAAGTGATGAATTTACGCCTTTACTTCAAGTTTCCTCTTTTAATACATTTTTCCAGATGAAAATTCCTTCGTTATTTTCATAGACAAATGAGTTGGGGGAAATGACATGACTGAATGAACTCCTTAGGGGTAACTTTGGTTCCTAAACCAAAAAAGTCTCTGTAATATTTCAGCCAGAACGTTTCAGGTACCAGACCCAGCTCCCCACAGGTACCATCTCTGCCCCAGACTGGGCCCTGTCCCTCAGCCCGTCTTCGCAGGGCAACTGCTCCAGCCCGGACCAGCTTGGGAGCCTCTCGCCGAAGCTCACACCAATTTGTCCATGTCTCTGAAACCATCGTGTACTCTTCTTACTGAGGGTTCCTGTCACCAGCACCAGCACTCTGTATTCTGACCATTTAATTTTCAAACAACAGATACGCCACCAGAACATTTCGACAACACAACTCTCCTGTGAAATGGAGACAGAATTTTGTTTTTTCTCTTCTGTGCTTGAATAAAAGCAGAATAATTTTAATCTTAACTATATTCATTATTCTGATGAATTTTAAAGCAACCTTAAAGTATTTGTGAATGCAAATGAACTTAATATTTATTTTGATATTTAGGATGATAGCTTTGCAGCCTAAATGTGCTCTGATCCAAAGTTGTTCTTTCCTTCTATTCCACATAATTGCATATTACTTTGCATTCATGGCAGACTTGAATATTTTAGCAAACTAAGATGAAGATTAAGGCGTGTAAATAGTATTCTCCCAGAGAAGAAACATGACACAAATCAGTACAGCTACAGAGATAAGTACCGTCCAGCCAGTGAACTGTGAGATAAATTCACTTAAGTTTGGCAAAAGGCTGTGAGACCTTGGGGAAAAAAATGTGTTATTTCTGCTTAGTTTGATTTATGCAATTTTATTAATAAATCTACCATCGCTGGGTGTGACAACAAATACTGTAAAAGCAGCAAAAAACTTCCCTACACTTTTCATGGCTGGGAATTCAGTCCAGCCACGTCTATGCTGGAAATTTTACTTAGCTGTGTAGAAGCTCTGAGGCTGTACGATCTGAAAACTTAGACAAAAGAAAACTCTCCTGCTAGGAACAAGATCTTGTGAACTTTACCAGGAAAAAGCAGAAGAGGAAGGGGCAGAGGTGAGGTACAGTGAGTGAGCTGGGAGTGTCTGGAGTCCTGCTTGCTGAGGAAGCAGAGGGCTGGTGGTGGCCACTGATGTCCTCCCAAGAAGCCGGCTGCAAGGAGATCAAGCCAGCCTTCCCCAGCCGAGACCTGTAGGCCTGAATCTGGGTTTCCTGCCTACGTGCTCCCTGCTTTGGTGGTTCAGGGCAGAAAATCACTTCACATTCTGTTCAAAGTTAAACTCGAATTGAAGGTCTTTCAGGGTTAAGGCCAGCAGCCACCAAAGTGTGGCTGCTTCTGTTGTTCTGTGGCATCCCATCGGCTGCACTGAAGTAGTGGAAGGAAAAATTGCAGGCTTTCTGCAAAAATTATCCTGGAAACATCACACATATCTGCATGTGGTTGAGCTGCAGCTGTAGTAAGACGATGATGGTAAATCTAGTTTCGTAAAATTTTGAGTGGTTTGGAAGGACTTCAAAAAATAATACATAAATCAAGTATGGACATTAAAGTAGGCCACTGTTATTTACGATCATAGTGTATTTTCTGTACAAAGTCTAAAAAAGTCTTTCCCTGAAATACAAATTTTATTTTTACAAGATATCAGACAATAAAGCAAATCAATATGTAGAAGTAAAATATCTTCCCTATTTTTTTGAATGATAACATTATTTATATATAAACACATTCACATATGGTAGGCTCTAATAATCATTCTCTGTTGTTTTGTTTTTTTTAAGTTGAATTGCATTCTTTTCCATTTTTTGATCAATGTGCAATATAAAAATTTCTAATAAACAACTTATTACAATATAAATCTATTCCAGCTATATTTATGCAGCTCGACAATGATGGTTTTGATTGTCTTCTTTTAGAATTGGAACAGAGTGTTTGCAATGACAGCTCTACTATCTAATCTATTCTATTCTACCTTTTTTCTTTTTTCTTTTCTTTTTTTTTCTTTTTTTTTTTACCTGTGCACACCAAAGAGCTACACCAGAAAATGTTATGACATTTGCAATAATGCTTTCAAGGGAAACAAATTCCTATGGGACAGATATTAAACATATTGTGAATATTGGGAAGAAAAGCATTCAGTCTGTGTGTTACTCAAAGTGAAGTTCTCTTTGGGCAATGTATATTAATGCTGTACTGGGTTAAATGATACAGATGGTCATTTATCAGCGGAACACTGTAAAATTACTTGCTCTTAAGAGTCTGAAAATTGTCTAAACAGGGGGAAAAAAAAGCAAGTCTGATAAAATCATAAATGTTTTCTCCATCGTTGCTGAAACTCTAATTTTCTTGCTTATTGCTTGAGTTGATAAAACAAATAAAAGAAGGAATCTCAGAGAGATTTCTTTAATATGCAAAATGAATTTCAATGTTCTCTCCCGCTGGTATTTTTATGGAAAACCTGACTAGATGCTACACATGGAACAGAAAAATCTGCATTTAGATGGAAATATTATGAAATGCATGATATGGTGCAAAGTAAGTCTTTTAATGGAGATAGCAAAGTGTTGCATTATATGGTTGAGTGGAAAGACAGCATGCATACAGGCTTTTATGTCCAGCTGCCCTGATTTGCCCAAGAGAGCTCACTTTATTTGAATTTGAACCTAATATAGGGGGGAGAAAAAAAGGCCCACAAAAATTCAACAGAGAAATGATTAGGTCTTTTACAAAATGAAATATTAAGACCTGTGTGAGTCACCACTGTAAACAATGATGGTTTGGACTTGCATGGCAATTTTTTCAAAGGCTTCTTAAGTCTTTTACAATCAAGAATTAATTAAGCCTTTCAGTGCTGTCTCTGTTATATAGATAGAGTAGTGTAACCATGATTAAATTTATACCCATAGGTTTTAACAATTATTTTAGAGTCACTGCAGTAGCTGATTCAGTTTGAACATGCCCCTAGAGACATGCTTTGCTGCAATTTCTTTTTTGTTTGGTTTTGTTAATCTAAATGCAGCAAAGAATGTAACATCATTGCACAAACTGGTGATTTATCACTATGACTCATTAAAATCAAATTAAAAAATAGTAAAAAAACCACAGCGCATAGTACAAGAAGTTAAATTTCTTTGTTGTGGACAGTAGATAAATTATTTCTCTTACACGTAAATTGGGAATTGTATCCTGAGCATTTGCAAATTTTTTTTGAGTAAAACTAATGGAATGTGATTGTTATCAGAGATCACATCATGTCTGAGAACCAGTATTTTTAAGCTCTTAAGTTACATCACTGTTGTGAAGATATGGAACCAAAATTGTAACTCATGTCAATGGATGGAGATCCTTGATATAATCGTGAATTTTGCCCATAATTATATCTGTTTCAAGAAAATGTTAAGAGGACAGACAAAAATGGAACACTATTAAATAAGGCAAATAAATTGAAAGCATAGGACAATATTGAAAACATGGAAGTTTTCTTTGAAAATTTGTTAGGCAGCACTTTTGCACATGTGTTTGCACAAGTTACTTGGGTGTTTTAAAAAACGGCAGGATCGTGTTCCGATACTGAAAGAATTTTGTACCTCAGCTTATGACCTCCTTTGTGATGCTAAACCAGCTTCCACAACAGGACTCTATTCCGGACTGTGCTGTGTGATCTGTAGCATGATGATGCTGGTAGTAGTGATGATGATGGAGTACACACTTACTAGCTTACTAATGCTTTCCTTAAAACATTTTTCTGCTGGGAGGAGAGAGAAAAGGAAAAAAAAAACCTAGAAAGATAGTTGTGAAATATAGGGGGTTTTTTACTGAATATCTAAAAGCTTTTAAAACGAACGTCGTATGTATATTTAAGTCTCTGTTTTCCTTACATATTACATGCGCTTCTTAATTATAAATTTTTCAAAACAAAGGAAAAGTACAAATTTATCCTTCTTAACCTCAAGAACAGCACCCAACCTTTACTAGAAATTCTGAGTTCTAATACAATAAAAACCTTAATTAGTTTGACTAGTAATATCAATAAACTACCATGGAATCATTTACAATTTTGTATTTTTTTGGAGGGAGGGGGTAGTGAAATCCCCTCATATTTCCATAAAAGTGGAAATATTATCTCTCTTCTGACAACACAGTGGTATCTGATTTTTTCCATAGCCCTGCTTCTGGTATTATTGATGCTTAACCCATGAATGCCCTTGAATATACATGCCAGATTCTTCCTTCATGTTACCGTGCTGATGACTGCAATAACATTGCAAAGGGGATACATTTTCTCCCATAACTTTTATTGAAATGACAAAGAGTGACCTTAGGATGTTTCTGTATGTCCTAGTGTTCTTTCTGTAACATTTAAAATAATGGGGGCATGCTAAGTGGCATGGCCTCAGGCATGCTGAGGGGGCTCTAACTCTCTGGGGGTTAATGGATGACTGTTTTTAGTTGAGTAATCAAATATAATACTCTACTGCAGAACTCCTATAAAGGCACATACATGCAGACTAATGGCTATTACTCTAATATGCTTTCAACCTTGAAGACACTTTAAAGACATTGCTTGTCATTTCAACGTTACATTGTTGCAGTCTAAGAAATACATTTCACTTTTACACGGTTTGGTGAAACAGCGAACAATTGTGACTTCCTTTCTGATTCAAACAAAGAACTGCTCTAATCAAATCTTCAAATGCAGTGGTGCTGTCAAAAAAAGGCAGAGCGTTAATAACCAGAAGTAAAACCTCAAAGATCACACTGACACTAACATGAAAGCCAATACAAATTAAAACCTTTTTTAAAAAACATTTTTTGTCATATTTAATGTGGAATGAACTAATCTGTATGTTTTCAGTTGGATCCTCTTGAAAAAGTTTAGCTAGGTTCCAGTTAAGATTTCTTGGAGATAAAGCTGGGAGGAGGGAGGTGGAAGGAAAGCATCAAAATTTTTAAATCTATTTTGGAATCTCCAATTAAAGAAGAGAATCTGATCAGGAGCGTTGATTCTGCATTTAAACTCCCTTTATCGCAGGGCTACTGGAACACAGGTATTTCACCATTTTTAATTTAAATAATTTCATGGTTTTAAGTTATTTTCCTCTTTTATTCATGCATTTAGACTCCTTTTACCACAGGGCTACTGGAACACAGGTCTTTTACCATTTTAAATTTAAATAATTTCATGGTTTTAATTAATTTTCCTCTTTTTTTTCATCATTAAATAAATATATTTTTTTTACTAAAACCTTAATGCTTCCGATTTTTCCAGTACCTTCTCCATAGTGAGTCACTGAAGTCCTTGAATTCACCAAGTTATACTCAGCAAAACATGACTGGCCAGATTTCTTTTTGTTCCAGACGGAAGTTATTAAAGTGCATTAATGCAGTGATAACTGAGTATCTAAATGCATCAGCTCCTGTGAGAATGCATGAAGCGCTGCTGGCACAGCTGGGACCCACAGCACAACACTGTGAGCTCCTACCTCGTTCACAGGTAAATCAGGCACCTCCCACGTATGACAGCATTGTATGACATACAAATGCCTTATGTTTTACTTTTGGCACTAAGTCCCTTCATGGTAATATTGCGTTGGATGAGCTGGGTTGCATCTCTACTTACGCCGTAGGCGCTGTCCTGATTTGGTGTACCTTTTTCTCTCTACAAGATGGATAGGAAAACGTTTTGGATGTTGTTCCAGGGTGATGCCACACTGCAATGCACCACATGAGCTATTGGTATGGAAAGGGAGGCAAGGAGAGAGTGAAAGTTAGGCAGCCTTTCTCCCAGTATGAAAGTGTAACAGCCAATAGGAGTCTTCCTGTGTATATACATATATATATATATATATATATATATGCATATTTCTTTTGCTAAATCAAGGTTGGAAATCCTTTTCTGCAGCTATGATCAGTAATATATGTATGTGTATGTATATATATATTTCTAGGACAGCTATGTTTCAACTTGCTGTAGACAGCAGTTAGCGAAGTTAGAATCATCTGGCTTTTAACAGTTCAGTGACAGAGGTATTTTTTGGTTGTAATCGAAGAATGAAATGCAACATATAGACACACAGAAATTACACACGCAGACACCCCCTCACACACAGACACATGTGCAGACACACACAGACGCACGTTGACCATAGAAGGAAAAAATGAAAGATGTGAGCAATAGAACAGATGGGCCAGCGTTAACAGCATAGGCCTTTTCAGCAGAGCAGTCTGCCTCCTTGCTTACACCGCTGAAGCTTTATTCATGTTACAGATTATATCATTCAGATCATTAATTTCAAACTTTTGCTGCTTCTTCATGGAATCTGTCACCAACAGAAGGAATGATTCGAAGCCGGTTTTGGTGAAAGGGAACTAAAGGAGGGCTTCCAGTGGATTTGGAGCAAGAATTCAAAATAAATAGTGGTTTTGTTTGTGTTGTTTGCCATATATGATTTATGACACTTCTCCTTAATTAACAGGAGTTCTTTACCTCAGAAACTTAAGATGTTCAAAGCTGAAAAACTTATTTCAGAAATCACACAAGATTTATTTGCTTCCAGGACAAAAAAAGAATTATGATTAAATTCCCATAATCAGATTTCTGGAGGTCCATTACACTGAGACCTTCTGATATCTTTCATTATCTTTCTGATCCAGTATAAAATACCTCTTTTAAATCTTCATGTTTATTGGTGATGAAGAAAGCTTTTTGGTATAACAACCCGGTAAGATGCTCCATTAAACTCAATCACTAAACCTATTTCATTATATTTTCTATTCCTCTAAATAGAGAAATTCAATAATAATTGAGACTCAGAAACTCAGCATTCTTTGATGAATTGATGATTGATAATTTTTCATGTTAATATTGGCAGTCTAAGACTACAGGAATACATTACTATTATTCATTTTCACAATCTGTCATAATAAACCTAAGCAAACTTGCTTTCCTTTCTTCTGTTTAATAGGCTGTAAGGTATTGACCAGGACTTACAGCCTGCTCATTTCCATGACTGATGTATTTCTGTTAAATAGCATACATTTGTCCTGCAGTCAGTGTTGCAATTTTGAACGCTTCGGAAGGAAACTTGACATTTCATAAATCAATCATCTGAATTCCTGGATTGAATGCATATGTCAGAAAACACAGGCATGTTAAGGGAAAATAAAATGTGCTTACAGAAAAAAATGTATCTTTTTTTTTTTTTAACGCCAGAAAATGAAAGTAAATGTTTATTTTAAAGTTCTTATTGTAAGTAATGAAATATTACTGATATGCAAAACTATTAAACCAACTTATTTACTGTAAGGGAATTAATGAAAAAGTATAGTAGATTTAAATGAGATTGTGGTCACATTTTCCTAGCTTTTTTAAATATCTGGCAAAATATTTAGTTACTACTGTAAAGAATGACTTCTATGAACTCAGAGGATGACACGTATTTCCATAAGTACTTAGGGACATTTAAAATTTTTTACTACAAAGAGAAAAATGACAGTGCGCTACTTTCTTCTGAAGTATTTGAGATCACTGCTGAGGACAAAGACATTTGATTGCACTTGGTTAGTGCCTTGGTAATTCATATAGTTGATTAGTTTGCTTTTCAAGAGAATTATAATTGAATTCAGTCTTTTTTTCCTTGTGAAAATGGTTCTGAGTGTAAAATAAGTTTATCTAACCTCTTCACTAGAATAGGCGATTTCTTCCATTAGTTCCTCTAGACCTGAGAAATTTAATCATCTCTCTGTGTACATCTTCAGTATATAGGATAATGCAGTAAAACTTGACTTTCACCTCATGAAAAAACAAGGTCAAATTTTGTTTAAAATCCTGAGGCATTATATATATATATATGTATGTATATGTGTATGTGTTAAGTTCTATTAAAATATTAATAATTTTAAAACTCTTGTGAGGGAGGATGTTGTTCATTATTTAAAAATATATATATATCACTGTTTAAACAGGAAAATAACATATTTAGATGAGCAAAAATTTTAAATCTCTGTGCTAACTGATCTTTAACCTTGACTATTGACTCAAACTAATGAAAAAAGCTTAATATTGAAAAGTATCTTTGAAAAGAGAGGATATGTAGGAGTGGTCATGGGTTGGGTTTTTTTCCCTTCTCATTCCCCTATTTTTCACTAATTCCTCGTTCAATATTGAACAAGTCATTTTAACTTATCAGAGTTTATTGATTTAAAATAGTGCAGAGTAAAGCACCACTGTGTATCCCACATCTGCAGAATTAATATTTGCATTTTATCTCTGGGTACTTTTATGTGCAAAACTTCTTCACTTTCTTTCACTAGCCTACGCTGACAGTAATAATGATGTATTGGCGTCCTATTTATTTCAAAGATATTTTGTGCTCTTTTGTTCCTTGAAATATTGCGTGTTATTACTACAATCTGTTTACGAGGTGTAGAAAAGATTTCACAGAAAATGTGTCCAAGCCTATTAACACTAATGAAGCTTCATATGGTTAAGATATGAGTATTACAAGGGCCACAGAATTAAAATGATTTTTCAGTATAGAGCAGATCAGTATGTGAGGATACCATTATATATACCTGAATACAATGTGTAATCATAGATCTACCATGTGCCATCAGTATAGTGCATAATAGAGGTCTATGCATTTTTGCATAAGTCATCTGAAATTTTGGAAATTCTTAAACTAAAGATTTATACTTAATTTTCCTTTTTTTTTCATAGTGAACCTGTGCATTATTCATTAAAAAAGAAAATGCAAGATATATTTCTAAATATTTTTATAATATGAAATACAGTTCTGTTTGTTGAAAGAATGAAGCTTAACAATGCTATATTAGCTAAGCACTATAAAAAATGCTCACCATGTTCCCATTTCTCATCCTCTTTCACACAAAATTTCACTTATTAACACTGTGAAAAATGCATACATATTTCAGTCATATTTAATTAGTCATCCTAGACTATTTTCAGGTAATTTAAATGCATATTCTTCATCTCTGGCCCTCTCAAAAGAAAGAAAAAATACACATTTATTCACTTTAGATGAACGAATACATAAGAAGAGTTTGAGTTTCACTCCTTTAGCAAGATAAAGATAAAACCAGTGTAATTTGGCATGTAATTAAGTACTTCACTAATTCACTACCTTAACTGTTAAAAAAAATGGACCTTCAATGTGAACTTGAAAACCGCACATACATCAGTTCCCTGTGCAAGCTTTGTTTTGCAGCACAAATCTAATTTAAACCCAATTTGTATCCAGATGTAATCAAACAGAAATAACAGAAATCTAATTTCTCCCACCTCATTTCTATTGGAATCTTTATCAATCCACTCTGTGGACTGAAAATTAAGATTTAGTGTTGTGCTTGTTTGTTTGCTTTTAAGTTTGCTTGTCTATTTATTTTTAAAGGAGTTTCTTTATAAAGTGTACTATGTCTACTTCAGATCTACCTGCTTCGATCTGTCCTGTTTTGGACTTCAACCAGTAAATAAATATCAAACAAAGGTTAAAAAAAAAAAAAGTGGTGGTTGTTTTTTTTTTTTTCCATCTGATCTTCTCATTCTTCTCATCACCATTCTGTCCTAGACATGGATTCTCCTTACCCAAGATAATTCCTATCCTATCAACAGAATAACTCTTATGAATACATATACATCATAGATCCAACAACACGTGCCAACCCTATCCAACCTATTTCACCCAAGTCTCAAGTCAAGCCTGAGATATGGTTTTGGAGGTAAGGGTGGGAGACAAAAAGCAAAATAAAAGATGCAAGCAACAGTTTGCTGCAACATTGCTAATAATACTCAACTATGTATGATGCCATGTGCTTATGCATCCACTTTCCTAGCACTTAAACCAGAATGCCAGGCTGACCCTCATAAATGAATACACAGCTTTGCTCCCACTCTGAGTCTGCTTCCTGACTTAGCTGCTGTGATTAGAATATGCAGTGTCAATTTCATAAGGTCTGGTTTAACTTTAGCCTAATCTAATGTTTCCTAATAGTAAAGAAAACCAACCAATGAAAAAAAAAGTTCCAATATTTTACCTTTGTGTAGAAGCTGGATAAGGATGTTGGAGACTATGGAAAAACCTTTGCATGAAGGAAGGTATAACAGACTGGAATTCTTCAGCCTGGGAAAGATGGAAGACAGTACAATACAGACTCATAAAATGAGAAATCTGTTGAGGAAGTGAACAAGAACTAGGGCAATACCGAATGTATTTATGTGTCAGGTAGCAGGTTCAAATCCCCTCCAAACCACATCCTCACACATTTAGTTGTACCGTGAAACTCTTCACTATAGGCAACCTTAGATTGCCCATAGTAATAATAAACCAAGCTTACCTACCTTCATAAAGTAGCTAGCTTAAAGGTATTTTCTCTACATCACAAAGCCATGGAAATGTAAATCACTGCATACTTTGTGGGACTTAAACTCTTCCTTAAGCACGTGCTACTGGTCAGAGCTAGAAACTAGGACATTGGGCCTTTGGTCAAATGTGCAGCTGTCTTAACTTGGAAAACTACTCTGGTACTCTTCTGATTTCACTCTAAGGCTTTTCAATTACAGGAAATTCAATTCCAAAAATTACTAGACAGGAAAAATTTTAATAATTTAATTACTCATTTGAAAATGTAATCTCTGATACTCTTCTGCGTTAGAAATTTTTAGGCTGAGTTTTGAATTTATACAGGTCTAATTCTTCTAATGTAAATATGCAAACTATTTAAAGAAATGTAATGAATGCTGAAGCAAGAGGAAGGAAAAGAATGTGTTTTGGCAAATATGTTGACTATGTCCCTGTTCTCGTAAAATTACATATCATTTCCTCTCACTGTGGGTCTCATCTGTTCTGGTTCAGCTAGATTTATGATATACCTCTGCACCTGAGCTTTTCTGTTCAAGAAGAATATTTGTGAATGATATTATCAGTGGATTTCAAGTAAAAGGTTGCTAATGACAATATTTTGCACTATTGTGTAAAGCCTAACAGATTGCTTGCTATGAAAGCCTAAGACTGATACTTAGATCCATTTAACCGGGCCCCAACAAATGAAGATTTCTGAAGCAAAGGGAAAGGGAAAGTGGGAGATAAAGATTAAGGCAATTCAGAAGGAAAACTCGCTCATATTATACTGCTTGGATTAATACAAACACTGGAGTCACGTACTGCTTAGTTTCTAGATAGATCACCTACACAAAGACATGAAGGATTTAATGCCTTTGTGTGTGCGTGTGCACATGTGTGTGTCCCTTCCACATCTTCCATTCATTGTGTAAAGGCGTTTCTTTTGTTATAAACTTCATGCACTTCTCTCTTCCATGTAAATCAAGGTACCCAAGAGATAGCCTGTCTTGAATTTTGTGGTGGTTTCTGATGTGGGAATGTCTCACCCATATTGTTCCACTAGTACATGTGTGTTTCTAAGGTAAGCAGTCAAAGTAACCATTGCTACAAAAATGTTTCTAGATATGAATGCCAGCCCCTCTTCCTTATGCTCCTTCGTTATTTCTTTACTTGGATTAAAAAAACCCCAACTTTATACAAAATCTCACACTGGACATTGGTTATCCATCACTCCATCACTTCATGTATATTTAGAATGTATGTTACAATGCAGTTTTACAAAATGGAAAAATAAAAACCAAGCATCAATAAAAATACTTACTAAGTGGAATTGCCAAAAGTCTCAACTGTCCACTTTTCTGAGTGAAACTAAGATAGATAACTTTCCTGGCAGAAGTCTTCAGAAACTAGATCAAGGGTCTGTATTGCCTGAAAAACCCAGCTTGTGTCTTAGACTAGAAGTGACCTCAGATTTTCCCTACTTGACTACTAGAAATAATTATTTCTCTTGTCAGCCTTGTAATTTCAGCTGATTATTTGCTGTATTCATTTGATGATTTAATAATTTCACATATTGATTTATTGACTCACTCTTAATTATGACCTTGATTGGATCATTGTATCATTCCATCTTTAATTAGTGTTGTAAAGTTGTCATAAATTAGTTCAGTAAAATGCTTGCTTAAGTATATGGCCGCTTACTCATCTTTTAAAAAATAAAATCCATAAAAAATACACACATTGTATTCATTCAATCATATTACACCTTGTGTCATGAACTCTGTGGAAAAAGTTAACGTTAATTAAGAAATTTACAAATCCATTTTCCTGTGCTTGCAAATCGGTACCCAAGAAACCCTTAGTTTTATTATCTTTGTGACTTCTTGTATCATGGATTATGTTGCAAGTAGAAAATCTTGGAAATTGCGATGTCAGTACTCATCTGACTGAAGTAATGTTAAACTGTTCTGGCATGGAATGAGCGAAAATGCCGCATCCCAACTAATGAAAAAAAAATCCAAGAAAGGGGTTATAATCCACTTCATTTTCTGTGCAGGTAGAGGTAACAAGACCATCAACCAATCTAATTTTTTTTATTTCTTTGAAATTATAGAGATCTGAATAATACAAATTGTTCTTTCCCATTTCTTTATGAAGGTACTGTGCAAATGCTGCTGCAGTACAACTGCTATTTCTTCTCCCACAGGTATCAGATGCAGATCTTTTATGTAGAACCATTCAGACATTTTGTGAAGAATCAGTTGTTAAATGCTAATCAAACATGAAATGTTCACAGAATGTGGCAACAGTAATGACATTTCAAAATGAAAGACACATTTTTAAGAAAGTATTTGAATAAAGGAAAATACTTCTTTTTAGTCTATTTGGAAAAAATGCTCTTAATTTATGTAGCATATAATTTTTGAGTTAAAATATGAATAAGACAAATATAATTTCATTTTAAGACATACTAGTCTCTTCTTTTAGGCACAACTAACAAAGCATTTAGGATATTTGCGGATTGAAACTACACTGCGAATACAGAGTACTAATATCCCTTTCTTTCTAGTTATTCAATTTGTATCTAATATTGATGAATATAATTTCTTGCAAGCAAAGAAGTGTTCACCTTTTGGAAAGTGTAATAGCAAGTGGGGAAACTTTTATTTCAGCACTCCCTAAGAGAATTAGAAGATAAAATCCCAGTTTCTCCATATTTTTGAATCCCATGATATCATCTATAGAATGATTTTACCTGCAGAACAGTACTATAAAAAACGGTTTTCCTTAATGTTTTGAACCTATTAATTGTTTCACTGAAACTTACTGAAGTTGATCTTAGATAAGGTCACAGCAATCAGGAAAAAAAAATCAGAAACAGAAGTTTACACCCCAGCACAACTACAAAGCTGATTGATTGTGAAAAAAGCCATTACACACTTTCAGTGCAGAAAAAGCCTGCACGATGAGTGTTGGTGGTGAAATTGAATGAAATTTCTTCTCAGAATGAGTTTTACATTACAGATGAGATGAATAAACAAAGATATACTTTGCTCAAATTCAGCTACTTTTTCTTTATTTAAGAAATGCCTTTGTCTGCATTTCTTAACCTGTAAATATTTTCCAGTGCATTAGAAATGGCTAGACTATTAATTTTCACATCACTGTCATGAGATCCAAGAGCTCAGGTCTTCAATGGTTTAGCAGTGCTTTTTCCAGTTTCTTAATAGCTGGTGATCTTGCAATGGGCTTTTCTGTCCTCACCCAAGCTTCTCAGAAATTACTTTTGACATGGATCACTTTGCAATACATGTAATATTAGCCATTTAACCTTCACAGAATCAGCAGGGTTTAAATATTTAATTAGTGGTCTTGTTGTCTGCAAGGAGTTATTCCTGCTAAAAGCCAAATTTAACTTTTTCTTAAAAAAAAGAGGAGTGTTTTCACAAATTGTAGATTGACATATATTCCAAAATTTAAGAATGTCTCTCTTAAGTTTCTTTGCCTGTTTCCTACTAGGTGACATCTTTCAGTGTAGGGGTAGCACATTTGATTTTAGTTCTTACTTTTTTTTCATTCCCATTGCCTTTCCATTTCTTTCATTATCTCTATGGAAAAATCTATTCAAATGTTCATAATCTGTTGTATTTGAAACATTTCAGGATAAAGCTAATATCTTCCGTAGCTTTTGGAAGCACCTTTAAAACTCTTTTCGGTGTTTCCATGTACTATACCACATTCCTGTTGTGAACTTGGAGAAATGAAAATCATTTTACATTTGAGGGAATCATTAAAAGTAGAACATTTCAACCATGATAAAGACATGCAAACTGAATATCTCTAGAAGGAATTCTAGAATGAATAGTTTAATGAAACAAATAAATGAAATTATAATGGTAATTAAAAAAGAAGTTTACTTCCTTTTGCAATACAGGCCTAGTGTAAGGGTAACAAGGATTTTGGACTGCCTCTTGTTATGCTTGGAATTGCAATTACCCAAAATTAAGACTTGAAAGTTATCACTCATCATCTCCTGCGTGCTCAAAAAATCTTTTAGGTTGCTAAAATTAAGAAGTTTGTAGCATTAATGATTGCATAGCATTTTATGAACACTACAGCCCTATTGTGCCAGCCACTACGCAAATACACGCAGACAGCCCCCGACACTAGCAGCTTGCATTCTAAATAAACCATGAGGGCAAATATTTTTCTTTTCACTTATCCTTTACAAACAGTATTGACAATTTGGGGAATTAAGTAGACATTTATGGTATTTGAGAATATAATTACACTAGTTAACATTCACCAGAAATCAGTTGCCATTATTCCCAAGGGAGAGCCAATCATGGGTATGATTACAAAGAAGCTGTGAGGACGGACTTAATTGAAAAAACAGGAGGACTTCTAGCTAAGAGCAGGAGAAAAAAGTGATAAATTAGTTTTTTTAAGACTTCACAAGGAATGAAACTGGGGAAGTCAGTATGCAGTCTAAGTTATGCATTTCCAGTATTAAATTAACAAGAAAAAAGATTATCCCCTTGCACTTTCCAAGGAAACGTCAACAAAGGTTATTTAGACTTGATGGTTTATCAAAATAAGTTTTAAAAAAAATCAACTATATTCAGAACCACCCAAGACATTGAAACAATAAACGTATCGAAAGTTCCTCTTCCAAATACTCAGCATAGTAAAGAATCCCCTGAACAAATTTGTCTGCATTCTGTTCCTGGGTGATTTAAAGTAAAGAACTTTGTTTATAAGAACAGCAGGAATTGGCCAAAATATAACTGCTTTTCCATGACAAATTTCAATGTGCTGAATCTAATTTATGTTAGTCATGTGTCAGCCGTATCTTTGAGAATACCATAATTCTTCTTAGATACTAATTTCAAGACTGTTTTCAAATAATCAAAGATCTGGAAATTGAAAATGTAGAACGATGTCACCATAAACTACCCAATTATCATAAATCTAGTGTGTATATCTCTTGCTCTTGAACTAATAGAGGAAACATGTGTAACTTACAGTAGCTTCCAAAACCTGGAATTGCAGGTCATGTAACTAACTACATTTGGAGGAAATAATTAAACACTCTGTGTCTTTTTTTTTTTTTTAAATTGAAATTTAAAGTTATTTTCTTTTTCTTCCCATAGTTATAGTTTCTGTTTTGTCTCAAATTAAGAACTTGTCAAAGTTAAAATTTTTCATAGTGGTGTGTTATTCAGGAAAAAAAAAAAGCCCACCCCAAACCCACCCCAAACAAACAACCCGGAAAATCACAAGATATTGAGGCAGATCCTCCTGTATTGACTGTACAAGTAATTTCAACTAGCTAGGGAAGGATTACTTCACTTTTTATTCTACCACGTTGAATAAGCAGGAACAGAACAGGAAAGTTTACATCCTTATCCTTCCTGAAATGCATGCAATGGCAGAAATATTACTAGTGGAAAAGAGGAAATGAGGTTAACATCCCTGTTGTATGCCAATAGTTGACTTTTGTTGTTCTTTTACATGTCAGCCTTGAGACATACTTCAAGTAGTGTAGCCACTTACTAACCCCATAGCACCTAAGCTGTTGTCCTGGAAGCCTCTTCTACTCACACCTTCAGGGTCATTATTCTGCTTTGGATTGCAACAATCCCTGTTCTAGAAAAATGCTTCAATGAAGCTTGTTGAAAATCAGTACTTTTATTTGTTGAAAATCATGACCCTGCCCAGACTACTGACACTTGACTTTCAGCAACCTACCTGTGGGAGTCTGAATGTGAGTCGGACATTATAGCCAAATGGAAGGCTAATAAATGAAGTTCACTAAGTCTACATTCTTACTCACTTCAACCTGAAGCAGAAGACAATCTCTGGTCAAACAAGTATCTCTGTAAATTCCATATACTATAATGTGATTCTAGACAAACGCACACCTTAATGTACACATCTGAAACTATTATTACATCTCAGCTCTTATGTTCAATTAAATTTTCCAAATCATAGAATCATAGAATCATAGGGTTAGAAGGGACCTCTGGAGATCATCTAGTCCAATCCCCCTGCCAGAGCAGGGTCACCTAGAGCAGGTTGCACAGGAACACTTCCAGGCGGGTTTTGAATGTCTCCAGAGACGGAGACTCCACCACTTCTCTGGGCAGCCTGTTCCAGTGCTCTGCCACCCTCAAAGTAAAGAAGTTCCTTCTCATGTTTAGATGGAACTTCCTCTGCTCAAGTTTGTGCCCATTACCTCTTGTCCTGTCCCCGGGCACCACTGAAAAGAGCCTGGCCCCATCCTCCTGACACCCACCCTTTAAGTATTTATAAGTGTTGATGAGATCCCCCCTCAGCTGTCTTTTTGTGGCCTTCTGGGCCACAAGGGCACATTGCTGGCTCATGGTCATCCTGTTGTCCACCAGGACTCCCAGGTCTCTTTCAGCTGAGCTGCTCTCCAGCAGGTCAGCCCCCAACCTGTACTGGTGCATGGGGTTATTCCTCCCCAGGTGCAGCACCCTACACTTGCCCTTATTGAATTTCATAAGGTTCCTCTTTGCCCAACTCTCCAGCCTGTCCAGGTCTCTGTATGGCGGCACAGCCTTCCAGTGTGTCAACCATCCCCCCCAGCTTTGTGTCATCAGCAAACTTGCTGAGGGTGCCCTCTATCCCTCCATCCAGATCATTGATGAATATGTTGAAGAGGACTGGACCCAGTACCGACCCCTGGGGAACACCACTCGTCACTGACCTCCAACTAGACTCTGTGCTCCTAATCACTACCCTCCGAGCTCTGTCTTTCAACCAGTTATCTATCCACCTTACTGTCCGTTCATCAAGCCCACTCTTCCTAAGCTTCCCTATGAGGATGCTGTGGGAGACCATGTCGAATGCCTTGCTTAAGTCAAGGTAGACCCCATCTACTGCCCTCCCCTCATCTATCCATCCAGTCATGCCATCATAGAAGGCTATCAGATTAGTCAGACATGATTTCCCCTTGGGGAATCCATGTTGAGGACTTCTGATAGCTTTCTTTTCCCCCACATGCCTTGAGATGACGCCCAGAACGAGCCATTCCATCATCTTTCCAGGGATGGAGGTGAGGCTGACTGGCCTGTAGTTCCCCGGCTCCTCCTTCTTGCCTTTTTTGAAGACTGGAGTGACGTTGGCTTTCCTCCAGTCCTCAGGCACCTCGCCTGTTCTCCAGGACCTTTCAAAGATGATGGAGAGCGGCCCAGCAATGACTTCCGCCAGCTCCCTCAGCACTCTCGGGTGCATCCCATCAGGGCCCATGGACTTGTGAATATCTAATTGATCTAATTGATCCCTCACTTGATCTTCCTCAACCCAAGGGAAGTCGTCTTCTTTCCCTGTTACTTCCCCCAATGCCTGGGACTCCTGAGGTCTGGGCCGAGCAGCAAAGACCGAAGCAAAGGCGGCATTCAGTAACTCTGCCTTCTCCGCATTCTCCGTCACCATGGCTCCTGTTTCATTCAACAGTGGGCCCACAACTTCTCTGGTCTTCCTTTTGCTTCCAATATACTTGTAGAAGCCCTTCCTGTTGAGCTCGACATCCCTGGCCAGGTTTAATTCCAAGGCGGCCTTGGCTTTCCTTGTTTCATCCCTGCACGCTCCGGCAGCATTCTTGTAATCCTCCCAAGGGGTCAGTCCCTTCTTCCACTTATTGTAGACTTCCTTCTTCCACTTGAGCTTTTTCAGAAGCTCTCCGCTCCACCATTCAGGTCTCCTGCTTCCCTTGGCCGATTTCTTTCTTTAGGGATGCACCGATCCTGAGCTTGGAGGAAATGGTCTTTGAATATCAACCAGCTTTCTTGAGCCCCTTTGCCTTCCAGAGCCCTAGCCCATGGGATCTCTCCAAGCAGTTTCTTGAAGAGGTTGAAGTTAGCCCTCCTGAAATCCAAGGTTGTAATTTTACTTCTTGATGTTTTGTGCGTAGTACCCATGATCCTGAACTCTGTCATTTCATGATCACTACAACCTAGGGTGCCCCCAACCTTAATGTCTCCACCAGTCCCTCTGTGTTTGTCAGTACCAGGTCCAGGAGTGCTCCTCTCCTTGTTGGCTCCTGTACCACCTGTGTCAAGAAGTTGTCATCAATGCACTGGAGGAGCCTCCTGGACTGTGCATGCCTGGCTGTGTGGTCTTCCCAGCAGATATCGGGGTGACTGAAGTCCCCCATGCCTGCGATTGCGAGGCTACCTTCAGCTGTCTGTAGAAAGCCTCATTAGCTTCCCCATCCTGATCAGGTGGCCTGTAGTAAACACCCACAACAGTGTCCCTCATATTTGCCTGCCCCTTAATCCTTACCCAGAAGCTCTCAACCCTCTCTTCATCTGCCCCTAGTGAGAGCTCGATGCATTCCAAATGCTCTCTCACATAGAGTGCAATTGCACCACCACGCCTCGCTGCTCTGTCTTTTCTGAAAAGGACGTAGCCATCCATGACAGCATTGCAGTCATGTGAGCTGTCCCACCACGTCTCAGTAATTGCAATGAGGTCGTGGCTCTGCAACCGCACACAGATCTCCAGCTCTTCCTGCTTATTCCCCATGCTGCGTGCATTGGTGTATAAGCATTTCAGAGAGGGAGTCATGTGTGTAGTTTTGACCCTTGAGATGCGGTGTGCCTTCTGGCTTTCAGAAATACTGGCACACTGGCCCACGAGCGCTGAGCAACTACGCCCTGGCACCTCACCAGCAAGCCCAGTGCCTTCCCCACCCCCGTTCAAATCTAGTTTAAAGCCCTCTCAATGAGCCCTGATAACTCTTGTCCTAATGTAGACACCTAGTGCCATTTGAAATGACACACAATGTTTGAGACATATACATGACACTGACAGATTTAACGCTATCTTTAGAAGACTTGTGTCCTTCTGCTTTGGTATCTGAAGGGCAAGTATTGCATACTGAAGAATCTTAGTGACTTTGAATGCCCAATTCTAAGCATATCTTTACAGTAACTATTGAAAACTTTCATTAGAGTGTCCGTCCCCCCCTTCTTTATTGAAAAGAGTTATAGGATAAAGTTTTCAGATGTGAAACTAATAAGTAAATCAACAAAGAAATTAGCCTTTAGCGTAGCCCCAGTGACATCTCTCTCATTACCCTGCGAGTTTATATAAATATGTGGATTCAGAAGAATTAAAATACTTAACAGAACTGTGATTATCTCCTATGGGAAACACAGAATTAAATTCAGAAGTTATGTACACAGTAAATTATATTTTTATCCTCACTAAACATAAAGTAAAATAAATTGAAAAATACTTATGCAGCTTCTATTTTTTTGTTCATATCATAGAAGTGTTAATTTGAAACATTAAATGTTGCGGCAAGTGTACGGCTGATACTTCTGATGCCTAAGTCTACAGTTTAGTCAAATTCAAATTTTTCCTACATCCACTGATGTGCCATTTCATACATGTGTTCAAGTGGGGATTCATAGTCTATAGATCTCGTCTAAAGAACTTGATTCCTACAACGAAGTAATGAACTCTAGCTGAGAACCTTTCCTTGGAAAGGTTAGAACACTGGAGAATTATGTTAAAGTTGACATTCCCTATTCTACTCAATCCTCTGAGAATATTTGCTTGGAAAATACTCTACAGTAAATGTTAGCATACCATTAAAGTATGGAGGTCTGGAGGAATAGGATCTTTTCAATCTGCCTTTTTTAAGTTATGTTTTGAGTAAATTACTCAGCTAGTAAATGAGAAAGTGATTGGGATACAGTCTCTCTAATTACTGGCCTATACTTGATTTGTAGACCAATGAACAATTAACGGTTACATGTGCATGAGTAGCTTTCACAAAGCAGGCTAGGAGTGACTCAGAATAATTCATAAGACACTTTCCTGAGAAATGAGAAACACAAAACTTCCAGCAGAGAGATTGTGAGTCCTTGTTTCTCATATCCCATGCAAGTGCTGGATGAATTGGCAAGACAAGTTTTGTCGGTGGATGCAATAAGCACCAAGTGTTAGAGAAGATATAAGAAGCAACCTGAAGTTTGGTGGTGAAGTCTGAGCAGCCCAGGTTAGAATGGTGATATCTCTGGGGGTGATGTTACCCTTGCATAAGCGTAGGAAATCAGCATCAGTTTTAGCCTGGCCTCTTTCTTCTCCATGCCATATATTCTGTGTTAAAACACAACATTTCGTATCATCTATGCTCTAATTTAAAAAAAGCTATTAATTTTACACCTGACTTTTACTGATAAACAACCCACTAGGTGCCTGTCTGAAGTTTGTTTATCCTGAGGCATGGGGAAAAAACAGGAGGAATTAGAGGATTGTATGCAGTTGTTGGGCTACAGTCTCATTGGAATGACGTAATTTCTAGTAACATTCACCCAAACAAACAGAATGTCGTGGTTTGGGTTGGGCTGGCCACTAAAACAAATGAGAGATGCTCTCTTTTACCCTTCTCCCTTTCAGAGAAGGGAGAGCATCTGCCTTCAGGGAGAGAAGGATGAGAGAGAAAAGAGACTTATGAGATTAAAAAGTTTAAACATGTTTTGCTAGGAAGCAAATAACTGCTTTATGATTTTGACTAACTATGAGAAATAATATTGAATCATATTGTATACTCCAGATCTGTCCAATCAGTTGCATGAGCTAACAGTGGAGTTACAGGTGTAATATACTCCTGTGCATATTATTCATCAATTGCGAGGCAATTTTTCATTCAGTGGAATTATCTATAATCATCTCCTTAGCTTCTAAGGAATCTAATGTTCTTTTGCTGGATATTGGAAAATGTCACTTTTTGTATTCATACAGTTTTGTCAATTTGTAAATTTTCTTGTTCTAGCAGGTGCATGCTTATCACCTTTAAATAACTTCCCTTAAGCTTCCTGAAAAATAGAACTTCTTATTTCACTTTCAGTTTTTAAGATGTAGCCTTGTCATGAGCACTAATACTGACTCTGGTATAAATAATGAGTATGGAATAGCCTTCATGTGTTTTCTCTCATATGAGTTCTTGCATGTTGAGCTTGTGAGAAACATTTAGATGTGTTATTGCCTTACACAAATGGCAATGTTTCTTTTCGTCATAAACACAGAGAAATCCAAGAAGAGATTAATTTTTGTAGGTGTCTTTTTTATATTACTTACCTTTTATTTAATTAAGAACTCTTCTCACTGAATTAGTAAACTTCTCAAAAATTATTAATAGCATGTGAAGACGTATTTCATTTGCTTGTTCCTGTAGTAAGTTCAGGGTCACAGGTGACATACCTGTTCCACGGAAATCTCATTTATATCTCGCTTCCTCTGGTGTGGGGGAGAAAAACCAACCAACCAAACAGAAATACTCCTGATGATTTATTCAGATGCTACAGAATACATTTGGTTAAGAACAGCATTTCTTCTGGGTTGTGCGCTTGCTGAAGGTACACGCCTTTAGTTACTCAAACATAGATTATCCCTGTGAGGCCCCTGGCACAGAATACTTACTCTTCATATAGTTACATATGCAATTAACTCCGCTTTGCACATCAAAATTCTTCATTTTTTCCAACCTACACTTCCAAATAAAATGCATTAGATTTAGCCAGACATCATACTGATATCAGTGGGTATTTCGTGGAGATAGCAATGCAGTCAGCAACTTCTAGAAAATAAGGCCTGTTTGTTGTTTGTTGTTTTTGTTTCGTTTTGGGTTTTTTTCCTAACTGGAGAGGTTGTAAGTTTCAGAGTAGATGGGGCACTTAGGGACATGGTTTAGAAGTGGCTTTTGTCAGGGTAGGTTAAAGGTTGGACTCGATGATCTTAAAGGTCCCTTCCAACCTCAGCAGTTCTATGATTCTATGATTTCAAAGTACAATGCTAGTTTTATTTGGTTTCTTAATAATTTTGCTTACAACCATAATTTTTTGCTGTATTAATATTTTTGTATTGACACTGGTTTTTGTTACTATTGCACTCCTTTATGCACAGATTTAGCCTGTTGGTGCAAAGAGCATTGCACTGAAAAGGGGATTTAAATATCGCTTAATTGTACTTTTCAGTTTCCCAGCTGTATTCAAAAATTCACTGTTCCTTGTGAGAAACAACCCTTATTATGGAGTTCCTCAGTGCACAGAAGGGAGAGGTTGTGTCTATTCCAAGCTTGTAGTCTTCAGCAGCACAGATGCAACATGATCACAAACATTTTTCATTTAATTGTCTTTTGTTAGCCAACATGTACAACTTCTAGGCTGCTGTCTGTCCAGCTATTACCTATCCAAGTAGCATTTCTGCCTTGTCTTATTGATATGGCTTTTGGTTATGAGTTGAACTCCCCTTTTTTTGATGAGTCAGTTCACGGTCTTGCTGGTCCTTTCTGCTTGTCAAGCAGATTCTGACATTCATAGATTCATAGAATCATGGAATCACAGAATGGTTTGGGTTGGCAGGGACCTTTAAAGATCATCTAGTTCCACCCCCCTTGCCGTGGGCAGAGGCAACTTTCACTAGAGCAGGTTGCTCAAAGCCCCATCCAATCTGGCCTTGGATCACAACTTCTCTGGGCAACCTGTTCCCGTGTGTCCTCACCCTCATCATAAAAAATTTCTTCCTATGTCCAATCTAAATCTATCCTCTTTCAGTTTAAAACCATTACCCCTTGTCGTGTCACTACAGGCTTTGGTACAAAGTCTTTCTCCGTTTTTCTTATAAGCCCTCTTTATATACTGAAAAGCCACAAAATGGTCTCCCTGGAGCCTTCTCTTCTTGAGGCTGAACAACCCCAACTCTCTCAGCCTGTCTTCATAGGAGAGGTGCTCCAGCCCTCTGATAATTTTCATGGCCATATATAATATATAATTGTATTTCTTATTATTTAGCTTAAAACAAATTTCTCCCTCTGTTTCACTACACCTTCTTTATGACCATTTTTCCTTCAAATTCACCCATCTAATTCGAGTTTCAGTCCTGACAGAAAACCAGAACATAATACCTATTCTTTAATTCTTTAAAGTTAGAGCTTCAGCCTTCACTTCATCACAATCCTTTATGGTACTACACAAGCACACAGTAAGCAGCCAATTTTGCAAGACAGATGACTGAATATGAAAGGGTCAGAGAGGGCTTTTAAGAGCTTTCAGAGCACATGTGAGCAGAACGATGGCAGTTACTCTTTTAAAAAAATTATCTACAGGCATTTCTGTGGTGTTCAGCAGTATACCATGCCCTCCAAAAGCCCTGATTAATCTATTCTCATGGCAGCCACACGAATGAACCAAATGTTAGACTCTCCATTACACATGAGTCCAAGATGAACCCATTGAAGTCAGGAGGCTGCTACCTTTGGTTGGTCAGCTTGAAATATGTTGTTGAATTTCAGAATAGCAGAATGTGCAACGTCCAAATATAAGTCTTTGGCAGCTGTGAGTTGTCCACAGCTGAGGATGCTGACAAATGCCAAAGAAAGTAGTTTCAATGGATCATCCACAGGTGGACAACACATCCAAAATGACCGCTCAGTTTTTCATATTGGCCAGTGTGATTCTGCCTCAACTCCCAAGGAAAGAGTCACAATGGGTCAGAAGTCAGCCAAGTGTCTTACTCCACAAATGCTACATTTGATTTTGTCATTTTAGTAGCTTAGGTTGTGTTTGCAGCCTACAGAGAACAAACACAAGAGATGCATCCTGGTTTTGAGCATGTCTTTTCTCATACATTATAGCAGACAGCCTTCTTTACCCATTTTTGTCCCTTCAAATGAAGTAATAGGTTTTATTATGAAACAGCAATGGCCCTAGTTCAGCAAAGATTAGCATTTGCCTAGGTTTGAATTGAATGATCTAATTGAAATCAAGGGGAATATTCATTTGTTTTATGTGTTTAATCAGCTAGCTGAAGTGAAGCCTAAATTAATGAATGTGACCTGTGATTCACCAGGCATTTGGAAGCAGAATATGTAATGCCAAGCACAGACTTGCAGGGCAGACCACGAAGGTTTTTGCTTTCATGCTCGTCCCGTCACCCCTGCTGTGGTGCTGGCATCACTCAGTCCACTCAGCACAACCCTGCAGTTTCTGGCTCCGCAGAGGATCTCTGCTGCTGTACTGGGAGTCGAAATGGAGCCAGCACTGTGGCAGGAGAGGAGGCCAGAGCAGCCTCAAAGCCAGAAGGGCTGTGGATACTGTGTCTCTGCCAGCTGCGGGCTAATTCCCCATGGAGTAGGCAGCCTGCCGTGGCTGGGGCCATGGGGCGCTGCCCGGGCTCTGGAGGAGGATGTGACAGCAGGCTACAGTACCTACAGTGGGGCTCTAGTCACCATTTATATCATGGCTGCATCCATCCTTCGTATTACAGAATTCATTTCTACAGAATTGAATTTAATATCATCGAAGCAATTTTCACACTAGAATACAGAATGATTAGAAGCTTGAGTCCTAGCTGTGTTTCCTGCAGTGCACCACAAATTGACTGGACCCAGAATGCTCACAAGCATCAAATAGCAACCATAAAAAAATTTAAAACACTCTAACGACATTCAGGACTTCTCATGCTGCATTATTTTGGATTTGACCTGCAGCTTTAGTGTATTTTCAGCTTGTTTGTCACTCATCCAAAAAGTCCCTTAGAGCTCAGAGAAGGACTCAGATCTATTTGGCATCAGTCAAACAATGAAATAAAAATAATAAAAGAAATAAAATCTGAGTTCTTATCTTATTCTTGGCACATTATGCAATGTGTCAAGATGAAGAAAAACATTCTGTCAGGAAGTTACTAGGCACCAGATTTTCCAATACAGTGATCTAAAGAGGCAGGTGGACATTTAGTGGAAGCTAGGCCTGTATTACTTCTGAAATCCCTTTCCTTACATACCTTCAAAAAAATCTGGCTCTGTCCTTTGAAAAGTTCTGCCATGTTTCTTAATCCAACAACAGGAGGATATGAAAGTCAGGATGCTTAAGCTGATTTTGCTGGTAGCAGAAGTCTAAGTTTAAAGATTATGAAAATTATGCCCTTGCTGGCAGGTTTTGGCCACTTAATTTAGTATGAAAAGCAATATCGCATTTAAATTACTATCAGAACTGTTATGTTCTTTCTTTTGAAATCTACTTTTGCTGTTGAACATGAAAGGTTTGTTTTAATGCTCAGATGCCACAGATACTTAAAAAAAACCCCAGAACAGTTTTTGGAAGATTTTATGAAAGATTGATTTTTTCAAACTTCTAGCTACTTTATCATTACAATGGTTTCTAGTGTTACATACTGTTATGTAATTTTTCGACAGCCAAATCTTATCCTTTGAAATCTCTGTGTTTTTCCCTTTTTGGTGTTGGTTTATGTTTTGGTTTTTTTTAACAGTGAAGGAATTTGGAGAATAAATTCAAGTTCTCAGTGCAATCTTTGCTGAAACAATTCTACTGTTACTTTCTCTCTATTTTCTCCTCACCTGTGTTCCTGAGGTATAGACTATTTTTGTTCAATTCTTGTTGACTTGTCACTATATTAACTGTATTTCTTCCTTTTTCAATCTCTCTCTGCCCATTATATAGAAAGAATATCAGCAACCTTTCCTAAAGGTACATATTTAATAAATAACCTGTCCTTTCCTGGCTTATTGAAGCTGGTAGTCTCTGTAAAACTATTTCTTTTGTTTCTTCAGACTCAATGAGCACTAATAACACTCCTGGACAACAACTACTGGTCACATACAGAGGTCAACTAACTCCTGGGAGCTCTTTGCTCCTGCAGAGCACAGGGAGGGTGAAGACACTGTAAATAGCTGTATTGTGCTTTCTAAGAGTTCACAATGGAATGTAATCAGTCTCTTTTTTTAGGGCTATAATGCATCCTGCAGAAAAACTTTTATGAGCTATAGGAACTAATTACCATACCTGTTCCGTGAGAAATTGCGGGAGGGCAAACACTGAAAAAATTCCTTAAAAGGGGTCTGCCAAAAAAAAGGCATTTGTTGAAAAAAGCATGTTTACCGGATGTACATAAAGTGATTATGCTAAAAACAAATTGCCATGTAACTTTTTCCTCTTTTTTCTTAACAGCTTCTTGGCCAACAGTAACATTGACTTGGCTGGGAAATCACATAGACTAGAAGTATTGGGAATTGGCTGGGATTTTTTTAGATACGGAGTTTTAATCTAGTAGAATATATCCTACTCTTAGTTCTTAAATACCTCTTAATACGTTTCAAAAAACAATAAGAAATATTTTTCTCAAGGTTAGAGTGAGGGAAAATGAAAAAAGCTCAACAAGAAATGGCTTCCTGTATGGGAAAACCAAACCAAAACAACTTGTGTCCATAGGAGAACCTTAGTTGCCATTTATTCTTTACTCTCCTGTTCAACAAAAGAACACATTTAGCTGGAGGTAATTTTACAGTCAAAGGACACCCTTATCACTTCAAAACCTTAGCTCAGCTAAATTTTGAACTTTACAAAATGTTATACAGACTTTTAGAATGGACAGTAAAACTAATCTGTGGATTAGTTGGACTGCTCCAAGAAGAAATACAGTTGAGTTGAATTATTGGACATACTTTTAATCAGAAGCTCTTTTTATGTTTCCTCTCTAGGACACTCTTAGCAACAGCACACAATAGACCACGGGAGCTAGGTGATGTTGGTGTACAAAGTCATCTCCAGAAACCCAGACACTTTGCTCCAAAGATGTGTAACCACACAGAAGGTAACCAAAGATGTCAATAAGACAATCGGACAGCAAGCTAATATAGCCCTTAGTAGAGCCTGGAAGTGGGAATTGTGAGCCCTTCGCATGGCACACAACCCATTCTCTAAAATGGTAAACATGTGGGTAATACCTATAGAATGGCTTATTGCCATTGTCCCCTGCTGGGGACTGGCACAGCCGCATTGTCAGAACCACATCCTTGAAGCACAAGCAGAGTTACAGGTGAAAAAGCAGGGGTGGGATACAGCTACACGGATTTAAGGAATAGAGTTGGGGCATTGACAATGTCTCTTTGTTCAGCTTCAGACAGATGTGATTTAGCATGGCCATTCTGGGCTTTTTGGTTTCTTTTCAGGTCTTCAAGTGACCAATGGCTGCTCAAACCCAAGAGCAGGTAGTGTGCTGCAGCTTGTTCATGCACATTTGGCCAGCTGGGTCAGAAGAGGCAGATGTGCTTCAACAAAATGTTTTAGAAAACACAGCCGATAAGCTAAGTAAAGAAGACAGTGGTGACAGAATTTGCCTTTCCTAACCAGGCTGAAGTCCAACTGTTGTTCCTGGCAGCGGCAACCTAGACTCAATCAAACCCAGGTGCAGAATCAGCCAGCTTGGAGGAGAAGCGTGTTTACATCTGCCCTTTTCTGACTCTAGGGCTCTGCTCAGAGGGAGGAACATGCTGTTGGGAGATAAATTTCCCTCCTTCTAATTATAGGCCTTGCCATCTTCTGCCCACTTCAAGTGTAAATCACCTAATCATAAACAATTCCTCTTCAAAGCTCAACACAGATTGGATGTAATTCCCTGACAACACCAATCTGTTCCCAGTATTGCATGCAAAGGCCAGAATAACATTAAAGATATTCCAGCCTGCTGAAGGAGAGAGGATTGAAGACAGAAAATTAAAAATACCACAGTAAAACACAAAAGACATTATCCTTGCAACCCTTTAGCAAGGAAAAGAGCTAATAACCCTGGACTAGCAAATCTCAACAATTGGACAAAGCATAAGAATACAGAAAAATCTTTCTTTTCCATTGGTAAAAATACCCAACCTTGTCACACACACTTTCCTTTCTAGTAATCAGTAAAGCAAGTAGAAGGTAGATGGAGACTGCCAATAATTATTTATTTACATCAGAAAGCTTCAATTATTCAGAATGACCAAGTTATTCTCACTACTAAACTGTACAAGAAGATCACATTACTGCCATATTTGCCTGTTTTTCCCATCCTCCCTCTTTATATTCTCATGCGGTATCTGGTCATAAATTAGGTTCTTGATCTTGTTAGAGAGTTGTCTGTTCAGGTAATGTACTGCCATGAGCTGTCCCGCAGAACTGGAATTGCAGACTGGCAAGACAGATAACCAAAGAGTTACTGGCAGGAGACAATTCATTTTTCAAAACATTAGGATAAGGGTATGCTGCCAGTACATGGTTTGTACAGTAGTATGTCAGTCCTGTCATTGTTTTTTTGGGAAATATCACAATACCAATATCAAGTGCAATAATAATAAGAATAAAGCAGGAATATTGGTGATGTTTTTGAAGCAACGGTTGATATCAGGATCAACATCTAATTTTACATTGATGTATCTCCACTGAATGAAATAGCATTCCTCCTGATTTATGCCAGAATAGAGGGAGAACAAAATTAGGCCTTAAATTTCGTACCTGTCTTGAACTGCTGGCAAGAATGCTGGAAATGATCATCATATTTTAGCGCTGCCAAATTGCTAAGTCTAAAAGTAATAATGCTCCAAAATGATCAAACTATATCTCATAACTCAACTTTGCAAAGTTTTCTGTTACTTGACAGTAAATAAGCGTGAGGAGTTATTTATTTATATATTTAGTGGACTGATCTATCAAGAAGAATTTGGGAAAAATGTCTCTCCCATTGTTTTTAGATTGCAGAGAAAATACCAACTTTATATCTAGTTGTCACATAAAATGGGATAAACATATTTCCTACTAAATAGTTACCACTTACCTATATTTATGAGAAATTGACAGACAATGAAGGTAGGGAGAATAGCAAAATCCAAAATGTGTATGAAGTACAAGAAACAGAAAAGAAAAATGATAGCCTGGCAAATCAGCCCATCGTTACTTAGTGCAGGTGGTTCCGTAGTTGCTATACACTTGGGGAAGCACATTGGTTTCACTAATTTGCACTGGAAGCTCAATTAAACCCTTTATACAAAGAATCTGAAATATTTATATCTCAGAATATAAACACTGTAGCTGTTTGTATATACACAAAGTAAAAAAAGTCTTTGTTAGTTATCATAATAGCAGATGTACGTATGTGTACATGCAGAGTGCACTTCTACATGGGTGATCTTAAATTTTTATAAAATATTTCCTAATATTGACAGTATTATCTCATACTGAAAATATTATCTCATGGAAAAGAGATTTAACAAAGACAGTCTGAACAAACCATATTTAATTTTTAAAAAAGGTAAAGTGACACATTCTCTCATCTGGCAGTGGGAGAGTTTGCTTCTAATATTACAAAAGCTTTGTATGCAATTTTTTGTCATCATTATAAGAGTAGTTATTCATAAACTACTAGAGGAAAAGATACTTGTTTTTTCCAGCACCATCTGGTTTGGGTCTAATTATTTAGCTTATATGTTGAAGTGTTTTCCGAATGATCATTGTTTTAGCTTTCACTGTCAGATGTCATGCAAAGGTCCAGGATAGGCAGATGGGGCTGTAATATAAAACAGAGCTGCTGCAATAAAACACATCTCCCCCTGCCTCCAAACACCCTTCCCCCCTTACATTAGGTGATCCATTACTGGATGTGCTGGATTTGATTTTGTTGTTTACATACTGTACGAACATTACAAGGGAACAAAAAAGACAGTAAAGATGCAAGCCACATTGGAGAACCATGTGACATTCATTAATTAACACCATCTAAGGGAGAGGAAGGAGAACCGTGAGTTTTTCTCCGCTGCTATACTGTTCAGAAGGAATACATACATCACACAAGTATTTCGGGAAGGAATGCTTTCTGTCTAATGGAAATTTGTGAAAAGATGTGAAAACATGTTCTCTTTGGAGGAGGGAGGATGAAGCGCAGCTGGATGCTAGAATCTTTAGGTACAAAGAAAGGAGAGACATCCCTGTGTAAAGTACTGTATAATCTACATTCATAGGTAGAAATTAAACTGTTACCTAAATTATTGGAAGCACCTGTATTTTTGGAACTTTAACATGAACACAGAATTTCAACATAGGAATCAAATAGGTGCTGAACAGGAATTAGAGGCAAGTAATAAAATAGATAAGCACCTGCAAATATGAGGCATGGATAGGGAAGCACAGAAGCCTGGATTCATCTCACCTACAATTTGGATTTCGCTTAGCTGAAATGTCAAGGACAGGAGCTTAAGCTCAGTTAAGAGATGGAGCAATCCCAGTGATCAAGATAGAAAATGTTAATGTTAGGTATCTTTGACTTCTACACCTAAGGCAGGTGCCCAGCATCTCCCTTAACAGTCAAGAGAGAGAAAGTTATCTTTAACAGCCAGATCATCTCTCCTATTTGGAATCTCCTTTGGGATCAATGGAAGTGCTTATTTTTTATCACAGGCTATGCAGAGAATTTAGACTACTAGATCAGATATGGATATGTGATTCTATGGTTCTATGTACAACATAGATGCCAACTTCTGATCAAAGGAACTCCATTCTGTGTCTCTGAATTGCAAAGTGGCATTCTGATTTTGGTAACGGGATTAAATGTCCTTCTAAAGTGCTTGTCTCCCTCCATTGACTGCAAAGGGAATTTTGATACCTAAATTACGTTATACTCCTGTCTTAGCATATAGAAATGACAGGAAATGGGGACATGAAGATCAGTTGAGAACACGGTATATAGGAAAATTTTTATTTGTAGACTATGGCAACACAGGTGTTTAGAGTAAAAAAATAAGTGATTCCTTGGCTTGAAGAGACAGGGCATCTGCTCCAAGCTTAGTGATTTTGCAGTTAGACTATATAGCAAATAGCATGAGAGAGCCTTCCTTCAGACTCCGTACAAGTACTTATTTAAAATAGAAAACTTTCTCTTACGCCAGAGCAGTGGTTTTAAATTTCTTATATTTTTAGATGCATTTCATAGAGTATACTTTCCCAAAAAGTACGTTTGGATTTAGATTTTGTAGAATTCACTCTTGGAGCTGTGACAAGCCATTAAACGCAGTAAGTAAAAGCATAGTGCTTACTTCCATAAAAGAATATAAAGAGTATAAACAGAAGCAGTCTAAACATGCATTGGGAATATCTATACTACACTGGACTGCAGAGATCCCAGTGCTTGCACATGACATAGTGACATGCAGAGAGTCCAACTTGCCTCTGTATTTGAGATAAATGTATTTGGTGAGTTAATAAGCTGTTTATGTCTCCATGGGGCTTATCTCTCCATGATGATCCTTGGCCTGGTGTGCCTGTACTATAGCAAGGCTCAATTTGCATCAGCTTGGTGGTATCTGCATTTTGCAGGTGTACCAATTTCCTTAGCAATTTTTATTGCCACATTAAATAGATATTGCCCTCCAACCGTAGTGATTCCTCCATCTGGCATGCATCTCAAAGCTTACTGACTAGTTTTTATCCAATTTCAACATACATGTTCTCATTTGAGACCCTGAACATATTCCAAATGCACTCAGGCATTGCTCCAAATAACAGCAGAGATAATCTTCATCTAGGAGAATGCAAGGTCCCAGGCAGATGATTTCTGTTCACAGCTTAGATTTGCAGGTTGTGTACCTGCAGAACTTAACTTTTAGTCACCTTTTGGGCAGAAATACTTATAAACACTTAAAGTTAATGCAAGTGATTCCAGCAGTCTCACAGAAATTTATCAAAAGGGAAAAAGCACTAAGCTAATAACAAAGAGTGAAAGAAAGAGTAAAGATCGACTCTGTAGCATGGAAGGATAAAGACTAGAAAAAATAAATAGTTGCTGTAAGGATAGGTAGTGAACAAAAGAAGATATTGAACCTGATTTTCAGACTGCAAGCCAGCACTTCCCCTAATTTTCAAGTTGCATCACACAAACCAATGAGAAGCTGAAAAAGAAGCACATCTTTTAGAAGAAACACGTTGTTCTACTAGATGGATATGTAATGAGTTGCAGCCATCTTACAACTGTGCAGCTTTCACAGCACACATTCTTTATGCAGATACAAATCCCTGGAACTGACCGTAAATGTCTTAATACCTGCACTGAAGTGCAGTAATGCACTGAAGAAAGGGACTTCTCCAAAGGTAGCTTTTGCCCTTCTTTGTGAGGGAAATCCTATAGAAAGGTATTAATATTTATAAATCACAATACATGATCAGTACTTTTAGTTCTGTTGTACCCCCATTTCGAAAAAGAATACTGAGGTAGACAAGGAACAATAAATCTTTGTAATCAGAAAGAGTTAAAAGAAAGCAATTTGAAAGGTGTGTATTCCTGTACTATGGCACTTATATAGGTTGAAAAATCTCTCTTATGTTAACTGAACTGAACTCTAAAGAGGATATGAAAGCATAAGTCATTTTAATTCAATTTCAGTTTTATATCATAGCATTATTCCAATAAAATGGATTTTTATATGTATATATAAGCTCTGTCTTGAATTTATTTTTTAAGAGAGTCTGTTACTGCACCTTATATTTTATATGGTTATGTAATATATTACAGCCTGTGAGAAGTGGTGAGCACACTTCAGCTGAAGGACATGCTGATGATTTATGGAGCTGAAAGCCCATACACCCTAAATTAGGTTTTAGAACTGCAGTGTAATTTTTAACATGTAACAAGGAAATTCATTTACAAAGACTACCCCGCAGCTTTGAAAGTCACTGTAAAGATTAAGTTCTGTTTGACAGAAGGTGGGAGATTTAATTTTAAATTTTTTTTGGGGAAAAAATCAGATTATCAATCACCTCAACAAATGCTAAACACGTTGTTGGAAATGCTGCTTTTGTTTCTCGTGGATTTCACAAAGTATTTATTAGACATGTATCTATCAAGGCTTCTTACACCATCATAATTATCCAATGATAAAAAACCAGTAATCTTCTAGATGTTCAGTTTTATATCAGTGAGAAAACAAGCAAGAAAGACCTGCTATAAGCAAGGGTGCTGGAGAGGCTGGATTGCACCAAAAGGGACAATGAGGGGAAAAGGGGCATCTACCTCTCCCTGTTGCCTTGGCTTTGGCACTGAAAGGGACATGGGTACGGGAATGGACTCTAAGGAGGGTAGGAGGGAGCAGTTGCAGATGTAGGAAGAGGGCAAAGAAAACATTAGAACTTTCACTGGGCCAAAATAGCTTCTCAGGCAGAATGCATTTCAAGAGTAAGAAATCTACCTACTCTAGGTTTCTGCTTCTAAGTTCCCCTTATGACCAGTAGAAAGGTCATCAATGCAGACAATGGAGTCTAAACAGCAATTCAGCTGAGTGGATAGGTGTCTGTCTTAGGGTGACTTTAATAGGACTATCCTTCATTGTCTGCATTGGTTTAGGACTTAGTTCAATTGTCCATATACTGTTTGAGATACCCTGGGGTATCCAGTCTTCCACATCTAACACCAGCCCTTAATATACAAGTGCCTGTTTCCACATTAGATTTACCATGGGAAAAGTCCAAAAATACCTTTGTCTCATGTCAAACTTGGTTGTGAGTACTAGTAGAAAGAAATTTGAACTTCTGTGTTGAACTGGGCTACACTGGAGAAGATGACACAGAGAGAATATTTACTCTGAAGCAACCTAAAAGGAATAGATTATAGGGTACAGATAATTTAGAGCTGCAGGAAGAAGGTGACGAAACATGAGGTGATCTAGAATCTACTATTCTTTACTTCACTTTAGGAGAAAAATAGTCTACAAAGCCGGGAAATAACCATAAAATTGTAACAGATTCACTCTGAGAGACACTGAAAATACAGGTTCAAATGAAGGCCTGAAAGTGTAGTACAACAAATTTCTATGCAGCATGCACTTTTCCATAAATTTGCTTTGGCTGTACTTGCAACGCTTGTTTGTTTGCATCCTGCAGATATTTGGGGAATGGAATTGCACTAGCTTGTTGTTTCTAGAAAGCAAATTTAAAAGTTCTACTAGTATTCAGAAGAAACAAATGATATATAAAGTACTAGTCTTCTCTCTTAAAGCCCTTAATTATAAACCCATGCTATCTCCCCTCTTTTATTTGCCACTGATTCATAAAGTTGAATGTGCCAGGAAGTACCAGCCTGCATCACCCATCAAGCAAATTTTCGTTCAAATATCTGTGTGTTTTCTTCCATGATACAGCTGATAAACTGGGGGAACTCCTTCTAAGACTCTGCTGTGTCACTGTATTAATCACCTTCAGATGTCAGGCTAAAAATCTTCTCTCCTCTAAGGTCGATAAACAGGGTAAGTAACTGGTATCTTGTGACTATATTTCCGTGAATCAAATAAATTTATCATTTTTACCTCATATTTCCCTTATTTGCTCAACTCTTAGCCTTATATTGCAAACTGTAGATGGCTGGGGACCTTTTGAATTAATTTCAGGATAATGAACATTTTTAAAGAATAAAATATGTCACAGGATGTCATCACTGTCCAACAACAAAATATTAAATCACTTCTGAGATCTTGAGTAGAGAAATTTTCGCCTGGTTAGCTCCATGGAAAACAAATGTTATTAAAATTTGTATTAAAGAAACAGAAATGCACAGAAAGCAGTTAGATCACTATTAACATTATTGAACAAGGTTCTCATTCTCCCCCATTGTTTATCTGTGGGATTTGCAAAGGAAACTTCACTCCACATGTTAAAATGATACTAGTTGTGGTTTTTAGCAACAAAAAGAAAGTTAGTTGTTGGGAAGAGATGTTGCCATTCAGTTTGCAGATTCTACTAAAGATGAATCACGGCAAAATTAATACCAAAAATTCTGGGAGATATACTGGATATACTAGATCATAACGTGAATACACGTCAATAAATAAATTCTGTTATCAGTAAAAGATAGATATGCAAATAGAAATACATCCTGACCTTACAGTCAACAACTGACACAGTCACAGTCTGCATTGGAAAAGCCTTATCATTGTGGTCCAGTTTCGTTCACCAAACTGCAATAAATCTGAAAAATAAGGTGGACAGTGTGGAACTGAAGGAGAACAAGAATAAACACTTTCAAGTGTGAAAGTGTGTTAGTTAAGCTAAAAGAAATGCCCTTCCTGTAAAGAGGGACAACATAATGTGTATTTTCCTTTGTAGCACACACTTAAAATGACCAAGGGAAAGTACAACCAGCGTATGGATTGCCTAGGCATCAGTGAGGTCCTCTGTAACTGGATGTCTTTTGTCCTGCAGGGAGGAGACTGATAAATGACTGTGGAGAAAACAAGGCAAGTGGACTTTCTGCTATGATCCACACTAGTAGGTAGAGGGGTGTCTTTGATTTTGCTACCATTTAAAACCTCTCAAACTCCTATCAAGCCCTCTGGAAATTTGGAAAGTGCAATCAATCAAAGCAGTCCTTGCACTTTATAAAGTTATTTATATAGTCAGTGAGACCTGGAAATACAGTTCAAATCACAGAAGTCCAGGTTGTTGATTTATGGAGCAGAAAAGACATAAACCCCAAGTTAGAGTTCAAAGCACAGCAGAATTATTTTTTCTCTCATTTTAACAGCAGAAACAGAAATTTCAATTACTTTAGGACTATCCTGTGGCTTTGAAAGTCACTAAAAAGATGAAGTCCTGTTCAACAGAAGGTAGGGAGGGAATTTAATTTGAATTTGGGAGAAAAATCAAATTACTAATCATCTTGAAAAAAAATGTGAGAGAGTTGAACACATGGAGACAAAACAAAGAAGAGTCTACAGTACAATCAGACTTTTTCATGTCAAAATGAAAATAATAGTGTTCCTATTTACAGGAAATTAAGTTTTTCTCAGTATTTTTACCAGAATTTTTATTTTTTATTTTAAATTTCCTTACTTCAGATGTGCATGGCATCATTTTCAAAAGAACACTTAGCAAGTACCCACTAAAAGCTTTTATAGAAGCTTTTGATACAATAATTTTGAATATTCACTGCAGAACCACTTGTAATTTTAATGGGAGAGAGTGGGAATCTCCTGATCAGCCAAAGTGCATAACTCAGTTTTAGGACTGAGTTATTTGTTGAGAACCAGCTTTGTATAATATTGTGAGAAACTCCCTGCATGCTACAAAGATAATTATAAGAGATTCTATATTTGCTGTTTCTATCTTCAATGCTAGGATATTGCAAGAATACTGCTAAGCATAAATTGACCAAACCTGTAATTTATTAATAAAGTCTGGGAGATACTGTATCACTGCTCTGAGTTAAAAGCAATCCTTAACTACATCCACTTTTTCAGGGGGTTAACCCAGTTTTTTAAGACAGCATGTTTTCTGTAATTAGTCTGTATATGTGCTTATGAACATCTGTCCATCTTGTTTACCCCTATCCTGACTCCAGACAATTTTTTAATCCATTCACTGAAATCAATTACATTTAGAAGAAAGTATACATTTCAGAGAGACTTTGGTCTTGTAAGTAGCCATCTGGGTACAGGAGAGCGAAACCAGTTGTACACCCACTAAGGGAAAGGGTGTTGCATGAGTTCCAGTCAGTAGACACCACACAATTCACACCGGATCAACGTATCATAAAAGTCCTAATTAAAGGACAAACCTCAGCTGCAATTGCCTTTTATTAGATGTCAGAGAGTCCAAATTAAGGTACAACTTTGTAAGAGTCAAGCCTTTGCTGATTCCACAGTTTACAGATTTCATAGATATTTGGTTTTGGAGTCTTGCATCTGCTCCTTGTTTTCTTCTTATGGTTAATAACCGCTTTTCCTTTCTTATCTCCTTAACCCATCCACTTGTGATGCATTGGTGAGGTCTAAAAGCAACCCAGGACTTTTTCTTGTGAAGAGATCATAGTCCTTATACTACAGATTTTCACACTGCCTGCCCTTCTGCTTTCAATGTTTTTCTTGTTGGAGGAAGGATTAGTGAATCCCCATGTAATTCATACTAAGCATCCGCAGTATCTCCAGTGTTAATGTATGAGGAGAATTCTTTGAGCTTGGCTGAACTCAAACAGAGAATGAATAACGTCTGGAATGCAGGAAAAAACATAGCAGAGAGATTATCTATTGTATGTCTTACCATCGTGATAGAGGGCTCTCATGAACCAGTGATGCACTAGACAGATACAGCTTCAGGAAAGACAATCACTGGCTTAAAAAGGCTCTCAGTAACGCAATGATAATCAAGTAGATGTTAAACATTGGACAAGATGAAACTGTATCTCAATCCATATCACAATTAGGATTAAAAGTCTTGGAGACATCCAAAAGCAATCAACAAAGATATGGGAGTTTAATAGTTCTTAAATGTCCTTAATGTCATAATACTATGCAAATGAAATTAACATATCAAAACTTAGATTAATTTGTAATGTATAACATAGAATCACAGGATCATGTAGTTTGGGTTGGAAGGGACCTTTAAAGGTCATGTAGTCCAACCCTTTTGCAATAAGCTGGGACGTTCTCAACTAGATCAGATTGCTCAGAGCCCCGTGCAACCTGACCTTGAATGTTTCCAGGGATGCGCCATCTACCACCTCTCTGGGCAACGTGTTCCAGTGTTTCACCACTCTCGTAAAAAATTTCTTCCTTATATCTAGTCTAAATCTACCCTCCTTTATTATAAAAGCACTACCCCTTGTCCTATCGCAACAGGCCCTGCTAAAAAGTTTGTCCCCATCTTTCTCATAAACCTTATAAGCCTTCCTCATAACCTCAAGGTACTGAAAGGCTGCAATAATGTCTCCCTGGATATATGCTGTACTTTTTTCCTCTGAAATATAGGTTTAGAATACTCAAGTTTTAATTGGCTAATGCTCATATTTACCAATACCCATAAAAAATAAAATGCAAATGCAAACAAAGTCAGGATTTTTCATATTGATAATTAGGGTGCTTCACAAATATGACTTGTACTCAAGAACATTGTTAAACATGCTATTTTTCACCTAAGTGATCAAGAAAAACATGTGAGTTAACACTATGATCTTTGGCAAATCATTTAATACATTTAATAAATGTGTTCTTCATCACAGAAATTTCTTCTTTTCTCAAAAGATCTTGACCACTTGTCCTCCAAGCCCTTGGGAAAAGGGTTGGATTTGACACTGTACTGTTACAGTTCTTCCTGTAACGGAGATTTTGGATGAAGCTCATGGGGGCTGCTGTAATAGTCATACTAATAATGATTATTACCAATCACAAATTGTCAGCACTGGTTAAAGGGATGGAAAAATATGTCAAGCTGTCAGATAAAACCCCTGGTTTGGCTACTTGCTTAGGGTATGAAGTAGTCAGTTTAGTGATTGGGTTCAAATGGCAAAGATCACAAGGTTAAGTAAAAATGGAAATCTGAATTTCATGTCATAATTCCAATTTAAAAATGAGAAGCTCTTAATTTTCTCTCATGTGTTTATTCTTTGAATATTTCCAGTTTGTAAAGATTGCTGTGTTTCTCTTTCATGGCAAGTTAACCTTTCTTGTGTTTTGTCTGATTTTTATTCAACATGCCATTCCATGCTGCAGGGTGTCTGACACTTCTTCCCATATGTACATATAAGCTGTAGGCATCAGAACATCAAACTTCAGGTAATTGAAATAAGAAAGTCTTATATCTTCATTTTTTTTAGTTCAAATTAGTCAATGAAGTGTGCAATATTCAGGGTGTATATAACGGCAGAATTAGAAGCCCTTAGTCTCTAATTACATTATGTGAAGTTGTATATGAATAAAACATTACAGAATGTTGACATAATTTGTTGTAGACATTAATTGCTCTCTCAACTGGATGTTCAATGCTGCAATTTTTGAGGGGTTAATTAATTAAAGCAAGCTAGATCATACTGCTCAGACACTACTGAATTTAGATTACTCAATGTGCGATTTGATCTTATCCAGCAATGCTATTGCAAGTCCTCCGCTGGAACTGAGAAATAATCTTCAGTCAAAGTAATTAATTTCTCACAACTTGCAAAGTATAAACGATTTATAAACTGAATGCCATAGTCAAAGTTGGATACAAACTTTTGCCAAGGGTTCCAGGAAGAGTGGCAGTCAGAACTGTAACACTCCAAAGTGCTTGAAATTTTTTGGCGTCTACTCCTTTCCAAGATCTACCGTCAACTTGCAGTGCAGAGGTGTGTTGCGAAGGCTTGCAATGGTTCTGTTTAATCTGGTTGGGGTTTCTGCTGTGGGATTTTTTTGTTTGTTTTGTTTTGTTTTGGATTTTTGTTGTTTGGTTGGGGTTTTTTTTGTTTTGTTTTATTTTGTTTTGTTTTGTTTTTTAATGTATTTTAAGACAGTAAATTCCCAGTTGTGCTGTTGAATTCAACTTCAATGATTTCCCTTTTTTTGCAGCAATGGGAATACCCATCAAGGACATCTATTTCTATCTTGCAGTTTGCAGAGAGTCCTTATACTTTCCCTTTGCTGTCCAGTTTCTCATTTTGCATCTGAGACTGTGTCCCTGAACTACACACCTCAGCATGATTTGCGAACTTTTTGGTAGGACTTTACTGCGAAAGGTTAAGGAGCTGGGATTGCAGTCTGGAAAACTATAATATCAATTAAAAATCACTGCTTCAGATAGAAAAAAATTAAATCTGACTTAGCAAAGTTAAATTCATAAAGCTATATTTAAACACATACACAGGAATGTCTTGATTTTTTCATAAATGTGAACAGCTATAAATCCTTTCGAAAGTTAAACTACAAAAATCTCAGAGGTTTGTTTGTGTTTTTTTTTTTCTTTAAATTAGACTCCTTAATACATATTTAGAGACCATATAGCCTTAATCGTAAAGGCAGTGATTTCCTTTTTATTAGTATTTCTTTCTAACTGTGCCTTTTAATATCATCAATCTCTATAATAACGTTCCTTCAAGCAGAGGTATTAGTTTCAGGTATAGAAAAATATTTAAAGAAATAAGTGTGACCTATTTTCATGCATTTGTTATGCTTCTGAATTCATAAATAAAATTAATATTAATCTAAATCAAGACTTTCAAACAGTTGGTTAGTTCAACCAAAATACACTCAGGGTTTAATAATTTTTCAGTAAGATCAGTGCTGTTTGAAGATTTTTAAGATAAATTGACATAATGTACACATAGTTAAAACTTCTGCAAACATTTTCAAGAATGGAGTAAAGTAGCAGTTTTAAGAACTAAAGTCTGAGGAAATTTTTTACTTAGTAAAGTGATATAAAAATTGCAGGAAAATCGTCTGAAGAATTGGACATTCCTAGGGGAGTAGGCTTTATCTTTTACGTACAGGACCAGATTTTATCAGGTCGCTGTGTTGATAATTAGCTAGTGTTGGAAGCCCTATACAATTTCCATGACCATCCTAAATAGCTGTATACAGGCATCATAGGTGTATATTAAAGGTTTTGCTTCCCATAGCTGAATGTTAATCCAAGTGTGAGAGACTTGTGGGAGAGAATATGCTTTCAGTCTTCCAAAGACATAAGTCTGTGTCACCAGTGAGAATGTCTGCAATGCAGAATTATGTGGACTTGATTTTAACTGAAGATACTTCAACAGTTAATTATTTCTGGTTTTGGACAGCTGGGTCATATTTCCAAAGAATTTTATGGTGAACTAATAGAACTCTTCGTTCAAATTCATAAAAATCACATTTTTTTTCATTATCTGTGTCTGTCTAGAATGCAAGACATTTTTCCCTCTTAAAATACATTCAATTTAAGAAGTTTTAACATTTGAGAGGGCAGCAATGGTATGTTATATAGTTTTAAAAACTTGAAACAATATTTTGATGATTTTTTAATTTTTATTTTTCATATCCATGGTCTGGACAGGTGAAGAGAAGAGGATACATCTGCCTTTAGTAGCCAGCAAAGCAGCTAGAAATTCTCTAATTTGATTTGGAAGTCTCAAAGTCAGATGCATATTCAGACTCCTTGAAGTGACATTGAAGAGCTTAGACTATTGAAGCCAAATAAAACCCTTTGGAGTTAAACTTTTCCATAAAATAAAAAATCCACTCTGCAGCACATATCCTTCACTTTACCTAGTTGAGCAGTACTGAATCAAAATTAATTGTCTTTGAAATGCATACGCTTTACATCTTGAAGGCTAATCATTATCACTAGAAGAAATGTCTGCTACATAATGAATAAATTCAAGATAGAATGAAAAAGTCTTTCTTTTTCATATTCTCTGATTGTAATTTGGGAGTGTAACATTAATCTATGAAAAGACAGAATTCTTAGCCAAATAACGAGAATTAGCTTTGACTCAATTACTAACTTGCTGTGTCACCTTGATAAAGTTGGAGGAACATATTATATCCCTACTCTGTTGAAAAACCACAACATAAGAAAAGTTACTTACAAACTCCATGTTTTTCAATCTTTCCTTCTAAAACAATAAAAGTGCCTTTATGATTAAAGACATCCTCAAAACAACTTTGAAATACAGTGGATGGCTGCACTCTAGTCTCATGAGCTAGTTTATGGCTGTGCTCTTCTGCAGCAGGGGAGATGCATTTGCCTGAGTCAGCCTTCCGACCACCCAGCTCCTACACAAAAGATAGGAGCCACCACCCACATGCAGCAATGCGAACCGTAACCCAGAACTGAGACAGGCCCCTATTTTTGTCCCCATGTTTTAGTGGAAGAGATTGTCATCTAAATATAATAGACAGGCTCTCCCTTTGAACTTACATTTTTTGTATAAGCAACATGGAATTCATGCTATTAAATATCAATCTGCAGGTCTCATGACATTCACTGGCAGTGCATATTATTAACCTTTGACACTTGTTTAAACACGCTAATCTTCGCTATTGTCTTTTTCCAAGTTTTATCTGGATACCACAAGAGAGAAAGAAGCAGAGAACAGTTTGCAAAGTCATGATCCATAACTTCCTGTCCCTGGCAGAAATCTGAACAGCAGGTCAAAAGATCTCTATCGGAGCAGAAACAATAGCGGGAGAGCTTTGCTCCAGTGCATCCTGGGACTGCCAAGACCTTGCTCCAGGAAAAGCCCTGCAACTTGGTCAGACAAAAGCATACGACAACTGGCCCGTATGAATAGCAGCGACAGCATGCTGCCAACTTCAAGGATGACATAGCTGGCCAGGAAACAAGCTTTGGGTAATCCATCCCGTGTTTGCAGCATGCCTGAAGTTTTGATGTTCTCTGGTTTATGGTACGTCGCTCACAAACAGTAGGGCCAACGTCCATGGTGGGAATACTGCAGTTCTGTGCATATAAAGGGAAGTTGCATGAACAGCAACTCAGGAGCGTAGACAACTCACACGGCAGGGCAAAGGCTAAACAGAACTTCATATCGATTTAAGTTGATGTGAAAAAAGAGCTAAAAAGTAGTACTAGTATTATTTTTGCTAATTTTTGCTAATGGAGAGTTCCCTTAAGTAACTGGTAAAAGCAAAGCTACTGAATGAGCACAGTAGGGAATGACGGCAGCTCTAGAGCTTGAGGGTCTGGGCTGGGGAATGCCGTGTGCTCGTGCAGACACGCACACTCACACACACAAGAATCCACCACTGAAGGCCTCCCTGACATTCTGCACATCAATGGTAGAAGATCTTGGGTACACCTGTACGGTTAGGTCTAATCTCAGCACATTGCTGGCATGACAGCATATAGAAAAAAGCTCAAGATGTCATGCACTGAGGAGCCAGATACTGCCTTGTTATTCGTTGCTGAAGTATCATAGTGTTCAACAAAATAATAACATTATGTATCTTCAGACTATGAAGTACCGCAGGAAAAGCCTATTGTGAGTGCAGCAGAGAAATAAAGCATAATATATATGGTAACTCAGGAGGAGACAGATTACAGGAAGATAATACTACACAAGTAACTGATGGGTTTTCTATTATGATAATGCAGCAACTTCAGCAGAAGAATAATTAGAGATAGATAAGCACAAGGAAGCCTGTACAGCAAATAAATTGACGTTTTAAACAAATATTTCACTATGTATGTCAGAAGCCAATAGACAAAGAAATAAGTAGTTTCTTGGAGTGTATCATTTTAGGGCTCAATGAATATTCATACTGTATAACAAAACCTGTAAATAAAATCAGCTTTTTTAAAATAGGGATTTCCCCCACTATGTTCACTTAGTCAATTATTTCTTTTAAACCGATTCTTTTGTGAACGTATTCTCCTTTGAAAAGTCAATAGACGAAGTATAAACTCTTAGTTTTCTGGCTTTTGATTAAGTTTTAGTTGGTTTGGGTTTTTGTTTGTTTTTTTGTTTGTTTGTTTGTTTGTTTTGTTGTTTTTGGTTTTTTTTATATGGTACTTATTGGCCCATATATTGTTTGTATGCTGATTTTATTGAAATACTAAGAAATGCTTCCTTTAGCTGCAATTTCTCTTTCTCTAAGGTTCAGACATTAAATTGAAAAAAAAAACATTAAACAAAATTATATTTTTTTTATATGGCCAGTGTAGGTGGATGGCAGATGCCCCTATGAGCTCTTTAAATAGAATACTTTTTTTCCAAAAGGATCAGATTCTGCTTTGTTACTTATATTGAATAAGACTTTACTCAGTGAGTCATCCTAGTTAATCAATGGCATTATGCTCACAGAATAGTATTAATCAGCACGACTAACTGGATCACAACATGGCCTAAACTTGGCGGCATTTACAGTGAAACACAAAGATAAAAAAATGGTTCTTCTCATAAATGCCAGATTGTGCTAACCAGTCTCATGTCATGACAACTTCTAATTGCGTTACTCTGGGAATTTATTTTGATTAGCAGCTTAAAGCAGTAGCAATTATTATGTTTATTTGTGTGCTCTGCTATCTGCTATGCCAAAAGGTTTTGAAGTATCTTACGATGATTTAGACTTTGCAATTTTTATTTTCTGAAACAATTATTCAAACTAAAACTCTAGTAGTCATGACGTCACAATACTCCTCAGCTTTGGGGGAATGAAATTTCTAGAGATGCTAAAGATTCTAGTAGACCCTTCAGAATCCTTCCTTCCTTTCCAGACACAGCTTCAATTAAAGAAGAGTTTGTCCATTTAAGTGTGTAAACTCTCTCACAAAATGTAAAAAGGCACTTGAAAGACATATTTATGTATATCAAATGAACTGTGCACCCAATTAATCTGTCAGTGTACCTAAATCATGGCCTTGTGGATTATTGCTCTCAGGGAGCTGAGGCTGTGGTCAGGCACGCTGCTCCATTGCAACTCAGGCAATTTAAGGGGCTAACAATCCTTTTCCACCTACAAGGCTTTAACATTGACTCCCTGCCAGAGGTTACTTTCCCCTCAGCTATTCTGGAATAACTGTCCATGTAATCATACCATAAATCCAATCCCATCAAAATAATGTGGGTTAGGAAGCCCTATTATTATAAGTGTATAAGGTAGCATGATTACTCTGACAGAACTAGGTTAGGTGCTACTCCTGCAGTTTTGTTGGCAGATCTGAGGCCTGGGTAGTCACAGGCAGGCAACAGGCAATCGTTTGCTCCAGCTCAAACATAACCAGAACAGAATTTCTGACGACGGCTTTACTTTTCCTTTTGTTTTCTCATTTGAAAACTACAAGTACAGTACTTACTTCAGAAGGCTGTTGTTAAGGTTTAACTAGTGTCACCAGAGGGATTTGAGAATTTCAAATGAAGTTATAAAAAATTACAGGAAAAACATTAATGTCAAATAGCGGTGAGTCAGACCAATGAGAGCCTGCGCGTGCAAAAACACAGTAACCAGCCGTATGGCTTCAGGAGAAATATTGACATATGGTTTAAGACAACATCAAAGTGTCAGGACTTTGCATGGCCCAGCTGGGATATGGCAAAGTCAGAAATTAAAGACATTTTAGTCATCATAACTGTTATCAAATGTAATAATAATTCATAAGCTCAGAAACCTTGCCATTATATGGCTTTCTGCCTAGCTCCTCAGGAAATTTAGGCTTGCACAATTACGCCTTTGATCAATATCTGTACTTATATAGATCTTTCTTTCCTCCCTTAACTTTGAGATATCTCGACCAATATCAGCCAGGAGTAGAGATCTCTGAGGAAATTAAACTTTTCATGAAAAGAGCTAGCCAGGTAATAGAAAGAAGCCCTATACATATTTGACTAAGAGGCTTCTCAGTTCACCAAACCTGAGAAATTATCACAGCCCTATCAAATTTACAGAACTAATCAGAGAAGCAGCAGCTCACAATTAATCCTCAAGAGATGAGAGACAGAAGTACACACGTTTGTTTAGCACCAGGTATTTCACACTGCAGCAATAAGTTGCAAATGTTCCAGCTGCAGGAAAAGATTCAGCTGGGTAGGCAGGAAATCATACTCCACTTCATTGTCTCTCCTTTTCATTTTGATACCAGAAACAAATCACCATGTCGGATGTGAGATCTGAAAGCACTTCCATAGTGGCACCTACAGATTAAGACTCTTTCTTCCTAGACCACTTTTGTTGGTGTTCTGCCCAGCCAGGTAGTACATCACTCTTAGGCTCTGCTTTACAGACGTGTGTTACCTCACTCTTCTGCTCTGCTTTGCAAACTCACTGAAGTGTTTGCTGAAGAAGAGCTGCTGGGGATAGTACCTTCCCTCCACTTCTGAGGAGAGTGACTGATGTAGACATATTCATATGTCTGTATCAGTATGCTCATGCAGGCCTCTGCATTTCACCAGGCTTGAGTGACTTCTGCAGACTAAAAAAGTAGCAGATGAATCAGAGGAATAGCAAATTGCAATTTATCTGCACGTGCTGAAGCAGCCAGTGGCATTGCTGGAAGTCAAGCCAAGGCCAGCTGGAGAGCTAAAGTTTTTCTTCCAGAAAATAGTCCTATCATTCTTTTTTTTTCTGGGTTGTGTTTTGTTTTATTTTTATTTTTGGAAGTGTGCTTGTGTGTGTCTCGTTCTTATGTAATTTTTGTGACATTCTGCTGCATAAATGAAATATGAAAAGACACAAGCAATAGCACAGCTATCTTTAGGTAGATTGCATCTCTAAGCATTAATTTGGGAGACTGGGGAGAGGAAAATTAATATTCTTTCTTTAAATCTTTTGTTTAATTTCACTACTTTGCAGAATTTATTCATGAAAAAATAATAGCATGTATTCGCTTCCCTAGCAAAGAATTTTCTTCTCTGTTTCCTTAAACCATGATTTTTGTTTCAGGAGACAATTGCAATGGCTTTCCAAACAAATGAGACATATGCTATTAGGTAGGTGTCCAAAAAAGAAATTCATCTGTAAATCTGCTTGCTTCTCTTCTCCTTTCAAACACAGTGCTGAATCAAGTTTATACACCTTGATAGCACAAAGTATTAACAAAGGTTGTTTTTATTAAGAAGCTGTGAAAAACTGTGTGGGATTTCTTTGGCAACATTGCTTAGTCCAAATGTGGATACCCTAATGGAAAGAGTGGTAACTCTGTGGAAAATTGCAGGAACACTGACAAATGAAACTTGTCACAATGCCCAAGAATTAGCACTTGTTAACAGTGAAAGAACACGATGTCTATCACTGTGTTCAACAACAAGGCTTAGAAATGAATAGATTAATCATTGCTCATTTTAAAGGATTATTAAGGGTTTAATGAAATTGTCGGAACAGTGGGATGCCCAGACTAGCAGAGCCAATGATATTTCACACCCTGTATTGAAAGAACCATTATAAAAGGTATTTAAAAGATGATTTTGGCTATAGACAATTATTGGCACAGTTGTTTTGGCTTTTCTGATTGAAGATCATATCACACAGCTTCTTGCTTTGGATGACTTTGTCTCAGGGCTATAGCTAGGAAGCAGGATGCCTCATGCTTCAGCATGCTGACTTCTGGACATTAAATACATTAAATCCTTCTCAGTCAGGAACAAATGGTAAAAACACTGGCTCAGTGATCTGGAGTGAAATAAAAGCTTGCACGTTTTCAGCAGGATGCTGCAGTTGCCTGTGTTGCATCTAAGGGGGTTCTAGACCCCCCTGCTCAGGACCTCACCTCACCCTCGCCCAAGGGAGAGCCCAGCACCGCCATCTTCTTCCCCAGCAGCTAATGTACTAACGTGCAGGTTACCTCACGTTGGCTGTAGGTTAACAACAGACGAAGTTTGCAGCTTTAAAGAGGGATCCAACAAGGAAGACAGGAGTGTTTGAAATCCTCTGCTTTTCTAGGATTTTGTAGCTCTAAACAAAGCTATGAAAAGATACCTTATCCCTTGGGATTTGTTGTTCAAAACCTGCACCAAAAGAGAGATACAGTTTCTTCACTAAAACAGAGCAGACCTGAATCTTGGTTTAAAATGTCAGCTTAGGAGAAGTGATGTCCCCTTTCATATAGCCTAGGAGATGAAAGTGCCCAAAGAGGTTTTGTGCGCATCTCCCTCCCATTAGAAGTCAATCTTGGCGCTAATCTGCATTGGGCTAGGTGGTCTTCTCCTTTCCTGAGAAAATTAGCATTAACACAAAGCTGAATCTGGTGATAAAACCCTACAAGCAAGACACGGGTAAAGAGAGAGAGAGTGAGCATCACTCTCACATATTAGGATGTTCAGTTACATGTCTGGGAGTGGTGACGGAAGGAAAGGGGATGGTTCTGCTGCCATCTCCTCCAGTGTTTTAAACACAGGCTGTCTAATATAAAAATAAGGCAGTGGCCTGCTGGTCTGAGAATTGCCAAGAGATAGTCTGCGAGTAAGCCCTTTTGTCAGTAACATTTCAGTTTTCTGAATATGGATGAATAGTGGATGGAGATACAGATTAATATCTTTTCCTTTCCAAGTGCCATCTTTTTTCCCCTGGAGGACATTTTTTGGCAGCTTCAGGAGGAGTTTCTAGACTGTTATCTGATATCTTCATCATGGCAAAACCTAACGTGTGTTCTTCTTTCACTGCAGTGGACGGGTTTACTCATCTGGAAAGCATCCGTCTCTTTGTGTAAAATAACTACTTTTCCTGTTATACTGAATATCTTCCTCTGTACATCTGGTGCAGGAGCTTGAAAGGATCACTGTGGAAAGGGCCTTTAATTTTAAAACTGCAAAACTACCTAAATTCAAGTCAGCTGTATGCTTGACATTGTCCTGATTTTGTTCCATGAAGATTCTTGTTTTGTCTGATATGTATAAAACCTGGTAAGTGTAAATAGTAACTTGCTAAAATGATTAGTAAAATACCAGTTTTGTAAAATATACAGCAGAAGGAGACAAAGAAGAATCCAGGTAAGATAAACCATGTTTAGGAAAGGAGCTGACTATTTGGAATGATCTTGTACAAAATGACGAGTCCTAACAGCAGTTCTTGCGAAAGACAGATAAATACATGTAATGGTCTTTATTATAAGGTGTAATTTTTCCAGGAGCCTCCATTTATTTCAAAACTACTCAGAAGCAGGGACATGTGGAGATATTTCTCTTTAGAAACACACTTCCACACTCTCATACTAGACTAATAAGGTCTTAGAGCACCTTAATGGAGGGTTTCTTTAACACTGAGGTAAAAAAAAAAATAAAAAAAAAAAGAAAAGAAAATAATATGGAAATTTCAGTACCTAAACAAGGACAATATGACTTGTCAGGTTAAGTTTGAGGAAGATGGCTCTTAAATAACCAGCGTAAAAGGCATTTAGTAACTAATTGTAGAGGAGTTCTGTATTAAATTGCGTTTATCAACTTACTTGCCACAGTCCTTTATTCCTTATAAGAATTGTTCCCTATAAAGCAATGCTTATATTACACCCGCTGTGTGAAATTTCTGTTCAAAGATGAATGCACACAGCTGTATGATTGTTTGTGAGCGCACACAGAGGTCTATAGAGAAAACTAAAAGCAAATAGATTCGTTTGGGATTCAAGATTAAAAAAGTGGAGAATATATATAAAAGGACCATGAAAATTAGCATTAACACAAAAAATATTGCAACAAATCTTATTTAGAGTTTTTATCCCCATCTTTATTAAGAATTCAGAATGAGTAGTGAAAGCCAACAGAATGGTGTCATAAAATACTTTAAATTACACAGCCAAAAAAGGAATTGGGCAGATATTCTTGCTCAATAAATACCTTTTGTGGACAGAATATTTGCATTTTATATACCTATGTGATGTTTGGCCATATGTATACACTTCACTGCAAAAGACAAGTATTGTAGCGGTTCATATTTATCGATACACAATCTTATACCAAACTGTAGAAAATGTGTTACTGAGCATTCATATAGAAATTGCATTAACACTTTCCCACATGGCTTATTATTATTTAGAACATGTTGCAGTCAGACATAACAACTGTAGGGAGGAGACAGAGTCACTGACAGGTACATGAAGAAAAGTATTTTTGGCAGACTTTATCAAGTCTGTGTTACAGCTTCACAGCAGCGGATGAGATCACAATGTGCTAATGTCTGTACCAACCGATGATTTCCCATCTCGCTTCCCTCCTCCTAGCACCTGACCTACTTTACATCACTTTACCCTGACGGCCTGTATAATGCACCTGAAATCCTTCAAACCAGGGAGATCTCGTAATGCTCCAGATACAAATCCTCAGTTATTACTGTCCATCATTTATATGCTAGAAACATCCCAGTGGCCATTCACAGGCATAAATTACCAGTCTGTGTCAGGCAACAGTTGTAGTCCCAGTAGCACTGTACTGTTAAGGGAGTTCCTACTGTCCTGTACTATTAGTTGCAGATGAGAGTTTGAGCAAAGACTTTAAGAAACTGTCTCCTCCTCTCTGGTTAGTATTCTCTGGGCTACTACTGCCCTCTAATAGAACTTAAGAGATATTATTATTGTACAAAGGAGAGCTATAGAATTCCTGATATAAACTATCTGTATAAAAGACTTTTAAAAAGAAATGTAGAAATAAACCACATTGTTCTTAAACAACTAATTTTAAAATGTAAAAGAGAGAGTCTGGCTAAAGGAATATGTACATAATCTTCGTCCCTTTTAAGTACAGAATATGCACCTCAAACTAGAAAAAGTAAATTGATAGGAAAAAAATGTAAAATGAGAAAAGTTTTGGAAAATTATGTCTGCCTTTTAGGAAGCTGAGTGCAGCAGACAAAACAAATGTGTAATTATAAAAAAAATCTTCACAAAAAATTCTGTGAAACAGTTAAAATATTACACACAGTATAGATTCAGAAAAAAAAAAAAAAACCAAATTAAAAAGCAATCAAATGAATAGTTATTAGCTGCATTATGTTCCCTCCACTCCTTTACCCACAGGCATTGTACCATTATTGCAGTTATTGTATATCAGAAATTACACACCCGCTCCAATATTTGCTACCACAGAATTACAGCCTAGGGGAGTGCCAAGTTTCCTGCCATCAGCATTCAGGATGCTGCCTTTGCGAGGATAACAGGAGAAACCAAAGCAGGCAATCAACAATGTGGAAAAAACTGCAGAGAATTATAGCATGAAAATGTGCTACTTCCAAGCTATTATAAAACCCAAGCCTGTACTTATACATTATGTAGTTTCAGGTTCCTAAGCGTGTGGAGCCCGCAGCTCTGAGAGGCGCACCTAAGGGTACGTTTGTAGGTGCACATGGCGGGCACGCTTGAGCTCACTTCACGCTCCAAAGCTGCATGACCAAGGAAGCGAACCATCGAGCCGGAGCTGATATACCCTGCTGGAAATCTTCACTTCAGAGCCGTACCAACCTAGTCACGCGCCTTTTTTCTTTGTTGCCATGGGTGGGGGGAAGTCATGAAGTGCTACCTACAGCTCTTGAAGGACTCTGCCCTGGGACCAGTGAGGAAGTGAAGTGAGTTTTCAAGAGACTGAAGTGAGACAGAAACATAGTCCTTTGACTGAGGGCCCTTGGAAACCTGGGATAGCAGCTGGCCCTGGGTAAGTTCTTAGGGCAAATATTTCCCACATTTCTTCGCATGTACTAAATCTTGTGGAAGACAGATAAGAATTCCTAAAAATATACAACTTCAGGCCGACAGCTGTGTAGAAGATACAGTCCACAGTCCTATGAATCTCCAAACACACAAATATTTGGAGTAGCAGAGAACATAGGGAAGGGAAGGGAAGGGAAGGGAAGGGAAGGGAAGGGAAGGGAAGGGAAGGGAAGGGAAGGGAAGGGAAGGGAAGGGAAGGGAAGGGAAGGGAAGGGAAGGGAAGGGAAGGGAAGGGAAGGGAAGGGAAGGGAAGGGAAGGGAAGGGAAGGGAAGGGAAGGGAAGGGAAGGGAAGCTTTGGTTATTAAACAGAAAACTATTTCAGTAAAAACTTGGGAAAGTGTGGAGAAAAAGGGCTGTTTTCCTCAAAGTCTTTATGTATCAAAATTTTTTATTTCATCCAGCAGAGGTCATTTGAGAGTGTATCTACAGAGTGACGCAGAGTACCCCTGGTGATGCAGAGTGTGTTTTCTTATGAAGAAGCAGTCTAGAACTTCTTTCACAAGCCCCATTCATCTTGCACACAAAGTGGTAGGGGGTGAGGAGTGAGGCACTACACAGAGATGGGTAGGTGGTACTAGAAACCTGTTCCAGAGCTAGGATTTGCCCATGTTTTTGCCCTTTGCCATTTCATACCTGGCAGATTTCATAAGAAATGTATATAGTATATTTATATACTTCAAATCAACAAGCAACTCTATTTTTCTGGTGTGTTCGGTCTAAAAATTGTTGAAAGAGGGAGAGTGAGTTTTTGCCTTCCCCAGAAATGATGAGAACAATTTCTTTCTAATTTTTGCTGCCACTGTCACAAGCTACATTATTAAGAAAGAGCCGTTATGGATAGTGGAATGGAAACAAGAAATATTCCCTCTCTGAAGGTAATGATTGTTATTAATCCTAAAACCCCGGAGCAACGTGAAGGTCTAGGATGATCGTGTAATATGATCACTATGTCTGTCCTGTTGTCTGAGGAGTGATCTCCATGTGTTTGAACAAGCCCTGATTTTTGTCAACATCTGCCACATTACTTTGTTTTGAACAACTGCATACCTTAATGACCAAGCCTCTGACTTGTAGTTTATGTCTCCTTACTACCCGTGAGTGGGATTCAACTGCCTCCAGTTAGGTACAGATGTCTATTTATAAGTGACTAAGTATTACACAGATTTATCTTGCCAGGCCACTCCTTCCCCATTCCCAAAGCTCACTTAATGTTTAAATCCATCTGTAGAATTGAGATGTAAAACTTTATGTATTGCTTATGGTGAGGGCTTGGCTTCTGAAGTGTGGCATGTTGGATATGCAGGTCACTTACTTATCTATGAAAACTCTTCAAAAAGAATATGGTGCTTTGAATTTGTGACACTAGGTTTCACACTCAGCAAAGGTGGTTTTAACATTCACAGGCAACTGCATCTTTATGACATTTCTGCTGTCCAACAGCAGTTTGATTAATTTCTCAGGCTCCATAAGGGTTCTTTTGCTGGAATTTGGCCTCCATTTCCTAAAATTTCACCCAAAAAAGAGCAACTTATATCCAATTACAGTATAAATGCAAGTGAAAAACTAAAATAGACATTTCATTCCCTACATGCCCACTTATTTGCAATCAGTAGCCTCAGATCCTTCTTTCACGTGACACACAATTAACACACTCTAACAAAATATTAGGAATGCAGGAAATAGGTGTGCTGCTTGTGAACCCAATGCAGTTTTGCCATTAATTCCTAAGAGGCATAATTTTTATTGCAGCTCTAGTGAATATTGAGTGCCTTCCTGCACATAGTGGCACAATTCCACATCACACTACAGTGTGGAGTATTGCGCAGAGGCCCACCTGGATGGCCATCTTGTTCCTACAAGTCTGAATGAATTGACAGAAGGAAAGACCGAACTGTCTTTGACTTACAAATCATCATGCTTACCTCCAGGACATGGTACCCTTGACTGAGAGTACCTGGAATGATGACTATTCCAAGTCATGTTCCCAGAGTGGAACTTCTTTTCAAATTCCAGTCTGTGATTAGTAGCTTTTGTGCTGTGTTTCAAATCCTCCTTTCTGAAGACAATTTTTGTGAATTCTTCTGGCATCTCCTTGCTGTACATCAAATTTGGTGAGGAATTTCCTCACCAAGAAGCAAAAGCTGAAGATGTTGGTGCTCCAAAATTACCTTAAATCAAAGGTGTAGGGCATTCAACCAGAGTCATAAGCAAAGTGGAAAAGCCTTCTGAAGCAGAGGATCAAGATTTTCTGAAATTCTTGATTTGAGTTCATGCTTATGGAGCTTCATAACCTTACGGACAGTGAAAATACAGAAATACATCAGTTATTTATTCTTATACTAAACTTTGCCTTCTGTCGGATGTAGTTCTGACCTGGGAGTCTCAAGGGAGCCTTCAACATTGCGTTTTCAGTGTTTGAGCAGGAATGCTTCCAACTTTTGTTCCGCAGCCCTAACATTTAGGATAGAAGGAAACCCTATTTGATCATTGCAGCCATGCAACAGACAGCCATGATGACTTTCTACTCTGGAATTGGTAACAAGAGGAAGAATCATGGAAGCAGGTGTTCCACCTCTGATGCCCATGCACTAATAATGGTTGCAAATCAAAACTAACTCCTCATTGTATGCTACTTTTAACAGCTTAATGTTGAAAAAAAAAATTGGCCCAAGACAGTTTCTTCTTTTTTTTTACTTAAAAGAAAACAAAAAAACACCTTGGTCTTTGCTTTTTAAAGAAATGTTTTTCTATTTGATGTTTGTCCCAATCTTTTACCATTTGAAACTTGGCAGGTAGCAAAATAGGGCTACTTTAAATGTCAAATGAATTTCTGAAACTGAAAATCATGTCATGTCTGAAATGGGCTGGTGTGCAAGTAGACACTATTTTTAACATTCTATTTGTCCTGGGTAACAGTTTGCTAATAAACAAACATAGCAGCCAAATTTACTTAAATCAGCTGTTTTATTGACTATCTTTTACGGGGAGGGGGGAAAAAAGGCAAACCCAAACCTTTAAATAAAAGCAATAGTTTATTAAAACCAAAAAACACTTATTGTTACAAATAGGGTATCTAAAAGAAAATTAGGTACTGCCTTCTATAGCGACACAGCACTCAGGTGTAATAAAATTGATGAGCCCATATAATAAAATTTATGGAACTACAGTGAATTCAATTTATTTGAATATGCTCAGTTATGTTTTTGTTTATTCCCATAGCAGATGTTTAATTTACAAACCAGGCAATTACTACAGCACTTCCAAACAAATAAGAACAGATTAGTCAAACGTTCACATCAGTTTTTATGTTTATCATTAGTTTTATGATGCATCATGAATATTCAGTGTTAAGAAAAAAACTATCATTATGATACCTGGAAAACCTTAAAATGGTGTTTTGCATCTCCAAATGGTGTTTCACCCTGTTTGAAAAAGCTGCTAATGTGTGTTACTGCGAGCTGGGCTCATGTGTTAATAGGGATTGCTTAAATATCTTGCTGATGTTTCACACAGATTAGCTTTACATTTACAATACTTTAGTATGGATGTGTCCAACTTTGTTATATTTTTCTTACATAAATAAAGGAATTTTGGTTTCCCTTTCAGAGAGAATTCTTGAGACTGAAGTGTTTGGGGTTTTTTTTACAAGACAAAGCAAACATACCAAAAAAAATGCCTCTTCCTCTCACAAAACAAATAACTACCTAGATATTTACCCTGAAGTTTCAGGAAAATCAGTGTCATCCAGTTGGCCTTTGGCTTGCTTCATATTTCCTGGAATATTTTCCATGGTAGAAGGAAATAATTCTATCAGCAGTGTTGCATGCTCCATACTCGCTATACATGCATACCGGCTGATGGCTGGGAAGCTATTACTCAGCAGTTGGGTGGTGTTTTTTTCATATTGATGAAATACAGGAATATTATAAGAAAAAACATAGTGTCTGTCTATCATGGAGGGGGTGTGCGTACGTGCACGTGTGCCTAAGCACAGACATACCCTAGAAAGAAAAGGTAGCCCATGCCTCGTTTTCTTTAAATGAATTACAGTCTGCTGAGTTTTATGTTAAAAGAACAGAAAACAAGCCCCAGTTTCTTCTTCAAATTCATATAATACATTATTCGCTTGAACCATTTTGACAATGTGTCATTTTCATTAACTGCCAAGCTAAGAGAAGGTTTTAGGGTTAGATCAATTTACTAAGATGAATTCTTGTAGGAATATTCTCAGTAGGAATATGCTCTGCAGTGCAAAGTACATGAAATGGTATAAAAGATTTCAGTGGAAAACAAGCGTCTATTGTTAAACGTGATCACTATTGTAAAAAATTAGTCTTTACCCACTTTGTTGACAGCAAAACCCTTTGTTGACAGCAACACTCTCTTGACAGCAGCAAAATAACATCTGCTTCCTCTTCATTAGTTACAATACACATTTGATTAGAAACCTTAGCTTTAAAAATAGTTTCAGAATAAACTTTTGTAGTGTTGTTATATAGCCTTTGAATCTATAACATTACTGGATTCTTTGGATGTGAAAATTATAATTTTTCATCTTTTCTTACCTTCAGGTTCTAAGTAGAATTTTTAAGACCTTTGCCACTACAAAGATACAAATTAAAGAGTACTTTCTGCTTGGAAGCATCGGAACAGGCTGCCTAAGCATTGGGACAGGCTGTCCAGGGAAGTGGTGGAGTCACCATCCCTGAAGGTATTCAAAAGACGTGTAGATGCGGTGCTTAGGGACTGGTTTAGTGGTGGACTTGGCAGTGTTCTGTTTACAGTTGGACTTGAGGATCTTAAAGGTCTTTTACAGCCTAAATGATTCTACGATTATCTTCTATGGTTTATCCGATACACCTTGAGTATAGCTGCACCACATAGCATTTGTATATTCTTCCTGGAGCAAATATAGTTGGTTAAAGTGATTATCTCACTTAAACTGAACCCCTGATTTCCGGGACAACAAACTCCTGCCAATTCATACTGAAACCCTCCCCCTTTCTCCTCTGAAAGTTCCAACAAGCATCGTTTCTCAATTTCACAGAGAATTTCACAGGGAGGAAAGTATCATCTTAATAATATATCATGATGTTGAGCTGCAGATCTGGGACATTAAGACCACATTATGCAAATAGCCATAACATCAAAAAGGAGGAACTGTGCTGATAAACAAATGCATATAACTATTGGATTTCCTCCGGAACAAAGCAAACCACTCTAATGAGAAACACTTCATTGGCAATTTAATTTTCAGTAAGTAGTAGTGTGTGAGTACATTTATATCACAGAGCATGCTTGCTGAGGGTAAGCACATATTATACGACATGGAAAAAATGTATGTGTACATACTGGCAGATGAGAACATGTAGGGGTTTACATAAGAACACAGGCAAAAATCACACCACAAATAATGCCAAGTTACAGCGTGAGACTGAACTGGGAGGGATAAGCATGGACCAGCAACTTCGTTCCACAACTCACTGCTAATTATTCTAATACTACAACCACTCCCATAGCTTCAGTCTGTTTCCATGGTATCTGAGCCTCTGAACATTATAAAAATGATCAATTACTTTGAATGTCTTAATGAAGAAAATGCAAAGGTTGCGAAGCTAAGCACTTCAGTCAAGAAATTAACAGCCAAGGTTGCTTGCACAATCTTAACTCTTGCCCTTTATGAATATTATTATAGTCTTTACCTGCAGATTGCTTCTTAATGTATTTCACACTTTTCTCCAAGTTGTATATTTTAGTCTTCTGCAGTGATAATGTGCTATCCATTGAACAAGCTTTTTTTTTTTTTTGTTATTTATGAAACCTAACTCTGAGAGAAATGCATTCTTTTAGTATTTCAACAGTTGTTTCTGGAACAAATACCATTAGCAACATAATTGTTAGCACTTTTCTTTCAATATAGCTAGTTTGGTTTTTTCCCTGTGGTTTGCTCTCAGTTCTCTTCCTCTTAAGACTTGGTATAGTTACATAAAGTACTGGGCGGGATTATATTCACAAATCTTTTTTTTTTATTATTATTTATTCAAAGAATCTTTCTTTAAAAAGCAAACAGCAGACTTAGTTGTGGAATCCCATCAATGTAATGGTCAGAGGTAGTGCCACTTCTTTTTTCCACATAATGTCCATCTGCTTATACACCCAAGGAACATGCTGGTCCCTGCAGTGTGTCACTGCCAGGGAGCAAAGAGCTTGCTCTCCTGCAGCAAATACACTCTATAGAGAGTGATGTATCAGCAATGAAAAGGGGAAGAAAGAATAAAATCACAAAAACCCATTCTGATCAGTATAGAGGTTTTGTCTGTTCTCTCCAAAGAAAGAACTCTGATTTAATTTCATGTATATCAAGCTTTATCCCAGATGACTCAAATCGGTGAAAGATTTTTTAATTGACTGGGTCAGCTGTATGGTTAACTCTTTGGGGAAAGACTGCAGTTTGCAAAATGCATAGAAAAAATATAACTTTCATTAAAAGAGTTTAATGAGCTGTGCAACCTCAAATCTTAAAATCTCTTTGATTTGTATGCTGGTTCCAGCTAGTCCCCTTCACAACGGGGGGCGATACTGCAGCAACGGTACTTGTTTTTCTCTGGCTGCCATGGTCCGCAGGGCTCATCAGGGACAGGATGTACATACAAGGCCAGTTTCTAGATAATGCCAGCCTGTGTAGTGCCTTAAAGTACGTGGAGCTATAATGAATGCCATCGGCTGTTACATAATCTCTATTTTCCTCCTCTGGAGATTAGTAAAACGATCTCATTGCTGTAGTGCTCACTGGAGGATGTTTGCAATGTTATTACTGCTGTGGCTAGTTTTACGCTGGGTAATGTGTTAGCTTTCCTTGCCTGGAGATCTAAATACAGACCACAGAACCTAAAACCAGAATTGTTTAATGACTGACCCATGTGAGTAAGGAAATTTCATTCCAGTATTGCTCAAGAGATGCTGAAACTGAGACAGCTCTTTAGCACTGCTGGCCGTCATGTACGCTTTCCTCTAAAGATCTTGTGGAAAATGACTGTAGGAAAATTTACTAGACTCTAACACAGGGTTCGCCTTCCCCACCAAAGGCACTTTGAAGAAGCCGAGTTTCATCTTTCCTATTAAACTGTGTGAACAACCCTAAGGCAACAGAGAAAAAAGCAAACAGCCCTTTTCACGGCTCCGTGTAGCGAGGTCTCTCGACAAGCTGACCCCAGAGCAGCTGCCAGGTATCCAGCCTGGCTGCCGCCCCATCCACCTGCTCTCTGCTCCCTACCAGGCTCCCGCTGGCTGGTTCACAAAGAAATGGCCAGGTGTTTGCTGCCTGCTGGCCTGGCCACGTGTTGGCTGCCAGTTACCAGGCTCCCGCTGCCCTGTTCACCTGCTGGCATCGCGCTGCTTTCCTGATGCCCCGCATCCCCTGCTGAGTGGCAGGTGGCATCCTCTCACCCTGTTGGCCTTTTTCTACATTTCTTTTCTAAATGCATGGCGCTGCTTTTTTTCTTTTGTTTTTCTGAATGCAAAATATATATACATGCGCGCACACACGCACACATACAGTCACATCCTGTCTGCCCCCCCACCTGCTTTTTTTCTGCCCGTGAATCTGCTTGAATAAGCTGGTGTGGAGCAGCAGGTCCCATTTAAGATCCCAGCTGCACACTGACATTATCACTGGTGTCAGTTTGTAAGCACATCTACAGTAATTGTTGCTGAGACAGCAGGTTTTGCTGTGAGATTCAACAAGCCCCATGATTCTTTCCACACGAGAGCTTCAGAAGCAGTGCTTTGAGTAATTGCAATATTTCTATTCCCTACAGAATCCAAAAAGTACCTCTGGGATTTTTCCACTCTGTGTATACCGCGGGGTGGAGATTTCTCCTGTGAACACAGCTATTTAGAAAGGAAATTAAAGCAAACCAGAACAGATCTCACCGAACAAACAGTCATTGTCAATTTTTTTTATTGCTGGCAAAATGAAAAAATAAAACATACACACACCCAACCCACTGTGTTCCATACACCACTACAGTTTATCAAGTCGAATGGCCTTTATCCAGAGACGCTAAATCCTACTGTGAAAATAGGAGTAGATTTAAACTCCTCTCGTCATGAACACCGTTGCATGTGAAGCAATAAAGTGAAAAGGAGCAGGATAATGTTAATGTAAGATATGCAGTTTAAAGCTAATCAAGTTTTAACATTGGATCGGCTGTCCTTCCTTTGCATGAAATCTGAGTTAAAGTCATCTTTGCTGGGGAAATAACATGTTGCAATAACATTGCTGTGGATGCAATGCACAGCGCATATGGTTAACAGCCTAAAAATACTGAACTGCTTGCTTTATGAGAGATACTATAGGGCCCAGAGACAGACTTGCTTTAAGTGATGCAGGCACAACTACACCGTATATTCTGTGGAAATCTATGGGGCTCTTTGCAGACTGAAATACTACTAAACATGACGGAGTGAGTCCTGGGAAGCAAATGCAAAAGGGAGGGTATTTAATACTAGGCTGCAGTATGTATAATATTTCAGGCTGCTTAAAATATGATTGATTTCAGATACAAAGCTTAAACTGCACATTGGGAGATTAGTATTTTGACTAGCTGGCCGTTACTGTAATTTCTGATAAGAACCGGCTTAATTAACCTATGAGTTTTCTCTTGTATCTAGAGCCACAGGAATAGTTAGACAAGCTTTAAAGGGCACAGAAAGAACAGAAAATATATAAGTATTAGACCACATTTAAAGTATGAAGTCTTTTTGATCCTATTTGTTGGATTTTTTCTGGTTGGTTTTTTTTTTTTTTCCTTTTTTTTTTTAACTTAGTGGTTTGGGATTTTTTTCCCTATGATTGGTTGAGTGAAGACATTTCATGGTTGCTAAATTTATTGGTCAGCAAATAGAGTTGTTCACATATTGCAAGTTCCTGCCAAGCCTGGAGAAAAATGTATCCCTCCAGTCTTGTGGAATTTTGTAGAAGGGACACAGATAATAATCACAGCCTTTGTTTGGTGGTTAGGCTGTAAGGGTTAAATTTATAATGATCTCAGAGCCAATATCAAGTAGTTTTGCACAAAGAGTTATTACTGTGTGCAAATAGACCTTGGAAGATGGTCTTCTAAGCTGCATCAGAAAAAGGAAGAGCAAAGTACAAGGTTGCGAGGAATGTCACGGCCACGTGCTGCTGACAAGCAGTCAAAGCTTGTCGACGGCTGGGCTGCTCTCTCCATCTCTGCAAATGCAACAACTTTATGGCTGTGGCTTAAGATGCGCTGTTGTGGATGTAGACCACATGCGGGTGTGGACGTGGAACATTTAAGCCCCTGTTAGTTTAAAAATGGGAAGCTCTGTAACCTGTCTGAATTCGTGTCTGTGTCTGACAGATTTGTTTACAGGTGTTTTAGAAGCCAAAAAGTCACCTAGAGTGCGGAAGCAGCTGCTTTAATCAGGTAGAGACAGATGATTGCTTTAATGACTAGGGCAATAGAAACGGTGAGGGGCTTGCAGGACCTTTTCTTTCAATGTTCATTGGTTTATTCCACATCCGGAGAAGATTTTTAAAACTAACAGTGAGAGAATGAAGCTACTTTATGCTGGATTTTGTGGTGGGAATTAATGTTTTCTTAAACGTGGTCTCTGAAAATTACTTTCTGCAAGATGTCTCTGACTAGGCAATTTTTGACAGTTCACTTAACCTTTACAAATAAATATTAAATGGAATTTTGGCAAACTGTAACATCACCTCTAACTAAAACTGATTTTTGTCTCATTTAAAACACCAGGAGATAAGAATCTTGCCTGAATAATTTATAAATCTTTAAACAGCTATTATCATGCAAAATGCAAACACTGCTTCTGTCTATGAGGAAACCCCAAATCCTCACAAAACTGTGGGCTTTTCCCAATCTTATGAATTTATAATTTTCCCACACAGCAAATTTGGGGTTTTCTGAATTACATTGCTTCTTTTATAAAACTGTGATAGGAGAACAGCACTTGTTCTTTCAACCACTTGAGGAAAAAGTAAAACTAGAACAAGGAAGTGACTATACACCTATATCCTCCTGCCTGTACCAAGTGTGTATGGTTTGTTAAGTGACAAGGATAAATTAAATTTCCAAAAAGTATTTAAAAAAGGAAAAATAACACCCAAACGTCTATTACTAGCATGATATGTAAAAAAGACCTCTTTTCAGAGTTTTTGAGTTCAGAATTCAGCATTCTGTCACTTGAATCTCAAATTTGCACAAGCAATGGCTACTTCTATATACCAGCCACCTCTGATAGTGAGGAAAGATTACTGGCTGCTTTATGACTGCGCAATTTATGACTGCGAAATTGATTGGAAAAAAACTGAAACAATCGCTAAGCAACTGGTCCTTAAATGTGGATATGGCATGCACATATATGCATATAGTAAAGACTAGGTAGCCTGATCTCACTTCTGTTAAAGCCCCGTATTGCACGTATGTTGGTGGTTCTGTACACAACAGAAATGATGCAGTGGATCCTTAAATATTAATGAGAACTAGCTGTTATGGTATCTTGCTGCAGTACCTCCCACTTGCTCCCCAGATACAGAGAGGTGTTAGATTTAAAACAGACACAAGCTGATGAAAACCAAAACAATCTCTCCAAGCTGCCCCCACCTCTAACTACCAAAATATCTACTTGTAATATGTTATTCTGTGTTTTTAATTTCCCTAAGCTAAGCATGCAATTTTACGTGTTATCGATTGCCAGTATCATTTGACATTTTTCTTTTTAACTGTGAAATAATAAAAATGTTTTAAAAAACAAATAGAGTTTCATAGTGGTTCAGAATTCACATCTCTGTTCAAGCTCACGTTCCATCTCTGTGAATCTTACAATAATCGTAACCACCTTACTCATACCTCCACTACGTTTCCATCTGTAAAGGCTTTAAATGTTGACTGACTCTCTGTCACGCGTAATCCTACAGATTATCTGTATAACATTCCCCTCTCAGTGGATTTCCCCTTCTAATATATTGTGGTAAGTTTTTTCACCTGAGTTTCTTACGACAGATTTAGGGGTTATTTTCACATGGAAAAGAACTTATTTTTTTTAGCATAGGATTCCTGAGAGACAGAATTGTCTTTGGGAAAAGAGACAAAGGAAAAGATCAGCATTCAATATTTTAGCAGCAGCACCGCAGGAGGAAACTTATGCTCCTAAATTTATACTTAACTCTCTGTGGATCTTAATCAAATGTTGTAGATACATTGTGCTTGGCTTCTGGGCTTGTAATGAAAAGAGCTTTGTGCAGGCAGAATTTAGATTAAAACCACCTTCTTTCTTTTCGCTGATAATATTCAGAGTTGTCATTTCAGCAGAAAGTGAGCCTAAATTCAAGTTTGTAATAGAAACACAAAAATATTGTATGCAATAACAAAGACTGTGATGCTATTGAAATGAACTTCAGTAAAAGGAAGCATTTTCTTTCCCCCCTTACGAACAATGAAAGATGTGCTTTCCCTTGAACGCTCCCTGTTCTCTCACCCTCCTAGCCCTGGAGTGTCTGTCCTCTACTACCTGGAAATCTGGAATAACGAGCAGAAGGTCAAAACTTGCATCATCAGGAATATAAAAAGAGAATCTGTTATATGTGGGTTAACATTCAAAATGCCTGCATTGTTTTTTGGCATGTCTGCATTTGCTTTTTAAAATGGGAACCCCATCATGAGTTTCCTTAATTAATTTTTCTGGTGCTGAGACTCTTCTATGCTTGCAGGCTTTTTCTTTTCTTGACTCCCAGGGCATAAAGTCACTCCCAAGGTTACAACAAGCTGTAATCACATGGTGTAACCAGCCCTTATTAAAGGACAAGTTTTGTGCTGGATAAGGAACAGAGTAGGGCAATTCCTGAGGAAAGAAGTGTTGGCTCTTCCCTGACTTCCTTCTCTGTAGCAGCTCCATCGCATGACCTGGGCTCTTCTGTTCCACTCCCCAGATGTCTCTGTGAAGTGCCAGCCCTTGGGACTTTACAGACAGACCTTGGCTGGTCACACACCACTCAATCTCCACCTAGGAAGTGAATGGTCATGGAACGGTGCTGCGAGTGTGGAAAATTTTATGTTGGAATTTTGAGGGTTTGATTGTCTTATTTACTTGCATAGTTACAAGGATCAAGTTGTAACACCTGTATTTACTTGGCATCTAACAATAGATATTCTCACTATACCCTTACCTGTTCCTTTATTGCTGTGACTCTTCGCCTGTAAATATACCTACTCTTTTTGTTGCTACTGGAACAAGAAGAACATCATTCATTCTGTGGTTAAAATCCCTCTTAAAGCTTTTAGCTTATATGTATCCAGGATAGTCTATGTTCATTTGCATCACAATTATCTGCTTGTTTAAATACCACTCCTCCAGTATTTACCCTCTGTTTTGTTTAAAAACAGCAGTTATATCTCATTCAGTCCCCTTTCTATGCGAGAGAAACCAATATATTTTAAATGCCTCACAAGACAGACTCTCCTTCTCCCCAGGACTTTGCTAGTGCTTCCCTACTAGTTTTCCCGTCAAAGCTCATTTTACTTGATTCAAAATGCTTTCTGATCATGTCAATTCATAGAATCATAGAACCATAGAACAGCTCAGCTTGGAAGGGACCTCGAAAGATCATCTGGTCCAATCTTTCATGGGAAAGGGAGCCCGCGTGAGGTTATCCAGCACTCTGTCCAGTTGCATCTTGAAAACCTCCAGTGATGGGGACGTTACCATATCCCTGGGCAGGTTGTTCCAGTCTGTAAAAAATTGTTCTTAAGGTAAAAATTTCTTACTTATATTGAGATGAAACCTGTCCTGTTACAGCCTGTACCATTGCTCCTTGTTTTCTCCATGTGGCTCCTTGTGAAGAGAGAGGCTCCATCCTTTAAGTACTGGAAAACTGTGATGAGATCACCCCTTCTCTTCTCCTGGGTGAAAAGACCTAACTTCTTCAGTTGATAGATTTAATTTACAAAAGGGTGATTAAAATGTGTTCAACTACACATATTTCTTCCTTTACGGTTAGTTAATCCATCCATTGCTTTATTATTTCTTTTCTTTCTTCAGAGAAGATTTTGTATTACAATCCCCGAGTGCTAACAGAGACTGTAAAAAATGCAAAAAGAAAAAAAGTTTAAAGAAAATCTATACTTCTTATTCTCAACACTGAGAAGTCATGAAAGAGTCCTAAAATAGACCTTGAACCTAGACTATACACATTTACAGATATTCAAAGAATGTTCTAAGTTTTCCCCAAGAGGGTACATGAAATCAGTTTTTGAGTCCAGGAAACATGAGTCTTCCATGCACATGGGGAGAAATGAGAAATGTTCAGATTGAGTTATTTCTTAGGGTTAATTTTCCTTGATCATATTAATTACCACTTTTTTTTCCATCTAAGATTTCTGCATCAAATATTTAATTCAAAACCATTATTTGAGCATGCAGAGATGTACCTACTGCTCCCGAAACAAAACATAGTTATTTTCACCATACGGAATTTAAACAGTGCATACTTCCAATAAGTCTGTTTATGTCCTCAAACCAGGACAATTTGCATTAATATACTGAACAATATTTGCCAGTTTTCCTTTGCTATAAAGACACCATTACAGGATTCGGAGGACATATTCTTTAATACTAAATGGAAATAAAGAAACATTAGTGTGACATTTAGTATGAGTAATCAAGCATATACAAGTCAGGAGATTCAAAATATGAAGGTATGCAGTTCTAACTCAATTTAAATTGCCCATCCTGTAATTTTATGTCATGCACTATTCAGATTCATACTTAATGGTGAAAACAACAATGTAAAATACAATTGTTCAAATAGGCCATGGCGACAGAGTAATGTTGCTTCACAATCCAGATAAGAACTACAAAGGAAGTGCTCAAATACACAGGGTTAAATTCAGATTAGGGAATGGAGTTTAGAAACACTGTAGGAATTAGATTTATGACCCTGAGATGTCTGGATCATTCCCAGGAGATTTCTGTCCAAGCTTTCAGGTAGCTTGTATTTATAAAACTCCTATACAAAAATTGAAAACAAAGAAAGTGTGATTTTTTAGATACTCTGAGATTTCTCAAATATCCTTGAATCTAATATGCAAAGTGAAATGTAGCCTTTAACCACTTAGAAAACATTGTAATGTCACCTTCTTTTATGCCTTAGAAGTAATTACCCAAGAATATTATCTTGTCATAGGAATAACTTGATTTCAGTAAAGCCAAACCTTCTTTGAAAATTATCATGTCAAAAATTAAATCAAAATTACCTCTGCTTAAAAATATCAAATGTCTAAACTCACTTAACACAGGTAGAGTTTCAGTTGCCCATATATAGTCAATAAATAGCCCTTTAGATGCTCTGGGATATTTTCCTTCCTTCTCAGATGATTCTTTACACCAGCATGAGTCTTTCATAGGTTCCAGGTCATATCTGTCATATCTGATACCCTGGAGCATCTGAAGAGATTTCTCCACGCTAGCACAGGATGAATCCTTCTCTGGATGTTAAATTTAGGACTAACCTACAACCAGCCTTCATTATTTCAGATATTCATATTTTAACTTAAGTCTTAGGATGAGATTCATATCACCTATTTTAGAAGTTTTCTTATCAATTTCTCAGCCTGAAAAGAAGACAAGATGATTGAAAGAAGCTTGAACGTTTTTATACCACATTCTTTCTCACACAACAACATGTATAAAAACGCATTGATAGTTTCCTTCTGTGCTTGCTAAAGCGAATGTAACCTTGGCCACTCTTCAGGCTTGTTTAAGGCTTAATATTATGTTTGTACTTCCCTTTAACGTCCTCTTTCCCTCTACATAATCATTAATAGAACTCTGGAACTGAAAGGACACTGAAAAAGGCCATTGTAGAGCTAAATTCTCTGCCCTCACGCATGGATTTAACCTGATTAAGTCCAGCAAAATTGTTTCACTGATTTGAACTGATATTCTGGAATAATATTGGTGTGTTTCACACTGGTATGTAATCCAGTATTTCTTGTTTGCGCACATACTGCAGCAAATAGAGTGGTGATGTTACTGCTCTGTATGAAGGTACCATAGAATATTAAATCACCTAATAGTCCTGTAGCTTCATGATCTGCAGGATAGTTAGATAACAGCAAACAATTATTAGTTTTTTTAAATCAAAGTGCTACTGCCTGCTTTTATGGTTGTCATCTACCCTTCTTATTCAAGGAAACATAATTTTCTCCTGTAAGGCAGCAGACTTTCTGCCTCAGGCTGAGTGTGAATCAACAACAAATGTTATAGCACGTACTATAATTTTATAAACTATCATGTTGTGGAAAATTGAGTTTAAGCTATAATCTATGATGAAGTTACTATTCCTCCAAGGAAAGACTCAGTAATGAGCAGCTTGAGGAACCTTTGGGTGATTTCAGTATTCCTGTACATCTGAAGTAATAGAGGTGTCCAAGAAACTTCTGCTGGAGAAATGAACCAAATAAATATAATTTCCACCCACAAAAACAGTTTAGTTAGATGGGCTTAGGAAAGCCTGGAATGATACTCACCATTCTAACTCATAAGAATCAGGTTTAAATGTATCCCTAAAAAATTTTAATAAACTAGTTTGCTCAGCTATGCTAGAAATATATTAATGTACTATATTAATGTACTTTACAGAGCTGAGTTTGCATTCATGGTCATTTATAATATTATACAAGGGGAAACTTTAGACACATCTGTGTTCTTAGTAATTTAGTAAGAGAAAAACAAAAGTTATTTCATAATAATTCATCTAGCCTTAAGAGTGGAATGCCATAACTTCTTTAAGAAAATAAGATTTATATGTATTTATCAAAGACTGTACCTGTATTATAAGGATTTCCTAATCATCCTTTTCTCACTGTCAGACTTGGTATACCCTGGCATTGTCAGACTTGGTATACCCTGGCATTATGATCTGTTATTATATATTCTCTTTCATGAAAATCAAATGCAAATATTACATAGCAAGTATATCTGCCTGAAACACTTTAGCAATATTTCAATTTTGATTGAAATAAGTCAGTGTTAAAACACTTTGCAGCTGAAAAATGGTTTCACTAAAACACTGTTAATAGTTAGTGCTGTAACACTTCACAGAAGCTCTTCAAGTTCCATTAAAACCTCCCGCAGAAGGATTTGATACTGGACTCTCTTTTTTTCACATTCCATACCTTATGATACGAGTACTGACCTGAGACACATCTATGTTTAAAGCTCTTAACTGTTGAAGTAGGGGACTCTAACCCCAAAATGCCTTGAAGCATAAGAACAACTTTACCAGAGATACGCCAAGGCCCAAGCTGGTCCCTCCACTGATAGAAAAATCTACTTCTGTGATTAGAGAAGCTGTGATCTAAAGGCTTTCTCCTATGAAGAGATGTAAATTTATTTCTGATGTCACCCATTTAAGCATGATTCCTTTTTTAAAAACGGGAAGAAAGGAAAAGCTTAAACCAAAGGCCTAGCAATAGTAAAAAATATTTTTCATTTTCATTCCAATGCAAAATCACATTGTGATACCTTGATGACTGACATGGAATTCAGTACTTGTCCTCTGGCTATCTGTAATTACAATCATAGCAAGTTTATAAAATAAATTAAGAACATAAAATTGCTTTGGCTGCAAGTCATAGTAGTAGTTAGCCTTAGCTCTCAAAGACAAGAGGTTATTATGTTCAGTGAAATTTACATAACTATGTGATTTTTAGATCAACAGACACTTCTTGCTCTCTGAAGCAGCTCTGTGGGATCTTTAACTCTGTGGTGGATCTGCGACTTGAAGCTGGTGGCTGATATTACTGCTATTTTTCACTGCATTTTGGGGATTTGTATTACCTGAATTCTGTGGATAAGCAAGGTCAAAAGCATGCTAGGCAGTCTCAGAGAGATGGTTAGCTTCATAGCTCTTTACAGATTAATTCTGCCCCTCTGATATGTGGCCCCACACCCCAAGATATGAGTAGTTATCACCTTAGTTTGGAATTTTTAGGCTTTGGAGATAAATTGATACATCCTACAGTTACTGCCATAGTAAGTTAGTCTTTCTATATGTTCCAAGATCTCAGAACAAGCCAAGTATTACCAATTAAAAGGCCGGATCATCAGTGAGTTGCCTTTGTCTATAAAGTGTGGAGACCATGATGAAAACTGATTTCCAGTTTTGAAAAGTATCAATTACCATTTTTACTGTGCTTCTAGCTCTAATAGTGGCTGATAATGGGTAACTTCTGATTTTTGCTGGTACACGTAATGTGTTCCCCATCATCAGAGTACACTGCGGTTCAAGTTCCTCTTAGCGGCATGCAGTTGAACAGAAACAAATGGTTCTTCTGAATCCGAGAAAAGGAGTAATTAATACCCAAATAGGATTAAAAAGCTGCATAAAGGAAGAAACATTTTATTTTAAGTGACTCGTTTAATGAATATGCCTAGTTTTCATGGCAATAGCATTGATCATAAAGGATTAATTTGATATTAATGCAGATGTCATATGTACTTCTGTTAGAACTCCTCTGTAATTCAGTACTAGCTAAATGTATCATTAAAAGAAAGTGTTATTCATAAAAAAGGTTAGGTTAGTGAATTTGAGTTTACTCTATTTTCTTCTTTTGCCGTTATAGAATATTTATAGCTGAAAATAAAATGAAAGGCTTAAAACCGTTAAGGAGGCATAAAAGGTATCCACTTGCAAATTTAACATTCCTTAAATCGGTGAAATTTTGCTCTTTCATAGTCTAAATCTTGGAGATTTAGCTAAAATAGGTTGTATTTAGAACAATCAAAGCAGTAAAAGGAGTGCATTAAGTTGCTGCAATATGTTATCAGCGCTGAATTTTGTACCACAACTGTGCTCTCTAGCCAGCTTCTTTCCTGCTATAATAGGCATATACTTTTGTCTCCTTTCTCTAAAAACATTAAGAAAAATTATACATTTACTAAGAATGGATGTGTGGAATTGTCAATAGGATACTTCACAGTTAAGTCATATTACCATTATATAAGGATTACAACAACAATAATCTTTTCAAGCAGTCAAGGTCAAAACCTGGAGTGATGTAATTCAGCATCTTTCAAGTGCCTTTAGTGGAACTGAACTAAGTTATAAATCACTTTTCTAGTGGTTTTAATGTTTGAAGTTTTAAAACTCATGTTAGTTGAACACAAATTATACCTGCGTAGGCTCTACCTCATACTCTATTAGCATATATAAAGGGGATATATTCAGTCCTACGAGAATCTGGGACAGATCTGCTAAAGTCAATGTTGGAATAATTCGTAAAAATCTGGTTTTTATTGCAAGAAGGATGACCTTGTATGAAGTAAGACTGGTTATTAGAATGTTTGAAACAGACTAAAATTTGGTTTCTGTTTGTTGCTTGGAAGTTTTATCATACATTTTCCACTTTAGAGTCAGTGTAAGTAAAAGGCATTGGATACTGAGCGCAGAAGGACTGTCTGATCTCAGGGCAATTTATGTGGGCTCAATACTCTAAATCCCAAAGGGGCCACTATCCTGTAGCCAGGCACAAATCTGTTCGGGAATACTCTTACACCCACTATTTTCTGATAGCTAGTTCTAGTTCACTGTCCACTGGTTAGAGCACTGTTTTAAGGGGTTGACTATGCAGGTAATAGAAAGGGCATTTGAATAATATAATAGAGAGTGTACTGTGTTATAATCCACCTGAATCACCCTTCAAGGACATCTCTCTGCTGAGTGTGCAACTCTGGTTCAACAAGTCTTTACTTAAGGGAAGTCTTTTTATATCAGTCCCATAGGGTTCTGCATAGGCCAAAAGACAAGGAGAAGGAATCAGGCTAAAGGAAGAAATTTAGGATTTGTTTATAATTATATTTAATCACGGAATCACGGAATCTTCAGAGTTGGAAGGGACCTCTAGAGATCATCTAGTCCAACTTCCCTGCTAGAGCAGGATTGCCTAAAGCACATCCCTCAGGACTGCATCCAGGCGGGTCTTGAAAATCTCCAGAGAAGGGGACTCCACAACCTCCCTGGGCAGCCTGTTCCAGTGCTCTGTCACCCTCACTGTAAAGAAGTTTTTCCGTGTATTTGAATGGAACTTCCTATGTTCTAGCTTGTGCCCATTGCCCCTTGTCCTGTTGCTGGGAACCATTGAAAAGAGCCTGGCTCCGTCCTCCTTAAACCCACCCTTTAGGTACTTGTAAACATTAATCAGGTCCCCCCTCAACCTTCTCTTCTCCAGGCTAAAGAGTCCCAGCTCTTTCAGCCTTTCCTCATAAGGGAGGTGCTCCAGTCCCATAATCATCTTGGTTGCCCTATGCTGGACTCGCTCCAGTAGTTCCCTGTCCCTCTTGAGCTGGGGAGCCCAAAACTGGACACAGTACTCCAGTTGTGGCCTCACCAGTGCAGAGTAGAGGGGGAGAATGACCTCCCTTGACCTACTGGCCACACTCTTCCCTATGCAGCCCAGGATGCCATTGGCCTTCTTGGCGACAAGGGCACACTGCTGGCTCATGGATAATTTGCTGTCTACCAGGACCCCCAGGTCCTTCTCCTCAGAGCTGCTTCCCAGCATGTCCGCCCCTAACATATACTGGTGTTTGGCATTCTTCCTTCCCAGGTGCAGGACCCTACACTTGCTTTTGTTGAACCTCATTAGGTTCTTCTCTGCCCAGCTCTCCAGCCTGTCCAGGTCACGCTGGATGGCAGCACGGCCCTCTGGAGTGTCGGCCACCCCTCCCAGCTTGGTATCATCAGCAAACTTGCTGAGGATACACTCTGTCCCCTCATCTAGGTCATTAATGAATATATTGAACAAAATTGGTCCAAGTATTGACCCCTGAGGGACACCACTCGTTACAGGCCTCCAACTGGACTCTGTGCCGCTGATCACAACCCTCTGAGTTCTGTCACTCAGCCAGCTCTCGATCCACCTCACTGTCACCTCATCTAGTCCATACTTCCTCAGCTTCCTAATGAGGATGTTATGGGAGACAGTGTCAAAAGCCTTGCTAAGGTCAAGGTAGATGACATCTACGGCTCTCCCCTCATCCAGCCAACCCGTTATAACATCATAGAAAGCTATCAGATTGGTCAGGCATGATTTGCCCTTGGTAAATCCATGCTGACCACTTCCAATAACTTCCTGTTCCTCTATGTGTTTGGAGACGACATCCAGAATGAGTCGCTCCATTACCTTCCCAGGGACAGAGGTGAGACTAACCGGCCTGTAGTTCCCTGGGTCCTCCTTCTTGCCTTTTTTGAAGATTGGAGTGATGTTAGCCTTCCTCCAGTCCTCAGGCACCTCTCCTGTTCCCCATGACTTTTCAAAGACAATGGAGAGTGGTCTAGCGATAACATCTGCCAGCTCTCTCAGCACTTGCGGGTGCATCCCGTCAGGGCCCATGGATTTATGAATGTCCGGCTTGGCCAAGTGGTCTCTGACCCGGTCCTCCTCAACTAAGGGAAAATCTTCCACTCTCCAGACCTTCCCCCTTGCCTCCAGGGTATGGGATGTGTGAGGGACGGCTTTATCAGTGAAGACCGAAGAAAAGAAGGCATTCAGTAACTCTGCCTTCTCTGTGTCTTCCACCACTAGGGCACCCGTCTCATTCATCAGTGGACCTATATTTTTCCTAGTTTTCCTTTTTCTGTTGATATACTGGAAAAATCTCTTCTTGTTATCTTTAACTGCAGTGGCCAAGCTGAGTTCTGATTGAGCTTTGGCCCTTCTAATCTTCCCCCTGCATAGCTTTGTTATATCTTGATAATCCTCATAAGTTGCTAAGCCCCTTTTCCAGAGAATGTAAGCCTTAGCATTACCCTTTGCTAATTCATGTGGTCATCGTTTGCAGAAGGACTATTTTACCAGCTGCTTTCCACATTTGCAAACAAATGATTTAGGCAACAACGTGCAAATATGTATGTCAGTCACTGTATGTATATTTAGCTGTTACTTATTACAGTGATTTCACTCAACTTTTTTCCTATGAGTTTCCAAAGACTGAGACGTGTTATCATCCCACAAAAATCTGTGTGAATAATGGCACCCTGCAAAACAGCTACCCAAAAGAGAGGCTCCTAGAAAAAGAAGCTCCCATGTAAGTGTCACGGTACCAAACACAAGGAACTGTACCTGCAGGAAGATGGGCGGCTGCATGGGAGTACTTGTGTAGGTCTCTGCCTTTCCAAAAGTCTCCACTGTGGGTTTCACATTTAATAACTAGATCATAAAAGTGTAAATTCCATATGAGATTTAGGTATTTAGTTTAAAATAAGTATTTGAAGGACCTTCTTTATCCTAGATTCATTTTATAATCTGTAATTAAGAGAGAGAGGTTAGCTGGGTGTTATTTACCATGATAGAGGTTGGGGCTCAGAACACACAGTTTCAAATCATTCAAGTGTTAGGTCTCAGATAGACTTTGCATTTGGCTTCCATTGAGATGAACTACCTCTGTGAGGTGCCCTTCTCTTCCCTTTGGCAACAGATGGAGCCTAAACCGCTCAGTGAAATTTTGATTTCACATCAGGTGAATTACGACTTCTTGCGCAAATATTTTACACATCAATATAAACTGAAAGTTTCTGGCAACCATAACTTATTTTTAATTTTAAGGTGAACAATTCTGAGCTAATGAAGAGTACTTTCTATGTAGTAAATGCATATTATTGAAAGAAAAAACATTCTCCAGATAGGCAATGACAGAGAAAATAAAAAAAATCCTGAGCACTTATTTAAAATTTAAAACTCATTTTGTTTAAATTTGTCATGTAACATTAACATTCTGAAAGTTAGCTGTCTGGTCCATGCTGTCACCTCTCCTCTAGCCCTTGTCTAATGAGGAGAGGCAAGTATCTCCAGGGGGTGATTCATCCCACCTATCCAGGTTCCTGTACTAGTGAGGATGATTCATTACTACAGTTCCTTCAGCTCGCAGCCTCATTATGGCAAAAACACTGCAGAAACCCATTATGAAGACAGACACTGTCCCAAAGAACTTGCTCTGTCTACACATTCTCTAGACTATTCTACATCCAAAAGGTAGAGAACTTCCAATATTTATAATTTTTCATATACTGAAAATTAAAAACTCCTTAAAAAAAGGGTATAACTGTGACTACGGAATCTATCCAAGGAAAAATGAAATACATTTCCAGAAAGCCAATAACCAGAAAAGGAGGAGCAATTATAGAAGATCTTAATTTACAAGTACTTTCCACAGCATTCTTTGGGGTCTTCTGAGTGTCTCTGCTAATTTCTCCCAAAGGAAGAGCTTTTACCAGTGTTCAAGTCCCAACAGATGGAGGAAAAAGCTTGAACATATATTCATATGAAAAAATTATTAGTAATATTCCACATATCTGTGCAGGAAATACACAAATGCATCAAACGATTTACAAAAGCAATTTAATCTTTTTGTATAGGGTTTTGCAAGACTACCATAAAATTGGAGGGTATTTAGCACTCCTTCTTTTACATGGACTTTGATCGTAAAAATTACAGCTAACAAACTTTTGGAAATACTTGTAGGTCTTTGCTTCCAGGAACTAAAATTTCTCAAGAAAAGATCATCATAAAACATTTTGGATAAATCCTAATTGAGTAATTGGGTCCTTAAATTCCATAGAATACCCTAAAATCTGCATCATGAAGCTGAAATGGACTGCATTTCAAGGCGATTGAATGGTAGACCTATGGTTTGTCTTTATTCTAACTAAAACACACGACTTCTTATTGTATTTCTCCTTGGACGAACAGCTGTTCAATACTGTCTAGGTTATGAAATTGTAAATAATATTTAGCATGACCATTTAAAATACTACTGTAAATTATATCACTTGCAATATCGTGCTAAATCTCTTTAAATGAGGAAAACTGAATTCTGTTTAGAAATGGCAAGCAAAATATGATGAAATCAAAATATCCCTTTTGGTTACAACAGCTGCACATCACACACAGTTGAACGCTTGCTGCAAAACTACCTTAAAAGAGCCTGATGTATTCGCATTTGGTATGAAAGAGCTCAGAGCTCCATTGGTCAAAAGCCCTCCAGGGAAGAAAAAGTTTGCCTATATTTGATTTCACTTTTTTTCAGCTGCCTTAACCATTTTCTTTAGATCTTAAATATTAACCAGATGATACAGTATTCAAAAGCCTGCATGCATGTCTTGGGGCATCTCTATCATGTAAGTAGGGGAACTCTGAATACATATTCTAGAATATACTGAAGGGTCCTTAAAAATGAGATGAGTCTCATTTTCTGGCAATAACCTATAAGTGTGATTAATATTAATACATATTAAGAATGCATATTGAATATGTTATCTATTCCCCAAAGCAAGACTATGCATTCAGTGCTGTTGGAATAGCCACGTATCTCCCAAATAAGCATTCTAGCTGCGGCAAGAGAGGCCATCTGCATGCCTTTGTAAATAGTGCTGAGCAACTAATTCAGTGAGCAAATAATACACACAGATCATTTAGGTTCTTTTACAAAATCACAGGCTTTCTATGATTAACTTGAATATTTATTGAGGTTTAATATTTAGCAAATTTTGTATTCAGACTTCATTCGTCGTCTGATATTTGAGTCATATTCATTGTCTGTCTTTAGGTACTGACAGTTGTAGGGTACAGTTTCAGCATCCTACTTGATTCATCTAAACAAAAAATAACTGAAGAGGAAACTTGAGAAGGTAGCTGAATCTGTAAGTACTTTGGAGAGGGATGGCGAAAGTAAGTAAATAGACTGGGGGAAATGAAATAGAAAGAAAGAGGAACTAAAAGGGCAATAAATTATTTCTTTCTCTTGTACAAAGCACTTGCACAAATAGCTTTCTAGAAAAAAAAAAAAAGTAAAACTTAATTCACTTTATATACAATGCTTTTTTTTTTTTCCAAAGTCACAGAAATAAATATCATGTGTTTACCAATTTCCACAGTGCTTGAAAACAGAGACTGTAATCAGATTTCTGCCTGGTTTAATAGCTTTTTTGTTGGGATGGAAACACAGGGAGGGGGAGAAATCTATTGCTTGGATCTTTCAGGCAGTGGTCTATCTTATTATAAATAAATATTAAACAAATCCACTGTTAAAGTTGTTACAAGAAAATACAGGAAGCACACAATAAAGGAAAAAAGGGATTTGATGAATACTTGCAAGATGTTTGAATATTGTCTTGCAGCTCAGGAAATCAAGTAGTGAATGACAATCGTGCAAGTAGGGAACAGTACAGCATGCGTGTATGCAGGCCCAAAGCCTCAGTTTATACAAACTTAGCAAAACTCCACTGATGTCACCGGAGTTTATTCAATTTATACTGGATGGTAACCTTCACTGAAATACTTTATAAATAAATTTCATTAGCAAAACCAGGAACAAAGAGAGTCAAGACAATTTCTTGCAGAGGCTTTTGTAGAGGATTACAGCGTGACTGGAGAACAGTCAATGCAGACAGGGTAAATAAGCACTTTTAGGATGCAGTCAATAGTTTACCAGTGGTTTGCACTAACCAAAAATGTAGACTAGTGGGTATAATTCCTGCTGCTTTTCAATGTGTCTACAGGTACTAGGAAAAGATTGTCTTTTCCAAACCCTTTGCCTTGAAGTCATTTCATGGCAAAGCTGTGAAAACTTTCTATTTAACAAATGCATTAAAGGCAGTTTGGGTAGATGTAGGTATTTTCATGATTTCATTATACACTCAACCACTGCTCCATGAATACGAGTTTATTTGTAAGGGTCTGTATTGTGCAATATCAACTTGAACAGAAGCATTAAATATGTAGTCACCCTTAGGCTTATGGAACCGTCTCCTTAAGATCCATATGAAATGCAACAGTAGAATTTGATTTTGTCAGGACAGCTATTTCTCAGGAAGAATCTGCTTACTAAAATCACCTAAAAAAATTAGGTTTGCCATTTTCTTGTGCAATTACCAGGTGATATTTTTTTTGGAAAAGATATTGGTATTTTACATTTTGCTTTTTGTATGACTATGGGAAGGATGACTTTAATATAATGGAGTAGCCGTCAAACAAATGGCCTGCTATTTCATTTTCAAATGGTATTGCTTCTTCCAAAAAGGGAGGAATCAAATTTCATTTCAAATTACATTACCAACTTTATTAGGGCAGAGATGATTACTCACCTGTGCAAAGCGGCAGGTTTACAACAGATGAAACAGCCCTAGCTACAGGATTTTGAAGATTTATAGATGTAGTCCTGTGGCCTGGAAGCTGTTTTCCTTTGAGATTGTGAAGAGTTTTAAGGGATGAGAAAATCAGATCAGAGGATTTGAACAATGAAACCCAAAATGAGAAATGTTTCAAATTAAATGTGAAAGCCTTCTGCTAATTTCTTTGACTTGTGTGAAGTCAAGAGAGGACAGTTTTACAATGAAGGTGGGGTGGGGGGGAGGGGGGGGGGGGAGACCAAAAAGGCCAGACAAACAGCAACAACAAATCTGAAAATAAAACTGCATTTTGAAAGAGGTACAGTAGTTCCATGCATAGATGAATTTCAGCTTTGTTTACTTGCCGAAAAGACATAGAATTGTGCCTAATTTTGCAGACATTAATCCAGAAGTAGTCTTCAGCTTCCGTTTCCTGTGTCCCAAGTTCATAGTTCTGTTGCAGCCAACTTCCTCATTGGGCAAAGACAGCAACATCCCTTTCCTACCAGTTCTTTTCCCACCACTCCCTTTTCCTTCCTCTGGAAGGAAAGTAGAGAACGGAGAGCAAAGTAGAGAAACACTGCTTCCCAGGAACTTACTATGAAGCCAAGAATGTTTCAGAGGGACCAGATGTGGGCAAAACACTGGTGAGTGTAGGAGATGTCTCGTGGAAACTCTAGTTTGTGCTACCCAAATACCTGAGAGCTTCCCTCCACAGAGGTAGCATTTTTGCTGCCAAACCACACTGCCTGGTCTACTCCTTCCTTTACAACACCAGAGACATTAATGTTAGCTCCTTTGCATATGCAGGAGGTACTTTTCTGACAGTTCGTTTTTACCATTCTTCATCAGCATGCAAATGATTTGTTAAAACACAAGAGTTACATCAGGTGGGAGAGTACATTCCTAGGTTCTTCAGTAACAGACATTATACTGGCTCCCATTCATCTGTTTTACCCACATGAAACACAAACTCCATTGTCAACAGAAATGTAACTCTATGAAATGAGATGTTACCCCGTGTGAATAAATATTCCTTTCATCTTCCTATCTGTTTGATGCAAACATCCATGCTATCTTTTATGTTTAATCCTAGTTATTCTTTATAAAGCACAGTTCACTCCAGTTAAGCTGCAACCAAGTATTTGCAGACATTATCAGATGGAGGAATGCTTCAATAGGCAACAGACTGAATAAATTGTGCATTGTGATGTCAACTATGAAAATAAATAAAAAAAATGAAGGAGCGAGTTGTCTTGTAGTTCCTGAGTTGAAGCCAGAATCAAGAGTAATTACATACATCTCAGTGAATGCAAGTTAGAGGTATCAAAGAACAGCAACACATACACCTAAATAGTTCACAAAATCTTCCTAAAGAATTCATTTTTATTTAATACTTTCTTTTGTTTACACTCTCTGAACAGTTAGATGACCAACTTATCTCTTAAACATTTCATAATTTGTATTATTTATACAAATCTCTGTCCACATGCATAACAGATATCAACAATTATACCTTAGTCCTAATTATTTTTTCCACCTTTTAAAAGATTCAAGCACACAATCAAGGAAAAGAAATACTCTGACTTGGGGGACACTTGTCAAATAAGAAATAGTTGACAAAAGTGTCAAAATTCTCCATGCTGAAATAAGTAATGTACCTTTAAAATAATAAATTCAGAATCAGCCCACATTTAGAAGGTGGGTTATGTATGATTAGGAAAAAAAAATAAGGTGTCAGTTTACGCTGGATTTCAATCACTGATTTTTTTCTACTAGATTCAATTAAAAATGTTACTTATTTCTTAAGGAATGGATTTAAAATAAAATGATATATTATAGAACAGTTGTCTTAAAAACAAGAACTGCAAGTCTTTACATGAGATGTTCACCAAAGATTTTGAGAGGTAAAAGCAAAATTTATAGCAAGGACTATGATTTTGCAACAGAAATTGACACCAAAGGAAAAAAAATCTGTAGATAAAATTAATGTGGAATAATAATGTATTAGCAAGAGCAAAACAACAGACATGCTCAAACTCCGTCAAAGCCATGTTGCTTAGAAAGTTGACTTAATTCTCTCCAGTTTGTAATATATAACATAGGATTGAACTGCAGCTGATTTAATGTGCATCTCTCTGTCTGCATTATGTATATTATCTAATTTATCTATTATTTTTGTGCCTAGGGCTGGGAGATCTATTTGTAGCAAACAATTGTTTCACTGGCATTAGGTCTTCTCATTATATATGTTTTGTCACTAGGTTGATCAAGAATTTTAACATAGTTCAAAAGCATACAAAAACACTAAATGCAAATGTTTCTCAGGCCGGAAGTGCTTGAGAATTTTTATGTTCTTTTATATGCATGTATTCTTTGAATGCATAAGTTTTACAGAATATACTTAGCTTCCTGGATAAAATTCAACTATCTATTGAAAATGTCTAACAATAAAAAAGGGAAAGGAAGTCACAAAAGGTCATGGAGAAGTGTAGAAAAAAATGTGAGAAACAAGATCATGATTTTTACCTGAAACCAAATTCTAATCCCTTTTCAGATAATTGCTGTCTTTACAGTGTTCTTCAAAATCATGAAATGAAAATTGTTAGAAACTTTGCAAGTTCCCTTTGGAAGGCTGGCATTACTTTTTCAACAAGTTCTAATGTAAACGCTACATGCATTTATGCTTCTTAGTGATTCACGTGGCTTACGATGGACAAATAAAGGTACCTGAGTTCATTCTTTCCCTCACGTAACGTATTGTTGACTACAGAGCTGCTGACATTAAATTAAATAGTATACTGGAGAAGCAGTACCACAAATATGCCTTGTTCTTAAGCTCTTTCCTCTGTCCCTATCTGCTACTGCCAACTTATGAAGACAAGAATATGGGCTGGACAAATCTCCCATCTGAATCAGCAAAGTCATTATTATTTTATTTGGGCTGTAAAGGAGTACAACGTCCATCACTTCAGCAGTGCTTATCTCTTCTGGTATCAGAGGAGCAACTTTGTTCATTTGCTTCTGTAGTACAAATTTAGTTTTAGCACAGTTACGTAGCAAGAGGTATTCTCAATGTCAAACTAAAACACCAGTGAAATCAAAAGCAAATTGGAATGCCATTTGACAAGGAAGACCAAATATCAGACACAGAGGACAGAGCAAAGCACAAGCATTTCTTGTGGAAAACGCCCATAAAGATCTTTCACAAAAGCAACCAGTAAGAAACAAAAATACTGCAAGAAACCTGATTGACTGTTGATGAGTCTTTCCCATCATCAATAAATACAGTGGGCAACAATGACTGTAGCCTTAATCTGGAGCAATTCACTATTTGACCCCTTCCTTGTTAAATTCAACAGTGTTTTATCCCTACTATTGGCTTCTTTTTCTATCTCATTTACCCATTTTAAACTATACAAGCATTTACCTTCCAGCCCAGGACTACAAAGTTTTCTTCACAGTCTCCTGTGAGGTCTTATCAAAGCTGTTCAAGTGAATTATATACTTATAGGAAATGCACAATTTAAAGGGCACTTAACTATAGCTGCCATATTTTTCATCTGATACTCAAAAAACTCTCTAAAAAATGCTTTGAGCAAGTTCTTCTCCTTCTTTGCAAATTATGCATATTTGGCATTAAAATAAGAAGGATTACTTCATTTATCCTGAGGCTCTGGAAAATGATATGCAACATTGTCCTGATATACTTCTTGTTCATTTTCTCTTCCATGCATGATTTCATCAGCTCTTTGGGAATTTTCTTTTTCTGTTGTCTGCTTGATAGGAATCACATTTCTTCATGCAGTCATCTGCCTGCCTAAAGTTGGTGTCCTCTCCTTGTAAAGCTTCATTGTGACTTTGCCTTTTCTCTGAAAGCCAGCTGCCCAGACATGTCCAAACACAGCAGTATAATGCTGAAGAAGTAGTGACTGTAGGCAACGTTAAATCGGCGCACCAAGAGATTGTGGTTTGGTTTTTCACACGTACTAGAGTCTGTCATGTTGCGTTCAGAGGAACCTATTTTCATGGGTTTTTTTCCCCCACTCAGAGTGCCAGGACAGATAATAGATCAATATAAGTATACGTGGAATCTGGCATGGTAAATGTCTGAAAGTCTATGTTGTACACATCATATAATTTCCTGAGAAGATTTTGACATATTTTTATTCTGTAGTATGAGGTTAATCACAAGATATGTTGATTGATGCCTTATGGCAACAAATCTCCTCTAGGAAGCTTTTCAGAGTATAATGTGGAGTTTCAGAGATGCATGAAATAGTAGGATAATGAGGCAGAAGGAGCTAATTTTTAGCTGGAATTGCCTCCAGCTAAGCATGCATTCTTTATACATATAAGCTTAAGAAAAGTAATTTAAAAAAAAAAGACAAGACAGAGAAAAAATATAATGTTAAAGTATCATGAAAATATCAATGCATTCAAAAAAACCCATTACTGTTCCAGTGTCTTGTCCACAGGCAATATAACAAGAAGAAAGAATCCAAGGAAATCGAATAGGCTGAACCCGCTCCCTGGACCACAGTCCTGAGAAACACAAACTATATAATCACACAAAGAATCTTTGTTTTCTGACATTCTCCCAGAAATCCAACAATATTGTTTTCAGATTTTTCTTTCCACTCTGCTTCATGTAGGGATGCTTATTAAGGCCTTCTTTTCCGAGTCTGATGCTGAGTTGCTCTGTGTGATACAACCCAGCAGACTCAGGCAGTCTCTGAAATTTATACATTCTCTTCATAACTGTGAAAAGCAGTTTCCTATCCATAGCCTTCATTGATAGTAGGAGTTAGTAACAACAGTGCATTATAGTTTTCCTAAGATTCATTTATAAACACATATAAATTACCTGACATGGTCTCTCTCATAGCCTTGAATAACTACAACACAGACAGGCAAAGAAAAGCCAGATGAAGAGTACCAATTTTAGCTATTGACATGCACTAATTTTAAAACACAAACCAGGAGTGAAAATGAGGGGTGGAAAATAAATCAGGTCAGTAGTGCAAAAAATTAATTGCCGCTAAAAGAAAACTGAGGCTTAGGAATGCAAAGACTTCGATGAGCTGCTTTCATTGCCGTGAAGGGGAAAAGTGTTAAATTTTAGCACTGGAAAAATGGCATACTTGCCATTTCCCCTCCTGGCAGCTTTCCTATCTATTACTCTAGTGTTAACTACTGGAAATATTGTTCTAGTCTGTTTTTGATTTACTATTCTGTACTTGGTTCTATATACAGGATTATGCTGTTTTAGATATCATATGATGCGCACAAAGCTTTCTAAATATAACTGTCACGTGCCCTTTGGAGTATACAGATTTTGAAATCTCTTAAAATGCTGAATTTCATACCTAAGAGTTCAAATGTTTCCTCAGGCTCCCTGTCTAACAAAGACTTTATGTATAACCTTAAACCAGAGCAGCCTTTATATAATTTGTATTTTATCAACTTGCAGACATATTGCACAGTGGTTTTTCAAGGCTGTGCTTCATAAGTTGTTCCTTTACTGTTTCCTGATTTTAGACTCTGAGGAATTCCTCCTTGTCATGATCAGATTTCTGTCATGTGCTATTAAATTGTGTCAGGGCAAATATACAACAAATTAAGTATTACATTTTTTTAAGCTTCTTTCTAAGAACGAAACCACACTCCTGTCCTTGATGGGCACCCACACTGGACGACTGGCAGCAGTCCTAATTTCCTTTATTTACTCTTTCTATGGCCTTTGCCATAGTCTGCTTTACTTTGGTACAACGTAACAGCTTTAAGATGAAAGAGAGCGAGCGACCTATTTCTGGCTTCTTCTTGCTCCTTTGTGTACCTTGCTCCAGCTTTGCTTTTAAAGGAAAGTATTGGCAGTTGGGAAGCTCAGAGCAGAGTTGAGGTGGGAAGGTTCTTCTGGCCATCACCTAGTCCAAGTGCCCTGCTCAAGTAGGGTCAGCAACGGCAGGTTGCTCAGGGGCTTATCCAGCAAGGTTTTGAATATCTCCAAGGATAAAGACACCACAGTCGCCCTGGGCAGCCTGTTCACTTACACAAAAAATAGGAAATTGAGTCAAGAGACACTAACTTTTACCTTTAGTAAATGATCAGCTGTTACTGTATAACCTATATACATGTATCCTCAATCACACACATCTGTAATCTGCATAGCTGTCTAGATACATAACATTTTCACTTTTGATTCCTACACGACCTTTCCTTTTTACTCACATACACCAGAGGACGTTTAAGTCCACAATTTTTAGTCACAAATGTTCTTCACTAGATTTAGCTTACAGTTACTTGAAAGCATTTATTAGGATTTTATATGCTTTTGTAGGTTATGTTATTTTCCATATTCTATTTTCCATCTTCTTCCTGAAAAAAAAAAAAAATATCTGACTCAGGGAAAGCATCACAAAAGTTTTCTGTTCTTGCTTCACATTTCCATTTACTATAGTAATAAGCTTATCCCAGAGACCAAAACCTGCTAATTCTCTTGTATGTTTTGTTGGGTTTTTTTAATGGAATTAAGCGACTGAAACTTCAGAGTCCTACAGCTTTTGAACAGATCAAGCCTGGGATCAGAAAACAGTTGCTTGTAAGTTACAGAACTCTTTAGTGTGTAGTCAGCTACTTTTATTGTAACAAAATATTGTAACCAGTAAATCAGTACAATGAAGGACTTTTTAATAACTTTTTTCTTGCATGCATTCCAATGATTTGATCCAATTAATCTTCAACTCTGTTTTTGTCCTCATGCCAAATATTTGCCTTACTTTCTCAAGCTGAGAAAAATGCTTGTTCCCATCCCCAGTGTCAACATAGCAAAAATGCGTATTTCAGCTCTAAGTAGAAAAAATTTATCTTTTAAAGAACTTTGAACTAAAGTTTCCCAATAAGTATTTGGCTTTGGAGTTCAGATACTTAGAACAGAATCTCAAATGCTGATAAATTCAAGCATATTTCTTCCATTATTTAATATAAATATTATATTTAAATATTTTATTACAACATTGTTAAAAGATTTCAGCAGTAATCACTGAAATTATCTTTTTCAAAAAAAAAATCAAAAAATTATAATTACCTTGGAATCTAGAATGAATATCAAACGAAGCATAAAGTTGTTATATTACCATCATCATGTGGATTTATGAAAAGAAAGATGAGCTGGACAATGGATCTTTAGGTACACTTGCAAAGAAACTCTAGAGTATAAAGTTTTAACAACATTGTCCAAATCTAACACTTCAAAACAAAAATGGTGGTCTTATAATAAAATGTTATCAAGGAAAGAATATCTGGAAGAGTCTTAACAACTAATTTAGGATCGGTGAAGGTCACCTACAGAATTATAGAGATTATTTTGAGTTTTCCAGAGAAAAAAGGTTTTCTTATAGGTTGAAAGTAAAAATATTGGCTGTTTTAGTCAGGCACCTGGTGAAGGAAGACGAGTTAATTCAAGGGTCCCAAAGATGGTTCTTCACTGTTTCAGCTTTTTTCAAGTAAAGACTCTGAGAACGATTTTTCTTGTCATATTAGAGTGATTTAGCTCCTAGACTTATTTTGAGGTCCAGAAAGAATAAAGGCAAATAAAAATTTAAAAACAATAATAAAGGCTATCTGTTGTTTTCTAAACACCAGAGGAGTCTGGCTACACCTCCAGTGAAGGGTCAGATCAATTCTCCTTTCCAACAAAATCACTATTTATATCTATACCCTTGTAGGGTATAAAAAGGCTAAGTCACAGCTCCCTTACAAATACATTTCCTACTAAAATAGGTTTCCATATTTGCTTCCAAATGGATGAGTGTTTTTGCTTACTAAGCATTTTATAACAAAATGCACCCTCCTTAAAAAAAGGTAAATGCATTCTTAGTTGTTTCAGACCCAGTTACAACTCTTCCATGGACTGTTGCAAACAATCATGAAGATAACAGGACTAATAATTTAATAAACTGTTTATAATTAAATGAACACCCTTTAAAATGAATGCGGTGATTGTTGATCTAACTATGTTTTGCTGTAAATTCATCATAAATTATTTTTAAGATATTTATGAGGTGTTCTACACTGTCTCTGGTATGTTTTATATTAATTCTGTAACTCCCTGGCAAGTGGCTTTTTAGAAGGAGAAATGGCTAGGGCCTGAAAAAGAGTGAGCATTGATGAGTCAGCCTAAAGCACTAATACTGATGGGCAAGCAAACATTTCTGTGGAAGAAATAAGGGGCTAAAGAGTTCCAGTTCCCTTTGTTTTGGAATACCTGCTTCTGAGGGAGTGAGACTATATACACCATACAGTAAGACTTTATGCAAGAAAGTTGAATTGGATCTTCCCACCCTGACGTTGCGGTTGCCTCCTCTCTGCTACCTCTGACACAGGAGTACTAGGCCAGAAAGAGGCACTATTTATCCATGTTGCCTGTTGATTTGAAGACTGTTCTTCTCTCCTTTCCCACACAGACACTTCAAAGATACCTGACCTATCCAGGGACACTGAATAGTACATGCAGCAAAGCCTTTTATCAGGCTCATTGACATGCTGTTCTAACACTGCTTTTTCTGAAAAACGCGGTGTTGGAAAATCAACTGAATAGGAAAAGCCTTGCAAAACAGCTGTGGTTTGAAGTACTTGACCTTCGTGCAGTTTGACCTCCAGTCCCTTCTGGGGGCTTTACCCCAGGCAAGGATACAAACTGAAACATGTGGCTCTAGCATTAAATTTTTTCTTCTCCAATGCAGTGGGACAATCAATAGCAACTGAGTGCCTGGTTCTGATGACTAGATGCACAGTGTGTATTAGAAACAATGGAGACAATGATTTCTCTCCCTCTGACTGGTGAACCTGAATACAAGGAAGCCATTTAGAGGGAACTGTAGAATCAAATGAATGAAAAAAATTAGTGGAAGAATGAAATTAAGTGGTCTTTCTTAAAATGATAATAATTCCATAATGCACATGTGTGCAAATGCACCCTTATGATTCAATGTTTCCCTGTTGTTGGTTTTTTGGTTTTTGTTTTTTTTTCTTATTTAAAGACAGTACATGCACTTGATATTAACTGCTTACAGAAAATGTGCAACAATTCAGATTAAAGTCAGTGTGGGTAAAACGAATGACACTGCCAGAAGGCACAGCCTTTCTTCACTGTAGAGAGTGGCATTCACTGCTAAATGAAAAGGATCTAGGGCTGTGAAGTGTTAATATTTCATGTATGAAGTGAAGATTCATATTTCCTTAGTGTCAGGCTGCTTACACATTCTATAGATTTCTATCTTGAAAAACTTCTTTTTATTTGTCAGGTAGTTTACAGTATCTTGTACCTGCCTCTTTTGGGTCATAGGGCAGAAATTGTGTCCTTGCTGAATCCTCCATCCTCAGGCATATTATCAAAACTCAAAGAGAAGATGGACATCAGTTCTTATGCTCAGTAAATCCTTAACTATTCTTTGTCCATTTGACATGAATCCTAAAGCAAATGTTTAAGTCCTATGTAGACGACAAGTCTTCCCAGCTTAAGTTAACTGTTCCACTTGATAAAATAAGGTATTATTACTTTACTATTGAATGTAGGCACCATCATTTTCCATGTAATGTAAGAGAAGTCTGTAATCCCTTAGGGAGTACACAGCAGCTTCACCTACTTTTTCCATGATATATTAGCTTTCTAAAGATCTTCCTTTGCACATATTAAGTAACCACTTACAAGACTGAAACAATAGGCTGTCCCTAGCAGAAGGAGGAAAGGAAAAGGTGAAATGACAGAAGAAAATGTAGGGAAAACAATTAGCTTTTTTACTGTTGGGATTTGGGGAAAATATCACATGTGCAAAAAAATTAATGAATATGGACTTACATCATTAGAAATCATAGAAAAGTCAAGGGTAAATTTTATGTTCTCTTCTCAATGAGGTATTGCAGTATATTAGGGGGGAGAAGAGAAGGGAGCTGTAAAGAGAGGATAATGAGCTTATTCCAAATGCTTTTCTTCTCCTTTTGCAGTTCTCTTCATTTCTCATGAGACAGAGTAATCAGTGAGTTAAAAAATTAGAATGATGGCTCATACATCTGTTTGCCATTTCCACTCTTCTCTGACCTTAATACCATCGATTCTGCTACTTGAGAACTGCAATATTAATTGTTAAGAATGATCTTTTTTTTCCTCTTTTTTGAATGAACCTTATCTTCTTATCATCTTATATTATATTATATATCTTATATTATTATCTTATATCATCTTATGCTTTGAATTTGCTGAACATTTGCAAAACACTGTTTTTTTTCGCATGAAAATAATAAATTGTAGACACAAATATTATTAAATATCTACTTGTGATTAAAAGAGTCAAATGGGTATTTATGTGCTGAAATATCAAGATTTGTATACACAGGTAGGAACTTTATGTCCAAAGTGGTCTTATGGAAAACCATGGGAGAAATGATAAAGCTGCAAAATAAGTTAAATACTTAAGGCGCATCATCAGGTAAGACTTAGGCTTTTGATACTTACCTGCTCTTGATTTCTGTGTAAAACTCATGCTAATTATCTAGGAGGTTTCTGAAAATGACAGTTGGCCTTGAAGTCACTCTCACTTTCATTTAAATGTTTTTGAAAATTTTAACTTGCATCTCAAGCCTCATGCCCTCATGATCGCCTCAGACCATTACACTGTAGGTTAGCGGGACAGATTTTCCTATTATTTTTCCTTATATGAAACCATGGATGTTATTGGAAAGAAAGTTTTCTCGAGCAGTAAGATACAGCAAATACGTAAAATCACAAGTGATAACTAGTATGTATCTTTCATGTGTTGCCAATACTAAAATCATTGCTGCAATTCCAAATGGGATAAATCTGCTGAAACCTGCATAAATGTTTGTCCTGATTGCCTTAGTGTCTGATCCACAAATGCACTGTAATTACCTGTCCAATATCGGCTATTTTTGTTTTAAACCTGAACATTAAATTTCTACAACTCCTCATGAAAAAAAGAGAGAAAGAGAGAAAGAAAAGAGAGAAAGAGAGAAAGAAAAGAAAGAAAGAGAGAAAGAGAGAAAGGAAGGAAGGAAGGGAAGGAAGGAAGGAAGGAAGGAAGGAAGGAAGGAAGGAAGGAAGGAAGGAAGGAAGGAAGGAAGGCAGGCAGGAAGGAAGAGGAAAGGCACATATTTTTTCCTTCTTTGGTATATTACATGCATTTTTATGGCCATTCATTTCATCTAGTCCTTCTCTACAATTATTAGATTTCCCCTTAACTTCCTTCCTTCCTGTATAGATTTGTAGATGTGATGTCAACATAACATTAGTGGGGTCAAATGTTTTTGTAATTACTGGTACTCGCTCTTCACATAAAGGTCCCTCCATCCAGAGTGCAAGATTGAGTCAATCCTTCTCCAGTGCAGCAACTTGGATAAACTTAGAAAACCTTATGCTGCATAAAGTCCCTGTTTACCTCATATATGAACCTATAGTTTGAGGTTGTTGCTTAGAAGTCATTGGCTACTATTAAATATTCAAGTTTATTAATAGTATACATTTTGCTTCCACTTAAGAAGGCAAAGGAGATTAGATTTCCTCCCTGAGAAACAGCATTTGTGCTACTCTGCATCGCAGCGAGGGCCAAGTAATTGTTTCATAAGCTCATCCCACCTTGTTCACACTATTGATTTATGTTTTGTTACTTTTCCCCCAGGCTCCCCAGATTGTCTAAGTTGATCATCAATGTTATTTTTTGGCCCATGCAGAAATAACAACTTTTTTGTTGGTGCTGTTTATCAAATGTTCCATTTGGGACAGATAATTGTAACTGAAGTTACTAAGTTTTCATTAATGAGAGCTGGTGAGCAGCTCACTAAGCATAGAAAGTTTTTCTCCTCCCTACAGCAGAGAGTGGCCGCTAGGCATTGCTGCTGTAGGTATTAAAGAAGACATTTATCAGTGTGTCCCTCCCTTGGAAAATGAACGCAGTTGCGTCCCTTGTTCATACGAGGAAGCTGAGAATGGTTTCCAGTGCAGGCCAGTTTGTCTACCAGAGCCCATCTAGGTGGAGTTTTCACTGTATGGAGGACAGCAGCTGTCAGACCCTGGTCCTTTATCGGTGACATGTCACAGCACAACCCATCTCACCTGCTGTAAAACATCCTGCATGAGCTAACTGGATGTACTTCACTACAGCATGAGACTACACAGTCAGGTATGGTCTATCTCTGTCTAGCAGATTGCATGTGAAGTCAATAAAGTGCAACCAAAAAAAATGTGCATCGTGGATCTTAAATGAACTTACCGTGGTTCCTGAAGGCTGTTCTGGCCCATGTGATATGAGGAAGTTGTATCAGTTCAGGATGGATTGCATAGATTTCAGCCTTCACAAGATGAGGAAAGGTATTTATCCACCTTCTCATCTGTGAGGCAAAGGCTGATCAGCCTGAAAAGGTAAACTCATTCCTTCCCCATAGAGCAAATCCTTCTGGAGCAGCACTGAAGACAACAGAAATCATGGAAAGAGAGCAATGCTGAACTCTAGTATGTGACAAAGTAAAGACTATCCAGGATTTCAGAAAATAATACATTCATCAAAAAGAGAAAAAGTTAACTAACTGCTAAGGAAAAACAATATGTGCTTTAGTAGAAAACACAATTAATAAGAGCAACAAGAGTTTACATTACAAACAAGCTATTACTTAGCTGATACGAAAACCCTATTGCATATAATGACTAATTTGCCAGATGTGGTTTTTATATATTCCTTACAGGAAAAAAGAATATGAATTCCTTTGCCATCTAGACTTAGTAAAATTTCTGAGGTGTAATTTAAATGTGGTTTGATAAATACAGTATTGCTTCAGGAGTATTAAGTGATCTTACTTTGTATGTGTGATCGCAAAACACATAAAAACTTGCAAACTCTGTGGACATTGTATTTGAATGAATTTGTTCCAGAGGCAAATGGAGCTTACGACATAGGAAGAAAAGGAGCGTTAGCTTCCTATTGTAAATTTCATTATTTTTTGTGATGTAATATAGTGTAGTTATTAGAAACTCAATGTTAGAAAATATTGTCTCCATCGAAGTAGCACTTAATCTCTATTACCTGGAGGTTAAAAGTCAAAGAACAGTCATCCATGTCAGTGATTCCTGCAGCAGATTGTTACTGAACCATGTAAGGTCGTTTAGTGGGGAGAATTAGCTCCCAGCAGCTTCACGTGTCAGAGATATTATAGTACTATTCTGCCTCTGCTCTTCTCCCTGGAAAATGTTGACTATTCTATGGGCTTTCTCAGGAAAGGTGGCCTGTAGAAAGAAAAAGAAGGTTTGTCTTTGACAGACATTTCTGCAAAGGGTGACAATGAAAAGAAAAAAAAAATTGCTGACTTTACCAAAACAGCTGTAGATGGAAGGTACACAAAGACAGTCAATTGCCCTCGGTATATAAAATATATTGGTAAGACATATCCTGTGTTTTTGTAGTTAACACATCTTTTAAATCATTGCAAGTTTACACATAGGGAATGAAACCTTTTTCCAGTGACCACCTGAGAGACCAAGAAAGTCTAGGAAAGCCTCAGAAATGGGGCATTGACCAAAGACAGATTGAAAACTTCTGCGTTAGTTTAACTGGAAAGTTGTCAGTAGTGATGTGGGCACATGGAATCAGTTTCCCTCTGGAAAAGCTGTAAACCATTAAGTCAGTGAGGATTCTGACTGTGTTGTTCAGAACAGGTCAGCAGAAAAATTATCAGGATGAAAAAGAACAAGATGCCCAAGCCCATGGAGTTGCTGTGGCCACAACATGGAAAGATGGGCTGAAGGCCTGTAGGGAAACTGTCTTGAAGACGCCAGAAGGGCCAAAGAACATCATGTTTGAGAGGGATGTGAGGAAAGAGGGAAAAACCTGTTATGCGTGCAAAACTTTCTATTACGGTACTTACTCGAACTATCACAAAAAACAGCAGAATGGGTCTCATTAACTAGCTGGCATCTCCTCTCCTCCCAAATCACACCTCTATCAAATCAAATGAAATAACATGAGAACATATTTTTTTTCCTGCTGTTTTGTTTTTGATATGAGGCTGGTTTCATTTACTTATTTATGGTAATGCTTTACAAACCAAATGTTACTTTCACCTCTCCATCCCCAGTGGGTAATGAGTGCTAATTTCAGCTGCTTGCCTTTTTTTGGAAAATAATATTGAAGAAATCAAAGTGGCATTTTAAAATCATTATGGTACTTGGTTTACTATTTGTGTTTCCCATGTCCATTTCCATAGAAACAGAAACTGAAGCAGTAGAAGAGAGTTCACACTCTCACTTTTCCGTTTTGGTTGCTTGCTTCAAGCCAGGAGCGTAAAGGATAGTTTGACCAACACAGGCACAGGACAGGGAAGCAGTGGAACTATTTGCTGAAGGGGCCAAATTCTTCTGGTTTTGAATTTAAGATTTAAAAAACCCTTTTGTTTTAAAGGGTGAAAACATGTTCTTAGGTGCACAGGTAGAAAAGAGATTTAATAAAAAACATTTGAAGTGTAATGTTTATCTTCAATGAAGGAAATATGTTTTGTATCATAACTCTCCCGACCATTTAAAATACATAAATGTTCTGTTTTGAAATAGCATGTTTTTTTTACACAATGCAGTCAGAAACTTACATATACTCAAAAAGCATGAATATTTATTAAAAAAAAAGTTATTAGAAAGGGCAAATTTAGAATTAGTTTTATTGTTACTAACAGACACCACTTCTTCAGGAGACTGCAGTCAGCCTTCCTTACAATCTGCAATTCTTCAGGCCATCCAAAAGCTTACTTGTCCAAAATAGACAAGTAATTATTTGTCAGACAAAATCACTGCCCACATTGAATACCTACTATTTTTTCACCATCATCAGAGCAACAATAAGGGTAGGCAGACAAATTGTATCCAAACTAGTATCCTCTCCCAGAGATTTTCTTCGAGTGCTAGTACATGTCAAAATTATTTAATGCAGTCTTACAGAAGACTCAAATTTTGAAGGCCAGAGAAGAACATGAGATCATTCAGCTTACTTTAAGTTCTAACTCTGAATTTCAATCAGATATATTTACATCAAAAAGAATTTACTGAGTCCAAAGTACAACTTTCAGAAAGTTTGTGTTGAAAGCCTCTAAAATATTATAAACTCAAAAGACTCCTGTTTGAATAGACTCCTGCTTCGATAGTTAATTACCTCGGTAGTTAGAAAGCTGTGCTGCGGTAAAAGTTTGAAGCCCAGACAGATTCAAAACTCTAGGCTGTACTATTACAAATCAGACTTTGAAACAGACCTGAAAAGTTCTTTTTTGTGCTTTACATTATTTTACTTTAAATCCATATTTCTTCACTTGTCAGGCAACTTTCAGTGATTTACATGAGGTGCAGCCTCATGTGGCATTATCAGATTGTGAGCCCTTATATCATGGTATGTACTGTCATTTAGCCCTAAACGTGATATGTACTGTGTAGCAAAACAATGCACAGTGTGTTATGTTATGTGACGGTGCATCCTGCGCTTAAACACTAGAAACAGAAGAAATGCAGAAAGTGATAGCATGAGAAAGAAGGGCCAGCTGTTCAAAGTTAAAGATGAAGATGACATTTTTTTAAATTTCTCCATATCCTTTATTAATATGATTGTCTGGGAACTGAGAAGTATGTGGAGCCAGATCACAATGTTGGAGTGGTTTATTATACATATCAGTTGTACAATATATTAATTCCAACAAGACTTCATCTTTCAGTGAACCACTGTTTCACAGGGAGATTCATAACCTTAATCATTTTTTAATCTGTCTCTTAAACTTGTGGATTATATTATACATAGATTTACTCACAGAATTAGAGTTTTTAGAGAAGATGTGTTTGGACTGGGTTGGACTTTTTTCCACACTCTCTTTTTTTTTAAATGTTTTTTTAAAGCTAACTTCTAACAAATAGAGAAAATAATTAGAAAGCAAGATGCCTGATGTAGTCTTTGTTAAAAAGAAATGAATGATCTTCAACATGCTCGACAGTTCTTCAAGGTGCAGCTGGTACAAAGAGTTCTTGCTATCAGAGAATCAGAGTAGCTTTCCACCACTGATCATTACATCATCTCAAAGACGTACTGTATGACAAACGGTACAAGACATCACTTGCATTTTGTCTTAGCTTCCCACCCCCTTCCCCCTCACTTGTCAAAATACTTTTATTTCAAAAACTCTTTCTCAGTCACTTTCCGATGAAGGTGTGGGAATGTCTCAGTTCCCTCCATCCCTTTCCTGATAAACATTTTATCTCCTCTTCCCCCAGCCTTCCACCTTGCGCCTCCAGTTGTAATTCAAAAAGCCAGGTAAAACAGGTCGAACCTCAATTTCCTGTGTTGAATGTGCATCTGCTTGATTGATGGCTTTATGAATTATTAATAAAAAGACCTCATGTGCATATTCATGAAACTGTCTCTTTATTAATTCAAAATGCAGCTGCTGCAAAGGCACAGAGTGGAGGGCTCAGTCTCCTCCCACGTAAAGACATAAGCAATGTCTCTTCCTCAGCTTCTCTCCGATTCCTGCCCCTTTACTAGCTCGCCTTCAGTTATGCAAGGATACTAACAATTTCCATTTCTGTTTTGTTCTGATGCTTTGTATGCCAGTCTTGTTCCAGCCCACAACAAGAGGAACCAAGAGGGCTGGCATCAAATTCCCCAGTAATGTTTCTTATGAAAAATAAACCGTAATGGGAGTAATGAGAGTTTACAGCTCATTTCAATTATTTTTTGGTTGTTCTCAGGTGCTGCAACACATGCTTCATTTAATTCTACAATGAATACTACATGCAACGTGGTGGTGTTTCTCACTGGAGTCTAAAATGTTGCAGAAATATCCCAGATGAAATGATGAAAAATAATAAAGTAGTTAGTTACCCATGCAGCTATATTTTCCACAAATAAGTAACAGAAAACACTGGGGACTTGAAGTAAACAACATGTTCTTAGTGAGACAATTTTATATGAAAAATAATAAAGGGTAAAAGCTCTGTGAATTTCTTTAGCTTTGCCAGGATAGGCAAACACACAAGGTTTGATTCTGTGTAAGCAGTTCCATTTTTCCCTCCAAAATGGAGCTGGATATTTCATGGTATGATCTGGCCTTCAGTAGAGTTTGCCTTGATATAATTGGCTATTGGAATGACAGAAAACACTTTGTATTGGATAAATCCAGGTCTGTGAATTCAGCATTCTGAATCGGGGAAAGTGAAGAATTAGTTTACAATTAATTGAAAAAAAAGAAAAAATTCTTCAATGTTTCATATGGGTCCTGTCATCACATAAGCAGGAAACCCCTGACCACAGTGGTTCTCAGAAAATGCACTCAGACTGGCAAGGGCTGCTGTTTCACAGCTGAAGGCAGAGTATAACTGAGTAAGGAGAAGGTGTTTGTGTGGGAGGGGTGGGGAGAAAGGAAGGTATAAAAACCCGGCAAAGCCACACTTGAGAATCACTTCTCAGAGGGATAAAGGGAATGAAATAAGAGTGTCTGAACCCTTGTGGGCCCAGAACCTGTTAACGTTTTGCATATTTTGTTTTACATACACACACAGAGAAATAGTTTCACTGCAGTCTGGTTCAGATTCCAATTCAACGATTTTAAAGCCAGAGGGACTATTAGGTCATCCCTTCTGGGTAATGCAGATCATAAAATATCATGCAGAGCCTGTTGTACTGTGCCCAACAACCAGTCTGGAGTCATATGTTTCACTGTCAAGTTTTGTCTTCAACATTTGATCTTAAAAACAAGGTGATTTGGCTTTAGATAAATAGAAAACCTTATCTCATTCTCTGTATCATTATCCCTACACGCTCTAGCAAAGGTTAAGAAACATGATTATTTGAAGGAATGCAATTCAGTGGAGGGCTCTGTGTTAAATTTTCTAGTGGAGCTTCTGTTTGCTGGCGCTAACACACCTATTAACTTGTGGTAGTATATTAAATAAGCAACATCCAAGATACAGCTTGAAGCAGTAACAGAGTTCTGACCAAATATTTAAGTGGAACTAAAAGCTGTCACAGATGCTTCAGCACTCAATGTGTCTGTCAGTCCCAGCTTCTCATCTGGGCATCCTACATGGGGTTTTTATGTTTCTTTGTTGGACATCAAGTTTTATTATAAGCTGCATACTTCTTTACAAGTTTGTATGCAAGTTTTATCCACCTCAGTGCTCATTACCAAGGCAAGCAGCAGAATAATCATGCCTGCACCACAGCAGGTTCAGTGCTGGTATGCTTGTTTAAACCGTAGAGAGCTCTTTCCTCATAGAAGCTTGTTTCTTCCTCAGGCCCAGCAGAAATCTGCTAAAGCTCGTAACTAGTGGTGTGATTTATTTTCCCATCTCTCCCCACAGGGCATGCAAACTTTTCTTCAGATTTGTAAGGAACCGTTCTGAATGGGAAACCTCTGCAGACTCAAAGTGAATGCGCGTATCTGTTTTTATCACCCGCATCTCTCTATGACAGAGGAAGAGAAATATAGGTCAGCTGCAACTCATTCCATGAAATAAAGGAGGGAGGATTCAGCTGCATGGTGGAAATGAGAAAACAGATCTGAATTTTAATCTGGGCTTCAGGTGACTACCTTTGCTTTTCCCAGAAGTAGCCCTGTAAGTGAATGCTTTTGATAAAATTTCTATCTTCACAACAGACTTACCAAAAGCTTTCATGCAGTGCTGCTGTTACCTGACAGCCTCCAGGATGTTAACAGCAGCTACCAGAGTTAGGTGTCCTGCTGTCTTACAGAAAAGGTAAAACTCCTGTTGGAGAAACATAATGGGGTTTTTGGTAGATTCAGGACTCTATCTACATCACGTATCAGGGAGAATCTGATCCATGTTTTCACATGTTGAAATAACATCTTTTAAATATAATGATGGATCTGAATACATTAAAGAACGATGGATCTGAATATATTAGTGTCGCAGTGATGTGCACATGGCGTTCTTAAACACTGTGGGACTACATACTGGGTAAAACATTTTCATGTAATTACTGATAGGAAAGTAAGTTACCTATAGGTGAATAAACTCATAAAAAATAAGGACCAATACAGTCCTTCATTGAAATTTGACTGTAATCCAAATTTATACCTTTGGAAAGCCTGGAAGTGGTCAGAAGTGTACAATTCCTGTCTGTAGACCCTTTTCAGGCATGGAAGTGTCAATTTACCACAAAAAACTGCTGGAAGAACTGAATATGCACATACATTTTGTGTATAAACTAGCCTCAGGCTGGCAGGACAGTCTCAGCCATACAGGCGTACACCAAATCCTGTCTCTCAAGGTGCTGAAAGTCACCTTAATTTTTATCTGCCTCATGGCCTAAAGATTTAGGAAAGGTTAACTCTTTTTTTGTTGTTTAGAATGTTATTTCATTGTGCGATGTTTGATCTTGCTACAATATAAACTCTGATTTTATTCTCAGAAAAAAAAAAATAGTATTCATTGATGTCACTCACTTATTCTGTTTCCAGTATTTTTTTTACACATTTTTTATACATTTAATGCCATTTGGCTCCCCAATGGCAAGACTGCAATACTTATCTCCTAGACAGTTCCAAACTAACGGTTCTGCAGAAAATGTCTTGAGTAGAGGTATCTGTGTTTTCCTTTCTTTCCTTTTCTTTGTTTATGAAAATAACAACTAACACGCATGTGTTCATCATACATGTTTTTCAGTTTTTCAGTTATTTAGGGGGTAAAGAAGGTGAACTTGTCATATTCAGTCTTATGATGGCTAAATAATTTATCCTAAATAAAGGTAATAGAATGAAAAAGTTATATAAATGAGAGACAGCGTGGGAGAGAAATAATATGTTTAAAATAACATGTTTAAAATTTCTACATAATATCAAATTGTTATTGTCATTCAGAAATTGGTAGGCAGTTTAAGAAGTATATTCTTCTTTTGGATGTACATTCACATATCGTGAGTGATTTCAGTCAAGTCAAGAGAATCCTGAATTTTGATGCTGTACACGTGCATGAGAACTTCATAATTTTAGGAATCCATTCCCTGTCATAAAGTAAAGTAAATTGTAGCTGAAGCATTACTTTTACTAACAATTTCAGTAAGAAAAATAATAGTTTGAATGTAATATTTCACATTTTTCCTTTTCATTGTTTAACAATTAGTGGTTGAGAGGGATAACTCTGCTTTTTCAGTTTTGAAATTAACATTCTTATTTGGTACCAAGTAAAAAACCCAGGAATAGTAACGATGCGATTATCTTTCTTGATTTAAATAATAAGTATTCCTAATGGGAACAAGTGGCTTTTTTTTTGTAAATATAGGCATAATGGTAGAATGAGTGATACTTAAAGATAGTTGCACGTGAGTTTGATTCAAAGGTTGAGTAAGAGTGAGAAAAATGTCATTTACAGCATTCCTCAGGGAAGCATCAGTAAAAGAATTGTATCTTAAAAAAAAAAAAAAAAAGAAAAATCTAGCTAATGTTCAGCTTGCATTGTAGGCTATTTTGCTATACCACACAAGCTATAGCATTTTCTTTGCTTTACCTTTGTTATAGTCCTTAGTTATAGTTTTGAGACAGTGCAGAACAGTTGGTATTTCAGCCTGACAGAGCAGAAAGTATTCACATGGTTAAAAATGAGCAAGCTCAAGGCTTTCTAATTTGACTTCTTTTCTGCCTGCCATATTTATTTATGTGGCCTTTGGGAAGAAACGACATCTTCAGTGTAAAGAAATTTCTCCTTAACCAGTGAATCCACTGACAAAGTAGTGGGCTCACAAGAAAGCCTGATGATCTATAACTAGCCTTTTTTTTGTGGATGGGGCAGCAATACCTAGTGAATGGAAGTGGGAATGGCAAAGAGGAGCCACACACAAAAGACTGCACGAGTTCCTGTCTGAAAAGTCAAGCTTCCCAAAACTAAATGTTAAGAACCAGTGCCAATTTAAAGCATAATCCTTAGAAAAGATAACAGGCTTAATTATTCTAAAAACGTGAATAACTAGAGAATAGTTAAAGTAGATAGGCAGCCTATCTGCAACACTTATGCATTTCCACTTGCCCTCTGTGCCATCATCTACCTCACCTCTTCTAAGCCTTCTCCTGCTCCGGTACAGCAGCTGGTGGATGCTGTTGCCCTCTCCTGGCTGGAAACTGTGCAGTGCAGCTGTGCAATAAATGCACGCTCTCAACATGAGAAGAAAAATCGACCTGGAAGATCTTGGTCCAGGGTGAATGAGTGTCTGCTGTGGTTGAACTGTGGGCTTGCAAGAAGCTTCAGCATAGTGCAAAACACCAGCTGAAAGCTGAACAAGTACTGATTCAGAGAGAAAACTAGTAAAATTAAATACTACTGAAAGAGAGGTTAAAAGTCTCGTTTTTCTAAGGCAGAATGGATAACACAAATGCATTTAAAGAAATGCCTCTTGGTCCTCCTGGCACTGGGCAAATCCATATGGGAGACAGTTTTGGCCAGGTACAGTTCATGTGTGCATCTGCCCTCCTTTAGTCATCTCCACGTAAAGCAGACCGAGACTCAGATGACAGTAGAATTGCATTAGCAGCAAGTCCAAGTTTCCTCTTCACTCTGCTTCCTGCGGTGGGCCCCTCCTGATCTCTCTGCTGTGACAGCAGCTTTAAGGGTTTAACAACACAGTGCCTTTTGATCTCATTTCGGCAGCTGTGATTAAATAGACACACATCACTTGCTGTGCCACTATGTGAGCAACCCATGGTTCACCTTCACTGAATTAGTACCCGCTGAGCACTGCAAATATTTGAAATGTCAATCCGTTTGATAATGTCAAAGAGGGCTGCAAATACCACAGAATGGCACCAAGGAAACATTCAACACACGCAGTGGCATATATAATATCTCTTTTCTTCAGGACAAAAATCATGGTTAAATAGAAACAGGAAACCGTCATAAGAAGACATTAAGGTCAACAGATCTAATAACCTGAAGTGGGATATGCTCCTGCAACTTAGCACCTTAAAATTTTGAGCAAACCCATCCCCTCTCAAATAACTTAAGTCTTCCACATTCACCCATTCTAGCAAATTATTTTCTATTAGTAAAAATTGGGGTGTTCACAGCATGTGTTTTACATGCAGATTCTGTAACTTCAAATCAGGGTGGGAAGTAGAGCCTTGTTAGGACATCTTTATTATGTTTTCCCACTCAAGAATCCTAAACCAGAGGGAAATATTTTATCTGAATAGAATACAATAACGAGGCCATATTTTCAGTCACAAAAGCCTGGATCAGCAAAGAACCAGGTGAAAGTAGAAGAGATTAAGCTGACTAGTAGGTTGCACTTTGCCCTGTAGAAACATTTGCCTTTACAAAAGACAGCAGGAAATAAGACTTTAAACTTGTTGCTGGGGGTTGAATGAGAAAGTTACCAACCTAAATCTTGTGGAACAAAGAACTGACATCTGGCAATTACACAGAGGAGGGAACAGCCTTCCAATGAGTTACAGGTTGTTGTTTGTTTGGTTGGGTTTTTGTGTGTTACATTTTCCTTGCTAAATTGCAGATTTTTAAACTTTTCCCAAAATTGTACCACCTAGTATATAAGAAATTAAATATTAGTGATGCAGGACAAGTTTCCTTTTTCATTGAACTCACTCAATCACCTAAAGATTATTTAAAAAAAAAAATAAAAAAATAAAGTTCTTGTACTGACTGGCACAGCAGGAAAATACCACATGCCTTATTTGTGGCAGCTCAGAGTCAAGAGATGCTTTTTCCCTTTGTATGCTGATGAAGACTAATGATTCACTGAGCACAAATACATCTGCATGTAATTAGACAAGTGGTACCTTAGCAATAGGAAGTTATAGTGAGACTTATTGTTTGTTTTATACCACTGTCCAATTATCTTGACATTTCAAAAGGCAACTACTTTTCAGTAGCTCAAAGGAACGTGTCCAGTTAATCTGAAAAGCTATTTTTAAATAAGACCAAAAAAATGACAAATCTCAGTATACTCATCAAGAACAATGTTCATTAGCATAGGGCACCCCACTAAAGCAACTTATGAAGGCTTGGCTACAAGTTCCTTTTGGGTTTATCAGTCACTTCAAAAGCTTCATTTTCAGTTTTTTTTGCCTTATTACTTGGTAAGAAGATTGATATGGTCCCTTTGTCCATGTGTGACCCTCATTTACCCTACTAATTTTAAAGCCTACTAGTCTTCCTCACTGTCAAATTTTGGATGAGGCTCCACCTGCAATTCATCACTTTCAAGCTCTGTATCTGTACATAAGAGATTGCTTTATGTTACCAGAATATCTGCATTTTTTTCTACTTACATATTTATAAGAATATTTAAGGAAAAAAAAAAAAGGAAAAGTTACAGCAAGTCTTAGTCTATTTAGCTAATATAATTAAAATATGGGCGGTAAGATTTATTAGTGGTAGATATGACTGATCAGTTTAAAAATCACTCTGAATGCAGACAAGTATAATCCAGTAAAACTCTCAGGGATACTAACTTCTAAAACAAGTTTTGAAATTTTACTTGCTGCTGTGCCCATTGTCTTTGTTAATAACAAACAGCATGTCACTGCAAACACGCCCAAGCAGCAAAAGTTATTACGCATTCTCCTACCTCCTGTTCTGAAGAATTTCAAGACAAAATTCCCCTAATTTCCTTAAAAATTAAACAACTTCTATTGTAGTTTTACTTCCATTACTTTATTGGATTTTATCTTTAATTTAAAAATATGCAGATACACATACACAAACCCTATTGCGTTGACTTCAGTGGCATTTGATAAGAAGCACAATCAAAAAATTCAACTCTCTTTCCCTACTCCCTGTACTTTATATGTGTTTAATTAAATCTGAACTGTTGATCACTGTCAAATAAGTGCGTCAAAAACAAGCTTATCAATTATTGCTCTTCCACCTGCTTTTCATCTGAAAGCAGGAGGGCAGAAGACTGCAGTCAAAAGCAGGCAGACTCTACAAAGCCTTTGAATTTTGCTCACCTCTGCTAATTTTTCCTTTGATCACATTATTAGACAACAATGTCAGATATTCCTTTTCATGTCTGCCGTTTATCTCAAGTCTTTCCCTTCTTATCCCCTAATCAGGAAGGGACTAAAATTCTGATTAATGTCTCTGTTACACAGGCATTCGTTAGCGTAATTCTTCCTTTACCCATATCCCTCAATCACCTTTGAGGCAATTCAGTTGCACAACCAAAGCACAGAAAATGAATATATTACAACAATAGGGTGGCTTCAGTAGAAGATCTCTCTCATCTGACTTCAGGACATGCTTTATCCTGAGGCAGACTTTAAGTATCCTCAGATACTCTTCCCAAGTCGCATGAGGAAAAGATCCCTTCAAACATTTCCCAGATGAAAGCAAGACAAGGTCCTTACTTAGTACCTGATTAGCTCATTGCCTTGCCTTCCTCTGTTCTTTCTTTCTCCCCCCCACAGCGCTCATCAGCCTTTCGCTGCCATCAACGAAGCTGGTGTATGAATTGAAAATGGAGGAAAGCCTAATTAGAGGAATAGGCCCCTGGCTGATAATTAAAATGTGCGCCCATTATAGTGGGTTCTGGCTTTGAACAGTATCAAATTATTTATAGTCACGGAATAAATAAAGCTAGGGCTCCCTTTGCATGGTGAGACCCACCAAACAATGCTATGTTTATTTACTGATTCTTATTTTATTCACATCAGTGCTTGTTTTGCAGATATTTCAGTTGAATGCATTCCATATAAATATGCCTACCCACCTGACTATTATTTACCACCCTTTACTCTTGTATGTACGAGCTACACACCTTTCTTCAGTTTTTCTTCAGGATGCATTGGGACTGATGGAAGAGTTCCTACTTTGTTCCTCCAGATTAAAAAGGACGGCTTGAACAAGGACTCAGATGATCTTTAGTTTTAATCAGGGGAAACAAACAAACAACTCAGAGAGCAGCTGCACCACGTGACAGCAGCTCCCAGCTATGAAGAATCTTGCTGGCTGGGCAGACACAGGTAAAAGTACCCAGCAGAGCTCTGTAACAACTAAAATGAATAAAGTTATCTAGTAGATCCCAGTGAAAGTTGACTAGCCCTGACTCAAAGGCCGTCAGTGAAATGTAACTGAACTCTCAGGACACAACTGGAGAGATAGTGAAAAGTTACAAGAGTGAAGAAAATACTTAACTTTCTATTCACTGTAAACAGCATGAAATAATACGAGGTTATACAGTTAAACTGTTACTACCTAGGTTATTAATCTGCTAAAAAAAGATGATATAGTGTAGAAAAAAACACTTCAGTGAGAGGACAAGCAAATTTAGATTTATCAGTGAAGTCAATTACTAGATCTGCTCTGGAAGATGGTAGCTGAGAGGCACAAGAAGAATTTCTTCTACCATCTCTCTGCTGAACCTGACCTTGAAAGTACTTCTCATCTATTTTGGGACAACATCCAACAGGTGAGCATAAAGACCTTTAGATGTATTTGTTACACTGTGTCCTGAATTAGCCAGTCACAGTGACATACTGAATCTTATCTAAGGGACAGCAAGTAGGCAGTGAGCCCTAGGCTGCACAGCTGCAGTTTCAAGTGTGAGTTCAGTTTTCCGGTAAGAGCTCTCTTCCTCCTCTACACTGCAGTGCTCCATGTTTTGTTAAGCTTCAGAGCACACCAGAGTTCATATATAAATCCAATAACACATTAAATAGTTGCATGGACTAACTCTTGGAGTGAGAGGAAATGCTCAGATGCTAATAAAGCAGAAAAACTGCCAATGAATAGAACGGGCTAGTGTAGCAATCAGAAACATCACAGACATGTCTGAAAAATTCTGTGCTTGAGCGGCGAGCCCTTCTGAAGCTGAGCTATCATGGTCCAGGGCATTGGGAGGTCTTGCCGTGCGTGAGTCCAAAATATCATGCTTCTTTTGCTTCATCCTCAATGGCAAAGCCTGCAGCAGCTCCCACAGGTGAGGAATATCCTGGTTAGATAGAGTTTTCCTGCTGAGCATCTGCATACACCATGGCACAGGTTGGAAGCTGCTGTAAATGACTGGTATTATAGCCCTAGGCAGGCAACAAGCCACCCTGTGCTGGCAAGAGTTCTGCAAGAGCTGGGAGCCACTACATAGTGGCTGAATTCCCTGGGGGCGAGGGAGACACTGTCTAGCTCCTGCTTATTTTTGCAAACATTAGAGACATTATAGTACTGTATCAGTTTGGACAAGCATCAGCTGAACCATTGCTTTACTGGGATCCATTATGCAGCAAAGGTGTCCAAACCTATCTATATGTTTCTTCTGTGTTGACTGGAATACACATAGCGGCGAGGACCAAAGTAGCCCTCAGTAGCAGATACAGTATTGGGGGAGACAGTTCATCCTGTGTTGCTTTTTCTGTAGGTTTCCACCATATGACTTTTATGGCAGGAAGCTTATAGTGGTAATTCAACTCTACTTGTACAGTTTTAATGAACAATCACAGAAGGTAGGTGAATATTTGAATGGATGTAGAAATTGAGGCAAAGAATGAAACTAAATCAGTCACATTGTTATCATTAGCTCTTAAGAAGTCCCAAGCAGTTTAGGTCAAAATAATCACCACCTTTTGTTACCACCAGTAAAATGATATCATAATACCATATAGTAATGCAACTACTACAGTAGTTATACTAGAGAACAGTGCTCTTTTCTCCAAGTCTAGCTGTAAACTTGCATAGATGTTACAGTCTAGTATGCAAGTTATAATGAGGAAATTTTTTTCTTATTTAGAAGTGCTCAGAAGTTTTCATGTACAGTCAAAAGGCAGCTACAATACAAAAAAATCTCTCAAGACTGCCCTATTTACTGGTCCCATGTATATTTTTTTTATATCTAATGGTGGAGGAGCAGGAAGAAAAATCAAAAGAGAAAAATCAAAAGAAAAAAATCTGTGTACCTTCCTAATAGGTTATACAAGGAAAAAGTTCTGTTCTTCAGTTCAGTGCATTATTTGAAATTACTCCATGTTGCCCCAAAATGTTATGCCCATGCCATATTCAAAGAAGGGAAGTGAAGAAAATGAAAGATCTTGACTGTATACTTGAACTCTAAAAAAGAGTAGGAGCAATGCCCTCAAGCTAAATGAATTGTACCTGTGGCCAAGAGTGAGAGGCAGGAAAGAACAGAGATGGTTAAAGCTGTATAAACCTGTGGGCTTCGCAGCTTTAGTGCTTCAGCTAAATGCCTTTAGCTGGAAAGTTAGCAACCAAAAAAAATCTGCTGTTCATTTTATTGATAAAAAGAGAAATGCAGATGTTACTCAGATAAGCAGTTAAATACTAAATAGGTAACACTCCCATTAGTTATGATCATCTAATTCCATCAACTTTAATAAAAAGTTCTGTACACAAACATATGAAGGGCCTTGCTGTGTGTTTTGCAAGCATTCATTACACAGTTGTAACAAAATTCATTTTTGTGCGAAACATAAGGAAGCATAGAAAGAACATTTTGATCTGCTAAGGTGGTATGTCAAAACGCTGAGCCCAGGCATTTTGGTCAGCCTGTGGCAGACCTCTGTCTCACAGCTTCATTTCCTCTCCACCAGGCCTTTAAAGCAAAGAACAAACAAAAAGGTGAAATGAGTATAAAATCTCAGTAGAAAAAGACAAACTGATAATGGATGAACAGCGTGTAGCAGAATTTCTTACAGCATTCACTGCAGTATTTGTTTGAAATTTCCAGTTGAAAGCCAAAGTTTTGAATGGGTGTAAATCAAGACTTCTGCTGTAGAAAATTGATCACTTTTTCTGTGTAACCCTTCTGTATATAAACATTTCTGTGCAGCTGCATCACTGCATGGGTGAGACTATTTCTTGTTCCACTATGTTTAGGAGGGCAGTCATTATTAGAATGTGTTAGTTTAAGTCAATAGCTTTAATAAAATACAAATTTTTCCCTAGAGTAGGAAAGTAGTCCATGCAATGCCTTATGCAGCTCATTTATTGAGAATGATAATAAAAACTGTGACCCATATCAGGGGCTAAACAATTATTCTCCCTCTCTTCCAACAAAAGAGTAAAATGCATATTTGCCATTATCACTTTTACAGTACAAGGAGGTAGGAAGTCTAAGAGTAGACCAAGAATGATCGTTCAAAATGTTAGAAGCGGCTAATTGATAAGGACCCCACAACATACTTTCAAGGAGGATGAAGTACCATAAAAAAAGTTAGACAAACTCCCACTGATTGAATAAGGCATGCAAGGACTGGAAAATAACCAGAATAAAGCTATTATTTAATAAAGGGACTAGCACCTTTTTGTTTTCTTTTTTCTTTTTTTCTTTTTTTCTCTTTTCTTCTTTTCGTCTTTTCTTCTTTCTTCTTTCTTCTTTTCAAGTTGCAATTTACTGAAGGTTGTGCAAAGATTTCTAAAGGTTTTAAAAGGATTAATTCATGAATATATCCATCTGGTCAGTGTTCTTAATGAAAAAAATGAGTTACTCAGCTTGAAAGTCATTGTAAAACTTTAAGTTTCCAGACGTCTAAATGAGACTGCTAATTTTCTACCTGAGCATAACAAAAGTTTGGAGTCTAATAAAAGAAAAAAAAATGCATTATCAGCATATTACATAGAAGTATCTTCCCAATAAAATAAAAAAAAAAATAATCTGGTAAAGAGCTGACATAAAGGTTGAAGTCTGACACTAGAATATTCATATCAGCAATGCAGTGGAATATTTGTAATGCGATGTTGCAAACAATGACTCAAGTTACCAAGGGAGGTGGTAACGTCTCAGTCTTGTGGGAGCATCTGTCTCATCTGTCTTAAACACTTATTTCAGAACGGGATGAATCATCTTCTGGAGAAGTCTATAATACCAGTGAATATAGAGCCCACAGAAGCCAGAGGGTAGCCTACATGACTAATTTAGACTATATGCCCAATTTTTAAGTAGCCGTAGTTAGATGAAATAGACCAAGTCATCACAAGGCAGGTACCTAAAAATATGCTATAACTCAAACAAAAACATCTTGTTTTGCAGAAGCGAGGAGGCAGTGCACCATGCCATCTGTTAGAAGGAAGTCAGCTTAGATAATAACAATAATCCCTTCTTTATTTCAAGAGTTTTATAGGGATGGTTCACCAGCCGTCAATGCCATGCACAACACTGCTCAGTATACTTCTACCAACAAACAGGGAATGAGATACTGAGACAGATCAGGTAAAGAATGAGTAACAGTATACTCAGACCTCTGAAATATGACAGTTATAAGAGATTTGGTCTTCAGTTTTGATAAGGCTCATTTAAAATTCAAAAGTTTTAGAGAGGAAAGAAGTTGCTCTCACCAGGCAAAATTTGTAAGTGGATAGTATATTATACGGAGGAAATCAAGCATTTGGGCAGGCAGGCCTTTCAGGTCTGAAGAAGAAAAAGCAAACTTAAAGACAAATACAATTTGAGAACAAACTGGTTTAGATTTAATTAGATATTATATCAGCAAGACCATCTGAAAGAAAAGAGAAAAAAGGGGATTTTAAGTTCGAAGTGGGGGAGATAAGATGGTTATCTGCCAGAGAAGGGGAATGAGTCAGCTAAACTATAGGTTAGCTGCATGTTGTGCATGCACGTGTGTGCGTATAGTTGGTGGATGGTACTTGTTCCCTAGAATCAGTATTGTTATTGAATCCATGATTTTTGCTATTTCATAAAATTATGAACATAGTTCTGAAGTTCGTCTTTGTAAACTATTTTGTCAAGATCTGGACTGAGGTGATCAAGAAATTATTTCCTCAGAAAAAAATTTTCCCTACTGGTGGCTGGGTCATTCCATCCTTTATTGATTTTCTGTATGACTTTATTCTAGTGCATAATGGTTGTTTATTTCCACACACATAATTTCAGTAACAGTACTGAGTACACCAGATGAAATATAATATCTTTCAAGAAATGAAAGTAAAAAATCTGAGGATTTTGATGGCTCTGCTGCAGGAAGTATTTTTGCGGTGGTTGTAGAGGTCTTTTGCTAGCTTAAATGATTACTTGAGGAAAAACCTGAATTCATTCAGTGCACATCAGACTCTGGAGAGCTTGTTTCGAAAGAGGAATTTAGTGACAAGGCTGTTGGAAGAATTCATTTTCCAGCACAGATTCTGATATGTGTTTAGGGGAGTGGCAGCAGAGTGAGGACATGGGGTCCTTTTTGTGTTGAATTAAATTCTAACGTTGTTCAAAACAGTAAAACACCTTTAAAATAGTAATCTAATTCTCTGGTGTAATGCTCCTACTAGGTGTGAGCTTTTTTAAATTGTGGAGGTGTGTACCTCATGTGTTTCCCCCAAAGGAAATGTGATGTGATTTGAGTTGGTGACTGTGCATTATAGTGTCTTTTGGCCTGATGAAGGTGGTTGCTGGCTTTATAAGGGTGAGAGAGACGTGGGCTTCGAGCATTTGGCATATTGTAGTTTTCAAACTGCTACTTATTATGAGTATGGTCTAGGAAAGTAACTTTGATATCACAGTATTACAAAAACTGTTTGATAAAAGGTAATTGGTTGTGTTTGGAAATCAGTAGGACAGTCCAGGTTTCTAATCCAGATGAGGATAAATCATATGGGTATTTTAGGTATCATGTAGACTTGGAAATTGAACTATTTAAAATCTCTCCAAGGTGGCATATTAAAAAATTGACCTCCTTGTTTGTGCCTGTTACCTAGAGGTCATGTTCATTATGGAAATTAAAGTTGTTTGTAAAGATACAGAGAGTGATAATAATGACATCCTTGATTTTATGCTATGAATATTGGTCTTGCTATTTGAAGCACTCAGGACAGGATATGTTGCACAAAGTTATGAGAGATTAGTGGACAGGTAATGCATGAAGGGGTTTCACAGCTGATGGAAGAAATCAGCTGCATCTTAGAGAAGCTTTGGATTCTGTGTGACTGAGGGTCTGAGAGTGGTTTTCATGAATGGTGTTTCATAGAAATTCAGCTAAATATTAACAGCTTGCCAGAGATCTTTTTTTAGTGATCATATTAAAAACTCCTGCAGGGGACTGGGTTTTATGATTTTTCTTGGAACTGAGACATGTCGTCAAACTGAGACTTTGACATGTTTGTGCCCTAAAATGAGGAAAGCAGCATCTACCTTGAGACATTGCGAGATTACCTCTCACACTGCTGGTCTGTGGGTGCAGAATTGTTTCTTATAGTGTTTCCCTTACTTGAACTATCAAACTTTTTTTCTGTAGTAACCTATTCATATTTTTAAATTCACCATTTTGCAAATTCCTACCACAAATTGTTAATGGTCCAGTGGCAAAGTTACCACTTCTGTAAAATTTTATTTTGTTCTTTCTTTGCCTAAACTATTTTTAAAAGCAATCGAGCAAACATTTGGCTTTATTAATCCTTTAGAAATACAATTCCAGGTATCTAAATTAGTTAAACATCGGACATACGAATGAAGAGAAATACTCGAACGTGAAGTTTGTTTAATACTTGCTAATATTTGAGAGAGTTGATAGAAGGTTGTACACATTTCATTTAAAAGCTATGAACAAAGTAAAATGGCAAGAGATAGAAACTTTATGAAATTTGGGGGAAACATATATGTTTTGAACAGAAACAGCACCACTCTGTTGTACGCCATCAATCACACTGATACAACCATCAATTCCTATGTCCTGTTCATAAAGAAAAAAAGAAAAAAAGTCCCCACTAATTTCTCAGTATAGTACACTAAGAAAAATGTAATTCTTGAGCCTTGGTGCAATTAATGATGGCCCTAGTTTGCATGTTTATCTACAAATCAATATATTTGTGCCCAACCCCAAAATCTAACCACCATCAAGTCTCACAATATACAGATTTTCTTAGTTCTGTTCCTGCAAATAAATTGGTACTTATTCAACTACCAAATTTCATTTCAAAAAGTGACATATGTATTCATAAAATGAATGGCTTGCTCACAAAAATCAAAATCATGTATATTTTTTTTTTTCATACAGCCTAGTTCAGGCTGCCATTGACTTCAATGAACCTCGGACGGAGAAACCTCTTTGTTGAATATCTGTCTTCTATGTGACTCATTTGAAAACTATTTACAGCTTGTATTACCATTTTGTATTACCTTGTATGAACATCTTGATGAGAATTATCTCAGTGTGGTACATCAATGCCCCAGGAATGGGCAGGGCTATAATTTGTGAGTACAAGAGATGCTGGGGTCCTAGTTACATTGTGTGACTAGGTGATCAGAGCTTCTTCTACTCCTGTAAATATGGATGTTGTCATAATGCTGCTATCGGCATTGCTGGGGGATAGCACAGTTTAGCTGTAGGATATGAAACGTAAAACCTGAGTTGAGTGTTTGGAGCTTTGTCTTGGTAAAGTTGAAGCAAGGTTTCAGAGCACGTTTTGTCTGCCTTTTATTTTTTCATTTCACGTTTTCCTCTGCCACAACTGAGGTTGCTTATTTGCTGTAGTACTTTCCAATGAATGTATTATCAGCCAGCCTTTCTAAGGACCATAAAAACCGTAGATGGGTTCTTGTTGTAAAGGCAGACACATTAAATTTTTCCATTTTTTCTTGTATTTCTAATTTTTTGTTTTTCAGTTTTGTTCAGACTTGCTCTCATTTTTATCTCTGTCCCTACCACTAATTTTTTTCCAGTCTACCTTGTTGATGCATCTCTGTTCTGTCATATCTTTACCCTACCAGTCCAATTCAACGCAGGCTCCCTGTTGGATCAGAAGACCTCCCATTCAGCTGAAAAGCTGGGAGTCAAAGATTCCTCTTTGTGAATAACCCTATGCATTAGTTTAAATCTGATAGATCCTTTCTACCAGAGAGCCTTCATCAACGTAATGTGTCTCTTTTCTCTCATCTCAGTCATCTGCTTCCTCTGCATGTCCTATTGCATTCTTAAGCCTCAGAATGCTGTACTGAAGTGTCTTGGCTGTAGACCTCGTCTCCTGCAGGGAGAGGAATCACTGTCCTAGCTTGCTGCATCTCTTAACGTGGGCTTGAATTCCAGTAATCAGGACACAGCTTGCACATGATGGCTTGTATTTCAGTGTCTTCTAGATGAGTAATGTTCAGAATAAAAGTAGAGTACAAACCCTAAACCTTCCTAGAATGAAGTCATATCATGGACCACCCTATGTAACTTATTAGTTCCCAAACATTTTCCTTCATTTCTTTAAAAGTTGTCTGCCCTTCCACAAGCTGCTGCTGTGCTCCTTGTCCATTTGGACCAACATCTGTGGAGGACTCATGATCCATTCTTTTTAACAGTACAAACTGAGCAAAGTAAGAAACAAATAGTTTGCTTATATCATGGAATTCCAAGTAGCTGTCTCCCTAGTGATGAATTATATCCTTTCTGGTGCTATGACTCAGTACATACAGACCCTCTAGTCTCTACATAAAGAATTAGCATGGAAGTAATAGTTTATAATACTCTAAATGTTCCAGTCTAATGGAACAGGGGAATAAGGGTAAAAGGCCATATTTTTAGTATGGAAAGCTGTTCTTTCTTTTTGAGTTCTACCTTCCCATGTTGCAGAACTGCTCAGTTTAGAGTATTTTCACCAGCAAAACTCATATGTAATTGCTATTGTAAGTTATACTCTACAGTCATTACCTGTTTGTTTGGCTCCTACGTTTTTGGTTTACATCATGTCTTCTCAGTGTCATTGTAACTTAAATTAATTAAATTACATCCTGTCATGTTCCCCCCTCTTTGTATTGCTTCTCTGTTCTTACCAGCTGCTGATCTTTTAATGTTACCTTTCTATTCTCTTTTACTTCTTCCACACCTCTTCTCTGCTCAATTCTTCCTGTACCATATTTGTTGTAGAAAAATTTCCAAACTAAGTCCCAAAATATTTAGAATTTTATTGTACTTTAAGTACTGAACTTGGAGCTTTTGTTTTAATTGCATTTAATAAACAAGCTGCTTTCTGCCATTGCTCATCACCTTTGCTGAAATTGTCTTAGGGTCTAGCTGATAATGACGTAGTCTATAACTGTGTTCACTGTGCTTCCTTCCAATATCGTCAATCAACTTCTTCATAAAGTTTGCTGCTTCTCCAGGGCTAATTTATGTTAAGATTAACATCCATCATTTTTTCTTTCAATTTGACTTGCACCTGTTTATGTCCAGCCAGTGAACTCTGTTCAAGTTGAGTTACACAATGTCAACTTCTAATCTAGTGTTTTATTAAAAGCCTTGTTATTACTGAATGATGCAGAAACTCTTAAAGAAAATGTGAATGATGAAGCAGCTATTAAATTCAGGCTTCAAAAATTAAAAGATTCATTTGTCCATACTGAAAGACCTCATTTTTTTTCTCTTCCTGGTAATCATTCAACAACAGTACCCAGAGAAGGTGCAACAGAAAACTCTGAAGGGTACCTGGAGTTTGATACTTAGCTGAGCTGAACCTTCAGAGTACACATTGTTGCTTAAGACCTTCTATTTTAAGCTAAAAAAATCCTGTACATTGTACCTGACAAATGACTGACTAGGGTAGTCACAGGTGAGCACTTCTCATGTAGGAATCCACCCCATCTTATGTGTGCCAGCAGAAAAGAAGCGGTTTCATTTGTGATATTGACTGGAAATCATGCTTGACATACTGCTATTGATTCCTGTACAAAGAGCCCTCCCCTCAACCTGGACGAAGCAATAGTTTGCAAAAAGGTTCTAATGGTTGCATGCAAAATGTGTGCAATGCATTTGGAAAAGCAGCGGAACTTCACTGAGTTTTTTTCCACCTTTGTCAGCACAAGAGCTAAAGGGGTCCAGGGATATAGAGGCACAGCTTGTACATGCTCTGTCAGCCCTTGCAGTTCAAGTTTCCACTCTGATCTCTCACTGAATGCTAAAGAGTCTTCTTGGGTGTTACTTTTTACTACAAGACGCACCTTCTTGAAGACTGCAGTATTAGTTCGTCCTCTGGCCTCCGTACTGAACTGTCTACACGGCAGCCTTTTAAATGAATAAAAAGAAATATACTGTAGGACTAGGTATTTAAGGTGATTTATGCTCAGTTTATGGATTTACCACTGTGTTTGGTAAGGAAGTCCTCACTGTTATCAATTTAAGTAACAATTACATTAGGTTAAGGTACAATGCAAATAAATCCTATTGCAATGTCACAGTGTGCTGGTTTTGTCTGGGATAGGGTTAATTTCCTTCATAGTAGCTAGTATGGCTCTATGTTTGGAATTTGTGCTGAAAACAGTGTTGATAATACAGGGATGTTTTTGTTATTGCTGAGCAGTGCTTACACAGTCAAGGCCTTTTCTGTTTCTCACAGCACCCAGCCAGCAAGTAAGCTGTGGGTGCACAAGAAGTTGGAAGAGGACACAGACAGGACAGCTGACTCCAACTGACCAAAGCAATATGCCATACCATAAGACATCATGCTCAGTAATATAAAGCTGGGGGAAGAAAAAGGAAGGAGGGGAACATTTGGACTTAGGGCATCTGTCTTCCCAAGTAAGCTTTACATGTGATGGAGCCCTGCTTTCCTGGAAAGGGCTGAACACCTGTCTGCCAATGGGAAGTGGTGAATCAATTCCTTGTTTTGCGTTGCTTGCGTGAGTGGCTTTTGCTTTACCTGTTCAACTGTCTTTATCTCAACCCACGAGTTTTCTCATTTTTATTCTTCTGATTCTTTCTCCCATCCCACCAAGGGGGGACTGAGCGAGCAGCTCTGCAGTTCTCAGTTGCCGACTGGGGTTAAACCATGACACAGGGTTACCAATCGCATAAATTATTGATGTTTTTGTAAGACGAGTGAGAAAGTGAAAGAGAAAATTTGCTTAATCTACACATGCTTCCTGTTAGATCAGAAGATGTCTCTTTCAGATCCAGATGCTATTCTACCCTGACATCTTGATCTCTTAGGTCCTTGCTGCCAGAGAGCCTTCATCAGCATAATATTTCATCGTAATGGAATGTCTTAAATTTTAAGCCAATTTTCACTTTAAAGTGCCCCAAAAAGTCAGATAGATCTTAACTTTTTCTGAAAATAACTCTGTTTCCTCCTTGTTGAAATAATAGGCTAGCCATATATCTTCGTTATAAAAAAAAATATATTTTATTTCCTTGAAGACACAATACTTTCTTGTTAAGCCAATATGTTATCCCCTGGTACTTGACTAAGGAGCAATAACTGTTATCTGGAATTTTGATAACTCATTGGCATGTTTTAGTGTAAGAAGTCTTACACCAGATGTTGGGTTCTGTCAAACATCTACATGGGATAAATGTATGTATCTTTCACCTTGATTGAGAGCGGATTCAGTGGTTGTTAACCAGTTTAGAGATTGCAGTTCACCCACCGATGACAAGCCTCTTTATTCTAAACACAATGTAGCTATGCTCAGTCATTCCTCTCTTTTGCTTTCCATACAGTATAAAAGCAGAGCATTCCAACAGAAAAGAACTAACCGTCCTCAGACAAAAGCTAATAGTATTTCAAACAGATTAATGCTAATCTCTGGTTTAGAACTTTGTCACCCCCAATACTGATTTTTTTCCCTTGTTTTGAATAGATATTTTTAGAAAGTGGAGGAGTATAATTTTCATTTACCATTGAAGTTCTGATGGGTTTACATGGCTTATGTTTTTCTCTCTCCTGTATCTTGACAGTGACATATAATTTTGTTTGTAAAATCAACCAACAACATAGATGATGTTTACAGATGATATCTAACTACTGTCCCAAATTTATAATGAAAAATAAGAAAAGAAGCATGAAAAATGGCAGCAGTACTTCAATTTCCAATATAAATAGTCCAAGAAACATTTAGCCCTTCTTGACAAGACATTATCAGCATGAAGTCATGGCTTAGATTTCTTCTCTTGTATAATCAATATACAGTGCAGCACAATTATACTGGCTTACCCTGCAGAAAATCTTCATTAACGTTTATCAAAAGCCTTTTGGACAAATTGCCCCATTTGTAGCGTGCATCCATTTGCTTCGATTTAATTTACTTAAATTGTTTTCTCCTTGTTTCTTGGCAGAATTAATAGTCGCCAGAGTTCAGTAGCTGTGTGCTCTCAAATAGTTATCACTTTGCTGAAAACGGTGTTAAGGTTCTTGTTGTTCGGGATTGTTGTATTTGCTTGTTTCTCTTTTTTTCGATTTTTTTCTAGGATTCTTGAACTCCTTTTCTTCCATGTGCCTGCTTTTCAGCTAAAGTCAAACAGCCCAAAGAGTCAGATTAGGGAGGGGAATCTCTGGCAGGAAGAGGACAAACCAAACTGGCTGCACAGAGCTCTTCACTAGGGCTGTGTGCAAGGATGTGCTTGAGCTGACAATGTGGCAACTTCTCCAGCATGATTTTTTGAGGTTGGTCATTTTCCAAAGGGCAATCTCTGTGAAAAACAGTGGCATTGCTGCAATATTTGGCCACTGTTAAAATGCCTGTACATGCTACACAGATACCTTAGCTATCCTCAAGGAAGGCCAAAAGCGTGGTATTTCTGCCTTTTTCTAAGAAGAGATGTACTATGACTCTGGGCTAGATTTTATTAACTTACTTTATGACAGTCAGGCCATCAGTCTTCTTAGGGTTTTATTTATTTGGTTTTGTTGGGGCTTTTTTATTTATTATTTAATACTAGTATTCTACATGTTCCTGGAAACACAGAAGATATACATGTTAGGAGGAGTAAGCTCTGTGCATACATATAGCCAGGAAACAATGTGAATTGATTAGGAACTACTTATTGGGTGTTTTTTGGATCCTTCATAAAGCAAATGGTTCTCTTTTCACTATCCTAGACTATCTTTCAGGATGAGGATACCCATCAATTTCACCAAAAAATGATTAAAGAAGTTTTAATTTCACTAAACTTTCTAGCCAATGTCTGTCCAAAAAAAGAAAAAATTATTTACTCCAGTACTAGTTTCTCATATTAATTAAATGGTGTTCTCATTTTACTGGTTTTTGTTTGTTTGTTTGTTTTTTGTGTTTTGTTTTTTTTTCTCCTGATCTATCTAGTAGCCATTCCTGGCTGCAGCAGCTACAGAGTAGGTCATGTGTAAGTTAAATGCTCCACCAATCTGTCTTTTAAAGTACAGACTTTACCTTAATGATGGATTGGTAGTGGTCTAACATAATGATAATAATTTGAGCCTTCAAGAACAATCCTGATTAGCTTCAAATGGTAAGAAGTGATGCACTCAGTAACTCCAAAGGCAGGAGACAATAGCTGGCTGATGCTTTTTCTTTCCTAATCAACTTCCTATGACAGGTACCATAAAAGTTTCATTAGTTAAAACTAGAAATGGCCAGCACCAGTCTGAATTATAGATACTGAACCAAATATTTCTTGTTAACACTAATGCTGGGATACCAACACTGGTATCTTGGCATGTAAGTTGAATTTTCCTGAGGAAGGGGGAGAAATTAGAGAACAATAAAGAAGACAGAGTTCTAATAAACTTAAGAATAAAAAGAAAACAGCTGTCTTTATGTTCAGAAGAGGAAGGCGAAATAGAGATATCAAAGACTTAGAGGAAGAGAGGAATATGCAGAGAGATCTGTGGGAGAAAAGAGTAAGTCAGAGAAACAAAGGGAAAAAATGAGAGCTGCTAAAAAGGGAAAAGAAAAAAAGAAACAGAAGACCTTTTTGATATCAATGTAATTCTCATATTCCCTCACACTCCCATCACCCAGTCTTTTGAACTTTTTTTATTTTTTTTTTCTGGTTTTGGTATATAAGAAGATTGACTCAGTACATAGGGGTTTCTTGGGTTTTTGTGGATTTTCTTTACAACTACATACAATAACATGATAAAATTGGTGCGACTGCCAAGAAAAGCTATCCCAAATACTCTTACATCTTTGCCTTATTGTTAGGACTGTTTGCAAAGAGATAAACAGAAATTCTATTTTCAGGACTTTATATATATGTGTGTGTTTCTGTGTATACAACATAGATATATATGAATAAATACATTTTAATAATATTTAAATATTCATATATAAATATTTTATATGATAAATATTTTCTATTTATATATGAAAATATATGAACTCTAAAGGGAATTAAATAACTATTCAAAGTAACTTAAAAGAGTAATTACTATATGTTGAAGGGATGTGTGAAGTTATTTTATTCAATGCATTGCAATATAAATTATTGGATTATTTTTTGTAATAAAGTTTTGATAGATTTTTGTGACAAAATTCAATTAGTGCTGTAGTGCAATACCTGAATATTTCCCTTGGACTGAACAGTTCAGCAAACCGCATGAGGAGGAAAGCAATACTGGCCATAGGTGGCACAGTCATCCCTATGCTTGTGACACTTGTGGTCTGATTTGAAAAATCTCAGCTACGGCTGCAATGCTAGCTGTACTAATATTTTACATTTATGTAGCATCAACATATCTCAAAGCACCCAGTAAATGTTCAAAGGATATACCACCTTTTTGCAGACGGAGAAGCTGTGCAGAAAGATTATGATTACAAAGCAATTTGATGATACACCCAAGAACCAAAATGATTTCTGGTCACTTGTGTCAGACAGACATGCACCATTTTATTTTTCTGTTAACATCTTTAGGCTTTTAATTTTTTGGCCTAATTTCCTTCCCAGTTATTATATTTCTCAACATCCAGCTCATTTAAAGCAGTTGAGCTCACTCATGATGTACACAAAGTTTGTTCATCACCGTTTAACTTTTCCTGTTCTGTGGAAATTATTATTTTTTTGTGTGTTATGAAGTTTGTTTTTTCTTAGCCATTTTTATATTGTCTCTGTGAAAAGTCAGACGTAATCAGAAAATTAAGTGTAAACTATAAGCCTCTTCAAAATGATGCTTACCAACAGATAATGACCAGCTGGGTATTTATTGATGGCAAGAATGAGGACCAAAAAAGCGTTAATACATTAAAACATCAGCTCTTCAATAATAGATTTTGAGGCAATCATTGGTAATTCAAATCTATAGTTAATGACTTCTTTTTCTTCTAATGTTTAGTTTCATTAATAAGTTATTAGAAAGTTTGTAGCTGATGTGATTAGGAATTTATTTTACACAAGTCAAATACTATGATGTGTTATTTTGATATAGTAAAGGGTAATATAGGATCTCAAAATTTTAAGTAATTTAAAGTTTGAACGATTTGGAAATATTGATATTGAAACCTAAATAAAACCCAAATACAAATAGATTATTAATTAGAAATCATATTCTGTGCTTAATATCTTATTTTTGCAGGAGAAAGGAGGGGACTTTTCTTCACAGTGTATAACCCTGCAAAGAACTCTGACAAAATCACTTCTAGACCATAACTTAGAAATGCCATTTGTGCTATAATAATGCCAGAGTTCTCATTCGTGTCTTTATCTCCTAAAGTCTGAATTATTGCAAAGGCTGTGAAGAAAACTTCCTACAAAATTAGATTTCATTCAGCTAGGACAAATGCCTATACACCTATCCTAACAAGGCAAATATAAGGGCCTTGTAATACATCTTTTCAAATATCGTGTCTTAAAATATAGTGTGTTTTTAAACAGGTCCAGAGTGACAATATTTCAACACAACGTCTTGGGCTGCCTTAGGAGAAGCACTGCCAGAAGTTTGAGGGAGGTGATCCTTGTCCTTTTCTCAGTACTGGTGAAACACATCTGGACTGTTGGGTCCATTTCTGGGATCCTCAGTTAAAACAGAAAATGGACATACTGGAGTGAGTCCAGTGAAGGGCTATGAATCTGATTAAGGGACTGGAGCATCTGGCATATGAGGAGAGACTTTGGGAGTCCAGAATATTTAGCCTCAAAATGAAAAGGCTCAAGGTGGTGGTGTGATCTTACCCATTTGCCTAAATGTCTAATAGAAGGAAATCAAGAAGACAAAGCCCCTTCTCAGTGCAGTGGGTACAAAGTGAAAAACAGACAATTTCGTTTAAACATAAGAAAAGCCTTTTTAATTCTGAGGGTAGTCAAACACTGGAACTGGCTGCCCAGAGAGGAAGTGGAGTTTCCATTCCTGGAGATATTCAAAACCCAACTGGGCGCAGTCCCAAATAACCTGCTGTAGCTGACTCTGCTCTATGGGTTTTTTTACTTCAAATTGTATATCAAACTTGTTCTCACATTATTATGGTATAGAAATTTATTAATTCATCTCTTGAGATGGGTTAAGTGTAATTTTTTTATTTTGTGAAGCACATTATTTTAATGTGTATACAACTGAATGCAATAGTTATGCAGAGGGAAGAGGAAGGGAAAGAAGGCGAAAGAATCATAACCAGGCTCATAAAACTTGAATCATATTGAGGCTGGGGAAAGAGATGAGGGAGAATTCCATTCCTCAGTTCAGCACCCACATGCTATTCACATAAATATGCTCATGTACCAAGACGTTAGGAATCAACAAGTATGGGAGAGAAAAAAAAAGGCCGCAGTATGTGCCACAAAAAAGCATATAGCTGCACAATGTCATCATATCTGACCCAACTGCTGTAGTAGAAATAACAGCAAATATTCAGTGGCATTCTAAGGTTTTGAAGTACATGATTAAGAAACAAAGGAAAAGGATCCAAGTGATTTAATATAAGAAGAAGTAGACAGATGTAACATATACCATGGCCTCATTTATGACACAATTTTGTAATCTTTTAATTTTTCAATATTCTTTGAAAGGCCATGTAGAAGTTTCAGTCAGCTTAAAGTAGGTTGTTCTTTTTGTTAGAATTTGTTCTTCAAGACGTATTCAAGGTTACAGGCTTTTTAAAAATATCTTCTCATAGAACATGGTAAAACATAGGAAAAATATCTCTTGAGATTCTGTCCATTCAATGACTGTACCGAGAACTGGAGACTGTTGAAAAAGGGGAAAAATTAAAAAGAAGATACACTATGACCTGGCATAGACATTGCTACGGCCAATTTATTTTCGTGTCTTAATTTAAAATATTTAAGTCTGACTAATTGTAATTTTTGGACAGACAGCAGTATGATTTCCTCTTGAGTTACGTACAAGAGCTTGCTAATAAGATCTGATATCCCAAGTAATATAACTGTATTTGGAAGTAATGCTTGATGAGAATTCATATTCACAAAGTTCAAATAGCATGGTTTGTCTTCTGGAAACCCTTTGGAAAAGTCTGGAAGTCTGTTTGCTGAAATATATTCTCTGAGTGTACATGGTCAATAAAATTCTACAGAGAAGGGCAGAGTTCACTATCCATAAAATTTGTTCAGAAAAGTTTAGGGGAAAAAGAATACCGAACATGGAATGGTTTTGGCCAGGGACATTGACACTGCTGAAAATATGTGGCAACCCGATGATTCTTTTTCAACCTTATAACCGCAGCTGTGTCTAAACCGGAATTAAGGATCTCCTCCTGATGTCTGTTCTTGGCTTGCAGGTCTGTACTGGGGCAATGGGGTTGAGGAGAAAGAAGTGAAAGATGCTTTGACAGGAATAGTCCAACTTCAGCACTTGGCAACTCTTGAAACTTACGGCATGGAATGAAATAGAGATTGCACTCATTAGTATCTAATTCAGTGTTCAGAGAAATCGTCATTGCTAATAAGCATACAGTTGAGAACACTGAAAGAAAAGCTGTAGCTAGCAAAGATGGTACCGAAGCAGAGTGGGAACTCAGAGACATGCTTCTGCTGTAGGAAGTACCTAGGTCACCAGTGCCACTGAGATGAGTAAGAGCAGCACTAAGACCAACTGAATGACTCCACCATCTGACCAGGAGGTACCAGTCAAGCACATCTTTTTCTTTGTCAGTCAGCAGCCCAATTTGTTGTCAGTTCATAATGATCAACTCACGAGGAAAATCATCTCATTTACTCATTTACCTTTCTTGGTTCTCACTACTAGCTGATTTACAGCTCTCACAGCATTTATGAGTTTATGGAAATGTTCTCACAGAGAGGAACAATTCCTTCTGCCACTTGTGCAGGAAGTCTATAGTGTCACAGATGTTCAAACTCTAAGGTCTCAATCAGAGCCAGAGATATTAGTAGAAGCCTTTATTTTTCTGTATCTCAGAAAGTGGGATAGGGATGCTGCTCAAGTTAATATTCCTTCAAGGACCATTTGAACATGATCTGCTATGCTCATTGCTGCACTACTCTACATCAGCAATGACCCAAGATTTCTTAGCAGGCATAATGGCCTGTCAGGAGGAACAAAGTTTGAAACCAAGAGGCATTTACATGTCACACCTGGGGCCAAATATTTCAGGCTTAAAACAGGTAAAGACAACCCTCCCTCCCCCAGAATTTAAATTTATCACACTCCATTTATTTGTTTGTTTGCTTTTTTATAACTGTAGAATGAAAGATCATTGTACTGCTGAAAACAAACCAGTCTGTGGGTTGCTACAGCTGTTAGCTGAGAGGACTGAGAATGAATTGAAGAGGAGTTAGGAAAGCTTTACTGTCTAAGTTTTTAGCTCACATTACAAAGAGATTTGGCACATACATACGCAACCTAAATTCTTCCACTGGGAGATAAGTGTTTTATATATACAAAATACAGCAGAAGTAGACAAACAATGCATTTTCACTGCATCTGGCTGAAAAAGCCTGATAAGTTATTTTGATTTTGTGAAAAGTCTGAGAACCTGTTGAAATACTTTTCATTATCCACATTCTTACTCAACTCTAATCTCTGGCAATGTATCCATGCCTGGTTGATGAACTAAAGACCTAGCATAGAGCTATCACAAAAGTACTAAAAATATTGCATAAAACAAATGATTCACTGAAAAACTTGCTACATGATTTCAAGAAGAGAGGGGTAGTTTTAACAAAAAAAGCCCCAAGGAAAAAAAAATCCTAAAATTAGTTGCATTTCTCACCAGATGAAAAGCCAAAGATATATTTTTTATTTTTATTTTTTTTAACAGAGGGAAAGCAGAAAGCATAAACCTTGTTATGTAATGACATCTTGGCTTTAATTTTTTATTTTATTCTCAGAACCCAAATATACTAACTGCTAAGATAGATTTTGCTGTATGTAAGAGTCCATTAAGATTTACTTTAAGTAAATTGCACTTTTCCAGGTGAAAGTCTAGGTATTTCACTGAGGGGATAATCTCTCTTACTCTTAGATTTTATTCATTTCTTAATACCTTAAGTAGATCAGTAGATCTTATTTTTCCTTATTTGCCAGGAAGCGTGTGGAATTCTGGCACCATAAGCATCAAGAAGACCAAGGTTTCCTTGCTGTCCAGATGTGAATAGAGTTTATACGTTAATATTTTACAAGTGCGTGCACATACACAAACAGGCCTGCAGTAAAGCACCATATAGTTTAAGATCATTTCAATTAAAGTTAGTTCAGAGCTCATCGTTACATGTGATTTCACAAAGTGATAATTTAACGCACTAAATTACCACTCTGTTCCTCATAGAAAGTGACACTCATGACCACATAATAAAATACTTTATGGCCTGTTGTTCAGAGTCATAATTCCACTCTGCTGTAGTAGTAGGAAGCCACAAGTCATTCCACTTTAGCTGCCATTAGGGAATGTATTGCCTTCCCAGCCTATGCACTGCGATTAAGAAACCTGACAGCCTCTCATCTGCAGATGGCAGAAGCCTCTAAAGCTGTTGAACTGGCACTCAGTCAGTTGGCTTTTGATCTGGTTGTTCAGATATAAAAGCCTGGTTAAGCAGAAAAGAAAATAGGCTGTTCACGTTCAGTTAGTATAAAGCTCTCTTCCGATGGGGTTTTGTGTCTTTATCTGTTCCTTCAGCTGCTTTTAATTAATGCTTTGAAGACACTGTGTATTTTGGATTTAAGGGTGAGAATAACTCTTTCTAACTCAACTCCATATTAAACATCTTTACTGTAAGCAGCAGCCCTGTTTTTCCCTAGTGGGCTCCCTACACGATAACTTATTAATATTTTTTTTGAAATAGGAATGACTTTCTCATTTAGCAAGGAATACAAACCAAATCTATTTATGGTTGTTTGGAGAATCTCAGTTTAGTGTAGACTAAATGCAGAGATAAATAAAAAGCTGTTTCACAGCTTTGTACAGAGCAGCCATTAAACTTTAGGGGTTATGGGAAAGCCCAGCAGCACAAGGCCTATAATTTGCAGGGAAATTTTGTGATCCTTTGGGATGAGTCCCTCGGTAATAAATATCCACATTACTACTTTTTCATCGGCTGTCCGGTAGATGTAGTGCACAGCAGTGGCTAGCACAGTGTTTTTAAGCGTCAGGGAAAACAAACTCCCTGAGCGGCCATAGGAAATGTAAGCACAGAAAAACTCCTAGCTGGCACACATTGGTACAGAGGCACTTTGCACTTCTAAGGGAGAATGCTTTAAAGGAAATGGAGCGACCATCCAACAGCAAGACATGCAGGAAAACGTTATAAAAGTGCAGGAAAGGCAGGTGGAGGTGGCAGTGCCGGGTGGTAGTGGTGCACTGGCATTTGTGATGCTGCCAGATTGCCCGCTCTGCTCACTGCTGTGGTATTTTCTCTTGAAATAAAGTAAAGCAAAGAAACAAAGTGTAATTGCATTCAAAATACAGAAAGGGACAAATGACCAGAGAAGACAGCAGCTGTCAGGGCACAGCAAGGACAGGGGCTCGCTGGGGCCAGTGGGAGCCCCGCCGTGACAGGGCGCAGCAGGCAAGGCCTGTCCCACGACCCCAGCCCAGGGCAGGGCAGCCAGGGGGACAGGGACAGCCCCGGCCCCCAACATCAGGCGCCTCCCTGGGGACGGGGATGAGCTGAGGCTGGGACATAGACACAGCAAGGCAAATCTCTGGGGAGCTGGGGGCCATCCCTGCTCTGTGTCATCAATGTGGCAGGGGCTGAGAGCCGGGAGGCCTGACACGGGGACCTGGGCTGTGGGCAGGAAAGAGAGGCCTGAGGGTTCCCCCAGGGCCTTGGAACGGGGTCTTGATCCTGCCTTCACAGCCTGGCAGGAGCACCAGTCACAAGATAATTTTCTCTTTAAGGCAAGGGTTTCCTCACATTTCTGCTGACTACAGAAATGACAGACACGCCTGCCACCTCCCTGATGAAAGGGTTGTTCACTTCATGAGGGTAAGAGACATTATGGGAACACTCCTTAAGAGGTGCACCAGAGAGTGTTAAGGACAGTAAATAACATGTGCATTCAGGAGAGAGATATGAACTTTTATACTTTGAAAATCCCCACCTAAGGAACTTAACATATAAATAGCTTTGCACTGAATCCATTGAAAAGAATAACAAAAAACTAAGATAAAGTAGCCTAGAGGAAACTGTTAAAAGTTGAAAGCTTTACTCCTTCACATTGCATCTCCTAAATTAGCACTTAATGAACAAATAATGGAATAAGTGTTGCTGAGTAGTTCACTGTCATGTCTTTGAATGAAATATTTGACTATGAAAGAAGCGTGTAGCCAACAGAGCCAACTGAAGGGAAAAAAATTAAAGACCAATCAAATAATTGACTTCTTTTTTTTAAGAAAGTTTGTGCAGAGGTTGTCTCATTGTAGGAAAATGCAGTAATCTATGTTTTAGTAAAAAATCCAACATAACAAGCACTTCTCTTGCTGTTACAACTACTGTAATCCAAACACTTAAAGTCATCTCTGAGCTGTTTAAAATTTTGACAAAGTATTTATAGAGATCAATTAGAAGAACTTAAAATGTTAACAGTTACCAGAACTGGCAGTAGTATAAATATTTGGAAGTGTTTTAAGTGTAAATATCCTGGAAGATATTTACCTTTCATGTGCAATCTTATGTTAAGCTGCTTGTCAAACATGAAGACATCCTCCAAAAGGTAGCAGACATGTTTTAGTATTCCAATCACAAAGCAGTGTTGCAGTCATACAGCTGCTGACAACTCTGTGTTGCACTTCATTGTGCTGCAGTAGAGTTGAACTGATTCACAAAGAACTGAATGGACTGATGTATGTATGCACAGAGCTTGACAGCTAGCTGACTTGTGCTGGGTTATGGAAAAGGGTGGAAACAGAGAAGAGCCATGCTATCTGGTGGACTCAGTAAGGACCAAGTGTATTTTACCCTCACTTTCACCTCCAGGATAAGGATAACTGGAGCTTGGGAAGTCAAGAATTCACTCACCAAGGTTGCTGATACAGAACCTAAGGATTCCTATGTATTTGGGGGATTTGTTCACAAATTTATTTCCTAATATTTGTAGCATGGCTGCTTCTGACACGGCTACCCTCAGAGAGTGTTCATGTCACCAATGCAGCTCCTAGGACAAGCAGTGACTGACTGAGCGTATCCCATTGTGGGTCCCAGGATATTAGTTTTCCATTCATCAAGATCAGAGATGTGGACAGAGCCTGATACAGGATCAGGATGCTGTGATATCCAGATGCAGAGACTTACAAGCACTACTTGAATTACCAATTTACATATTGCCCTTTTTAATGGAGGTAACAAGAAGACCAAGTTATTGAAGAAAAAAGAGATTTAAAAATAGAAATAGATAAGGATGGTCTTTCTAACATTGCCTATACCCATTTAGAAGTCCAGTGTTAGCCCTTCATATCTTTTACTGTCTGTAGTTTTGGTCTTTTCTGATGGTCCTGCTTTTCATTAAGAGATACTTGGAAATATTTCATAGCCACTCCATAGTACGCAGCTGAGTAGCATGTCAGCAAGCATTGTTCTGGTATTCTTTTCAGCTTGTGCTTAAATTCTGCTGCTTTTTAGAGTATGATTTTAACAACTTAAATGAATGAAGTGTACAAAACACAACTTCTTCTCCTACCTGGAGAGAACTACTCAGCATCTCTTTTTTCTGAGTCTCTTTTTTCCCTCCACAGAAAGCTGAACATCATCCTTTCAGCCTGCACTGCGCTATTGTGTTTTGAAGATTCTGATTTTGGTTGGCATCTTCCTCTCAAGAAGAACATGCCTCTCTATGAGCTTCAAATATGGAACTGATTTTGAGTATGCTTGAGTATATTTGAGAAGATTGCATTTCTATCTCATCTTCGGCCTAGTCTTATTTTTTTTAGACGTGAATAAGTTGGAGGCTGTGCTTTGCCACACTCTTTCAGGCCAATCAAGGGTATTAGTATTTATCTTCCATTTAAAATTCTATTACCTTTGAGTACACTGACTGATGTTGCTGAGCTCATGGAAATGTTTTAAAAGCTCAGCTTCAACTTTTTTTTTTTTCTCTTGCTGCACAAATTAGGACTGTATTTAGCAATTATACTGCTGTGAAACCAAGATAGCCCATCAGTTTATGGCTTCAGCAGGCCTACTTCTACAAATTTATATTTTAAAACATTGACAAAATCCTGTCCTCTTATCCTGTCAGTCCACAGACTGTTTTACACTGCAAATTCAGTGCATCCAGCCTTTTTAAAGCAAAGGCACTCCCCTGGAGTGATTGCTGTACAATGGAATTTCATGACTAGTTTCAAATCCCTTCTCTCGCATACGTCACATTGTGGTCTCCTGTCAGGCTTCTCCCATTCTCAAATCCCTTCCTTCTGAAAAAATATCTGTGATAAAGCTCTCAATTTAAAATGTTCAAAAAATTCCCATCATGCTAATTGCTCACAATTCAGTAATCTTAGTCATGTTTATTACAGTAAAGGTGATCAGATTAATGCATTACACATGTTAGCCTAAATTTCCACTTAAATTCTATCCATCAAACCACCTCCAGAAGAATATTGTTTCATGGGGAAACAAGGAGAGGAAAATATCCCCAAACAAACAGATGGCCTCCCACCCCTAATAAATATTTGTTTGTTTCTTCAAAGTACAGTTCTCTTTCCAAAGTTACTGTAGACTGCTATGCAAGCTGAGTATACTTGCCCCAGAAGCAGTAGCCCAATAAAGTCCAGTAACACAGACCTCCACATGAAATTACTAGAACGTTAAAACCTACTTTTTTTATAAGAAATAACATTTGCTTATAGTCTAACTATCCATAAACACCATCTAAAAAGCTGTGGCAGATTTTGGGTTTTTGAGAGAAGGGACAGCAATAGAAAAATAATTTGGTAATTTTCGGATGTTTTCTTCTTTTTAGTGTATTATTTTTCTCTTCCTACTCAGTCTGTAAGTATTTCTTAAAGAAATGAACACAGCCAGAGGGATATGAAAAATAGTTATAATGAAGCCCCAAACCACTTCTAAAATACACTTCTGTTCAGTATGTTGCTTAAGCAGAATACACATTGGGGTAGCATAAAAGGTTTATTAGCATTGGGGTAGCATAAAAGGTTTATTAGGTTTTTGAATGAGTTCATAATTCACTTATTGCTTCATCAGTTCAAAGGAACAAACAAACAAACAAAAAATGCTGCCCAAAGCTCATAAGGACAAACATGTTATCCTATTCTACCAAATTTTGTATTTTCCAATATACTTAGATGCACACTTGGAAAAAATAATTAATATTGATAAATAACTGTAATTGGTTCAGTTATTCAGGAAGTATAGCTGTTAAGGAATAACTGCCTTTTCAATAATACATCATTGTTTTCTCAGATATGGTCATGCTTGTCAATGACAAACACAACTCAGAACATCAAAATTTCCCAAAATAATTGCAGATTCTTTCAGAACTCTTTTGTGTCAATCAGTCTTCATGAAGAAAACTTTCAAGTTTACTTACAGAACAAAACATCTTTAAAGCAGATTTTCCATGACTGTTTTTAAACATATTAGGATGCCTTCAATGTTATATTGAGAGTTTTCAGAATATTATATTGTCTGAAATGTTCAAATGCTAATTTTAATATTATAATTTCCAATAAACCCTATAACAATTTAGCAATAATGTATTAGCTTCCCTATTACACGTTTCTGAGCAAAATGGAAGAATACAATAGTAATCCATTGGTAAAACAGAAAAGAGCATACAGGCATATACCTCTACTAAATGACCCTTACCTGCTTTAAGAGTTCAATGTTCTTTGGCAACAGGTCAAGCTGGAGAATAGATTACAATATCAGCCAGCTTTTCATAGACAAAATCAATCAGGAATAATTACTGCCTGAAATACAAATAACTTGCTGCCTATAGATTCGATAAATATCACAACATTTCAGTGGTGATCAGAACAGCAATAAAGAATAGTTTGCCTCCATAAACATGTATCTGGAAAAGTTTTCAACTCATGTAAATAATGATTTTCAAACACTACAGTATTGTCTGCATCTCTCCAGACTTACCCCAGGACCACCTACAGGTAGGGGCTGGGAGCCAAATAAATTTGTTTAGGGGAGAGGAAGGATATGGATTGCCTGGAAGTTCAGCAGAATTAGCTTTACTCATTTCAAGGAACCCTCCCCTTCCCTGTCATGGGGGATCTTTGCACATGAATGCAACCTTTCCAAAAATTCTTTATGTAGGCCATCAAGTGCTTCATAAAGCATTAGTCAAACATGCAAAAGTAATCAAGTAAAAGCCTAATCAAACAGGTTGATCTTAAGCAAATATTTCAAATGGCCTTGGGACTGAGTTCCCAAGCAGCCTGTGTGTGTTTAAGAGGTGGGGATGGTAAGGGGAATAAGTAAGAATGATGTGTGAACACTTTCCTTTCTAAAATATAGTTAGACTGTGGAGCAGAAGAATCAAACAATAAATGCAAAAACACCCCAGAGACCCCTCAATGAGACCTGAACAAACAAAAAACCCAAAAAACCCTCCAAAAGTAACATTCTACCTTTTGGAGTAGAATGGAACATAGAGTGACTCAGTAATAGCCTTGCCTGCACAGTGGTAGCTGGTAAATATTACAACACGTAAAACAAAGGATATTAAAAAAAACCCCACTTCTGTTCAAAGAAAACGTGAGCATATGCTCCACTATTTCATTAAATGAATAGCAAACGTAAGCCCTATTTGGAAGGTTTATTAGCCTTGGCATATTGCATATGGCACTGCAACGTGTGTCTTGTGTTCTTTTGAGATTAATTTTGAAAATAGCAGAAGCAAAACTAATCGAACACTTGTTTCTTCACAGCTTTTATTTCTTAGCTTCTGTATGTAGCCAATTCCAAATGGATGTCAGTGTAATATTAGTCTGGGGCACAGAATGTGAAATTTTGATTTAATAATGTTCTCTTCATTAGTTCAAAGATTTAAAAAAAAATAAAAAAAAAATCCCTAGACTTTCCCCCTTAAGGGATAGAGCACATTACTTATCTGTATTCATGCAAGCTTTTGGGGAACTGGAAAACTCTGAAATAAACTGAGAAAGCGTGGCACCTTTTTAGATAATGGCAGATACACTGAATAGAGCTGCAGTCATTATTGTGTTAGTTGATGCCAGTAACGATTTCTACTACCACTATGCCAGGCTGTCCAGCCGAAATACAGATAGCATCACAGGCTATCCAACACATAGAAAATTGCACAGGTCTGATAGCCATTTTCAAGCTATGCTATGAGAAAATGAGAGACAGGAAAGAAGTTAGGCTCATTCTCAGCAGGGGACAAAAAAATGCTTATATCTGCTTTGCCTATCAGCTCTGGGGATTCTATGTATCTCATAGGAAAATCTGTGCCCTCCCAGAATGTTGTGTACATGAACGACATTCCAAATTCTCCTCTATTTAAATATAACTCTTCATTGTGTCTCTGCCACCGTTGAGACATCAAATGAAGCTGAAAATTCAACAAACTGAGAAAGAGAGGGAGGATGTTAATATTTGAAAGGGAGGCTATAATATTTGAAGCAGTGGAATGGAAACTTTTTTATTCTTATATTTTTGACCTTGGAATAGTCATGTCTCTCATCCGTATTTCAGTTCTTCATCTGGAAAATGGCAATAGAAACACAAGAAAAAAGTTTAGGGTGACAAATCTCTTACAACAGCATTCAGGTATTATAAACCTCTACATCTTATCATTCTGTCATCCAGCCTGGATATCCTACCACAATACAAATAAAGAAATTGAAGGAAACCACACATCTTCAGACAAAATAGGGTTGCTTTTTTGCCTCAAACCTGTTTTGTTTAATTTTTCACATTTAAAAAATAATAATAATCTAATCCTACTATCAATGTATTTGAGTTCAACAATATTTTCATAGAAAAGCATGTGTCTAATTCAGATACAGGATCAATACTGATCATGGACATCATCTAAATTTAATAAACTGATTTGCTTTGTGTTCATTTTCAAGGTATACTCTGGGGACTGAGTTTATCGCAGCAGAAATCTTGAGGAAATATTTAGGGAAAGTCAATGCTGAAGCTGTATTGGCCCTAAAAACCTGTTTTAGTAATCACACTCATCAAATTAATGTATGATCTGTATTTGTTCAAAATAAGACAAATCTTGAATATTCAATAATAATAACCTAAGTTTAGCTGAAGTATTACAGATAACTTCATACAGCAACATAACTATTGAAGTTCAAGTTATAATCTGTTTACAGAGAGAAGTACAAAAAAAAAAGCCAACAAAATAAATTATATTTTTTCAATTAATTGTCTTGTTTATGAATATCAGTTTTTCTTCAGCCTGGTCTTTACTTTTGAGCTCTTAGCTATAAAACTAGTCTTTACAGACACTGTATTAGCTATTATTAGCTCGGGCCGAGCATGTGATTCTAGCTATTTGTAACTCACAAGCAGATCAAGTGAACCACTCATGCTAGTGTTGTGTAGTATGCAGGTTTGAGGGCTCCTGAGGAACACAAATCTCTGACTGCAACAGAATAGGATGCTGCCAGAAGCTGATGTCTCTAGGTCAGCACAACACCCACCTGCCACAGTGGCACCTGGGGTTGGACCTTCAACTCCTGCCTGCAGGCAGTGCATGTTACTTACCTGTGTTTCTCAGCTACAAGACTTTTTAGGATGTTTTTGGGTTTTTTTTATTTGTTTTGTTTTGTTTTGTTTTTTCAATCTGACGTGCAAGAGCATAGATCTGTCCATTTCCTTCTGTTTTACTACTATCCAAACTATTTCTAGATGCAAAAAGATACTAACTTCTTTTTACCATAAATTCCAATGACAGCCCCTCTACTAATAATATTTTGCAGTGTATTTCAAGTACATTATGCAAAGATGATATTAAGAAGAATAGTTCATTATAATCTTTAATGTTTTAGTAAACCAAAACACACTTAGAAATAATTATCTTGCATCTAGAGTAGTAAATTTCTTGATTTTCTGTAAAATGGCATCTTCACTTACTAATCTGTCAGAGAAGTCATAAGGATTCAAAAGGTAAAAATGTAGAAATGATGAGGTCACAAAACTTCGTAAAGGGCTGCTAAGACTACTTTTTAGACTCTGAATTTTTATCCATCTACAAATTCATTCTTCAGTGGTTTTTGCATTCCTCAGCAAAGTTCTAAAATTCCTTGGGAAATCTTTCATATACCTAAATGACTATTAAATTAATACATTAATAACATAGAGACACATACATATTTGTATATTATAAACACACACAGTTTCACAAATTCCAATCATTTTAGTCCCACGATACACAAACTCTGCTTAAGGCACTTTGAGTTAACACAGTGGAAAAATAATGAAGTTCATATCATGTAGCAATAGATTACTGCTGTCTGGGAAAAAAAAAAAAACGAAGTCTTCCATAGGGAAACATAAGCATGCTCTTTTTCACTGGGTAATGAAGAAATAAGAGAATTGTAGAAATGTGGGGGGAGGTGGAGTGAGTAGAGAGTGTGACGTGAGGAATAATGAAAAGAGATTGATTATATAACAGCATTAAAGACAATTAAAATGTCCTGGATTATTATTTTTATTTTGTTATTCAGCAGAAGTTTATAAAAGGAAAACAGTCTCCCAATTGTATATTTGGTATGCACTCATCCAGCAACTGTCAATGAAATCATATTGAAAACCAGGATATCTTAAAGAACTCTCAATGACCTATAGAGGAAGGTCATGTATCACAAAGCATGATAGCTGAAGCAATTTCAGTAACATTTTCAGAAATGACTATGTGTGACTATGGTTATTCCAAGGAGACTAAGGTATTTCTGTATCCATTAAAATTCTGAGGGAACAGTATGTCAGTTTTACTTACTTTAGATAGAAAAAAGTTTTACCTCTTACACTCACAGAACTTTAGCTCAGGTTTTAAATTAGAAATCATCTTGCAAAAATTGGGTGATATTTTCAGAATTTATTTCGACATGATACTGGTAACATATCACAAAGTCTTTCTCCTTGCTTTTCCATCATATTCACTTAATGTTTAATTTGGTTCACTTAATGTTTGAAGTTTGTATTCACTTAATATATATTATATATATATCTGATATGACATCTTTGTTAACATGCCTTAAAATAATATTTAAATATTTTTTGTGTTGTTTCAGGACCCAATCTCAGGCTGCATTTTGCAGAATATTGTCAATAATTGGGTTTCCTTTTTCTAGTTCTAAGGAAACAGATGCAATGGGATGTATGAGAAGCTGTAAGATCAGTGCTGGGCAACTGTCACAGAGAGCAGCTTCGGCAAAGAAGAGGACAAATAAGACATAAGAGCAAAGGCAATGGTTGGGACAAACATCCTAAAAATGAGAAGAAATTAAATCTAAAGAACTTGCCAACCAAGCTAAGTCTGGCACATTACAAACATCCCAACCTTTGAGGATCAACCCTGAAACTGTGCTTTGCAGACCCACTCTGTCGAGGCTCCAGACTACTACTACTACTACTACTGGGAGACCTTATAGCAGCCTCCCAGTACCTGAAGGGGGCCTACAGGAAAGCTGGGGAGGGGCTGTTTGCAAGGGCATGTAGCGACAGGGCGAGGGGCAATGGTTTTGAACTAGAGCAGGGTAGGTTTAGGTTAGACATTAGGAAGAAGTTCTTTACAATGAGGGTGGTGAGACACTGGAACAGGTTGCCCAGAGAGGTGGTGGAGGCCCCATCCCTGGAGACATTCAAGGCCAGGCTTGATGAGGCTCTGAGCAACCTGATCTAGTTAAAGATGTCCCTGCTTACTGCAGGGGGGTTGGTCTAGGTGACCTTTAAAAGTCACTTCCAACCCACAACATTCTAGGATTCTATGATTCTATGATTCTACCAAATGAAGGTGCTCTTCATCAAGCTGACACAATTGCAGAGGTGATGTTAAGTCCTGAAAAGACTTGAGCACCTTGTGGCCTTTAGTGTGATTCAGTTTGCAGTGAAAACACTGACAAGATGCAACTGTTTCAGACTCAAAAACTGAAACAACTGATTTATTTTACAGGTTTCAGTAACACTTACCGTAAGACTAAATATCTGCATTATGTCATCCTTCCTAAGAAAATGTCAAGGTATTTTGGGGGTTACAATGAATAATGTCAACAGAACTCGGATGTTGCTATGAAGAGTACTGTTTTGCAGGGGTCTAGCAAAATAAAAATTAAAAAAAAAGGGGGGGGGGGGGGAAGAGAGAAATCAGCTAAGTAATTAGTACTCCCAAATACCCAGCAGGAGAAAGACAGAGTTTGGAACAGAGCTTTTTTTCAGAACTCACTTATTAAGATGTAAAAATAACAGTATCATCTTCTTTAAATTCACTTCCTTGAACATTAAGGGGTCTCAGAATTGTGTTTGGTTTATCTGGTGGTTGTTTTTTTTCCTTTTTTTTACCAACCAGAGAGTGAGTCTGAGTCAGTTTCTGTGGAGAATTAGTAAGTTAAGCTCTAAATAAAGCATCCAAATCAGAGGGTTGGGATTTAAGCAACAAATCAGTGTTGAGACAATGACTTAGTCACATAGCAGCTACTGAAAAATTACTTTATGTTTCTGTTGCCATGCCTCACGGCTGAGACAATAACTCCTAGAAGCCAACTGTAGTACATATTATGTAATTAATGTGGAAGAATAACAATTATGCAAGTTAGCTTGAACCCACTGAGTGTGCAGAAGTGGAGTAGAAATGGCAGGGGGTGTTGGATACTTCTGTTTTGTTCAGCAGCTGCACTGCAGAATTGCAGCGTAAAGGTGAGAGGCAGTCTCTCATACATATACTTAACTATAGATACTTGGTATAGTGACACCTGTCATAATACTAATTTATTTATATACTGCAATGTAAAAAAATCTGTCACTAATATGGCAGTGGTGGGGTTATAACAGTTAAAAATTGCAACTTTTCTAAGTGATGTATCTCTGTGCTATCAATTGTGTAGCCACTGACAATTGTTTCATTTAATATTTCTTTTTAACAGTAATCAGATATGTTGCAGAGCTGTGAATTTTTTTTTACTTCATGCTTCTTTAATCCCGTGCTGCAACAAACTATCCTTGTTCACCTCACTGTAAAAAGAAATCTTCTTTAATCCAGTAAAGCACAAGAAACTGTTAGAATCTTTATTTACTTGTTGACATAGGTAAATTCAGTTTAAAACTTGCATAAATGGAGGCTGAGATAGTACTAAGACAGTAATGAATTCCACCCTCAGTCTGTAGCGTCTTTATAGGGATTGAGTGGGAAGGTAGTATAATTATGAATCCTGTAACATTATATGTGAAAGGAAGATTAATATTTAGATAAGTCAAGTAACCCAAATGGAATGAACTGATTACACATTTAGAACTGACTGGGGTGTGCATACTGAGACCATAGCCACAAAATCCCCTACCTGCTTACAGGTAAAATAAAAATGTTTTCCGTTTGATCTTGGAGTTATAAAAATACTGTGACTCTTCCTCAGTTCTGGCCTCATTCACTGGAAAACTAACATGTCATTTCCCCTCTGTTGCCCCACAGTAGTAAAATCATTACTGTTTGGTTTTAGGGTAACCAGCTGATTTGGGGAAACTCATGTGAAAAGAGCTGTCTTGCAACTTGCAAATGAGGTTTGTCAGCTAGTAGCAGAGAAGTAACTATTATTAGCTGTTACAGCAGGCAAGATATAAATGTCATTTTTTCTGAAAGGTGAAGTTAAACTTTTCAGTTTCAGTAGAGAAGATTTCTGTCACAGTTTGAAACAGTGCTATATGTGGAAGCTACCACTGTACCATCTGTTATAGCAAGTGATATTTTAGGGCCACACTGTAACCCAGCTGATGACTAGCTCACAACTTTGACCAAAATACTTCCTGTGAATTAAAGTTACACGTGTGCTTAGGGCCTAAATTCAGCTTATTCAGTAGTAGGTCAGCACCTCTAAGGGGCTTAGGAAAGACAGGAACACACCAAATCATGTAGAAACATTTTGCATGAGGATTAATGGGGAACCTAAACCTGAACATGCTTCTAACCCTTGAGTTCTGCTGATAGATAGGGTCATTATGCTACCATTCTTGCAACCTATTGAGACCAAATGGGGACAATATTTTCTTCAGTATTTTTAGCTCACCTTGCACAAAGAGGTGTTGCAATTTTCCTGAACTGGTGTAAACCATTACACCTATTCTTCCTTCCAGTGCTGAAAATCCCAACTTTTGACACTACTTTAGTCTTTAAAAGCTATTTTTGATGCTTTTAACAGGTGAGACTTCACAAGTATGAACACTTTGAAGATCATTGTTCTGAATCAAACTTACAGACTTTATATGTATTATTTTGCCAAAATGTACCACTGCTACAAATGTGATTGCTTTGATATCCTGGGTTACTGCAGGAAGGTGAAGGAGACCAAACCTATCCTTCCTGCAGCCTGGGAAAACAGTTTGTTTCAGTTTAAAAAGCATCACATAGAACTTGGTGAAAGGAGTAAAGAAAGGTCAGCCCATATCTGAGGAAAAGCGGGGAAAGCTCACAACACAGACTACAGAAACAAATGATTTCTTTTTGCCTTTACCATGTGCAGCTGATGTGCAATAACTGCAGAGAGATTGCTTTGTGATACACTTTCCTACGGTGTCTTTTTTCACCCTTAAATAAATAGCACTAAATTTTCCAAAAGCTGGCTGATCATAGATAAACTCCATGCTGTTCTTATGCAAGCCATAGGGCAACTACCAACTTTATGTTAGGTATCCTAAGGTCTGCTGGAAGGGTAAGGGGACCACAACTGTAAATTCAACTCTGGAGGTAGAGGACTTCTCTTTCTTACCCGAAAGAAACTCAGATTTGCACAGCTGAGACCTTAGCAGAATACTGTAGGGGATCTTGTGAGGGACAAAGCTGTAGTAAATGAACATCACAAGAACAATGAAGGTGGCTAAAATAATTAAAAATCTATTCCATTTATAAAAGAGTCAATTGACCAGGTGGCCAAGAAGGCCAACAGCATCTTGGCCTGTATCAGGAACAGAGTAGTGAGCAGGACTAGGGACGTGATTGTCCCCCTGTACTCAGCTCTGGTGAGGTCCCACCTCGAGTACTGTGTCCAGTTTTGGGCTCCTCACTACAAGAAAGACTTGTAGTGCTGGAGTGTGTCCAGAGAAGGGCAATGAAGCTGGTGAGGGGTCAAGAGAACAAGTCCTGTGAGGAGCAGCTGAGGGAATTGGGATTGTTTAGCCTGGACAAAAGGAGGCTGAGGCGAGACCTTATCATTCTCTACAACTACCTGAAAGGAGGCTGTAGAAAGGTGGGGGTTGGATTCTTCTCCCAAGTGACAGGTGATAGGACAAGAAGAAATGGCCTCAAGTTGCTCCATGGGAGCTTTAGATTGGATATTAGGAAAAATTTCTTCACTGAAAGGGTTACCAAGCATTGGAAGAGGCTGCCCAGGGAAATGGTTGAGTCGCCATGCCTGGAGGTATTTAAAAGACGTATAGATGTGATGCTTAGTGATATGGTTTAGCGATAATTTTTGTCAGTGTTAGGTTGATGGTTGTACTCGATGATCTGAGAGATGCCTTCCAACCGAGACCATTCTATGATTCTATGATTAAATCTTGGAATAAGACTTCCAGATTTCAAAATAGGTGCACCATAGTCCTTGTGCGTATTATGGGTGATACTGGTTTAGGAATACATAGTGGCAAACAAATATTTTGAATGTGAAGATATATTTTTCAGTGCTTATATATCAAAGTGTATTTTCACCTTCCTTAAGCTTATTTCATAGTTATTTCAACAGCACAGCTGAAAATAACTCTGAATCTTGAAGCTATAATATCACCCTAACAAAATATAGCATTTCACCTGTATAAGAGTGAGGGAAGAAAATTCAAAAATCTATTCACGATTTTATGACCAGCTGTTGCCTAGCAACTCTTCTGAGGATGATGGGATTTTGCTCAGACACAGGCCAGTAGGCAGCTGGCCAGTGGTGGGTGCAAGGGACTTTTCCCCATGGTCCCACAGCACTGTTAGAAAAAGTCCTTGATTCCACAAGCACCTTTCAGAGGCCTATTGGAGAATTTTTGTTTTAATTTTCATAAATTGCACTTTGCTGTTGCCCAGACTTTGAGGGATTTGACTTGACATGCCATTCTGGTGGACAGACAACATGCCTACAGACTCATTTAAGTGATATTTATTCCATATGAGTTTTCTCTTCTAGCTACCACTACGGTGCTGTACTGCAGTTGTTATTGGGCATGCAACCAAAATCCTCCCAAAAGTACAGCTGAGCTGAAATGAATAAACATTTTAGACTGTAGTCAAACAAGCTCAAAATTCAGGCACTCCTATTCCTAACATTGGCCCAAACCCATGCCTCAAAAATCACACTACAACAGCTGTCCGCCCACTATTCCACATTTTAGTATCTTCTCTTCAGGATCTCTTCAGAAACAGAGTTTCTCTGTAAGTGCAGATTATGAAATCCCACCACTGGTTAGAAACAGCAGCAAGCTATATATGGTGTCCTTGCTTTGCAACATCTTACAAGTAGATTCTCTGCCCAAGAATATACCACTTTTCCATGAAAGCTTGTCACTGGACTTTAGGGATTTCTCTGGGAAAGGCACGGGCAAGAGTGACTCTTTGCTGGCTTATTTATAATTTTGACAAGATGCTCAAATTTAACTAGATTTTTTTTTTTTTAAATGGGAATGGGAGTGAGGGGGAGGATTTTGACAAGTTTTGAGATTCTTATTCCTCCCCCTTTTTTCCAAGCTACTATAGAAATAGATGAGAAAAATTTAGATTAAGCTTTTGTCTGAGGAAAGAGAAAAAACAACCCACTGGATGAATCTTTCTTCCTCCCAACCAATTCAAGATAAGGTTTTGACCCAGTACCACAGTACGTACCTGGATTTTTACATTATGTACATTGAAGCCCAAGTTTCAGCTTGAACCTTTGCTAAGCTTACCCAAAACCTCAAACCATTCTGTTTGAAAATCTTGGCAAAGCTAAGCTTCAGCTCCCTTTAGGAAAATTTCAAACACATTTAACTGTGTCTCTGTAGAAAATGTGATGCCTAAATGGTACTTTACGTAACAGAGATATGGTGAACCTAAGTGTCACACTTAACAGAGGTGCTTCAAAATGTTTTTCTTCATGGAGGTAAGACATTATAGGCAAAATCAGTGTTGCTTTCAGGTATTTTTCTTTTTCTTCTCCTCTTCCAATCTTTGCTGTTCTATGATTAATTGAGAAGCAGTAAGATCGTTACAAGCCAGGAGAACTGCTTGTGAACTGACAGATAAGGGCATCCATTTAGAAATAAAAAATACCAATATATATCCATATAAAAATTTTCAGTTTTGTATGCTGTTTATTGATGGTTAACTCAAAAATTGTATCAATAAAAAACAAGTGGAAAATAGCAATTGATATTATCTCTTTTAAAATGTTTTAATTTAAATGTGGAACTTTACAAGGAATTCACAATAAACGAATGAATTCTCTTTAACAGCAAGTAGTAAAATATTCCAAATGCAGTCCAAATGCTCATTAGCACAGTAGAACAAGTGGACAGAATTTTGTTTGCCTTAATCTATTTTATCCTGCACATATCCCAGTTATATCAACTGAAAATAAAGACAGGCAGCAGGCCTTCAGCAGATTCAACAAGAGAACAAAATGCCTAATAGGAAAGAAAAAAAAAAAGGTGTTCTTATTACAGTACCTGTTTCAGACTTGAGAGATCCAGGCTGAGATCTTGCCTAGTAGTTGCTTCCACTGCAGTGCTGAGACCAAGTCTCGAACAATGTTAGTCAGAAACCAACAGGGCTGATCACAGAATGATTGAGGTTGAACTCTGGAGGTCATTTGGTCCAAGCCCTCTACTCAAACAGGGTCACCTACAGCCAGCTGGCCAGGACCATTCCAGATGGCTTTTGAATTTCTCCAAGGATGGAGACTCCACAACCTCCCTGGGCAACCTGTGCTGGATCTCGGTTAGTGCTGTCATTGGGCACCGCTGAAAAGAATCTGTCTCCATCTTCTTTGCACCCTCCCTTCAGGTATGTATATACATTGATAAGATTCCCCTGAGCCTTCTCTTCTCCAGGCTGCACAGTCTCAGCTCTCCCAGCCTTCCCTTATATGTGAGATACTCCGGTCCTTTCATCATCTTTAAGGCCCTTTGCTGGGCTTTCTCCAGTTCACCCATGTCTTTCTTGTACTGAGGAGCCCAGAACTGGACTCAGTACTCCAGGTGTGGCCACACCAGTGCTGAGCAGAAAGGAAGGATTACCTCCCTTTACCTGCAGGCAACATTCCTCCTAATGCAGCCCAGGATACCATTAGACACCTTTGCCACAAGAGCACGTTGCTGGCTCTTGTCCTGATGGCTAGGTCCAATACTATATGTATCTAAACATTAGTAACCTGAATATTTCAGTGACCTATCTGTAAATTGAACACACTAAGGATATTTCTGGGTCAGTTTTGCACCTTTCTTGAATTTCTCACCATGCTATATTTAAAAGAGAGCACCTTACAACAATGTAGTCTATACCTACTACAATATACAGGGAGTATTACAACAGTAGCAGCTAGTTTTGTTTTTTCCAGATTTGTGAGTCAGCTTCAATTGAAATAATTCTCAGGCTTTTGGCTCAATGAAGATATTTAACAATATTTAACAAACAGGTGTCAGAATTCCATTGAAACCAATTTAGGTATATTTTTATTGCAACAATGTAATCAAAACTATACTGCCAGTTTATGACAGTCAAATTATCTGCAGTTTAAAGGAAAGCCAGATTTCACAATATAACTGATCGGAGCAAGATCAAAGAATAATCAGATGCTCAAGAGTCTTTTCCTCACTAAGCTGAAATATTAAACATTCTCATATGCCTGTTCTAGCAGCAATAGAACTGTTCCTCAAATAGGCTGATGCTCACGTTGCATTAGCTGTGCTACAATTCTAATTACACACCAAGTATATTTGTAATAAAGCATTTTCTCTCTACTGAGCTGCAGAGTTATCACTCACTAGCTAGTAAACAGAAACACTGCTTACAGTGGGAACTGAAGATATTAAAGCCTTTTATTTTTTTTGTCCCTCGTCTCACCAGGTTTAGTCCCTCTCCTGCGGAGATCTTTTTCTTCTCTCAGTTTGAATTTGTGACGTATTTACTCCTTTCCATTTCTAGCTCATTGGACTTGATTCCCTAGTCTGTTTCCGGTTCAGTCACTTTGCCAAGCATTTGTGTAGCCCTTTCATATAAGTGTGTCCTCAATTTTACTCACTACTACTTTCTAATCCGTCTCTCACCTCATTTAATTTCATTCCATTTTTCTACTTTTCCACTTCCAAGTTTTGCTCAGTTGCTCGCATTCTGATTCCCATGGAATGCAATTAATTTCTCTTCTTTTCTTGCTCAGTCTTGGCTACTTGAGAGTAAACTAAAATGGGTAAGATTTGAAATTGCAAAGGAATGCATTATTCATTATCAATGAACTAGAATGGGAAAAGGAAATGAGTACTATGGGCTGAACTATTAGAAGGGAATAGTTCTGGTAGGCTGAATGAATAGCAAAGAGGGGGGGAAATGCATGGAATGGGAATGGGAGATAGATTAAATTACAAAAATGAAATAAGAAGAGTAGGTAAGAGAAAGGGAACGATTCAGGGGAACAAAGAGAAATAAGGTAGTAAGGAAAAAAACAAGATAAAGTAGAGCATGAAAAGAAAGAATAAGTTAGACTTCATGAAAAACACCAAAGAGAAAATTAAATATATTCAGCTGAAGGAGAAGTCCAAATATAAATTAATGCAAGATTAATGGATAGATACTAACATGAAAACAATTATAGGATTAGATTCTGCTTACATGCTCATGATGCAATTAACCAAGAAGAAACAGAACTGAATTATTTGTACAGCTATGTTGATTTGTGTGCTGATACAATGCCTGGTGCATTTCCAGTCACTGTTGCGAGGTACTGAGCTCAGGGGGTAGCACTCTATTGCATGTCATACTGGGTTCGGCAACAGTGGCTGTCAAATGGGCTCACTTCAATATTTTGCGAGGAGACAATCCTCTTTTTCTCCACGTTTGTTACCTCACCTGAAGATTATTACAATGCTTTCTACATGGGGCATGCCTTCAAACCACTTATGGTTTGTAGATAGAGAAGAGCATCCCAGCACACTTTTTAAGTATAATTTCATGCAAAGGATAGTTTGTTTTGACCTTTTAAATCATTTTTTAAATGGTTTGGGACTCATCTTGGCAAGAAAAAGACTGTCTCTTTTGGTGTCTCCTGCAAAGCTGAAGTCACCTAAGGTACTTCAGCTAAAAGCCCCTTCATGGTGATAAACGAACAAGAGGACACTGATGGTAAAGTGTTCTCAATGCGAAGTCCTTGACTTTGAACCAAGCTTTTTTTTTTTTTTTTTTTTTTTTCCTCCTGGGATGTCTCAAAAACTAGATCTGATCATATCAGAAAATACTAAACGTCCAGGGACAGGAGAGACAGGAGAGACCACTTAGGCAGTAAGGATGAACTGGTGAGACACTGCTAGTCAGAAGAGGAAGAAAAGAGCAAAGGTGCAAGGATGGAAGATGAGGGAGAATTAGCTGATTCTAGAATTTGAAAGGTATGTTCAATGGTGGGTCCTGTTCCAGAATGACTGGTAATTAAAGAATACCTTGAACATAAGCCAGAGGAGTGAAATCATTTTATGTACAAAGAATTTGACCTTGCCAGATTTTTTTTTTTAATTTTGCTACAATTTTGTACAATGTTTTATAGGAACTCTATGTAAATTAAAACAACATTATCTCTGTCCTGGAAATAGTACATATTAATTAGGACATGCTGGGCCATATATAAATAAAATAAGGAGCATAACGTATTACTGTTTCTTCTAGGTTACTTTTCTAAACTTTATATTTCCTTCTTGTCAAGAACTAGAAATCATTTCAGAGTTTGATTCTGAGACACTGGCTATTGCTCAGTTATTTATTTTCTTTCCCAGTGCCTGGGAGGTGGAACAACTGACTGAAGGTTTTTATTGTTCAGTTAGACCTTTGCACACGAGAAGAGCAGGATTCTGCATGCATGATGATAACATGTCAAGCAGTGGCTGTCAGTGGAAGGAAGAAGTAAAGGCAGCCCAAGCTTAGGTGATCACCCCAATGACAGAGGAGCGCACAGAGAGGGATCAGACATCTTGTTGATGTCCCTGTGGAATGAAGACAGAGAAATGTTCTTGACAGTGGCAACCATGGGATTTCTTTCTTTGTCAGTGAAAGGAAAGCACAACTGACAGTCTCAGCCTGGAGTACAGCAGCAAGAATGTAAATAGCACTGCAGGGTAAACGAGCCATGGGAAGAAGTGCAGTCCACAGAGTGGAAAGGTAATTTTTAGAGTTTTAACTTAAAAAAAAAATAATAAAAAATTACTAGTAAGTGCCCTTTAAAAACAAAAAAAAAAGCACCCAAATTATGGTTTTCTGTGTGATAGCTTAGAGTAAGATGAGATGCTATATGCCCATTCCATTTTCAGGACATTGGAATGAAACATAAATCTTTTCAATTTTATTTCATTTACTCAATTTTTAAGTAAACTTCCATGTTTTGCAAACCTGCTGGAGAAGTCAATGTGAAATATCCTTGATTACTTATTTGTCCATTTCTTTACAATTGCTTAGTACTAGCATCAGCTGCAACATCAATACTTCTTGTATCGTAAGATAAATATTATCTGCTGTGACCATCATTCTACCAGCAGGACTCAAACTATTTGCTTTCTTCTACCAAAGAAACACATTGATTTAGACAAAGAGGGGTTGTGTTAAAAGACTTTAAACATTTTATATTTACTAGATTATCAGAAAGCTTTCAGGTAAAGAATTACTTTACAAATATTAACATAATAACACAAATCTTAGTTCCCCTGGTGAGTCACAATTTTAGGCAGAAACTGAACTGATTCCAAAAATATTCAGAAATACTTCACTAGTTTGAAATACCTTGGGTCCTCAAGGATGGAGAGATTATGATGTTCATTTGGGTGAGGCAGAGTTGGCTTTTAATTCCCAGCTATGTTATTTGTCCAATACATCTTAGTCCTTGGTGGTCAATTTGCCAAACAGTAAGGACAGAAGTATTATATCCTCTTAACTCAGAAATCTCTTCCAATGGTACTTAATTACAGAGTGAGAGGTAATCCTCTTCTATGGCTACTGGGGCCACATAAGCACCTGGGAAGTTAATGCAATCAAAAGCCATTATTTTTTTATTAACTTTCCATCATTTTAGTTAAATTTATAAGCTCTCATTAGTAATTCAATACATTAAGATATGTAGCAGAAATCCTTCTCTTGCCATTGGGTTCTGCTTAGGGCTCTATCATTATTGTCTGTCACGACGTGTGCCAGAATACTTAATTGTTCTTTTCAGTTGGATTATGTATGATTTCACCTATTTTGAGAATATTGTTTTATCAAAAAAACCTGAAAGAGAAGAAAAAATAGAGTTGACTTGTCCTGCATGGACAGCGCCGTCATAATTTAAAATGGTTTTATTACCAATATTACACAAACACAGTTTATTCTCTTTCTATGAAGGTGTACTCCCTAGAGAAAGGAAGTTTAAAAGGATATTAATGTATTGAAAAGGTAAAAACTAAAATTTAAAGGAAATTATTTAATTTAGATTGCATTTTCTGTTTTGGTTCAGGCAGGCTCTTCACAACTCTGTATTATGTATTTTCTTCTGTTATATTGTTCTTGATAATTTTTTCTCAATTACATGACCTTCTCTTTCATTCAGTGTATAGATATGTGCACCTAATAACCATAATGCATTGTTCTACACTGTTCCATTTTTATTATCGCTTCATAGCTCAAAATGAGGTCTTACACTTTATTTACTATTGTTTGAGCCCTGCTCCAGCTCCAGCATTATGTTTCCTTGTGGACTTTCCCGTAACATTCATCACTACAATTGTTTCACAGGTGTTAATTCAATTTCACAACACCTCTGTGACATGAAGGCAACCTGTTAGCTATGTTTATTAGAAAAAATAATAAAAACTGGCTGTAAAAATGTAGAGATTTTTAGACACTATAATTACTGTTACAAACAATACAACATCAATCAGAAAGTAAGGGCAAAGACAAAACAAGATGAAAAAGGATTTAACCATTCATAACACACAAATCTGATTTTTCCTCAGTGTTTACTTGTTTTCTGCAGGTATAGGGTGTCAGAAACGACTATAGTACAATCACTGCTGTAAGCTCCCCTGCTGCTGCAGGCAGCTATGTCATGAAGACTGAATGCTGAAGTCCAAACAATATTCATTCTGTACTCAGGCTATGGAAGAGGTTCAGCTCATGTTAATCATGTTAATTCCTCTACACCTTGTTGTTGGCAGTTCCTACAGGAAGGAAATATTAGTCCGGCACTCAAATAGTGAGTACACGTATTATCATGATGGGGCGGTGGAAATGACAAACTGCATACTCATCTCCAAGATTTTTCATCTGCTTGTCCCTAGTCTCCAAAACTAGCCATTAATTTGTGCAAATAAACTTAAATCACAAACCCCATTTCTCCCCTTTAGCCCTTTATTTTATAATGACTTTAAGCTAGAAGCTTCACAATACTAACCTGAAGTTATTAACACCTAGGAGCATTATCTGTACTTGATATGCACCAATTAGGAGGAAGTTAGGGTCCAAAACACAGAAACATAACCAAATATTTAGAGATACCTGTCAACTGGTGAAAATTCCTTTTACTCCAGAACAAACAATCCATGTAATCACCTTTGAAAAGAGTTTCTCAGCAGAACTAGGAGCCCATCTCCAAGTAAATCCAAGCTTTCATCTTTCATAGAGAGACACCACAAAATTATGCACGAGGCAGTTCAAAATTCTTCGTGGTCCCTTGTAGCATGAATGTACTTGTTCAGAGCACCACTGTGGGTACCAGTTTGCTCTGCACATCAGGATGTTTTGTTTCAAACTAACTCCCGTACAATGAGCATGTAACTACTGACTGCTTGCATAAAGTCTGGGTTAGGTGACCAGCTCAGTACCATCAGAAAGTGTTAGCTTGTACTCTTGCTGCTGTATTAAAATCATGGTAGCACTTTCTTCTGGTACATCCTTCCTTGTTCACCAAATATCTTTCTTCCAACTAGAAGTCTGAGGAACTCCAGCAAAAGATGTGTACTTGAATCTATTACACTGTATGTAACTAAAAATGGTAGGTCTGAAGTAACCAGTTAATACAATTTTAAACTTTCATTTAGATGCATAAGAGCTATGGTAATTCTTTATTGTTAATGCTAAGAAAGGGATGCAAAATATGACAACATACTTGCATACGCATCACAAAGCCTAAGTATAGAAAAGAACAGCATACAATGAAATGTTGTTTTCAGACTGTGAACTAAATTTTGTAACTCATTTCCAATTGGGATCATTTTACATCCATAATAATATTCCCATGCTCCTAAAAAAGTCCATTCAGTTACTACCGTTTTCAAGAAAAATACTCGAGACTAAATCTTACCTATTAAAAAAAAATAGTCAAAACCACTAAAGCAAAGCTCTTTGTGACTGTCACCTTACCCGGTCAGATTCTGTGAATAAGTATAATGTGGATTCCTGAGAAATAAGATTGCCAAAGCAGTGTTTTTCTTTATGTGGAAAACTACAGCATAGATGGGCCTTCCTTTTCAGTATTCTTTCCTGTTGCATGAATTGAATTACCTCAACAAAGGTTGGAACTCCAGCCTGAAATTTGCTACTATCCTATATTAGGTCACAAGAAACCACATTAGATTCAAAGGTGAAAGGCTAAAACACTCATTGTTACTGCATAGCCTTAAACAGCGCACGGAGAAAGATGAATGCAAGATGTAAGAAACAGCAATACGGGGAGGAGGGTGTGTGAAATCCCACTTGCAAGCCTCCTCGTTCACTTTATCAAGCGCACATTCAAGTATCCTTGCCTTCTACTGATGAAATACTATTTCCTTACGTGTCAGTTGGCAGAGGGTAGTCTCTGGCAGCAGAGAAAAAATTCCAAAGCAGTGTCAAAGTGCTTCAGACAGGTGGAAAAAAAAATGTTTCCAGCAAATATGCTGGCAGATCAATACATTTCCCAACAATGCCCTGCATGGCCATCCAGCCCTAAAGTTAAAGAATGCCAATTGAAATGCTGAATAGCTTCTCTGCCTTCAAAAATTCAATGGCTGTTCAAAATCCTGAATGCTTTCTGTAAGAGTTACATTTAGCCTTTCAGTTACAAAGGGAAAGAAGGAAAACATGGGAAACCATACTGTCTTTTATAAGAAGGTACAGCAAAGCTATCTAAAGGCCAAAATATTTAAGCTTACAGGAAGCTGATGTTCTGTGGAAACAGAAGATTTATTTTGTAAGATTTATTTTCTTATTTTTTTCAGGTGACTGTTTATTCTTGTGTTTCTGGACTACTGCAAATACAGTGAAGCTAAGGAGCCAAGGTTTCTACGGTGCCCCACTACTCAGCAAGATTCCCTGACTCTATGCACAGTAAGGTCTGAAGATGTGCTCTGTTCTTTTCATCAGTCCCTCTATAAAAGGAGGAAAAAGCACTTCATTTTAAAATTGCTTGGCAAAGTAAAAAAAAATATATATTTTTAAAGACAACCAGGTAAAAAGATGATTCCCCAACAAAAAGCTGTTTTTTCTCTGAAGATTAAATTTAAATGCCCAGGGGTTAAGAACACACAGTGCTTTTGTAGTCCTTTGCAGGGCATAGCAGATGTATTTTGCTGACTGACTCCACATTCTGTTTAATGCATCAGTTGCCCAGGACTACTTATTCTGAATTCCAAGAACCTTTCCTTCACAGTAGAGGGAATGATTTTGTCTATTTTTTTTCTTTTCTAACATTCCTCCTTCTGCATTAAACTGTGCCAAAGGATGCAGACAGTGGAGAGAAAAAGAGAAAAGGTTACTGCAGCTGCTGTGACAGCAAGTACAGGTTTCAGTCAAAGCGGATAAGTGGATTTAATAATTTTGAAAGTGTTTCATGAGTGCTCTTGTCTCTAGTATATCAGGAAAGTGGACAAATCCCTAAACTCTGCACTCTGTGGTCCCACAATTAGGCACTGAAAACACAGCTAACATTTAAGGCAAGTGGTTATTTGAACACAGCAAGACTGTATCTATTGTGTACAGTAATATAAGTGGCTAACAGAAGTGAAAAGAGTAGAGGCAAGCAGGTAAAGATACTCATTTGGGAAAAAAAATGGTGCATTTCCCCCTTTTTTAGGAAGGAAAACTCAAGGATCATTGCAATTGAAATTATAACCTGTTTTCATGTCCTTAATCTCAATTGTTAACAAGAAGACACCTCTTTGTGTGCTGGGTCAGAATTTTTTCTGAATTCTGCAGGCTGCTTAAATGTTGCATCTTTTCAGCCTGGATGAGCACAAGCTACTTTAACACAGCTTTCTAAGGACTTCGAAAGTACCATTGCTTTCACTTGCCTTTGTTTTGACTGAAAGCATTGTCTTTCCCGATATCTTGTGTGGGGATTTTTTTGTGGCACCCATCCCAACTAATAGCTCTTCGGTTAATATGAATCTACTTTGTTTCCTACCTGCTAGTCTGAATGTAGGACCACATTGCAAGAAATACCAGTCAACTTCAAAGATACTTTGAAATCAAGACACTATTTTATTCCGTGGTACACTAAGAGCTCTTGAAAAGAGCTGATAAAAACTTCCCAGTGAGTCCAGGGAGACTTGTGAATGATTTGCACTAGAAGCTATCAAAAATGTTTGATCCTGGTAACACAGCAGCAATTAAAAACCAGCAGGGTTCATCCAGTGCAGCTTCACTGGTGACCAACAGCCCCATACTACTGACATTATCCCACCAGTGTAATCTAATAATCAATCTTGACAGAAGATTTTCCTTTCTTTTTAAACAGCCCTGAGTAAAGTCCTGTTAATATTGGCACCCAGGAGAACTTGCCCCAGTGAAATAATCTCATTTTACAAAAGCTTTGATTTCAAATATTAATTACACACATTAAAGGCATATTTTTCCATATAGATAGGCTTTCGTTAGTGAGAGTCTAAGTCAGGACCTTCAAACAGGTAAGTATGGGGGCAATGCATAAAGAAAATAAAAAATTTTGAAAGATTCCATGTACGAACTGTCACTTTTGCTGAGACATCAGAAAATACAGGTAGAGAAGCTGAAGGGAGAGTTAATACATTTTGCCAGAGAATTTAAAGAGGTATCTTGTGGATTCCTATCTTTAAATCTCATTGGGTAGCCAACATCCAAGGTGCTTCTGTAAAGCTTGAGCTTTGCTTTCAGCTCAGTTACCTGCTTAGGTGACAAAACAACAAACCTTTAAGAAAGCCCATGCCCTTCAGATAATGCTCTTGATCTGATGTACTTGTACAATGTGAAAAGAATATCTTTGGAAATATAGAAAGTGACATGCAGAACAAAACCCTTTACATTGTGCAAACAGGTGGCATTTCAGTACTTGCACAAATATTCAATAGAGTGTGATTTTGCATATATTTTCAGTCTCTCTGATCTATGTGCCCATGAACACATATATAACACATTCTAAAAAATATAAACTAAAGAGTCTCAGAACTCAGGATGCATTTTATTCATATTTTAGGGATGACTTTTTTTGCTAATATCTTCATGCAGGATTTTCAGAGACTAAACCCTTTGTCTCATAAAGAAAAGTGTATTATATTCTGATACAGATAAAAGATGTCATGAGGGGTACTGCACAGTGCTATCTCGGAATGTGGATAGCCAGTCATCCAAATCATTGTGGGATATCTCTTTCTGGAAAGGAAATTACAGAATCATACAATCATTCAATCATTTAGGTTGGAAAAGATTTTTAAGATCATGGAGTCCAACCATAGATCTAGTACTGACAAGTCCATGTTGTGTTTTGGCCTCAGACGGCAACACAGAACCACGTGCCACTCTCTCAAGCTTTCCCAATACGGGAAAGAATTGGAAGAAAAAAGGCAAAACTCGTGGGTTGAGACAATTTAACAGAACCGCAAAAGGAAAAACAACAACAATAACAGGGATATAGGAACCAGGACAGTCCACCACTAAATCGTGGCCCTAAGCACCACATCTACGTGTCTTTTAAATACGTTCAGGCATGGTGACTCAACCATTTCCTTGGGCAGCCTCTTCCAATGCTGGGTAACCCTTTCAGTGAAGAAAATTTTCCTAATATCCAATCTAAAGCTCCCATGGCACAACTTGAGGCCTTTTCCTCTTGCTCTATCAATTGTTACTTGGGGGAAGAGTCCAACCCCCACCTCTCTACAGCCTCCTTTCAGGTAGTTGTAGAGAATGATAAGGTCTCCCCTCAGCTTCCTTTCCTCCAGGCTAAACAATCCCAGTTCCCTCAGCTGCTCCTCATAGGACTTGCTCTCTGGACCCTTCAACAACTTCTTTTCCCTTCTCTGGACACGCTCCAGAACTTCAATGTCTTTCTTGTAGTGAGGGGCCCAAAACTGAACACAGTATTCAAGGTGCAGCCTCACCAGTGTCATGTAATTATAAGTACTGTGTAAAGCAATGGTGGATTCAATGAGTGACTTAAGATGCTGCTCTATAGCGACTGTTGTGATAGCTCGTGACCACTCAAGTGATGAAAGTACTGCACAAAAAAACCCCATATGTAGCTGTAAAATACAGCCTATAAAGGCAAAATGTTTTCTTCCAATTATCAAAGAGAAGCATAACAAAGTTACAGAAGATGATGTGCTTGACCACATCAACAATTACCTCATAAAGAAATCGAATAAATGCCAAATATCAAAACAATTCAGATATTTTCACTTTTCATTTACAGTATTCTTAAATACAGCTAAAGCAAAATCTGTATTTCCAGTTTATCCAACATGTTTTCAAAATACTTATTAAATTATAGGAGCAAATTTTGACTCTAACCTTTCTGGAAAGGAAAGAGATGTTTTCATCAGTTCAATAACATTCTCCAAATATGGACATAAGAATTTGAATATAGTTTTTTTGAAAAAGTTAAGAAATAGACTCATGGTGTAAACTCCACCTGTAAAATTGGTGAATTCCCTCTTAAAGACCTATCTTGTGGCTCCTAAAGAACCCAGTCTCCTGCTTACCACCTCTAGGAGGAGAGACAATATCTTCAGCAGTCTCTGCTCATCGAGAGAGAGGAAACTTATTCATCTGGAAATAATCAGTAACCTAAGACTATATTTTCCTTCCTCCCTTTCACAAAATGGAGGAGGGACTAGGGAGAAGCTAATTAAAAAAATGTTTGTTGCTCTCTTTAGTTTCACAGAAAATGTCCACACCACCCTACCCCATCCCCCTGCTCCCTCCCCCAGATTACTGAGTTTGTATCCCATGTACTGCTTGCAGAAGAACCCCCACTCCCGTCCCAAATTACTGAGTTTTTATCCCATGTATTTTTTGCAGAAGAACCACACTGCTTGGGAAGTACATAATCTCTTTTTGTCTCCTCCTTTTCTATTTTCCACTGCCTGTCATTAACGACTTCAGAAAACAAGCCTGATAAGGAGTTTAATTTTCCTTTTCTGACTTCCTCCCCTGAGTTGTCTTCTTTATTTTCTCCTGTTCTTTAACTTTGCAAATGAGAGGATGTGGTCCCAGGTCATCACTGGAAGGTAGAGTGTTTACAGATACAGTGACGTACTACCTTAATTCTACCCATTGGAGTGTAAACTGATGCTAAAACAAATGGATAAAAAAAAAAACCAGCCAACACTACATAATGAACATTCCTGTAAGTAGCGTGAGAACCAACATAAATCCATGTTTTCTGTCTAAAATAATCCATCTCTATTGATCCTTTAACCTAATTTTCTCTGACTAAGATTCAATTTCCAAACCCAGCAAAGCACAACTTTCTTTGATGTTATTAGATCTTCTTCAGTCCTTCACAGGCTCAAGGTATTTAATTTACTCCCAATATATATATATATTTTAACTTCCTAGACTTTTCAACACTGACTTCAGTCTAGATGGTAGACAAATTGAGTGAGATCTGTTTTTCTGTGTATTGTATATAGATCACACTTGGAGATGGCAGAGAAAATTAAACACAAGTCATCCCCATAATACAAAATCAAAAAGCTTGGATACTCATCTGGTTTTCTATGAGTTTATTCCAGAGTTGGATAGCTACTTACAAGTACAAGCTTTTATGCAGAATTTGTTCTCACTTTCTAATGCTATAAGTAACTCACCCATCCATACCAGTAAAGGTCTTTTGTGAACAAGGGCTACATTAAGGCATTTGATACAGTAGGAGTTCATACAACCCTGAAGATAACAGGTTAGTTTGTACTAGCTCCCTGGCACTGGGTCACGTACCCACGCTGGGACACAGAGCACGGATCATGATGTGCTCAAAGGAGGCAGAGGAAACGGAACAGCTGCAGCGCTGCACAACAGCCAGGAGTGTCCATTAATCTTGCTGGAAAAAGAAAAGGAGGAGGAAAATAACATGTATCCGGACAGCTCAAACCACATCTAGCTAGAAAACAAACAAACAAACAACACAACAAACCAATGTTTAGAATGAGACTTAAAAGTTAGGTGTTTGGAAGGGAGTTAAACAGACACTGGAAGTAGGTTGGAGTAGCATCACCGGTGATATCACTCTGAAACTGACTTTCAGACCACTTTATTTGGTGGTTTCATAAATGAGGTTGGCACATAAAAATTGTTGTTGACACACTGCTAAGAGGGAATGTCAGAACTCAGTAGATTCAGAATAACAGACAGGAAGAGCAGGATAACAGTGAGGACTAGAATGACAGGAAGTGGTGTAGTTAAATTGGAAGTCTACCAGTTGAAAATGATGGTGAAAGAAAAGGATCTGCAAGTTATTTTTAATAAATCCACAAGCCACCGATGACACAGCAATGAACAAAAGACAACAGGAAACCTAGAGATTTTGCATGGAATACTGTGCAAAATTCTGGTTAAGTGTACCTGAAAAGATACCTTTCAGATGCAACTTGGTGCAATAAAAAAGTAAGTTGAATGAGATAAAAGGAACCATAGTAAGGAGTCTGCGAGGCTAGCTCATCTTGGCTAGCTCAGAAAAATACAAACTGACAGGATAAGATTATTCACCTTAAAAGCATTAAAAGGTAAATACCAAAGAATAGAACTTGTGCTAAAAAGCAACGTTGACAGGAAGAAGTTGTCTATAGATATATTTAAGTAGACTCACATAAAAATATTTCTAATCATCAGATGAATGAAGCTCTAAGGCCATGCTTCCAGTAGCATAGGAGAGGTGGGAAATTCCTACATGACTTGATAAACTTATGAAGGTCACATTTGACACGACATTATTGGATTCGGTGACCATGGAGATATAGTTTCCAGACCTGTGTCATCACAGCAAATTCGGTAGGGTCATTTTAAAAGTCCCAGAATTTTAGAACTATATTACCTGTTGTCATGGTTTAACCCCAGATGGTAGCTAGGACCATGCAGATGCTTGCTCACTTCTCCATCTCCCCAGTGGGATGGGGAACTGGAAAAATAAGGAAAACTTGTGGATTGAGATAAACACAGTTTAATAGGTAGAACAAAAGCTGTGCACAGAAACAAAGCAAAACAAGGAATTCATTCACCACTTCCCATTGGCAGGCAGCCATCTCCAGGAAGGAAGTGCTCCGTCTTTGCAAGGTTACTTGGGAAGACAAACACCGTAACTCCAAACATCCCCTCCCCTTTCTTTGTTCTTCCCCCAGCTTTATATACTGAGCATGTTGTCACATGGTATCAAATATCCTTTTGGTCAGTTGGGGTCAGCTGTCCCAGCTGCGTCCCCTCCCAGCGTTTTGTGCACTCCCAGCCTACTCACCAGCAGGGCAGTGTGAGGACCAGAAAAAGCCTTGACTGCTTAGCAACAACTAAATGTGCCAGTGCACTATTAACACTATTCTCATCCCAAATCCAAAACACAGCACTCTAGCAGCTGCCAGCAAGAAAGTAAACTCCATCCCAGCTGTAACCATGACACCTGTAAAATCAGAGTTTTCTACAGAATAACCTTTCTGGAGGAAGTTTGAAGATAAGAACAGTTTCTTTTTAAAGTTTTCTTTTTTTTACAAAATATAAATTTTAACATAAAATAATTTTCTGCCAACTTGCAATCCGTAGCAAGAAAAATGAAAACAAAAATTCAGACTGAGTTATCTAAAAGTGAGAGGACCAAAGGCTTATTCCTTGAAATCAATCTGTTTATTTAGACCAGAAAAAGTACAAATTATCACTAGTTTACAAGCATTTAGTCATGTGAAGTGTACCAAAAAAGCAGTGAGGATGATACATTGCTAATTATTCTCTTGGTTAAAAAATTTGAAAGAGAACACAAAGACTGAACAAAGAGAAAAAGAAACATTCATCTGTAACTATGTGTTTTCAGGGGAAAAAAAAAGGTCTGTAAGTGGTGTTCACATGGTCTTGGGCAGAAGACCCTGTGGGGTCTTTTTTTTGCTGTGCAAATAAAGGAGAAAATCTGTATTCCAGGGTTCTCAGACCAGCCCTTCTATAAACTTTCAATTCAGGAGACCAATGAGAGCAATACATTAAAAATAATTGGGGGATATGTGGGGGTGGGTGTGTAAAAGAAAAAAAAAAGAAAAAAAAAAGAAAAAAAGAAAAATATTTTGGGAACTTCGTTAAAGGACAGATCTTGTCCAAAATTAGAGTAAACAATCTCAGCCTTGGCATAACTTCAATAAATATAGGAAACCTCTTTAGAAGCCCAAGACCACTGATTAGTTGTTAATACTGTTATGTTTTTCTTCCCCTCTGCAAACATTTAAATACATCCATAACAAGCCTCAGGTGAGCGATATAATTAAACCTAAATTGAGTTTTGTGCACAGAGCCAGAAAAAGGTGTTTGAATCATATCAGTTGGCCTTAAATCTGAGTTTGCCTGAAGTGAAAAGTGAGTGAATTCAATAGTTTATCACTGCAATGAGCTTTAGAATATTTGATATCCAAAGTCCTTGGTTTTATTTAACTTCTGAAATTTCACTGAACTCTGACGATGCCATATCATGTATGTAGTGATTAATATCTGTAGAAGTCTTTCAGGTGCAATTTTTTTCATTTTTCTGAATTTCCATGGTCCAAACTCTCACCAAAAAAAAAAAAAAATCTAAACATGTTTTCAATGGCAGCTACAAAAAAATTATAAAACAAATGATTGAAGGGCTGTTTCAAAGTCCCAGAAGTCAGTGAGAGTCTTCATACTGAACAGAGCAAACATCAATACAGGTGTTAAGTGCTGGAGGTTAGTGATGGCCAGCTTCCCAGCTGTCTAGGCTACTAATTTTATTTCAGTGTTAATGACAGATCTTTACATGCTGAAGACCTTTCCTTATTGCACAAAAGGTCTATCTCACCACAGCAACGATTATGCTACACCCCCTGGGTATTTCTATATTCCCCTTAGAAAAAGAAGTGCTTGGAAGTGGTCCTTAGGCCCAATTAATTGCTCTGCCAGCTCTGCCTGTACTCTCTGTAAGGTAGAGAGTAACTTGCACAACATTTACTAGCTCAGCTGTTTGCATGTTTAGATTTAGACTTTTAATTATTTTCCTAGACCTATTTAAAATCACATTTGCCATTTAAATGCTCCTTTAGAGAGCAAATCTTGACAGCACAAATATTCTATGACACAGCATATGAAAATCATCATTATTTCAGTAAAACAATCTAATAAAACAGTAATCAACTAAACCAGGTGTCATAACAGAAAACAGAACAGAATATTATCCCGTTAGGTCTAACCATGACCTCCTTATTTTAAAACTCTTAATTTCACCAACAAATCTTCAACTGAGTGGGCCTTCACCTTTTGTACCCGTCAGGCACACAATGAATTTTCATGCTTGGATCCTGCAGCCAGTCTTCTCCTAGAAAAAATCCATGCCTCTGTTCTGCCAAATGGCAGAACTTGAGTAGGCAAGAAAGGGCATCCCACTGCTAATACTGCTGTCAGCTCCTCTCCCCAGCATTGAGAGCCTTGCTGGCTCTCAGGTGTTAAGGTCCCACAGATGTTCAGAGAAAGGACCAAGTGTCTGTCCAAGCCTCAGCTACAAGGGCAGTTAGCACTGTAGCAGGTAGATGTTATGCTTGGGTGTGTTGGGAAAGCTGTGAGAGGAGGACAAGGCAACTTTTAGTAATGATGAGTTCAGATCCCTGAAATCTGTGGAAAAATGTATTTTAATTAAAGTACAGCAGGCGTGAAATCTTTGGTAGCCCAAGCTGCCCAAGCCTGAAGAACCTTTAAATAAGCCCACTGAAAGTCTGAGGGACAATAATGGCAAAAATGGTCTATTAAAAAACAACTGCTGACAAAACCAATTTGAATGATGGTAAAAAATTTTGTAACTGCAAACTTACTTTACTAAGTGTAAAAACACACATATACCTTCTTTCAAAACCATCTCTTTTGAAAAATTCGTCTTTGAAAAGCCTGCGGGACACCTTTTATTTTGAAAAATATTGTCATCAAAACACATCTGGAATAAAAATATTCCAGTGAATTTCAAAACATTAAAAAAAAATCTAACTTTATTTTAGTTTTTGTATGACATACTAAGGATAAATTTTGGAATGTCATCCTTGTGATGAGATTAGTTCACTAGATCATCTTTGTGTAATAATAAATTCAGCGCACTTCTTTGAAATATAAATCAATTATTTTCAACCTTATACTAGCCAGAAGCTGTACTTCTAAGCAACAAATGAACTAGAGGATCCTTCTGTTACTGCTCATTAAGAAGTTCATTGCAAATATTAAAAACTGAGAGAAGACATTACTATGGCATTGCTACAAGAATAAGGCAGCAAATTTCCATATGGCGATGATTATTCAAACTTTCATATGCTGGAGATTTTTACTGGCTCCAGCCCTCCTTGTCTCGTAGAAGCCTATTAATGTTTCAGTAGACTGGTATAACATTGCAGCTGTAATGGCATCATGGGCTAATTCATTAATCTTGTTCTCACAAATATTTTCTGTAACAGTATAAACAATTAGTGGAATTGGTACAATGGTGGACAGAATTTTAGCCAACCAGTTATAGAAGGCAAGGTAAACAAGATAAATCAATGAAAGTAATTTAACTGTGACATTGGAGAATATGTCATAAATAGAAAATAAGGAAGTTGTGTCAAGTGGGAATGATGATAATCTGTTTTTCCCTTACTGAAAACACCACAGAAAATAAGGCCTCCTTTTTTTCATAAAGAGACCAAAAATCTGAAAGAATAGGAAGAAACGGAAATGAGAAATACTCAGCTACTCCAAAAGTTTCAGAGGAGGCACCAGCAATGGAGGAATAGAGATTTAGTGGAAGAAATATAGAAGGGGAAAACTTTGTGTCCTTATAGGCAACACACCAAAAACTATAGCAAAGGCCTAACAAAAAGTACTAGTCAGAACCTCAGTATGTGTTATCTGATTTTCATCACATTAAGATGTGGGTCATTAAATGAAGGATGCAAGCCTTTCAATGCCATTGAAAGCTTTCTCTTAAAACAAAAGTCTATGTTCGCAACACAAAACAATATATTCCTCAACAAAGGATTGAATTAGAAGAAAAAGAATGTGCATATACTTGCAAGAATGTCAGTATGCTTCCTAATCTCAGACTTCCTCTTTCCCCAAAGAGGTCTCCAAAGAGCTGTGATGAAATGGGAAGTGAGTTTTTGGAACATGCCCTAGGGGTAGGGGATGCACAGAAGAAAAGGCGGGAAAAACTGGTGTGGAAGATAAACAGCCTGACAGCAGCATAGCTGGCTAATGCCAACTTCACTAACACTGATTTTTCATGATATTTCAGAATCCAGGTCAAAAGCAGACTCCCTTTGCTTCCTGGAATCCCTCAGTACTCTTATTGCCCTGCATGATTCCACACAACCAGTGTAATATTTTGTATCCTCAGAATCAATAAGCTTTACCTAAAGCTGCACATTACATGGTGGTGTCATCTTTTCCCATCTCTTGATGATTTGTGCTATTGTATTTGTGTTTGCTGAAATATGAATACAATAAAGCTGGTAATCAAACCACCACGGCAGTGATGAGGCATCTTCAGTGTACACAACCTTATTAAATAATGGTGTCTGTTATTTTACAGGATATATCCTGTAAACTCCTATCACTCCTCTGAAGTCTGGAAGCATTGTGCTGATTACAAGAATCATGCCAATTGACTTTCTAACACAACAGCTACATAAAATTTGAAATGTCATTGGTCATGTGAAAGAAATCATAAAAAGAAATTGGTAGTACACATTCAGTGAAATACAGATTGAAACTTGCTTCTCAGTCCAGAAACTTTGGCAAATACAAATAAAAATTACATACTCCCATTTGAATAAATCATGATTCCTTGAAGGTCTTCTGTATTAATCAGTGCACTGTCATTACTGTATATTGCACTTGATTTCTCCTAGTTTAAAGCATAACTATCTACCACTAAACAATATACCCAATGACCCTTACAACTAAAAAGACCCAACACCATGCTATCTTGTTCCCAAGTGATCATTGTATGTACTTTTTTATTGCAATAATGCCAGTACTTACATGATTTTCTACTTATTCTATAAGTGTAATGCATTAGCAAGTTGTAAATAAGTTTCCACTAGGCATGAAAAAATATCACATATTGGAAATCTGGAGCTTGTAACCTAAGTATGGACAAAAGCGTGACTGCCTGCTCCCTTCCTATGTCCTTGACCCAATTTTTCCTTTGCTTTCTCCGAAGGCAGCTTCTACTTTCTTCAGTTCATTAGTGGGAAGCATCCTGACTAGTGTTCCTGTTGCTAGGTTGAAATACCTGACAAAGTATAACTCGAGGAATAGGAAGTTAACATTTGTGTAAGTCCTGTGCTCCTCTGAAATGAAAAAGGTTTAGTTAATAAGGAAGCTCACCTGCTTAACATTGGCTAACTTTACCGAGAGTACCCAAGCAAAATATCTGAAAGGCTTGGAAAACCCAGTTATTGTCAATGAAATGCCTCTTCCAAATGTTAAGTTCCTGACCCAACACATGTATGTGCTGAAAGTCCCCAAATAAAAATGGCTACAAAATGCGGGAAAACACTGCATTTTTCCATGAAGTTTTAAGGAAAAATTCCAAGATTCTGACAGAAAACATTAAACTATGTTAATAATGAAAGCAAATGTGATTACAACCTTAGCTGACACCTTAGCTTATTATAGATCACACAGAGTTACAACTGCAGGGGGAAGGGGGAATAGGGGAAGATTATTTACTTCATTAAACATGTTTACCCTTAACATATACATTTAAAATTCAAAATAGTTTTGACATTATGGTTTGTGCAAGTTTCACATGGCTTTAAATCACATAATCTATGCAAATTTGTGAGTTTGTGTCAAATTTACAGGCTGGCCAGGCTACAATATTACCAGTTGCTCTGATCCCAACATACCACAACATCCACAGCTTCCACACGGTTGCCTCGGGCTAACCTGCTCTGATTAGTATCCATTTGCTCCCTATTGCCTCAGACATCAGGTCCAGGCTTTTTCTTGTTAAGGGCTTGTCTGTGCTTTCCTGACTTACGAAAAGATCAATTCACATGCAAACTTCAAATGATTTAGCTTGTATCCCGCTTAACTCCACTTTAACTCTCATCTCTATTTGCAATTCCATGCATTGGCTCAAGGAGAAAAACCTGGGGTTCTTTTTGTTCTCGTCCTCAAAGTTCAAACCCCTCATTGCATCACCGTGAAGCCAGGTCTTCTTGTACCACCACAATTCAGGTACAGCCAGGGCTCAGTTATTGTGAGCTGGGATAGCTCTGTAGCTTCAAAGGCTGGGTGACATTGGTACTCAGGGATCACAGTGCAGACATACCCAAATGGCTCTGCAGGGTCTCGGGCTGGCAATGGGCTAGGCTGGTAAATATAGCCAGAAGCAAGCAGGAACCTGCCCAGGAATTTGTGCATCTCTGCTATGTTCTAGTTTCCTTGATCTTTGCTTAGATGTAGGGCAAAACCTCAGCTTGTTTTGTGTATTCGTGCCAATCCATGAGCAGCTGAGAATTGCTGAAGAGTTAAAATATACTGCACTGAAATTTAGTGACGTTATTAACAATCCTACTCTTCATTCCTGGCACCTGTTCAAATTTTTGCATTTTAATTTTTCTTTCGATATAATTCCCATTGCTAGATTTCCACTAATAGCAATTTTGGATCTAAGATACCTTTCTTGGAGAAAAGACTAGACCTGTTAAGAATACTACATACAGATAATATAAACTATGTGTATCCAAATTTGATGTTTAAAAGGAAAGATTTGTTGAGTTACAGAACGTGCAGAGAGTGTGAGAGATTCATGTTAGATAGCATAAACATTGTTAAACTGAAAAATACAATCGATCAGGGTTGAAAACAAGTTTAAGAAGTCTTATGAGAAATTTAAACATGTAAAGTCACGTAATGAGGGTAAAAAGTATCTTTTCAAGACAGATTCTAGCATCAACAACATAAAATGTACTGTATTTGAAGTCTGACAGTAGCATTACATATTAAAGATAACCCTGCCCTTTATGATGATACTTCATGCACAGGAGAACCATGAATGAGCTATCTTTTTTTCGCTTCTTAAGTAGAAGCAAATATTACAGCTAAATAGCAATATTTAATACATGATGGCCAAGCTGCTAGAATAGAAAAGCTTGTGAAAATATAATATACAGCTTTTTACAATAAACTATAAAGAAGAATATTCCAAAGCCTATTTAAAAATAATAATGACTGTATAAAATTCCAGTCACTGTTTGTAACACCTTTTAAACAAATATTATTTCAGTGCGCAGTAGGTATCGAATAATATGGCAAGGATATTATAGGCTTTGGGAGTCAAGAAATTAGCAGGCTTCACACTGTCAAGAAAAGGAAATAAAGATGCAAGATTACTTTAGTCAATAAATTTACCTGCTTCTAGTTTCTGTATTAGACACCAGGGTGAATTTCAAGATCGATTTTTTGCTTGTTCTAAAAATAGAATTATTCCCTCTCATTTCCAGCTTCTATGAGAAAAACGAAGTTTCTTATCTTGTGCTTGCCAAGGCAGAATCTCCACATTTTGTGCTTTTAGATAAGACTACATTTTTCCAGTGTATAACCAGGTCAAGCAATTTCAGACTGAGCATCTGTCTACTTCTGCACTAAGAATCTGGGATCACTTCTTTTTGAAGGGGTGCAAAATGGACAAAAGCACAGCTGCCTGCCCTCCAAACTGGTTAGACGTTATGGTTTGGGAAACCATGTAGCTGGGGAAACATAAGGTTGTGTCCAAGCCAATATGTCCTCCTGCTCCATACCACTCACATTAGTTCAGGTACAGCAACCTCCCAACCAAGATGTATAATGACAAGACAGGTGGGAATCTCAGGGCTGCATGTATTCAGCTGTGGATAATAATGTTGGCTAGCAGTCTTGCTACATTTTAATCTCTAACACTACATTTAAATTGCTGGATCTGGAAGCACTTCCTAACTTCAGGATCTGGATATAGACCCTGCCTATCTTACAAACGGAGATGGATGACCACTGTCCATCTGTTACTGTCTTTCCCATGTGCCCTGCTTTCCATTAAATAAAAAGCTGGGCATACTGACGGTCTGTAAAAAGGTCCCTGTCCCATCCCTATCCTACTGCCCTATTTAGACTACGGAGAGAAAGTGTAATCCTGCTCACAGCATTGCCCTAGAAGTTAGGCACAGAGTATGCCAACTTTGTGCTATGTCAAAGCTGCAAAGCTATTTTCTCAATTCAGACTTTTAGCTGCAATCAAACCTCGTTGAAAGTATACCTTTTCTGCTAAGATGAAGCAGGCAATGACGTGCAGCACCAAATCTCCTCACAAACAAGTTATGTAGGCGATCAAACAAGTATGTGAACTGAGGTAAAAGGGCCAAATTTGGTAGAACAGAAATTACCTAGTAATCTACTGGCAAGAACTTGTTGCCTCTTCACACATTCATCACATGAAAAGTACTGCATTGCCTTTATTGTAACTGACCAAGCTCTTAACTTTTGGGGAAAAAGGTGCACAAGGGATGAAGAGATACTTGCAATCCATGTCAATAATTCTTACCAGGCAGCTCATATCACTAGCTTGTTCTTGGCTATAAGCCTAAAGTACGGTCCACCTCATATTAGCCTAAACACCAAAACTTTTAAATAGTCCTATGATAGAGAGCTAGATCACGGCCCTGTTAAGGTTACTCCCTAGAGTGATAAACATCCCTTTAAATATCCTTTAAAATATCTATAAATTAACGTACTGGACATTGGCAGGTGGAACAGCAGCTAACATCTCTGTGTTCCAGAAAGAGTGGGTATTTTAGACCTTATTGTTTTTGCAGTAGCCGCCTGGGGAGACGTGACTTGTGTAATACCTCACTCGTGTCAGGTACAGTCAGATGGCACCTTACAGAGGCGTGGAGCCAAGGAGGGAAGGTAATTAACTTTTCTACAGGACCTTCTACTCTTTTAAGGCTACTTGTGAAACAGTTTATTTTGACGGTCTGATAAAGACATCTTGTCCTGAGACATTAGAAAACATCTTGCAATAAGCACACAATTCATGGCAATGTTAACATAAATTCTTTTATTGGTTTAATCAACTATGGCTTTGTTTCAGAAAATGAAAAAGAGTCACCCTAGAAAATAAACTATTTGGACATGATACAGTTAGAAATGTTATAAGGAGTTATCCTGTGAGATTTTGCAAGTGACAGTAATGACGTTTAGGCAACCTAAAAAATCTGCATTACTTTCTACCAAAGCATTTTGAGACCACAAATTTATTATTGTTTATTGAGACTCAGCCTAGAAGTTTTTTACAGGAAAAATAGATTCATGCTTTTCCCACATACCCACCAAATTCCACTGCAATTTACATCAGATCTTATTCTGATACACTTGTAGGGCTAAATCAGACCTTTAATTTTTAGCCAATTTGGCCATAAAAGCAAGACCATTATCTCAGCTTAAAATAGGGTGCAGGGTAGCTTCTGTATAGAAAATCATTGTCTCTGACAGCTTTCCTTGTGTTAATTATGTCAAAATGGTGTAGCCAGCATGACACATAAATGCTGTTAACTCAGGATAGTTTTAATGTTATGCATTACATTTAGTCCTCTGCAGTTCTTTCAGGGAAATCCAGAGTGATTACGAATTTTCAGATATTTATGCAATCCAGACTATATTTCTAATCACCGCTAACACTGGGGAACTCCCATATTATTCTAATGAAACACAATTTAAATCAAGAGAGTTAGAGCAGTGTAAACCTGGAGGAGGTGATTCAGGCTCTTCTTCCATATATTCCATTGAAATTGGATCTCAAAGGGGCATTAGATTAAAGTCTTAAAGTCTTCATCTGCCAGGGAAAGGAAATCTTTGTGTTATCCTTAGCAAACGAGATAAAATGCCATTTAGGTATCGTGTAAAACAGGACACCTTCAAAGCCTCATGTGAACATTATTATGCTGAATGTTTAAGATTTCCCTGGAATGTGTCAGGCCCTAGCTCAATAGGCCCCCAAAATACAAAATGCTTGAACCACTATTTATAAAATAAACAGATGTGTAGAAAAAAGCAATCACTAGAGAAAACACTGACTAGAAAATAAAAAGAATTTTGCAAACATGTGACAAGAAACCTATTGAAGAGAATAAATGAACCTATTCCTTCACAATAATGTTTTGAAAGTACAGAACCATCACACTGTAGCTATTTCAGACTCTGGTCTTCAATCTGATAAAGAAACTAGCCCAGAAATTACAACACTGTAGTCTTCAGAGACCTTAACACAAGGCATACTGTCCTACTGAAAAAAAACCACCTGACTTTCTTCTGTTGAGCCTGTGTCAAAAAAACCACAAACTAACTTATCTGTCTTTTTTATAGTTCAATACTGTCTTTGTAAAAGAATTTCATAAACACACTAGAATGTGCCATTTGTCTGAATTATGATCTTTCTTGATTTAGAGTAGACACACACTCAGGCAGAGTCTTCCTGAAGTCATGGCAGTTAGTTTAATGGGAACATATAACCAAAAGCCAGCAGAATTTACACCGCATTTAGATAGTCTTTTCTCACTCTCAGATCTCAAAACTTCAAAGGTGAACATTTTGACAATTTCCACTTTGCAGACAAGCTACCCAAGGCGTACAAGGAATACCTGAGTAGCCCACTGATGTCAAGCAAGCTAGAGGTGGCTTTAGCTCCATAATAGAGCTAAATAAATGCATAAATGAGCTTCCATCTTGAGCTTGTATTAATGGCGCTTGCTCCTTTTTACATCTTAAATGGATAAGTGCTCTCCCAAATCAACACTCCATGAGAAAAGATTTAACAGTCCTCCCTTTTACAGTTCACAACAGAAATTATATTAGCTACGCATATTTTCTAGTGAAGAAGTGATTCTTATGGTGGGAAGCATTTGGTCTTATTTTGCAAAAATGCATTCAACATTCTGATCTGAAGTTGAAGAACACCCGGTTTTTATAGCAATTCAGAGTTATGGAAGACATATATATTTACCAGAATGTTCAAGCAATTCCTCAAACAAACTCCGGTCTTCAATTATTAAAAAAAAATAATAAAATAAAGGCACTTACATAGACTAGGGGCAAAGGCATTAACACAGTGATTTCAATTTTGCGAGATAATGATGTAACACTCCACGCATCACAGAAGACAATGAGTTTCTAGCTTTCACCAAAATCTCATGAGCTTAAATCAAGCTGTTGCTTCTCTACCTAAGATCTTAACTTTCTACCATTAGCAAGGAAAATTGCTTGAAGACAGATAGCAAATAAACATTAAAAAATGTTTATAATACAAACATATGACACAGGCTTGAAAATACCCCAAGAATACTTATCCTTGGCCATAGTAAGTGGCTGAGGAAAAACAAAATAGCTTGCTCTTCTTCAAGAATGAACTTTTTGTGTGAAATTATAATTATTAATGTATTAAAGTGTGTATGTACTAAGTTCCTTATAGTTTTTACAAACAAAATGGTATGAAATGACTTATCTGACAACACAGCCCAGTTTTCCTTTTCCCTCAAAACCTGAAAATATACCTTCTGCTCCTTCAGTTTTGCTGAAGGCTTTTGCCTGTTCTTACATTCCTGTTATTTGTAATGTACTTGAGAATTTTGCTTTAATCCATATGGACAGTTACTCTACCCATGTAAAGATCAGCCAAAATCAATGAGAAGAGCATGAGGGAATGTCTACATGGTTGTAGAGATCTCTTGGAGCTTTGATAGGAAGGAGATCAAAGCACATTCAAGTGTGTTCATCTTCTGACAAACAAATAGTTCAAATTATTATTCTATGATTAATGGACGAATCAGTATTACTTTTCCAACTAATGTCTTCACTCTTCTATAAAGGAAGCTGGTTAAATATTTAAAGGTACAGTACAGAGCTTCAATTCCCTTCCTTACCACAAAGTTTGTGAGCTTGAATAAACTAGCAAAGGTCGAGTTTTCAAAAGCATCCCATCAGAATAGTTAAGACCCAGATGTAATAGTGCTTAGATTTTACCTTTCCTTGTAATACCCAGGCTACTTCGGAAGCTAGATGCTCACAGATGGTCTTTGGCGAATCTAGTGCAGGAATTTCCCATGTAACCACCCTAGTCCTATACAAGTTACCGCTCTGTCAAAGTGACAAAAGCAAAGGCACTTGTGCAGCTCAGTGCTGCCATTCGTAGTCCAGCATCTTTATTTCAATCGCAGATGAAGGTTTACTTGGGCCAGTAAGTCCACAGCTGCATTTCTCAGCTCTTGTTCAACTTCTGCCATGTCTGCTACAGTACCAACAGAGAACACTGGAGAATTGGGGTGGCATTAATGTCAAGTTAAAACGTCTGTCTGCTTCAGATCATAGATATTTTATGGACTGGCTGACTAAAAAAAATCTGTCTGAGTGTAAGATTAACCCTCTGTGTTGACAAAGGGATTGAAGAAAGCACGCAATAGGACTCTCAAAGAATGAATGCCTACAGAATATAATCACAACCGCTGACATTAACCTATTGGTGCTGTTGTGTTTGATATAGAGAAAATGGAACAGTTGATGCATTCACGCCACTTTAATAGAGAAATGAAAATAGGCAGAAGACTAAATATAAGGCAGAAAAATTTATTTCCCAGATCCTTAGGAGATAAAATTACTATCAATTACGGGTATATTATCCTTTTAAACAAAAACATACCATTGAATTATCTACTTATGCTACATTTGACTATGTGTTAGATCATCCTTGTTGTGGTTTGAGACACTTTCAGACTCCAAATTCATACTAAAGAATGGAAAAACTCCTATGGTATTTCAGTGGTACACAGAAGTACATGATACATTTATATTGGTACTATATACTGTACCTTGCATAAAACCAAGTGATCTTACACAACTCATCTGAGATCTGCAATGTGGAATGGATGCCAGCATAAACTACTTTACACATGCAGTTTGATTCTGTTTTCACTCCTTCCATTTAATCTGCTCATGCTAGTAATAGCTAAAATTTATGGGCATAAAATTAGAAAAAAAAATCCAGCTCTAAGTCTGTGTTACTAACTGCTAGGTGCACTATACCACTGTTTTAAATGTATTCTTAAAAAAAGTAAAGACAGTTGTCATCAGGTAAATTCAGCTGTTGAAAAACAATGAAACATCAGGACAGATTTTTAAATCCATTGGAGCAGAAGACAGAAATCAGAGACGCACAGCTCAAGACATGACCTACAAATCCAGAGACTTCTAAAATCTAAGTGTAAAACATATTTAACAAGTGTTAGCTTCAGAAAAATCTCATTTACTCTTCAAGACAAGCACAAATTTAATGCCATATTAACACCAGAGTGAAGAACCAAGAGGAGTTACTAGTCACTGCAAATGTTTTGCTTAATCAGAAGCTCATTCTTTTCTTTACTTTCACATCAAAACAGATCAATAAACTTCCTAGGATGAAGCTTACTAATCCTAAACAAGGATGTAAAAAGAATGTATCATTATCGAGGTGTCCTGGTTTCAGCTGGGGTAGAGTCAGTTTTCTTTCTAGTACCTGCTGTGTTTTGGATTTAGTATGAGAATAATATTGATAAAACATACTGTTTTACTTGTTGATAAGGAATGTTTGTATTAAGCAAGGACTTTTTCAGCTTCCCATAGAAGCTGAGAGGGAGCACAGGCAGGACAAGCTGCACAAAGGAATATTCCATACCATAGGCATCACACTCAGTATATAAATGGGAGTTGGCTGTGGGGCAGAAATCTGCAATCACTGCTTGGGACAGGCTGGGCAATCGATCATCAGGTGGTGAGCAATTGCATTGAGTCATTCATTTTGTATATTCTTTTACCATTATTATTATTTTCTCTTCTGTTACTGCTCTGTTAAACTGTCTTTATCTCAACCCATGAGGTTTTTTTTTTTATTTTTTTTCGTGCTTATCCCACTGTGGAAAAGGGGGAGTGAGTGAATGGCTGCATGGTCCTAGTCGCTGGCTGGGGTTAAACCGCAACATGTGGATAGCTGCAACAGTATTCATAGTACGAGCCATAGTAAGAATAAAGTTTTTAAGGAAAAATAATAATATTATTATTAAACATACTGGCAAAATAATAAACAAAAATGCATCAAGAACCTCAGACCACCATAAGTGGCACAGCTCTTCTCTACATCTTGTTTTTATGTTCTATACAATGGTTTAGCTTCCGCTGGAAGCATTTCATTGACTTCTGTTTCATAGATGATAAAAAAATGCCAAAAATTTCTAATGATAAAATTACTAAATATAGCAATATTTCATTGTATAACTAGGCTGGTATTAATATTATGGCATACAACTAACATAACAACTATGTTGATGCCAAATAGCAGCTCAACCTGAAGTTGCTTTCACTCTTTAATTAAAAGATTTCTCCTAACTTGATTTTGGGATAACACATTAGTGTAACAGCAGTTCTGTATAAACTTGACCACATAAGTGAGACGAAAAAGAATAAAATTCTATGTCATATGTAGTCCTGATTTGAGCTCTGTGATCGATGGCTACAAGGCAAAAGACTTCAAATAACATCTATTGGAAAAAAGGCCCAAGGGTGGAAGCGTAATGGTGATTTAATAGCAACCACATCTCAGCAGTGTGGTACCTCCCTCATGAGTTCACAGAGATATATACGGTCTGAGTATTTTCACTGGTAGCTAGTTTTATGTTTGAAGATGCTATTAAGTGGGAAATGACAAACTAGGGAATTTTTGCACTTTGATAGAGAGGGTGGTGTAGGTCTGTAACAACTGAACAAGAGAACAGCCACTCTGACCATGGTTTACATGAAGTCTGGGGAGGAAAGTCCTGGGGGAGGACTTTCTCCCCCAGCATTTATAGCGTATAATCACTTCAGCACTACCGCACTGGTAATATTCTGTGACTAGTTTTGCAAGCCCTGTCGGAAACAGGTAAGAAGAAGCAAAAACAGTGATGAAAAAAGGCAAGCTTGCTCCTGTCCAACTCCCAAACCCTAGTGCACCTCCAACATCTGCAGAGCCCGTCTAAGGCTGCAGGTTGCTCAGCCAGAACCAAAATACAGTTCACTGGTTATTGTGTATCTAGGTGCTCCTGGCAATTATGTACAGACAGGGTTATATACACTGAGTGTGTGTACAGCACTTGTGGACAAATCCAGCCTTCAAGGCTTCTGCCACTGCTGTGCTTTAAGAAGAGAGTTCACGCTTTGTGCTTTTTCTTTCCTATTTTGGGGGGAAAGGAAAGGGCATAAAGGGGGAATAAGCGGGGGCTTAAATGAAATACCAGCAGAGGTAAAATATTACCAAGTCTAGAACAGTGTCATTTAGAAATATTTCTTCTATGCAAGAGTAATTAGGCATTACTAGTAAATGAAAAAGAAATTATAATGATACATAGCAGCAGAGGACCTGGTAACTCCTTCAGTAGGTATTGAGAGAAGCACGCTAATGAGCCATGCACACAGCATAACATAAGCATACTGAATCTGATCGATCATATGTGTGATCATCTTGCCGAGATAGTTTATCACTGTTCCATCACTAAGTTCCCTCATAGAGCAGCAAAGCCCAGGACAAAGATTCGGAAAAAACCATGATGCTAACCTGTTTACACAACTGGTAAGTATGCCAGTGTTTGGCTTGGAAGAGTTGGAATTAATGGGTGAACTGGGAAGAATATGTTGTATTCCCACTCAGCAGGCTGAAATCTTCAACTGTGTGGGATATTGTTTCACATCTATCTAAGAACATTACTTGTGTAATATAGTAAAGCAGGTTTGTGTTGAGTAGTACTCATCTTTGGGCAGTTACGTTGACTTATTCTAGAAAAGTTTGTTGATTTTTGCTTGCCTCAAGAACAAGCTCAGTAAAGGATTAGAAACTAAATCTGTATAATGTTTGTGTAAGAGAGATGATAAGCAAAATTCATATTTGTGACAGACAACAACTGCATCTGGAAGACGTACTTATGCAGGCACTTGCTCCGTTTTTGCTTGAAAAGCTACATATCTATGCCGGACATTTGGCATCATGAGCTTGTCTTACCTTGACACAAACTACAACACTAACAAAAGGAAGCCTTGCAGTTAATATGCATAGATTTATGTGAGAGCAATGAGCAAACCTGTATCTTGTTATCTACGTAGCCATATCCAGACATGAAATAGAATAGATACAGCAATAACATTCACCCCAAATTCCACAAATACTGTAAGATTAAGGATGATTTATTTTCAGAGCATGTTTTGATTGTCATCTAAAATGATACTTAATACAGATGGAAATTTTAGCAATTGCATGACGTAAAGGATGCTTAAGTGTTAACTTCTTAATTAGTATTTTAACTGGTAATAAATAAATGTAGCAAAAGAACTATTAAGTAACTATGTATTAATCAACAAGTAGAATTATATGTGCAAATAGCAACTAGAGTTGACTGGATTAAGTTCTAAAAGCTACTTATAAAGCACGAAGGTAGCACACCTACTAGCGAGCATTTCTTTTTGATAGAAAGTCTTTTGAACAGTGCAATTAGCACATTAACATTTATGTTTAGAACTGAAATACAAGAGGTGATTGACATGGAACTCAAGAATTATACAATTCAGAAAATCTTTTGTCACAAAAATAGCAACAAGGAGACAGATTCTGGAATCTGCTTAGCAGGTAGCAGAAAAGAAAAGGTTTTTTTAATGATAAGGCAAAGCATCAAATTATACATGATTAAATTAAGAAGTTTGATGTTGCTGTTGTTTTTTTCTTTTTAATTTAATATTGCCTTTCAGAGTACCACACACATATTAATCACCAATGCACCTACCTCTTGTTACTTCTGAGAAGAGACTGACCCCCATCTCTCTACAACCTCCTTTCAGGTAGTTGCAGAGAGTGATAAGGTCTCCCCTCAGCCTCCTTTTCTCCAGGCTAAACAACCCCAGCTCCCTCAGCTGGGAAGTCCCTCACAGGACTTGTTTTACAGACCGCTCACCAGCTTCGTTGCCCTTCTCTGGACACACTCCAGCACCTCAATATCTTTCTTGTAGTGAGGGACCCAAAACTGAACACAGTATTCGAAGTGGGACCTCACCAGTGCCAAGCATGGGGGGATGATGGCTTCCCTAGTCCTACTCACCACGCTGTTCCTGATACAGGGCAGGATGCTGTTGGCCTTCTTGGCCACCTGGGCACACTGTTGGCTCATATTCAGCTGGCAGTTGACCAACACCCCCAGGTCCTTTTCTGCCAGGCAGCTCTCCAACCGCTCTTCCCCAGGCCTGTAGCGCTGCATGGGGTTGTTGTGACCCAAGTGCAGGACACAGCACTTGGCCTTGTTGAACCTCATACCATTGGCCTTGGCCCATCGATCCAGCCTGTCCAGATCCCTCTGCAAAGGCATCCTCAAGCAGGTCAACACTCCCACCCAACTTGGTGTTGTCTGCAAACTTACTGAGGGTGCACTCGGTCCCCTCGTCCAGATCATTGTTAAAGATATAAAAGAGAACCAGCCCCAATACTGAGCCCTGGGGGACACCACTCGTGACCGGCCGATGACTGGATTTAACTCCATTCACCACTGAATTCTGTTGCCACCTGCAGCCAAGCTAGTACAACCCACTTGGGTGGGTGTCCTAAAAACTTTTCAGAACTCATGCTGGTAGAGGATGGACTTGGAAGAATTTTATTTGCCCACATCTGAATTATGGATTTGTTACTTGTAATGTTCAGTATAAAGAAAAATAATAAAGTTTAAGAAAAGAGAGACATAAAAGATAAATCAGAACATTGACGGAAAAACAGATTTATATTAACAGGTCAAAATCACTAATAGAGTGAAAAATAACTACAGAAAAATAACAAAATGAAGTACTAAAATTATCCATAATGATAATAAGGATCCTTGTGAGTTGCTCCAGTGCTTTGGCTATTTTGAAGTTAGATACTTGGCCTAATAACATCCAATTAAAATAGAAGAAGAGCAGTAGCACTGCCTTCTTTTGTCCTGCTAGTATAATTTCTAATTAAATATGACCAAGACTGATGTGGCTTATGTAAAGTCTGTAGCTATCTGTATGTATTAGGCATGTGCAGGAAAAAATACCAGATTGGACCCTTCTCAGGGGACCTAAATGAGGGAATGTCTAGCTTGGGGGTTGTAAGTAGCAAAAAATGGGAACCCAGCTGCTCAGCCTTTCCAAGACAGCAGATGGCCCTTTACAAAAGCACAACTTTGTGTACTTAGAGACAACTTTTGGTAAGAGCTTAGTCACCAAATAAGTTAAGCAATGATTTGGAGTTTTCTTTCAGGCTTTAACAATCTAACTCATTTTGCATGCATGTTAGCATTAGACTTTACATGATTGCATTCACTTTAAAAAAAAATAAATAAAATTTCTTCCTGTTGTGTTAAGAAAAAATCATTTTTGAGAGTAGAATATGTTTCTGGAGTTCTTTTCCCACTTCATAGGTTAACTATGAAGCCCATGGGGCGGATGGGGTGGGCTTTATTATGGTTTTTAAACATTGCACACTTACACACTTGGGTAACTTAAACAGTTTGAAAGAACCTAAATTCTGTATGAATGCTGGTTTGGCTCTATAGAGACTACCAGCACCTTTCATCTACCAGGAGTTCTCTCCCTTAGGATGCTTGAAGTGTAACGTAAGACGGGGCATAGAAGCCAAAAGAAACTGAAGCAGGGTCCCTCTTCTTCTGTTCACAGTAATCAACCCACTTCTCTTTTGTTTATCAGTAAATTCTTTCTGTCAGCATGAATGAATGCACTCAAGCATGGGAGAAATATGTTTTTATTGTATTCATTATGAATATACAAGATTTCTGGCATGGTATGTCTTTTGAGAGACATGCAATAAATACAAATGAAGATAACTACTTAAGCCAAAAAGACCTTTGCAGATGCTGAATCCTAGTCACTTTCAGCATTGTAATATTTAGTTGATGAATGAAGATCTGAAACCTTTCCAGGCACAGGAAAGATTGGAATTGCTATATCATAAAATTCAAATTTTACCTAGCATAATTAAAGCCTAATTTTATGTGGGTCTGCATATGTCCAGATGCACTGTCAAGAAATGAGGTCCAGTTGCCACTTCCACTTGATGCTGCTTTGGCAGCTTTGATGTGAACTAAAACGTAAAACTGGGGAAAGAAATTTAGTAGCAACTCCCATAGTACAAATTCCTTATAGCAACCCAAGTAATATACATAATAAGCTAAAAGAAGGCTGTGACACATGCAATTACAGCAGATGAGACCAGGGACTTCAGCAGAGGATCAGAGTGCCTCAGGGTATTGAGTATAAAGAAGTCTGTCTATTAAATGGTTCATGCTTTGCTATGAAAAAGTGTAATTGTCCAGACATTTTAATTTGACTGTGCTATGCTAAAACCTTGAATTTCTTTGGAGAAGCACGTGGTTTTCTTTAAGGCAGTAAGTGCTGAGACTGTGTGCTGGAGAATTGTTATGGAATATATTTTGTGGATGAGGAAAGGCGGAGTATGTCTTTTTCTGTTTGCACATATTTCTATCATCATTTAATTCCTTTCTCAGAAATAGATAACTCAAAACTGACAGCAGCAGGAAGGTAGTTGTTCAGTGTTTTTTATCTTCTTTGTCCTTCCCTTAGAGTTGCTGAATATTTGCTTGTCAATATTGGTGGTGAAATGCACTGTTCAAAAACAAAGCAGAAAGAAAAATATATCTTAAAGCAACAACCAGAATTTAAAGAAAATAATAAAAAAAAAAAGTTGTTGCAGCACAGTGTTACCGAGGGCAGTAGTACTCAGTCTCAGCACACACTATACGCAATTTCACTTAAGTAAAAACTCTGCGTTCACTTCTCTATGGGTTCATAAGATAATTGTGTTTACTGTAGAATCATAGAATTGTTGAGGTTGGAAGGGACCTTTAAGATCATCGAGTCCAACCTTTAGCCTACCCTGACAAGAGCCACTTCTAAACCGTGTCCCTCAGTGCCCCATCTACCCTTTTTTTAAACACCTCCAGGGATGGTGAATCCACCACCTCCCTGGGCAGCCTATTCCAATGTTTAATAACCCTGTAGCAAAAAAATAAATGGAAGGAATAGCTAAATTTAGTCTTAACGTAAGGAAAATATGCCTAGGAGAGGTTGTAACATAATCTGTTCCTCAGGGGAATTAGAGAAATCCTATTTGTTACAGAAGTCTAAAACTGAAGTAGGTGAACATGAAAAGAACCTTAAGGCCAAAGGCTCTGCCACCACCTAAGTGTGTCTTTCAGTATTTCCAGGGCTGGATGGAATGAAACAGTGCTTGAGGTGTATTTGAGGAGTGTGCACAAAGGCAAACCAATGATTCTTTCTCCACAAAAGGGTCAGAGGTTAATTCAGGGCTCTCGCACAGGACTGGCATGCTTTAATAGTACAGTATTTGAATATCCCATTGATTTAATAGACTTCTTAAAGAATATTAAGTTTGAATATAAATTCTATGCAAGATAGGGTTTATAATACCATGCTTAGAGCTGAATCTAAGAAGAGATCAGAATAACATAAGAACTGCATGCTGCAGAACTTTAGGACTGTCCATTGCAAGCCCAGAATAACAAAGGTACCAGACTTAAGCAATATTCCAGAAATTTCCATAATATCTGGTTCACAGTTCAGAGAAAAATATAAATTGTTTGAAGTATTCTGCAATGCTTATCCCACACCTATTTACATGACAAATAACAATGTAAATAGGCTTCCATTTTACATTTTTCCATTAGATGTGATGTAATGTAATGAAAGATTTCCATTATATCAGGAGAACTATGGTTTAATTAAATACTAATTTAGTATTTCCTGAATTCAAAAGTATTTCTATTATAAAAAAGGTATGTAACTTCTCTCTAGCACTTCCCCACAGTCTAAGTGCGATCTACAAGTGGTATGTATTCCCTCCAGCTTGTGTGGATTTGAAGCTGTCTGAAGAAAACCTGGAGTGGCAAAAACCATTAGAGCATCTGTTAACCACACCGGAGGGCTGGAATTTTGGAGGATACAAAAAGATCACAGATACTCCCTGCCATTCTGGGAAAAAAGCACTGAATGGCCCCCAAATGTACAGAACTGCTGCTTGGAGATAGCAAAATGTAGCAGGTAGGTCAAAGCACATGAGACATTTTTAAATGAACTTACTTTAAGGTATCATAGTAAGAAGGAGGGAGGTGGTGAATACTGGGAGAAAATGTGTATTTCTTTGAGGAATACAGTTACGTTTGTAAAATGGTAAATCCAATTCAGTGTAGGAAAACAGCTAGTGGGCTGAAGCTGGTGAGGGTTTGGGAGTTGTTTAGTTCAAAATGTTTTCCAGCTGCTGTGTGCTGATTGAGAGGCAGAGAACACCTGGAAGGGATTTTGTAACTCATTTTCTTACGTTTTTGGTTTAAAGTTACCATTTGCTGAACGTTTGTTACACCAGTATACAGAAAATAAGTGTTTCAACTAGCTTGCTTATTTCATGATTTGTTTTGCTGGTAATCTCCGTACTTTGGTGATAGTTCTTTGCCCCAACAAGTTCAAATGATTTAAATCATCTCAGGATCTGCACTGTCTTTAAAAGTGCTCAGGAGAGTCTCAGATCACTTACGCTCGGTAGAGGTGTTTCTCTTCCATCCTACTGAGCTTAATTAATACAGAATGAAAAAAATTCCAATTGAACAACAATCTGAGAACCTAAAACATTAATAGAACACTCCTTTAGAAACAGAGAAAACAAGAAGTTTGAAGGGTCTATGAAAGTCAATTACATGCTGCAAGAGTACAGCTACAGATTACAGCAACACACATTTAGCTTTTTCTAACGAAAAAGGTGAACAAAGAGCCTGTATGAAGCCATTCCTGTATTTGCCAATTACGTATCTGTGCAACTAAAGCAATATTAATTGTGTAAAATTATATTAATTGTGTAAAAAATATTAATTGTGTAAAAAAAATAGTTGTCTTTTATTCTCAGTAGGCTGGAAGCATAGCTGTTAATTTCTGTCTTTCATGCACTGTATTTTTATTAAATCTTTCAAGCTGTTTTCTCAGTGCAATAGTCTCCTTACTGTGACTTCCTATGGGCTGAAATCTAACATCGTATTCACATAAAAGGCTTTGGGCACAGTTACATTTAAATCCTGTTGCACAAGGGTCACACAAGGGTCTCGAGCATCTATAAACTGGAAATGCGGATTTCCCCAGCTGGGAATCTGAACCAGTGTCACAGATAGGAATGTACCAAACCACGAAATCTGAGCAGAAGATTATCACAGAGAAGTTCTCTTCCTTAGCAAACTGAAGCAAGTTTATCATCAGTCCCCTGGCCTGAGCAATCAATAGGAAGAACAATTAACTACAGAAAATAAATGTGTAGCTATCTACGCACTTATTTTGCAGAATGCCTAAGTACAGCAATGGTTTTTTGAGTAAAATAAAGGAGCAACATCAGAGCTAGCAACATTAAGAAAAATATTTGCTATTGTTGCCAAAATTGCTTAAAGCTTTAAGCTTTTTAAAGATAAAGAAGACCGCATTGACCAAACTTCATGGGATTAAAACAACAAATCTGTATTAGGGGATGTATGTTGTAATCCTATTAGGTCAAATGTTATTATTGATATTATTAATTATTATTCCTATTACAGCAATTCCTAGGAAACCTGTCAAAAGGGCGGTAACACTGTGGCAGGCATTGTTCAAACGTATAGAATAACGTGACCTTGCCCTGAGACCTTTCGCAATCTAATTTAAGTCAAGGCCCAACAAATGGATGCAACCACTAAGAAAGGAAGGTGAAAGCAACAATAAGAATGCTACTGGACAGCCATCACACAGTATTTGGATTAGCTTTTTTCCTGTAGGCAAGGTTATGTTTTTGTAGGACACTAATTTCCATGGTTTTACGATTATATTCGATTACCTGTGACTTGCCTGCACTGACCATAGCATGCATTTTCTTTATCCCCGTGGTAACTTCCGTTTTTATTTTACCTGTGACGACCTTTGAGAAGCTGCCACAAGGGAAGAAAAACAGTGATATCTGATTTCATAAATCTAAAATAGGTTCTGGGAAATGGGATTTACCCAAGAAAAGTGGAGTTTTGTTTGTTTACACAGTAGATATTCATAAGAAATATTAAGATTGGCCTGAAGGAAATGTGTGCGTGTAAGCACAGGAAGGAGAGCAGAACAAAATCTTAAAAGAACAGCCGGATAATAAGGGACACTGTTCCCAGGACATTGTTTTCATTGTCAAAATAAATGGAGGAACATGTTTTTGATGCCAAATGCAAAAAGCCTGCAGTCTGAAGAGCAGACGACTCATCAGCAAAAGAGCCAGTGCCCTGGCACTGGCAGGGTGGCAGCGCATCACATACACCACTCCTTTCCTTGTTCGCCTGCCAGAAGAACCGACAAGAGACATGTGTTTCACACATATGCCAACAGAGGAAAAACACACAACGGGCAGTGGTGTGGCTTAAGATTTGCAGCAGCTCAAGTATGCAAGATCTGAAACGACGATCTACCCCAAAATAGCTGGCAGCTCCTGAAGGAGAAGAAAGGTCTGTCCAAAGACTCGTTTGACATCAGCAGTCGAGAGGGGCTCCAGAAATGCAGAGAGGACTTGACAGATGGCATGCGTTGTCTTTGGTGTTACGCATAAGTGATCTTGGTGAGACCACTTGGACACACGCATGCTGATGCAAGCAAGTATGGGAGCAAGAGAGTGTGAAACCAGAAAATCAACTTACTTTAAAAACTTGAAAATAAATGCATCTCCCCACTCTATAAGATCTTGCATAGATCTTTATTATGCTAATATCACTACAAAGCAGATGTCAACAGAGCAACTAAAATCAACACCAACAAAACAGTCAAGACACTTGATGTGTGCTCTGGCAGCTGAAAATTGTATAAGAACAGAAATATATCTTTGTAGTAGCTCTCGAAGAAAAAGCTGGTTACCAAGTGTGTTTCAAGGGGAACCTCTTCTAGTGAAGACGGATGTAGAAAATTTTAATATCGAGCTTTCCACACCCTTAAACTGCCCTGGGTATTACTGAACAAGTGTATTGCATTATTTTCAGTAATATGTTAGGGGAAAACAGACCACTTTATAATATCTACTGTGAATTGCCCACGCATATGAAATTGTATAACGCATGGACTGCGACAAGCAGTTTGTTCAAAAGAGTTTGAAAAATAAAATATATTGTTCGGTGGTTTCTCACTGAGAAAAAAAAATGGAAAACAGCCAAGTACTGATAATGCCGTTGGACCTGTTAAAGCTGCAGAACTGCTGCGCTTTCCCTTGACCTTGCAACCCTGTAGCCCAGTGTATGAAGTATTACTGTATCTTGTAAGAGGCTACTGCCTTTGTGATAGCTTTACACTGCCTCAGGATTGAGGACTATCAGGCTTCCTTGGTCTGATCTTGTACTGGCCTGCCTGGATCTTTGTTTTAGCTTTGGCTGTAAAAGCAGATTTTTTCTAATGACCAGGTGGCTATGCCTAATTTGTTTTACATTTCCTTATCTTTGTAGAGTATAACCTTATTTTCTCTATACAATGTAGTAACAAGTATTTCATTCTACACAGAATGAACTATTTATGACCCTAGCTTAATGATGTACTGTAGAGGAACACAGGCCTGCTATGATAGCAGAGACCTTGAAAGTGGGGACACAAGATGCAATGTAGAAGAGTACAGACAAGAGATGACAAGGGAAAGGACAGGAGATGACAGTGAAGGCCCCAGGGCTATAAACGATCACCTGTAGTCAGGTAAAAAAATACAAATCTTACAACAGGAAAAAGAGGGATACTCAAAAGTGTGAGTACATCAGTTTAAAACAAATTCTCATTCCAACACTTTCCTCCCTGTAATAACATTCTTCCCTGTATTATCTTTTCCTGTAATAATTAAATCTAGAATAATAATAAATTTTCACTATAGTGTTAAGTTATTAATTACACTGTCGATAATTTCTTGGGTTTTTATGTTCTTGGCTTTATATGTAAACGCATTTACTTTTTCTGAATCACAAGACTTTGAGCATAACAATATCTTCAGAGAAAAAACGAGTTTGCTGTGCATTTGTTCCCATTTAGCACAGCGCATGGGCTTATATCAGTGAAAACACCATCCCCCTAAAAGCTAGGACATAAAAAAATGTTCATTCTGTAGTGCATACTTCTCTGTAAATGAAATTTCTTAATTTAAGTTCTACTCTGGATTATGGAAATTAATTTCTTGGCTATCTACATATAAAAAAACCCTAAAGATACTGGCCGAGGTTAGGTCCATAATAATTCCTTTAAGCTATCTATCTGTTCCATTGGAACGAGACTGGATTTAGATTGACACAACAAAGATCGGAGTCTGCCTCAATAACTTATCATTTCCAGCTGAATAATGGTATCAGTGATAGCAAACGGGCAAAGGGCCCAGGTTACATGGAATATATTTCAGATCTGTTGGTATGGATTAGCAAGGACGGGATTGTGACTGGAGGATTTAATACTTCCTCAGTACAGCACAGAACTGTCTGGCAGTCCTCAGCTGGCATCCTCTAAATATAAGGAGTGAAAGAGCATAGCTTAAAGTAAACCCTGCTCAAGTACTATTAATTCTTCTGTCTGATGTTGAAATAAATATTATATTCTAGTTCAACTGCATGCCTAGATTTTGCCAAACTATGACCTATAGAGCTTCAGAACAGAAAGAAGGTTTCTACAAAATTCCTCTGACATAGGAGTCTACATTTTCCTTCATTAAAAATAACCTTTTTCCATGTATGTACTTTGGGATACCGCGAGTCTCCAATTGCTGACAATGCCTACAGCTGCAAAGGGGTAAATACAGCAGTTTACTAAAACCCAAAGATTTCAGTCAAATAAAAGACAAATTTATGAAAATTAACTGTTGTCTATTTTAATTTCATCCATTGTAGTATTAAAAACATAATAACAGCAGCTTTATTCCAATCTGTCTACTGGCAGTGCCAGCTTCTGGTGAAGAGCTGTATCTGTCACTCAACACACAATCAAAGGGCTATAGGGCTATTTTGGTCTCTGGACAGACACTTTGCTGGCTGAATGGTTACGGCTCTTGCATTTACCACCCACCCACCCCCCTTTTTTTTTTTTTTTGAGTGCTAACTAGTCAGAACTGTAGACAAGGGCAAATAAGTCACCTTATGTGCAAAGCAGGCTTGGGTACTGTCGTGGTTTGTGGTTTGGGCAGGTATTCCTCCATGGACTACCGGTGTCCCTCTTAAACTCTATATTTCTCCCCCAGAGAATCCACCCTTGGCAGTTTCAGTGGCTGTTTTTTAAACTTAATGGGGAGGACTTTCTTCTTTCTGACATTTTGGTTGGGTTTTGTGGGTTTTTTTCCATGGATTATGGTGAAGCAGCAATTGCAGACATCCTCCAACCTTCCAGAGGCCTGTGAAAACTAGAACACTTCCCACTTCTTTAATCCCACTTCTTTAATGATTTCTGCAAGTGATGTATCCTCCCTATGAGACTTTACAGTCTTCTTTGGTTGTTTTGGTTTTGTTTTTTTTTTTTTCCAAAGGGAGGTTAGTTAACATATTCTGTTTCAGTTTGCGTGTTAAATTTAAGTAGCATCTTATCTGCAGCAGATGATAGCTTTGAGCAGTCACATTGGTGCCACCTCTACCTCTGACAGATCACATCTCAGACATGAGGTAATCATCTAAGTCACTTAAATTTTTAAAGCAATCTTTTTTGACCCAGTGTAATTTTCTATGATGCTGGTCAACTCTAAATCAATTCCTTTCACACCTGTACCTGTCACCAAGTTACTTGAAAACCTACCTTGAAACTCTTCTTTTCTTAGATCTGATATTTTTTAAGGAAACATTGTCTTTATTAAGCTTTTATTCAAGTCCAATATATTAACATGAAAAAATCAATAAAAATGTCAAAAATATAAGCTGCAATACAAGAACATACTAGGGAATTTGGTAAGAATGTATTGGGTATGAATGACTAATAAGCAGACCCAATTTCAGTCCTTTTCATTCACACTGAGGAAGTAGATGCTAGAAATATGATAAAAGAAAAATGAGGTGATTGAAATCTATCCCTTAATGAAAAACAATGAAAAAAATAAGAAAACAAGTAAAATACAAAATATTTTATATACTTTCACGAAGTAGAAAGTTAAATATTGCATAAATAATGTTGCTAATTTACCACCATCACATAATAATATGCACTAAAGAAAAAAAATAGTGTAAAACAAAACTGTAAGAGCACAATGCTAGGTTTTCAGTCTAGGAAACTTTCAATGAGATATTTTAAGTGCAGAAGGGCTGTCTCTGAGTGTTTCTCTATTTTCCAGCAACACACAGAATGTTTCATTGCAGACATCTGAAAAAAAGTCTATCAGAAACAAACCTATAATATATCTTCCTTTCCTACTTTCAAAGACTTTACACCTACCCACCAAGCCCTATATGCTTGACACACCTGGAATTGGGAAAAAAAAACAAAAAACAAACAACTCAAAAAAACCTACTACGGGGAATAAAGAAATGTGAAGAGAAGAGAGTGAACAGAGAAGAAGAAAAAAAAAATCAGAATGAACAGAAAAACAAATAATGTCCAGTGTTCATAAAAACTAAAGTTTTCAACCTCCTTACTAAGTGACAATAGGTTGTACCTGGAATTAATATCTTGTCTGAAGACTTCCACAAATAAAATGTATTTCACAAGGTGCACTCTCCGTGCAGCTCGGTGGCCACTAGCTGTGTCCCACACTCACAAACTCTGAGGGCTGACAGCCTGATAGCTTCATCCCAGCTCAGGGCAGCACTCCATCTCCGCATGCTGCTAACTGCTATGCCCCAGCACTGGCAGTGAAACCCGTGACCCTTCTTGTTGATATCTCTTGTGAAGGGCAAGGGTAACATGTCTTACTGGGGCCAGATACTTTCTTGGGGGAATGAGAAGGTTGAATGGGTCAATGTAGCCCAGAGCCACTGGGAGAATTCCAGAACATCACTTCTCAGCCAGCTGGGAAGTGACAATTTTATTAAAATATTTTACGGAGCCCAGTCCAAGTTTTTTCTTCCCTTCTACAGCTGCTGTAAGATTACCATTGAGAACTGTCTGAGAAAGAGCAGATTCAGAAACCAAGAGGAGACGAGGATTTTTAGTCCATCTAGACTGATCTAGTTAAAGATGTCCCTGCTTACTGCAGGAGGGTTGGACTAAATGACCTTTAAAGGTCCCTTCCAACCCAACAGATTCTATGATTCTATGACTCTAGGCTTGTTACCCTGAATGGTATCTACATGTTATTCAGGAAACTAGCTACATGTCATTTAAAGCAGAAACAGGGGGTCCACATGTCCTTCAGTTTTCCTTCTCAGGAAACTAGCATTGATAGACTTTGTCACAGAAAACTAGGTGAGGAAAACCCCTTACATGTGCTGAAGTCCTAATCTGAACTGCAAGCCAGCTGTTCCATGCACTGCCCAAAGCTACATTTAGTCCAGGGCTTTGTTGTACTGAGTCTTCCTGAGCCAATTAAACTTGACATTTTGCACACTCTCTAATTAAAATGCAAATGAAGGGATGAATTATGTAAAAAAAACAGATTATGCAGGTTAATTAAGAGGAAAACATACCTAGACCCCAAGTTTACTGTTAAGTGGATTTTAAACATAACCTGCTGACACAGCTGACTATGGAGTCTGGACACAGTATGGTGCTTCAGCAGAAAGGCCCTTTACCTAAAGCAAATGTTGGGAGATCCCCAAGGGAGTGCTTCAATAATTGTTCATCTGCATTTAGAAGTTTGAGGTAAATTAGTGAAGATGTATGTGTTATTCCTGCTTTTAAAATTCTGCCTCATTCTTCTAACATGCACAGTACTATGGCTCTCAGACTGGCTTTCTACTAGTTTGTCCTGGAATAATAATACATTTATAGCAAATGTGCTGCTTGTATCTTCAGTGTATCCATCCCATTTGTAATTTTTCAATCCTAATAATCAGAGCAGAGTTATTGAACACTTGAGAGGGCTGGTTTGCTCCTCAGAGCACTTATTTGATCTCTCATCCACAAGAGCAAATGAGAAAAAGAAACAGTCAGAAGAAAGCAGGTACAATAGAATGACCTTACCTATACATATACACTGGTGGGAAAGAAGAGGGTGTATGTTCAAAACTTGGAGAGGAACAAAAATAAAATGCATGTGAAATAGAGCTTTGTCAGCCCTTTTCCAAGGTAATATTTCCTTGGCTTTGAAGTAATCCTTTTATAAACACTGTGTCACGTTTAATTTTTAAATGTACATTTGGAATTATAATGGTGTTCCTGATGTACGTTTAGTAAGCAAATGCAATTAGACCTTTTATAAATGAGTTGTAACAAAACCAGCCCTCCAGAATTCATACAAATGAACTTCCACTTTCCATTTTCTGTGTATAAAAGGAAGATAAGCTTAAAAAGGATTAGTCAAGGCAGGGAAAAGAGTGCTGTCTGCAGGGAACTTCGAGAAAGGAGTTCAGGATTGCAGGAATAAAAATCTGAGAAAATGTTCCAACACTCCAGCCTGTGTGAATGTTAGCTTTAATTGCAGAAACTCCATTCATAGACTGTCAGCTGAAGAGTCATTTCATGCGTTTTATGCATTATATAAAAAGAGGAGAAATAAGATCATTGTTAAAATACCTGATTTAGAACTTGATTCCTAGTTTTACTGCAGATTTCCTGTATAAGATGGACAGCAATTCCAACCCAGATTTTTAAAGCCAGTTAACACACAGCTGTATTAATGCACAGACAGGTGCTTTTGAAAACACAAAGGCACCATCTGCATCTTTGGGTTGCTAAATGCTTGAAAATCTGGCTCGCTATTTCACTAAGCTGCACAACCATCTGTAAAATAGGAAATAATCAGGTTCCCTTTCTCCTAGCTTTTGTCCATTTAGATCTGTTTTTTTCATTAGGCCTGCCTTCTCAGTATGTATATGCCTCTAGTATGAGAGACGTTTTATTTTAGTTGGGGCATCGAGTCACCACAGAGAAAAAAATATATTCACAGAGCAAAAATGACTCTTACCTCACCCCACTATACTAATATATTGTACAAGAAATTTGAAAGCACTACCAAGTGAAGCTTCTTGTATAAGTAAAAAAAAAAAAAAAGAAAGAGAATAATGTGTATCTAATACTTGTTATTGGAGTTGCTGCTTCGGCCCAAACTTGGAAAACAAACAGAAAATTAGTATGGTGTGGGAGCATAGGGACATAATTAATAGCAATTAGTTTTATCTTCTACACCACTTAGACAAGTACTTCAGTTCTTAGTGAACAAATAAGTCCTTTAGCAAGGGAACAGGAAGAGTTCTTTAAAATGAGGATGGTTATTTTCTAGCTTCCCAGCTGCTTAGTTAACAAGCAGGATTTAACTTTTTCTTCAATGACACTTATTACTCATCTTTTCCTCAATAGTGAGAACCTAGACCAACAGGCTAACAACTTTCCTTACCTTTGAAAATTACATTCTCAACTAATATATAGTTTGTATGTATATTTACATCCTCTTTAGAGTGTTCAGGCTAAACATTTAAGAAACAATATCAGGGAATCTCCACGTGCATTTGTCTTCTGGATTAATAAACAACACAAAATATATATAGGAAAACTCATCTGAGCAGTGAAGGAAGGAAAGCCCATATTCCTTGAGAAAATTCTGTTGATAAAATTCAGAAGGTGTTGTGTTTTCTAACTGGAATTGTTTTCCATATTTGCCAGCTTATGATTGTTGCTGGTGCATTTTTACCCACTTCTTGTGTTTAGGGGCAGGGACAGTATGAAAAAGAAGGCTAAGGGCTACCAGCAAGATGATACCTAACAAATACTTGAACCTGAATCACACCTGAACAAAATAATAGGATAGTCAAAATTTGCAAGAAAATAGTTTTTCCCAGACCTCTGGAGATGAGAAAAGTACATGCTCAGAAGGATGACAAAGGAGTCCGATGTATTAACAAAGCCCTTTATAGCAGAACCTACAGCATAACACAGCTTGAATGGAGATATATTACCTGTCTATTTCTACACTAAGGTGAATGTAAATATTAGGTGAGGAAAAGAACTGCTTAAGCTAATGAACACATTGAATATAAAACTAAATGTGTAAGGCCCTCTTCAATTTAGGGCATTTCTAATTGTGAGAGGAGTCATGTTCCAGAATGTCATGTTAGAGGTTTCAGGACAGCCTTTGAGTGATTTTTAAACCGGGATGCCACTCGTCTCCATTAGCAGAAAACTGGATTCAGTGATCCACAAAGCCACTCCAGTTCTGGGCCCTGTGTGCTGTAGTATCTCAGACTCCATAATGCATTCTAAGTCTTGAAGAGCATTCAATAAGGGTCAGAAAACTACAGTAGGAAATCATTTGACATTTCCTGGTTTTGCTTAGATCTGTATTTTTCTTATGCTGGGTAATGTGAAAAAACAATTGGCTTTGGAAATTATTTTGCAAAGTCTGTTCCCATTTGTTTCAGTTATTACATGTCACTAGATGATAAACCGGAGCTCCTGGAGGTTTGGAGCAGAAGCAGCGAAGCAGAATTTTTAGCTGAACTTCAGATGGCAGAATTTATCCAAAATCTGAAGTTATCAAACATAGCAAACAGATGACCACTGGACACATATGTAAATTCAAGCAGTGTGCTTAACCTCACAGGTAAGTCACTGGGCAATTCAACAGTATAAACTGCAAAACCTCTACTTCTAGCAACTGGCTTTCTCAATAGGCTGGGCTTTCCAAGCATCCATGAGTAGCTCAGTGAGTAGCGTAGGGGCAAAAGCAGATATTTGCAAGTTTTCCCATAATGCAATGACATGAACTCTCAAGCACAGTACAACTGCCCTCTGCTCGTGCTGCCAGGGAAATGGTGGCATGAATTCTGTTGGTGAAAGTCTACCAGTGAAGCTGGAAGGCAATACCCCATGCATTCTCTTGGGGAAACATCTCATCTTAGATTTCAAAACATTTTCTGGCGTTGGAGGGCATAATTTTGCTATTATATCCAAAAGTAAGTTGTGGACACAGGGAGTTGGTTTTCCTGGTTTTATTGCTTGTTTGCTTATTTATGTATTTCAAAGAAAAATAGATGTGGATATTTTCTCAGGAAAAAGAAAGGACTTTTATAAGTTTCTTCACTAAGGGCTTCCCAGTAGATATTAACTTCATTAATTTGAGCAACAAATTGCATCTAGTTTGATGATGGGAGAATAATCCCCTACATCTGTGGATCATAGCTGAGGAGAGCACAAACACCATTATAACACTAGGATTTCTTCTAAAAATACTGCTTCCAAGCACACAATTTCTGGATTCCAGATTTCTCCATTCCCAGTTAACTCCTCTCCCAGCTTCTCAGAAAGTGCACTGCTGGCAAGTATTATCTATTCATGTTCTAGTTCTCTCCATCTCTGCATGTGGTAGCGTTAGAAAAATGCAGCAGTTCTGAGAAAGTGATGAAAATAAAAAAAGATTCCTTGCGTCTTGTTTCCACCATTGTGAAAAAAAAATCTCACTGCAGTGCAGGAATGCCATGTAGACTACCGTAGACATATCAATTCTTATCATAGAATAATAGAATCTTCATGGTTGGAAAGGACCTTTAAGATCATCGAGTCCAACCAAACAACCTACAATCTCTGCCACTAGAGCATGCCCTGAAGTGCCACCTCTAGACGTTTCTTAAACACCTCTAGGGACGGTGACTCAACCACCTCCCTGGGCAGGCTGTTCCAGTGCCTGACCACTCTTTCAGTAAAGTGATTCCTCCTAATATCTAACCTAAACCTCCCCTGCCGCAACTTCAGACCATTTCCTCTGGTCCTGGCATTATTCATCTGGGAGAAGAGGCCAACACCCACCTCTCTACAGCCTCCTTTCAGGTAGTTGTAGAGGGCAATGAGGTCTCCCCTCAGCCTCCTCTTCTCCAAGCTAAACATGCTCAGCTCCCTCAGCCTCTCCTCATATGACCTGGGCTCCAGACCCCTCACCAGCCTGGTAGCTCTCCTCTGGACATGCTCCAGCACTTCAATGTCCCTCTTGTACAGAGCAGCCCAGAACTGAACACAGGACTCGAGGTGAGGCCTCACCAGTGCCGAGTACAGAGGCACCATCACTTCCCTGCTCCTGCTGGCCATGCTATTCCTGATACAAGCCAGAATGCTGTTGGCCGCCTTGGCCACCTGGGCACACTGCTGGCTCATGTTAAGCTGGCCGTCCACCAGCACCCCCAGGTCCTTTTCTGCCAGGCAGCTTTCCAGCCACTCTTCCCCAAGCCTGTAGCATTGCTTGGAGCTGTTGTGACCAAAATGCAGGACCCTGCACTTGGCCTTATTAAACCTCATACAGCTGGCCTTGGCCCATCGATCCAGCCTGTCCAGGTCCCTCTGTAGACCCTTCCTACCCTCAAGCAGATCAACACTCCCACCTACCTTGGTGTCATCTGCAAACTTACTGAGGGTGCGCTCAATCCCCTTATCCAGATCATTGATAAAGATATTAAAACCGGCACCAAAACTGAGCCCTGAGGGACACCACTGGTGACTGGCTGCCAAGAGGATTTCACCCCATTAATCACAACTCTCTGGGCACGGCCATCCAGCCAGTTTTTAACCCAGCGAAGAGTACACTTGTCTATGCCATGATTCGCCAGCTTCTCCAGAAGAATGCTGTGGGGGATGGTGTCAAAGGCCTTACCAAAGTCCAGACAGACAACGTCCACAGCCTTCCCCGCATCCAGAAGGCGGGTCACATGGTCATAGAAAGAGATCAGGTTGGCTAAGCAGGACCTCCCTTTCCTAAACCCTTGCTGGCTGGCCCTGACCCCTTGGCTGCCCTGAATTATCATCACGGGAATCTAGCTCTATACACTCAAAACACTCCTTAATGTACAGAGCCACACCCCCACCTCTCCTTCCTTGCCTATCCCTTCTGAAGAGCTTGTAGCCATTCATCACAGCATTCCAGTCATGACAGTCATCCCACCACGTTTCCGTGATGGCAACTACATCATAGCTGTCCCGCTGCACAATGGCTTCCAGCTCATCCTGTTTGTTGCCCATGCTATGTGCATTTGTGTAGATGCACTTGAGCTGGGCTACTGATCTCGTCCCCATCCTTGGCCCTTTATCCCTAGGCTCATTACTAGTGGGCCTGGTTTTATCCCCTTCCCCCTTTGTTTCTAGTTTGAAGCCCTGTCCATGAGCCTTGCTAACTCTTGGCCTAGTACCCTTTTCCCCTTTTGGGACAGGGTTTTCCCATTCTTAGCGAGCAGGCCCAGTGTCCTGCAGATCAAACTATGATTACTGAACCCAAAGCCTTGCTCGTAGCACCAGTTTTGGAGCCAGGTGTTAATTTGTCCGATTTTCTTGTTTACCCATTCATCAGTCCCCAAAACTGGAAGGGCAGAGGAGAACACAATTTGTACTCCCGAACCCTTGACAAGCCATACCAAGGCCCTGAAATCTTTCTTCATTGCCCTCAGACTTCTACTCTCCAGCTCCTCACTGTCTGCCTGTAAGATCAAAAGAGGGTAATAATCTGAGGGCCGTATCAGGCCAGGAAGCTTCCTGGCTGCATCCTTAACACGGGCCGCAGGGAGGCAGCAGACCTCCCTGGGGGAAGGGTCCGGCCTGCACATGGGACCCTCCGTTCCCCTCAGAATGGACCCCCCTATGACTATTGCCCTTCTCCTGCTCTTCACAGAAGCAGTCTTAATGCATGGAGTTGGCTGTTTTGGCGACTCCCTAGACGAGGCTTTATCAGCATCCTTAGTGCCCTCATCATCTATCTCCAGAGGCCCATATCTGTTCTGTACGGGCACCTAGGGGGGGCATGGGGGGGTCTGGAGGGGGCTCTCCTGCTGCTGCAAGCAGGTACCCGCTTCCGTTCCCCCCCATCCTCTCCTAGTTCCCCTCCTTCTGCCTGGTGACAAGAGGGCAGGGGATCCTCTACCTCTTGTGGAGCCTCTCCTGCTGCTTTTTCCCTAAGGATGGCAGGGTGTGGCTCCACCAATCAATCTCCCTTTCACACTCCCGAATGCTCCTCAGTCTTTCCACTTCTTCCTTAGGCTCAGCCACCAGGCTGAGCAGATCATTGACCTGGTCGCAGCGCACACAGGTACTATCTTTGCTGTCCTCCTGCCAGAGGGACAGACATTCCACGTAGCCCGTCGCCTGGACGGCCGCATGTCGCTTCGTCACGTCCGTTTGCGTCGCTTTATTCCTTCTGGCTTTGGCTACAGACCTGGTGGAGACCATGTCCGCCGCTAGTGCTGCCTCGCCGACGTACACCCCTCTCTGGTGCTCCCGGGTGGTTCCGCGGGTGACACCCAGGGAACGCCCACTCGCTGCTCGTTCGGTCGGTGCCCAGCGAGCTGGCGGCTGCGCCCCCGAAGGGCTGCTTTTGTGAGGGGGGCGCTGGCGCCGCCCCGCTCCTCCTCAGCTCCCGCTCCTCCTCAGCTGTCGCCGCCCCCGGAAGCGCCGGGCACGGGCGCGGCCTGGCCGCTTCTCCCGGCTGGAAAAGCCTCGAAAACGAGCCCCTTTGCCGGCCTTTTTTGCCGCGATTCCCTTCCCCAGTACAGACTTACCTGCACTGGAGCTGGTGCCGGTGGAAGTTCAAAAACATTCAAACTCAAATATATTCCGTGCCTGGAAAGAAGTGTTGCCGAAAGCCAGACGTTAAATTTCAGGAGAAGCCATGAGAGAAGGATATCTGCTCCACAAGTTCTTAATAAAGAGAAATTAAGTGAGAAGACAATATCATTTGCTTTAAACAGACAATCCCTTTACACTAGTGATTCCTTCGTATTAATTTTCAGTAATATATCTATATTTGATTATATATATACATATATAAAATGTATGTATATGTATATACTAATAGCTCATATTTGTGGAGGCAAATATTTGGCATCCCGTGAGAGTTCAGTGGATTGACATTTTACTCCAGTCATTACTAGTGACATGTCAGACATACTAGGGACATACTAGGAAACTAACTCTCCTCTGAAAAAATTTCTGTGGCTTTATTATTACTGTGGTTACAGATGAAGCAGTGTGGCTTCTGACTACGAGCAACAAGATGATGACTGCATTAGTAAATCCATTCAGAGCCAACCCAGGGCCTGACACTGTGCTGTAATTACACGTAAATGATGTCACCTTTCTTCAGAAGTTTCTCTTCTGCTAATGTTCTTGTCATGCGTTATCAAATACTATGTTTGCTTTGTCAAAATCATGAGAAAGAAGATTTAGCAGAAGGGAACAAGATTCTATGTGGTTAAATTTGGTACAAGGAGAGAAAACGGCTTTCATCCCAGTAACAATCCTCCTTGCAGCAGGGATTCTCAGGTCTGGGGAAATCTTTTGGCCTGGAATTTTAACAGTCATTAAGTGACTTATGCCCTCAGCATCCGCAGATATTCACTGGCTGTTAGCACTTTAATAAAATTGCAAGCTTCAAAGGCCTGGTTTATTTCTCAGCTTCCTGCAATCTGACAGCACCGATGACATACTCCATGCAATTAACTCCAAGACCAAATATGAGCATACAGTGCGCACAGAAATGCTATAGTAAAAGAAGAGCAAAAGATAAGAAATACCAGAATGAAGGGTACGTGTTCGAGATTTTACTCAAGCTTCCCTCCTTCCCTGACACAAGGATTATTGGTGCAGGTAGGACTCCATCAGCATGTGATGGACTCTGAGCTAATCAATAATGGGTTCCATTTTGCTTTTGCCAAGGGACCCTGCTGTATTCAAGGCACAATGGTCTTCCGTGATGAATTGAGCCTGCTCAGTGAAGATTATTTTCTGTACTTTCTTGGCATATGCAGCTCTTTACGTCTTCCTTTCTTTTCAAGTACTCAAGTCTGAGAACTTACATTTCTTTGCCATAGTTTTTTTTCTGTGTGTGTGTGAGCAAATATAGAAGCACCTCTTGTTTTTTAAATACGGAAATCAAAAATAAAAATTGTAATGGAAAGGCTTACTTTAGGAAAAAACAAACAAATGAACAAACAAACGAAAAAGTGCCACAGTGAAAGGAAGTTCAAAGCCATATAGAGAAGGAGGGAATTTTCTTTTAGAGAAGGCGCCTAATGTTTTATGTATGCATCCATAGATAAAGTACAGTGACAGTGGAACCAGCCCTGAGAAGAACTTGGATCAGACTGTGTGAGTCCCTGCAATGAGAAGAGTCAGAAATTTGTGTTGCCTCTAACGCAGTGTTAGATCGAGCATGCTTTTTGTACACCTTGACGTAGTGCTGGCTTTCTTCAGTACTGACATTGCTGCATGACTGGAGAACATCATCCACTTGCTGGTTTGAGTATCATAGCATTGCTGTGAGACAGGACAATTATTTTACTCCCCTTCTATAGCATATATCGGAAAGAAGACTATTTAACCTCAAATTAAGATAACATATTCATATTGGTCACCTTCGCCGCGTAACATCAATCTAAAAAAAAATAGTCAAAATTATACAGAAGGCAACTCAGTGGGGCACTTGAACCCATGTGAATGCTTCCAAAACTAGAGAGTTCCCACATGTTTTCAGATTGTGAAAAACCCAGTAATTTCACACATTCAGCTGCTTTTCTTTCTCAGTAGTTTATAGAGAATATTGTGCCTTTTACTGCTGATTAAATGTATTTATTGAATACAAAGTTAGACATATCTAATCAAAGCCAGAAATATAACCAATAAATGAACTGATCCAGTATCAGAGAGTCTCTGACACTTTATAACTGATCTTGTAAATCTCTATTGTGTGGAATTGTTCTTTTCCACAGAAGAATGTAGCTGGGGAAGTACTGCTTGGCCCCAAAAGTACAGATGAAGAACTCACAGTATCAGGTTGCTTGTGAATATCAGTTGTTACATTGTTACATTGTGACAAGTGCTGAAAACCAGGAAGAAATCACGTATAGGAGGAACTGTAAGTAAATATCTTGGTGTATCTCAGGCAGCTTTGGATTGACAAAGTGATGTAACACAAGAGAGAATGTGAACATGAACAAAAGCACGTGCTTAAAGAACCCTTCCCCATACCTTACCATTTTTTTTTTAATTTGCTGTACACTCTTAAAGCCTGGCTTCCCTAATCAAAATGTAAGATTTAATAAAAGCTGCAGCTGAACAGAACAAAATTACAGCACTCTCTAATATCGTAAACATAATTAACTTTGAATTATGTGAATTAACCATGCCTGACAAATTATCATTCAGCTCTGAAATTAAATTCTTTCATACCATTAGGTTTGTTTGTTAAGCTCAAGTAGGCAAAAGTAGTATTTAATAAAGTAATAACGATACTTTGCTGAGAGTGTTTTTGAGATATATATGGATTTATCCAAAATAAATCATGGAAGTGCTATTATTAGCTCATTTGCAAATAGCATATAATGGTGGATCTGCATAATAATATTACAGAAAGTTTTCTGTTACTACAGGTTGCTCTATGTCTATTAAAACTTTTTTTCTGATTGCTTCTTTATGTTGATCTGGTAATATCACTATTTAGCTATGCATGCAATGCACAGCATACGTATGTTTAAGACAGCACAGCTCTCCACTCTTGAAGTACTTATAACTTGAAATGACTGGGCAACTTTTTACTACTTCAGAGTTATTTCTAACAGTATGCTGCATTGAATTGTAGTCCTATGGTGGTTGTCTACATCATTTTTCAGCCTCCTTCAGGCTGACAGTTTGATTGATAGTTATCACGTTCCTCCTCCTTTCTCATTAAATTAATATTCATGAGAGAGAAACTTAGCAGTGTTTTGGAATCTTAGATCTCAGAAACCAGGACAAACGACGGGGAAGAATTCTAATATGTCTTCTGAAGGCTCCTTATAATCCTTCTAGGTTACTTACTAAGCCTAACACCAATTCAACTCAATAAGAAAAGTGCTTTTTTCTTAAGCTAAGGGGACAGGAAAGGTAGTGTGTGTTTCAGAGTTAGCTTTTCCATATTCATTCAGTAACAATCTTGTAGAAAGAACAGAGGTAGGGGAGCAGAAAAAGTTAATCGGATGTATTATAAATGTAATACCTCTTCACTCTGGAAGAGTTTATGATACCAAACTCAAAATATCAGATTTCCTATCCTGACAGACTAGTGATATCCACACAGAAATCTGGCAGCAAATGCTTACAACGCAATTTCTGACATCAACCCTCCAAAAAAACTCAAAACATACAGCTTCATATTTCAAAAGCTCTTTATGTTCTTGGATTTTGTTGCATAGAGTGCTTGGGAGAGTCACAATGATTAGCTCTATTACCCAAGAACTGTTGAATCCACATCCCTCTACCCCATATGTGATAACCAACTCCTTTTAGCCCCTCATTTCTGACTAATATCACTGCTTCCAATTTTGTAGTTAAGGGAGACTTCCAGGACAGAGTCTGTCTGGAGCTGCATTGTTCCCTGAAGAGCTTTGGGGAGGGTTTCTGATGCAAGTATTCATAAGTACCTTTTTGGATCTTTTCTGCACTAACTGGTCCTAAAGTGTAAGGGTAGGGACAAGCACTGTCTGTGTTTTCTCCATCAGTCATACATTCAGGAAAGAATGGAGAGGCACTCTTGGCACATTGGTACTTCTTGGTAGCATGGGAAGGAATTGCTTAAACCCTCTTGAGTCTGCAGACCCCACAGAGTATCCCAGAGGGTGCTCGCATCAGAACACTCCTAATTTATATCTGTCAAGTTCGGCAACATACAGGTAAAGTAACCTTTCTTTACAGTACTTTGTGCAGAACTGTAAATCTCTTGCAGTTTTGATACTGTTTGATCTACTTTTCCAAGCATTATGTATAAGGGTTGTTTTGATGGAGCAATAATGAAAAGCAGTCTGTGCCTTTCATTTGAGAGTTTCGTCTCAGTAATTTTTTTCAGGGTGCAGTAATGAGCAGAGAAAGCTACTCTGCAACTTAACAGTGAAAAAAATACAATTTTTTGCTACACATTTTTCTCTCCATCTAACCCTGGAAGGATCTTTCAGGTTTTCCTTTATATTCTTGTCTAGTAGATGATTACTTCAGATGATCAACCTGAGGAAGCTGTTTTAATCCAGCAGGAGTTTAGGGGAAGAAAGAATATCCCTAAAAAAATCCAAGCGGCAAGGGAAACAGGTATGTTCTATTTCAGATTTGTTTGTAATCAGTCTGGAAACAGTAACAGTGAAGTCTGAGATACATGGCAGAAGAATGACCTATTTTCACCCATTCAGATTTCCATTTTCAGAATTGAATATGTTGGTTAAAAAAAGAAATATTAACCAATATTCTAAATGATAGAATATATTAGTCATAAATAATTGGGCCGTAATATCAAGAACTTCCCTATTTCAATGGGTTCATGAACAGAATTTCACGTAGGCAAACAGTATATACAGTTTACTTAGCAGATAATAATGTTGTGCCTTTTAAAGTTTCACACTTGTAGGTTCTTCCTGAAGTTAAGGACAGTTTACGTTCACAACAACATTTAAGGAAAATAACATATGTAACTTGTTGCTGCTGTTACTTCACTTCAAGTAAAAACCACCTACACTAACACTCCCACTCCAATCTGAATTAAAAGAATAATTTAAGCTTTCTGTTAGAAGGGAAGGTAGGGAACTGTAATTTGGAGTGATCATCAGATAACACAGAAGGACACCAATATCAATTAATTAGTTTAGACAGAACATATTCTGAGCACTTTTGTGATTTGATTTACTCTATGCTTATGGATACCATCAGAGACATGCTGAAAGTATTTTGTAATGACAGATAATGTTACAGCCTCAAACAAATCAATGGATTAAAGTTATTACCAACATAATTTTGTGCCTCAAGTAAGAAAGAGAAAAAGGTGAACAACTAATTGCAGGAACACTCATCAGTGTTAATGCTGAAGGACAAGGAAAACACCAATATTGGAGTATTTCAGAGCACCGTGGTCAATGAAGAAGTATTTCCAAATTTCTAAATAAGGCATCCCGTAACTAATCCATAAAATGTCTTTCTAAAAAGTTAATTAGTAAATTATCTTAAATTGTAATATAAATTCATAACTAATGAATAATAATAATAACTGGAGATATATTTCTAGTATGAATATATAAATAACATGTGGATTTTTCTTTCTGAGCAACACAGGAATACCTTTTTCTTTTTCCTCTGCCATTTCATTTACTTCTTTAATACAATTTTCCTGTAGCTGGCTAAAGTCCAGACCTTTGTAAAGGTCTGTATAAAGAGTATAGGGTTGCTGAGCTTTCATATTCAGTAAGAAATGTTTTAAAATCGTTGCTAAATTTCTTTCCTTAAAGCTACCTGCAGCCTTTCTTACAACTATTCCTTGGTACACAACAGTCAAAAAACAGAATGCATACCTTGCCCTACTTTTCTTTTTTTATTTTTGCATTACTTTGTTTATGCAAAGCTAAAGCTGCAGTTGGGTGGGAGATCTTTTTAGAAATTCCCTCTCCGATCTCAAGAGGGACTTGTGAGTCTGTCAGACAGGCATCAAGCAATTTAAATTGAATACACTGGCCTGAAATTAATTGGTCACAAGGAAGCCTAATTTATCTTTGGACCTTTTTTTTTTTTTCCTTTTCAGGTTGTGTAAGAGGAACAGAGGCAATGAGAAACCCTCAGTTTACTTAAACTTTTTTTGTGGTACAATCACCAGCAGTTCTTGGGTGGGTTAACAAACTCCTATACTTTCTTTTGAGACTTTGGTGTAGAAGTCTGAAAGGCAGGAAGATGGGGTCTCCTGGCTATTCAGAATAGTAGGTGAATCCCTAGCACAAAACATATTTCCAGTCTTTTGAAACACAGGTTTCAACTGGGGCAATGAGCTGGTACGACACAGCAGAGATCATTGTCACCCCTATTTGGGTGTAGGGATGTTGGGGGTATTGGACTGTGTTACTTCCTCAGCTCCTTTCCAACATAAATTATTCTGAGTCTGTGTCTATGATTCCCACACTTTACAGAAATAGCCACATCTGCCAGCAAATTCCAGACCCAGATTTAGAGACAGTATCTTATTTAGATGCCAAACTGGGTACTGCAAATAATTTTGTCTACTATTATATGAGTCTAAAGAGCCAAGAAGGGAAGTAAATTACCAGAAAATGACAGATTCACCTACTACACGTGTAGCTCACCCAAAACTCAAACACTTAATCCAGCACAGCTAATTTAGGTACTGCAATAATGTAATTAATGGACATTTAGGAGATGTCGAGGTATCTGTCACTTTTTTGAGAGTGTAAGGAAGCTTCTACAGATACTAAGATCCCAAGTATATGAAGGAGTCAGTTAACTTAGGTCTTTCGTGTCCAATTTCTCAGAACAGTTTCACAGTTCAAGAACTTTGTTAGGAAGCTGGGGCCTGAATTTTAAGTTTTATTCTTCCTGAAGAAAAGGCAGCCTACTTTTCCAGTAATCTGCTCTATCTGCCAGAACGGGATATCTTGAATGAAAGCAATGCTTTTTGGGTTGGTTTTTTTTTTGAGACGGATCCTCTCTGCCGGACAAGGATGCAGAAGTCAAACTCAAACTAGAACCTGACGAAATTAAACCCTGCTCTGACTTACCTGGAAGTCTCAGCCATGAGTAGGGTAACAGCTGCTCCCTGGCCTGTTTTTGTCCCTTAATGTTCAACTGTAAAATGTGTGAATGACCCCAGGAGCAGAGATAAACTATGAACAGCTCAAGAGCATCAGGTCAAGCGCAAATATCATAAAACCATAAGTGCTCACACCTAATGCTTTTCTGGTCCCCTAATATGTATTGTCCACCAGGAAGGTGAACTACTCTGACTTGCACCATGATGCTCGCACACGCTCTTTGGAAACTGTCTTTGTAGTCTAGGAAAGTAGGCAGACTGGATTGCTGTTTGGGAGCTGTGTCAGGATGATGATGCATAAGACTCTCTTAGGCAGCATTTATATTAGAAGAGACTACATCTTTTGTGCTTCCTAACATCCCACGCAGATATTTGAGGGATCCCACATGACTTACTGACTTGGAAGCAGTCATAAATGAAAATATTGTCAAATGTCAGTTAATGATATTTTTCTCTCACCAGAAATTCAAAGATTCAAAAATCAGGCGAAAAACGAGGTATGGTTCAACACTGGAACAAAACAAACAAAAAGGATGGGTGGGGAAAGGGGGGCAGGGTGTCAACTCTGGAGGGGGACAATTAGTGAAGAATAGACAAAAAACAAATTTTAAAAGCTTAATTTTGACAAAACTGGAAAATTATTTCAAATAGTATAGCGAAGACCAAATGTTTAAATACACTAAGGCTGTGAACAATTGATCAGAATCAGAAAGAATTATTAGCATAATTCTGCATCATTTGAAAGTTTCTTGTGGAAACTTAGAATTAACAAGGTCTTCCAGAAGTGCTATAGATTTTCCTTTTTCTCACTAAAAATGGTTCATCTGAAAGCTTTCAGTGAGAGGTAGAAAGGATCTTGTAATTAATGGTATGCAAGTCTTGCTAAACACACACAAGTTCAACTTGCATCTCACTGCTGAACGACATTTTTGGAATATTTTCCTAGTTATATTCAGAGCAAAACAGTTCACAAAAATGCTCAGATCAGAGTGCATTGACACAAATAAAGCAGGAGCAAATTAGAGCTAATAGTCTATTAAACAGCAGCTAAACTCCAGCCAAGACAAATTTTGAGTATTCTGTTCTGAATAGAGCCTGTCACACATTTCTGGCTTTTTGTTCAATGATGGTTTATTTTTAAATGATCTTCCAAATAGTAGTGAGATTTATATATGTCATACCACAAAACAGAACAAAACACCATGTGCGTGTGCATGCTAATGAACTATAATTACATAATTATTAGTATTATGCAAAACAGAAAGCAGATGTCTTTTTTTTTTTTTTTTTTTTTGAATACGAAGGCATTTCTGAAAGCAACTATAAGCTAACCTTGTGTGAAATGGATAGAAGGCATCTCATATATCACTGCTGCCTGTAGAGTATCCATAAGGACTGCTCCGCAACGAGATGTCAGGATTTTCCTGTAAGGTAAGCAAAAGAATACAGGGGACATAAAGGAGACTTATCTAACCCTACCTAGCTATGTAGCTATGAAGTCTCAAATCCCAAAGTGTGGAAAGAAGAAGAGATCAGAATTGAGGCAGGAAGTTCAGCATCAACACAAGCACAAATGCTGTTGAAGAAGCTCCAAAAAGGCTGCAAAACTTAAGAAAAATTTCATACCCTAATATGTTTTCTCCCACAACAAACATTAAAAAACACTTAGGGAAAGAGTTTAAGAATTGGGCACGGACTGAAGGGTAGTGCTGACATAAACTCCCACTTTCTGGAAATCCAGTGTTTAGGAACTATCACCTGGAGATTTTTCTCTTCTGAAGGAGTGTCTTGTTTCTGTTAAAAACTCGTCAAACTTTCCCTCAGTCAAGTTGCAGCTTAGGGAACATAAACGTGTATGTTTATACATCAATATCTGATCCCAACAAAGCTTTGGTGATACAATCTATATTTATTTTATGAAAAAAATTACTTATCCCTTTGCCACACTCAAAGTTTGTCAAAATCCCATTTTCAAGATTGTTATTACCATACAAATCAGCCCTTCAACATTGTGTTCCTCTTCTTTTTATGGTGTCCTCACTTTACCTCCTCAGTTCTCAAAATGGGACACCAGTTCTTCCTCTTCTCTTGCCTCCTTACCATAACATCGTGTGATTTCCACTCTGCCCCACATCTCAAATCATACCTTTTCAGATGGCTTAGGGGTGGTGACTGGAGCATGGACATCTTGTTACTGTTGAACAGCTCATCTATAAACCTAAAGCGGATGATACTCTTAGCACTGAACACCTACTGCCCATGTTATGTTAGTTACTTTAGTTACAATAGACCAACTGATATCGAGTAACTTCATGGTGAATGGGATGGAGAATAACTTGGACTACTTATAGCTTACTGAGTTAAGGAAATATCATGCATGTGGAGAATGAAAGCAAGTTCAGTAGAGCTTGTTTACCTCCAGAAATCAAGATTCCCAAGACTCACTATGGAGTGAGACTCACTACTGGCAGTGGAGTCCCAAGACTCCACTGCCAGTAACTGGCAAAATCATCATTGTCTCTTGAGCTAGTTCACAGAGTGGAGAGCAACTGAGAATCATTGCTTTTTTTGCTTTAGTTCAATATGTAGCCCTACCCTTCTTTGGATTCCACTTTCTTTTGTTAGTGCAAATATGAAGGAAATCTTTCTTCTTAAAAAAGTCAGGGTGTTATCCTCTGTTTTCTGAGACAAATGCTGCCATTTTCATATTATTTTAGTGCAGTGATGTAGTTTCTGCATAACACCATCCTGATGCCTGATTTTAAGCTCTGTATCAGTTGCTCTGACACCCTAATCATACCCTGACATTGTCTCACCCTCTCCCCTTACTGTTCTTACTCATTGCTTCTTCCCCAAATTTGTGCTCTTCCTCCACCCTGTCCCCCAAACTCCAGGGCTTTTTCTGGCTGAGCATTTTCTTGTATTCTCATAACCATTTATCAGAGAATACCTGACATGGGAAATTAAACTCTTGCAAAAATATTGGCAGCTTGGTCTTGAATACTAAGTCTTGAGCAACCTTAAACATAGGAAACCCTGCTTTTAATGCATGTTACTTCATCTCCCATTTCCCTTATCACCAATTAGGGAATTTATAGGGTTGGCATTTTTTCCCTTAGATGTAGTTATCTCGGATTTGCAATGTAAGTAAATAAATAACTCAAATCCACAAATGGTATAAACCCAAAATATCTCACTGATGATAGTGTAGCTGTTCCCATTAGTACCTAGTGAGGCCCACATCACTGGTTGTCTAATTGTTTTATAGACCTGAGAGATTAAATCCAGAAATCTGTACAGTCTGGGGCTGCCATTTCAGTGTTCTCTCTCCATTTAATATATTGAAGTATCCTAGAGAGTTTATTTGCAAATGATTTCAACTGTAAATAAGTAGAGGTTTCCCAGAGGGCATACTTTCACAGTATTTCAAATGTAAAACACATTAATTGGCCTATCAATAATGTACTGTCTCATCTAATAAAGAAAAAAAATCCACTATCAAACATCTGCCTCATTTTGTAATAATCTGGAGTCTTAGTACCCAATATCAAACCATGAATATTAATTTTTCCTCCAAAATAGTGTTTTGAACTGGTGGGAAACCATAAACTCATCCCAAAAGACTTAGGAAATGCTTTCTTCTCTCAAAAATAAACATATCAATATAAATACTGATATTTGAAGCTCGAATAATAGCAAGGGAACAAAACAGGGACAGGAGTTTCCTGTTCTATCACCTGAAATCAGAGGTTATTTTGATGATTTTTATGAAACTTTATACCTTCAGAAATGTAACAAGGAAGGAGTACTCAAGGGAGAGCTGTCTGTTCTTCAGCACTTCTGGATCACATTTCTGATGAAAGGATTTAATTGAGTATCACCTTTTAAGTGTGACAAGTTCCATGATACAATTAGTTGCATATTAAAATTCCACTTTTGGAATCATTATGGCCCCTTGATTCTTCATTATTTCAAACCTGCAAGATACTTCAGATTATGTGGAAAAAATAACTACATCTGTTAAGTCTTTAAAACATGTACTTCACATATAAGCAATATTTACCTGACACAATTCTTGCAAATCCTACTCCTTCCTACTTCTGAATTTCTCATAAATATGTCTTCATGTGCCAGAAATGAAAAATTAAATAACAAGGAAGAAAATGGACATCCCAGCTTTCTTTTTTTTTTTCCATTTGTCAACAAGTAAATGTCAGACTCCAGATGACTGGCCTAATATTTATGCACATTTCCCAACCATTTAGAAAGTTGAGAACTCAAAGTATTTCCATGATTTTTGATATAAAGGTCAAGACTAGATTTACATAATGCTTCACTCATGTGAAAAATCTAAAAGTGAGGCTCATGTCTTGCTTATTTTTTCCCTAATTAACACATAAAGTAATTAATTTATTTTTTCAAGTTTTGACTAAATTTTAAAATTAAATTGGCCTGTTGTTTAAGTGATTCATTGCATTAGAAGAAAAAAACCTGTATACCTGTAAAGATGCACTCACATTTTAAATGTGAATGGTATGTTGGGGTTTTTTTCACTTGTATTACTTCTTTCAGATGAGGTCCAGCTCTATTTTCGAACCAGAAGGCATCATTTCCTAATCAGAACTTTCTGCATTCCGTTACATTCAGTATGCATACATGAACAACTATTCTCAATTTGTGTACTTTAAGATATCTTGCCTAGCTGTCACTCCAGAGGTGCCTGGCTCTCACAGTGGAGCTACGTGACCTCTGCTGGTCTCACATCAATGTCTCAGGTATCCTAGGGTGTCTGCAGTGGCTCCTTCTTTGAGCCACTGAATCAAGCTTCTCATGTTGGAGAGTATGAATTCACCCTAAGTTACCTCTCAGTGCAACAGAGTGTATGTTCACATAGTTAATTAGCAGAACCCTTTGCCTTTCACTTCCCTTTATTTAAACTCATCAGATGGGATATTATGAAAATTTCTTTATTATAGCTACTGCTTTTCATGTTATCTCTGAATGGTGATTTCTGCTATTGTATTATCTTTATGGAGATATTATCTCAGATTCTTAAAAGGTATTTTGGACAATGATTAAGTACTTCTGGTAAGCCAAGTTTAAGTGAATAGTATGGAACATGCAATTACAAATAATAATACATCAGTGATTTATAATAATGCATTTTTCAGTACTTGCACACTATTCATGCTTCACAATTTTTTGTTGACTTGCTGAGCTACTGTCCCACAGTGAGCTAATATTTTGACTGTGCGATGCACAATGATGTTGAGGTATCTGCCCAAGCAATAAGTTATAGCTTTTGAGACACACACAATTCAGAGGATTTTTCCTGATGTACCCAGTTCTGCCTTCTGGGCTCATCCAGCAGGAAATTCTTTTAACAATCATTTTAGTTTTGGGGGTTTTTGGAAGGTTTTCTTTTGTTGTGTTTTGGTTTGTTTTGGTTTGTTTTTCCCCCCGTCTTAGCTTTCTGTCTTACCGAGTTTCTAATGTATGCCAGTATTTTAATTTCCATTCTATGGCTAATGAATTTTTCATTAACCTCAATAACCATGAAATTCTGATCATATTCTGTTAAGCGGTGTCTAATTCTACAAGAAGCCCCATTAACTTATATGAGATCGGCTGCAAAGCAAAGTTATTATTCAAAATAAGCAGGGGTAGCAAAATCTGTCTTTAAATATACGCCAAAACCGCATTCATGGTCATTTTACTATAGCACAGCAGATTAACAGTTTTAAATGCATAACTTCCAGCCTTTCCATCACATCTATCCATTTTTAAGAGTTTTTTTTGGGAGGGCAAATTGTGAGAGAAAAGTGGAAAATTTAATATTCAATCCGTGATTTTCCTTAAGCCTTTAAATAAAATTAAAATAAATAAATAATTAAAAAGAAAAAAGATATGTCTGTACACTGTGGAAAGTTCATACAGAACTGGTATAACTACCCATATAACTGCATGTAAATCCAGTATTAGTATTAGACTCTATAAAGTTGTTTTTAAGCATTACCAATGAACTTTTTGCTTATAGTGCTCAGCATACTGACAAGACTGATACAACAAAGACAGATTTAAAGAAACTGAAATGCTTAAAAGTCCAAGTAAGCCTCAAATGTCTTCCACTATGGAAAGGAATGCAAAATTTATTATTGATTTGTCCCACAAAAACGAAGCATACGGCATTTTCTTTTATTCCCCTCTGGGGTGGCAAGACCAAATTAAATACTTATACAAAACACTCTGGTTGGTGAAATTGGAGGTAATTTTCAAGGGGCGAAATCATCCACAAGTCCAGGTGCCACCCTAAAACCGAGGAAAGGTGTAATTTTTCCCTCTCTCTGGGGACACAGCAGCAAATTCAATTTCAAAGTGACAGTTGTAGCCTAACATGCAAGAGTGCACTCACTTTTCATCAGCACCTTTGCCTTTTAAACCTGCCCCTTCCTTTCCTCATTTTCTTGGGCATATCACATCGTTGCCCAACTATATCTGTCTGAAATGTAAAGAAATAAAAAGGATTCTTTCCTAGTACTTGTAAAAGCGAGTAATAGCCATGGATTTCAGGCAGATCTCCCTGGCAGTGGAATATAGATCCCCCAGACAGCTGTGACGACACTACCACCAGAATGCAAATATGTTATTAGACATGCTAATCTACACGGTGCTCATCACAGGACATGGATATTTGAGGGCAGAACAAAAAGCTGCTGTCTGACTAACCCACATTTTCACAGATCAAAGAAGCTTTCCCCAGTATTTTCTTCATTAAGAAGCTAACTTCTGTAAGCTTCTAACAAATTTTGTAGAAAGTCTTTAGGGTTTATAGAGTCCTAAATTGACATATAACAACTTAGAGCCTTCAATGTGAAGTGATTAATATTGTGTGGAAATGAGAGCTTCTGTTTTCCACTAGTGTCTATTCTTGATTATCTATATTTTTTGCTACTAAAATTTAAGTCATAGGCTATCCAGCTTTTCAAAGGTTTCCTTTAAGAGGAATGATCCAATTCATACAAAAAAAATTCAACAGACTTGTTGATATCTGTGTACTCCCCTAAAAATCAATCCCATGGACTTATGTCTCAATTTATAAGAAATCTCTGGATTTTCATTTGTTTAGGGGAAGAGTGAAATATGGGCTTTCTTTGTAGCTTTTGCAATAATTTCCACGACTCTTTACATGGTACAGCCATTCCTCTTATTTATTCAAGCAGAAAAGCTTTTATCCAAGAAAATGTGTGTACTGCAGAAGAATAGAACTAAAGGCATAAGCTAGAGTAGGAGTCTTTCTGCCTTTGCCTTGAAGCTTGATGTTTCATCACTGCTCAGGTCCCAGCCTTTTTCCAATGCACAGAAACAGGATTGCCAGCTACCACTGAAGGTCATTTCACTGTGTTCTGTTTTACCTCCTTTACCGAGTAATAAGTTTTTCTGATTATAGCATTTTTCCTATTAAGTCCTATAACTGCAGACTTAATAGAAGTCTGAGCCAAACAACATTCAGTACTAGTCTAAGGCTGGTTCCAGGAAAATAAAAATTCTTGGTTTTGTGCAATGTAGTTAAATGCCAGGTCCTAATTTTAGTTTTTAAAAGATAAAGTTGAGGCACATTATGTTAAATAACAGTGTTTGATGTGGAAAACTAAAAGGAGTCAAAAATACTTTACAATTGCACTGAATAACTGATTTAATTGATGACTCTATCACAAGCCGTATTACCTGAGCCAAAGAAGAATTTGGGATGAAAAATTTTGTCAGAAGCCAACAAAAAGATGTACATGCACACAATGGCACATCTTACAGTTCCCAGAAAAATTGACAGAACACAAAGGTGTTGCAAAGAAATAAATGCCCAGGGACCCTCCTGGGATTCTCCTCCAGGGCAGTAGAAGACAGGCAGTCAAGACAGTCTGGTTTACACGTATAATTTTTATGCAGAGCTTGTCTGCCTTCCATGGGGATAGACTTCACAGTTCAAATGTTCTCTGCCTCAGTAGAAGGCCTTTAAAAACCCAACCCATAATGAAAAGAGTAGGAAGAAAAAGAATGAAATCTGAGACGTACAAATTGGACACAAAATCCACTAAGTCTCATAGCAATATGTCAAAGACAGAAGAAAAAATAATCTGTTCTCTTATTAGGTAAAATAGGAAATAACATTGCAACATTCAATATGCTGCTGCTGTCAGTCTCAGATGAACTAACAGAATGGTCAATCTGAAAGTCATTAATAAGGAATTAAAGATGGAAATACAATTAATGTGTTTGGAAAATATATCCTGTCAAACTAAGCTGATGTCATTTCTTGATTAAAAATTTTTCTCACGCAGATGTAATAGTTAAATGTAAATTACTACATGACATTTTGATAAATAAAGTATAAAGATGCACAACTTCAACATGGCACAAGAGGATCCTATCTGGATGGTCCCTTGCAAGCAATTTCAAGTGATTTGTCATGACATGATTTATTAGAGCCAGGTCTACTGAAGTCCAGGACATGTATTTGACATACACCATCTATTTTATTTCAGTAACCTCAAAAAAAAAAAAAAAGAGTCAATACGGGCCGAGTTTGCAAATAGTATGAAGCAGAGCATGTGGCACATTTGAATTGGCACATGAGGTGGGAGCAAGCAAATAGCATACTCAAGCTGACCTCATCTAGAGGCAAAGTAGACTATTGCTGTTAACTTATTGCTGAAGATCGTGTCAGAAGCCCAGTAGGAGGTTAGTCATGGCTCAGTTGAACATTTTGCCTTAAAGGTAGCCCTGCTAGCTAAGAAGGGGACATGAGGTGGAAGTTCGGTGATCACAGGCAACACAGGATATGCAAACAAGGTCCTGGCCAGATCCAGATAGATGAGTGATGGGTGGCTGAGGTAGTGGCTGAAAGCCAAAGCTCATCTCCTCAGTTCTTACATGGCTATCACAAGGTCACTGTTGTGCATGTTTATCACAAAGTTCCTTATCTCATTTTCATCTATACTGCAGAAAGGCATTGAACTTGTTATTCTTCTACAACCTAGCACCCATGACAGCTGGGAACAAAGAATGTAAGACACATGTCCTTTGGAAGGAAAGTAGTAGTCTGTTTTGCTCAAACGAAAGTTCTTAATCTGAAGATAAGCCAAGAAGGATAACCTTGGGGTGGCAGTGTCACAGCTTCTTTTTTTTTTTTTTTCACTGTCCAATTCTATTAATCAGATATACTGAAGATTATTGGAGAGCATTCGAAGAGTTATGGCAGTTATTAAAGAATTTGAAAATATATGTTGAAGACTCAAGGACATCAAGCAGATGACTTTATATGACAAATCAGGGAGTATTTCTACAGTCTTCAAATATGGGAAACAATATCTTCTTCAGTTTAGTAAACAAAAACCAGGGAGTGGAAATGGAAGGGAAATAAAATCCAGGCAAAAACACGGGTGTATTTTTACCTCCTTTTGGAAGAGTGAGACCCCTTAAACAGTTTATTGTGTTTTGCAAAGAGTTCTCAATCACTTCCAATTTTAAGATCAGTGTGTGTTTTACTTTGAAGTCCATTTTTCTTTAAAAAGGAATTTATTTTTATGGACACCTTCCCATCTATTTTATTGAAAAGGAAAAGAGATGACTGCAGTGGTACCTCTTGACTTTTAGGGTGAAAAATCTTTAAAAATTGTATTAGACTGCATTAAGCATGTCTAGAAAGATTTATGAAAATATCCAGATAAAAAACAGTACTGTTACAAAAAATAAGAAAATCACTTTCCTGAAAAGTCTTCTCATGGAAGATACTGATTTTTTAGCTTCCCAGCTAGGAAGAGGGGATGCTTAATAGATAGTATTCCCAAATTTTCTCACAAATAAATATGTGCGTATGTGTATGCTCACCACTGCAAAATTTCAGCTGTCAAAAAGGTCAAATAACTTAGTATTTCTAGGTTGACAGCTAGCATCCCAAAGAACCACTGCAAGAATTGAATGAGTACATTTGACATTTTCTTTTCTTCTGCATGACTACACCTGAAAAATTGTAGTAGTATGAGTGGTATTGAGTTGAATTCTGTGACAAGACAGAATACAAGAAATTATAATCAAATTTTTATTTAGTGTTAAAAAAGATTTTCAACTACTTTGGAAAGCTATGCTTACAAGTAGAAGGAAAATAGGTCGGTTTTCAATAATGTGACTTATTAACGCGTCTTCGTATTTTTATTCATATAATATGAGTATAATTTGTATTTATAAAAAGTTGTTACCTAAGCAAACCATTTTAACTTTAAAAACATATAATAACTTCTATAAAAGAATGCTCTTCTGATTTTAACTTATCTCCAGGCACATCAATATTCATGGCTTTGAGTTTGACTGAAAGGCTTGATTTGATTTAAAGGTTTGTTTGGATTTATTTTTTTTCCCCCAGCATCATACAGGACTATGCTAACTGTTAAAGCCTGAACTCTGAATTAACGACCACATTAACTACATCTAGCTCTATTTTCACCTCTAACATGTTTGTAATAAAACAGCTCTTTCAACAAATAAAAGTGTTGAGATTCATTGCTCTGTTTTTAAAACCATTGCCTCTGACCTCTGTAGCACAAGCATTCCAGAGGAGGAAAAATGACATCATTTTAGCAATAGAAGTATTTTTATATCTTTGTCTAAAAATACGTTAGAAAATAAAATTACATCACTCATTCTTTTGCATAACCATTATTCAGAGACTTTTTCAGAAGTTGGAATGTGCCCTTGTCCTGTAACAGGAGAATTATACCCTAATTAAAATGAATACACAATTCTGAAAATTAATAAGTAAAAAAGAAGATTAACACCTTGAACACCTTGCAAGAGTAGAACCTGAATTTCAAATACAATGAATAATATGTTGCAAGACAGCAAAAATTAGTGTCTTTTGCAGTCAGTACTTCAATTGTGTGTACTTTTTTAGCGAGTCTTAGAAAGGCCAGACTTCGTTTGTATGAGAGTTGCACATGAGGGATGAAGGCTAGTGAAGTGGGTACATGAAGAAACAAAGCAGTACGATGCACTTCAGTTAATCAGGATGCACTTAACAGGGAAATTTGCTTAATTGAGATGTTTCCCAAGGAAGCAATTTAAGACTAATGATACCTAATAGCAATAACTGCTGTTTAATGGGGATGGTAATTCTGCTTAATAGGGATACCATCAGGTAATTATGGCCAGGTCTAAGCTACCAACTTCTGTTGGCAAAGCTCTACCTGTCAGGCATCTGAAGAGATGTAATCCTTGATCAACAATTACAGGGAAGTAGAAACACCAAAAGAAAACTTGAATAAAAACTTGGAAATTAAAAGAATATCCTGTGTTGATCAATAGGAAGCTGTTGACCTGTTGATGTAAATTAAAAAAAAAAAAAAGATTTCTGGTATTTTTGCGCATTGTCTTTAATTATTTTTTTTACAGATATATTTCTATTTTATATTTGGCTAAAATGATCCTAGGGTCTTTCTGTGTTCATCTCTCAACACATTGTACCCACTTTATTAGCTGGATTTATGCACACAACCTATTAGTATATGAACCCAGGTCCAAACTTAAAACAAAATAAAATAATTGTAGAATTAAAACATTCTAACCTTTTGTTCCAACTTTATGCTGCTATTTAGTTATTTTATTCTTTTATGTCCTTTGAGTTTGTTGTTGGATTGGTTTTTGGGTTTTTTGGTGTTGCAAAGTTACTCCACGATGCTCTGATGCACAGGTTACCCAAGCTGGGGCCTCCAAATTCTGTTGCTTACAGTCAAAGAGTGATTGACCAACAGCACGGCAGGCTCACTGCAGCCTCCTGGAGAGCAGCATTAGTCATGAGGATCCTCCCTATCCAGGATGCTGTTACTCTGCCACTGTGTCTTCATTAATAAGGTCTGCTGTAATTGATCTTAGCTCATGCACACACTCCTTGGGAATCATTACATACAAAGGAGTTTCCCTTTGCTAGCACTGCTTAGGCAACACACCTTCATAAATTCCCCTTTCATTCTGTGCTCCTACGCTTGCTAGTGTTGTTTGTCATCTTCCCAGGATGAGAGGTCAGCAGGCACAGAGTGCAGGAAGTAGAAGCTATATCCCTAATACCCAAAGATCAGCATCTTTATGACAGTAAACTCCTGAAAGCATGAAAAAGGTCCACTGAAAAATAGCTGCGAGAAACACAGGGAGAAATCTGTACAGCTTGACAAATATTTGTTATTTACTTTCAGGTCACCAAAGATCATCTAAAAACTTTTTGGGGTATTTTTCATAACTGCAGTGTCCTCTGTGGTGGGTATAATTTGTCTAGGAGGTAAAGAAAAGGTGGAAGGGTGGCTCTGCATGCTGGAGGAATGCAGTCTTCCAGCAAGTTATATTATTGTAGTGAAGGACAAAAATGTATAGTTCACTACCTCAGGCTCCAAAGAGTCAGAAGAGGACAACTGAAGAAAATAATTCGAAAGTCTGCTGTGGAACACTGACTCAAGAAAACAGGGTGAAGAACTGATAACTAGCAGTTTATACAGCAAATTTAGAGGTTTGTTCTCATCAACCTGTGTACAAAGAGGCTATGATTTACACAGGATGTTGAAGTATCTGCTTAATAGGATATATTTCAGTCCTTGCATTGCTGGCAAATTGTTCACACAGTAACTGTTTCTAATATTTCTGCTCTAATATGTAGGAACACTGTACTGGCTCTTTAACTGAATTTTACCCAGAGCAACTTTCCAGAGATACTACCGTGCTAACTTTCAACATAGCTTCGCATGTCCTTCAAATAAGTTCTATATAATCAAGTATTTCTATGTCAATACATACGTGTATATATGTGTGTGCATTTTGTGTGGATGACATGTTCTTGAAAGAGCAGGCAAAAAATGAGAACAAAACAAAAAACAAACAAACAAAAAATCAATGAGAGGTTCATGAATAACATTAAATAGGCGCTGACATAAATGTCAAGAAGAACTCTATAGTGTTCTTCCAAATTTGTTCAGAGTACCACACATCTCTCATTACACGATTGTCTGTTTTAGTGTCCAACTAAACTCATCCGTGCTGTGTTTTTCTTTAGATGGACACCACCCTGAAATTTTGGGTCTTCCTGGCAAGGACAGAAGCTTACCGGTAGTAAGCATCTTCCAATCAGTACAATTGAAAGAACACATTTGTGACTACCTATTCCAAAATATATTTTTTTAAAAAGATCAAATTTTGGAGCATGAAAGCAGGTTTTATTGTGCTACAGCAAACCAGCTAAATAAAATCCCTACTATTATGGAGGGGAAGGGAAAAGAAAAAAGTTCTTCCTATCTACAAATGAACAGAAACACTGCTGCTGCTGCTTTCTCAATTACACTGTATGCCCTGTGGCTTGCCACGGACGTGACCTCAATTGAAACTGTGTTGAGACTTCATATTCACTTCTCTTGCACAAGCAAAGAAGGCTTTTCCACATTACTGCTACTTCAGTCTACTAGATCAGATTGGAGAAAAAAAAAAGTTGTCTGAAAAAAAAAATTAAAAATTAAAAAACCCCACCAACCCAAAACCTCACATTGATAAAAAAACAATCTCACATTGCATATAGTGTACGTATAAAGTCATCACTAGCATTGGTTTCATTCTGTAGAATTGCTCCCATTGATCTGTTTTACATGGTAATACACATGTAGCAAATTAGTCCAGAATTAGGCATGCTTTAAAGCTACTAAATTGCCATGTAATATTTTAGAACTAAAAAGAAACTGAATCCCTAGCCATAAAACTTAAATCAAGAAAGACAGAATAAAAGATTCTTAACTATTTTAGAATACTGGGTTTAGCAATTGATTCCTAGAAGACCAAAAAGAGCCAATCATCACAAATTACTAACTTGTGGAAACTCTAAGAACATGAACTTATACTTCAGATCACCTCTAGGAACATTACAGGAGTCCGTATAATGTTGTTTCAATGCATATCAGTATCTAATCAAGCATAATATGCAAAACGCAGAAAATCCCAGCAGTCATCAATTCTCATTTGTGTGTAACTACATGTAAAATGTCTAGATAAGTTGGAATCATTCAAGCCACTGGTGTTGTCCATGACCAACCACTTCTAATAAACACAGAAGATCAGTAACAGTTCGGCTTTCTTAACAGTGAGCTTGTAGAGTTATCTGCAGAGACAGAAGCAGTAATAGGAAGAGAATGAAGTATGCCCTGTGGGGCATTACTAGGCAGTACATTCATTAAGCAGTTCTTATGATGCCATAAATGCTTTAGTCATAAGAACCAAACATAAAATCCCAGACTTTCTAATACCCCAATAGGGACTACTTTGATTTTTGTAATATACCGTTCTTCTTTTCAGAAAAACATACCAGTAGCTATTTCTTCACTGATGTAACTGATTTTGCTTTGGAACATGCTCAGAATATTACAGGTTTATATATTTTATTAAAGCTTTTTATATGTTAGATTGACATTTAAATCATTCATTTAATTAAAGCTATGTTAAAAAAAAAACACCTTCATGACATCATCAGGGAAGACAATTTTGAAAGGCATTATGAAATCGCCTGCTGTAACAGTTTGGAGCTGTTTTGTATACAGTGTTGTGTGAAATTAAACTGCTCCCATATTTAACAAATATGATACAAAAAACATCTCAGCCTGCAAGGGTAAACGGGAAAACATAGTTGACTGACAAAGCAAGTAGATTCCTACCTTGTCTAGGCAACAGGCAATTAGTGACTGAGGGGATAATGAATATAAGGAATGCACTGATCTACCTGTAAGAAAGAACACGTAATGGACCATGCTTGCATAAATGATCTCAGCTAATACTCATTTGTTTTCCTAGTAAAGCAATAGTCTAGAAGAAACGGTTACAGATGTGCTTAACCACACAGCATAGACTTGGAATTGACTACTACACAGGACATTTACAATATTCCTTTAAGGTGCATATCCATATCTTATTCAGTTCCTGCTTAAAATAAAAAAAAAGACTGACCAATCGAAATCGATGAGAAATGTGGAGACTTTGGAAATAGATACAATGAAAAATTAAAATATAAATATATAAAATATATTTTAAAAAATAATATAACATATAAACAATATCTATTCATCCTGAAGTTTAGTGTAGCGTTTTCCCTAGCATACAAAAGCCAAACAGTCTGATCCTAACACTTCAGAAGCTCAGTAGGAACGAAATAAACTAAGTAACCAACATTTCAATTCCCAGATTAACAGTTTATTGCTCATTCATTACTAGTGAAAACAAACATCTCCAGCCTATCTATGGCCTCGTCCCTGTACAACTTTTGGAATCAGTGTGTAAAATCTACAAGCCCTGGACCTCCACATGTGTTCCTAGTTCATGTAAGATGATGTAAACCCTAACTCTAGTTACCTGAGTGTTTTCAAGTCAGATGGGAACAAAGTTTAAATCAGATAACAAATGGCAAGTTTCTTAGCATCATTAATCCTAAAACACAATGACAGATTATCCAGAAGTTTTCCCTCCAGATCCATAAAATACATCATTACAGGTCAATTATTAGCTTAGTGGACTGCTTATCTCACAAGTAAAGCTGAAGCAGCATTCAGCTGTATCCAAAAACGAAGAGCTACCTAAGCCAATTCTTCACAGAAGACATCTTCCTTTCCCCTCTGTATAGAATAAACATTATCTGGCTGTTCCTGATTTCTTTGTAACTTTTTTCTTTGCCTTCCTTCCTAGCCCCAGCTCCCATTGTCTCAGATTTTAAGGGCCCTACAGCACTACCTTCCATTGTAATTGCAAAAGGAAGTTATGAATATACCCGAATACCACTTCTTCTCAAATATATGAGGTATCTTTTGGCTGAGTTGTCTTGCTGTGTGAAGTCTTGTGTACAGACTTACAGAGCATTAGCAAGGATAGCTCTTTGTCCTGTTGTGAGGAACAGCAAAGGTGCAATGTAAAGCACGTCTACCACAGTTGCACATATTTTGACCACCCAAAACAAAATTTTTGTGCACTGCTAAACACAAGCAAATTCAGCAGTAAACTTCTGTGTTCAGATTGATCACGTGCATCACAGGTGAGTATAGCATTGAGACCAAATTCAACAAAAGTTTTTCAAGCCCATGAGAATGACTGCAAACACAGAATTATAGTTCAGCAAAATGGTGAGGCTGAGACTGTTGTAGTCTGTGATCTTGAACAAACAGGTAGGTGAAATGAAGAGTTTCATCTCGAATTTTGAAGTGACTAGTTAGCAATATTTCTAGCTATTACTCTGTGGTCTCAGTATGTCTGATCAAATGACATATGTATCAAGTGATTGATGCCTGTAACGAAATGCTTGACATAAAATATTGAAACTAGAGAAGCAGGAGACAGAACTTCAACCCATTTATAAGTGGGTTAGCAAATGAGTGGTTTTTTTCTCATTTCTCTTTATTATTAAATCGTTCTTGGTAAAAAATTAAATTTGGGGTGGAGGGGAAACAAGGAAGACAGGATGTGGTAGATTGGCTTTAAGCCTTGTTCCATCATGGACCAAGACTTAATACCAATTCTGCCATTGAGGTTACTGTTTCTTATAGGTTTAGAAGACCTAGAGATCCCTGTAGTTCCAGGCACGTAAAATACACCAATATGTCAGTCAGCTGCTCTAAGCTGTAAAGTAAGGGTGGGAAACCTACCAACAAAGTAGTAAATTTATAGGTTAAGCTATTCAGTATTTTGAGAACTGGCGTTTTCTCCATTGCTCTGTCCTTGAAGAGCTGGGAATTGGTTTGTGGATTGGTGTCTGCAAAATCTGTGTTAACACCGTTTACAGTTTGCTGAGAATTTTAGCTTTTGGTTCAGGAATAATTGTCTATAGGACTTTGGTCCAGATTTTGCCTCTATACAGTATGTTCTAAGTACACAGACGGCAAACAGTCATGACAATGTGCAATATATGTTCTTTGTTATAAAGTTGTCATATTTGTCAGCACTTTCAACCGTGTCAGTCAGATAACTACAGATAGATTGCTCTATGGAGTATTTTTATTTTGGCCTTCTATCTATGTATATGTTTGTTCTTAGACTTGCTAATAACACTTTATTTTTAGTGGATGAGGAGCAGATCTCAAATCTAGCAAAACTTCTTAAGGTCAGTAATGCCCCAAAGACTCTGAATGATCTGTGCATTTGTATATATATTTTTTTATGTTGTCAAATACCGTTTCTAATGTTCAAGAGTTTTATCTAAATTGTAAGATGGATAAGTATTTGGGGGTTTACTGTTAATTAAGAATAAGGTTTTATTTCATATTGGGGCTAGACATTTAATTAAATGATGATCTGAGAAAAGACAAGCTGGGTTTAGGGGTAGCACCCCAGTTCCTGGTAGTACAGCCGTGTCTCCATAAAAGCAGTAGTTTAAATGCTGCAGAGACTGAGGCTTAGAAGAATCAAAATATTTGGGGTTGTTTTTATTTGGGACATCAATTTTTTATTTTTGTTCATAATGGCAGTTGAAAGGCCTGCTGTCGTGATCTTATTTGGTAGGCTGTTGACCTAATAGAAAAATGAAAATAACAAGCAATGAACGTGTTATTTTAGCTTTGGCAGTTGATTTGGGTTTGTTGGTTGAATATCTCTTTATAAAATGGCCCCTGAAGATAGACAGGACTGTGTGCTCAGAAGATGCTGCTGAGGGGACTGATCTTTGAATTGAGAATCAGAGTGCTGGTGGCACATATCTCCTTTGAAGTTTACATGAGTCTGTATTGACTTCTGAGATCCTGCAACATTAGCCTCTGATCTCCCTTCTGGGAGTCTGGGAGTGTGGGTAGTAACATATCCCAAGATAGTAAGCCTTGATTTCCCTGATTTATGCTGTAGGCAGTATTTCAAGTATATAAAGAAAAATAACACCAAAAAGCTACCAGAATGGCAGATCATAATGTTATCCAATGTGTGTGACTTCTTTCCTCCTTTCAAATCAATTACTCCTGTTGCATTTTTTTGCTATTTCAAGTCAGAGTTGGGGTATTTTTATGGATGTTTTGTATTTTTGTTTTTCTCTCAGGAGACAGAGAGCAGTCTTCATTGCTTTGAGGGGTTCTGCATCAATTGGAGGCAGAAGTTAAAACAAATAAAGTGATATTAAGTAAATTTTGTTAACCCTGGAATTTGCCATGTTCATTAGAATATGCAAGATTAATAGCTGGAAATTGCAGAACTTGAAAAATCCCTATAGAGAAGTAGTAGTTTTGGAGTTTACAATAGCTTTGAATAAACTCATAGAAAAAGACATTGTAGTCCCTATTGCAGGATGGAACAGTTGATGTCTCATTCCAGGGCTTTGTCCAATAATCTTGTTTTCTTTGGCCTGCAAAAGACGCATCATGCAGACAATTGACCCCAAGAGACATTAAGTTAATATTCTCAATTACTGTGGGACTCAGAAACTGTCTTGTTTCGATTGCTTATTTTTCCTCTCTTCTTGTATGTTGAGCAGACTGCATGTTCATCAGAGACATAGGTACTTTGCTAAGGTCTTAATAGATTTTAGCTGTACTTGACATGAAGTTATGCTTCCATTCTTTTGTTCCGAGGATGGCATCTGGCATTAATTCTTTGCTGGTTGAACTTTAAGGGCCAGACTTTTTAAGGGGTTTTTTTTTGGAAAGCATCAGAGGGAAAAGGTGCTGTAATTCAGTTGTTGTTGAGCAGATATATTTATATGAAGGGCTGTTTTGAGGTATTTTGTATGAAGTTTGAAGGGCTGTTTTGAGGAACTGAGAATTATGAAGCCTTGCTCAAACTTTACTCTTATTATGAATATTTTTTCTAAGATTTAGCAAACAAGTTGAAAACTGAATAGTTTCAGTGTGTTTCATTACTCATATTCTAGCTGATCAACTTTACACAAACTCTCCCTTTTGAACATGGGAAATATTTGAGTATCTTTGGGATTGCTGGCATTATTTATCATCCTACCCTTCTTCTCTGTCCTTTACCTCTCCCAGTAATCTGCTTTCATATGGATTTGAGATCTTTAACATGCAAGCTTGATATGGATCAACTTAACAGTTCTTCTAACGTCACAAATGTGGAATGATATATTAAAAAAAAAAAAAAATTCCCTACAATGTGTGAAATAATGCCTTCTCAACGGATTGTGTCAGCATATTCTAGGACAGTAGTCATCACTCAAGGTCCATGTACTACCTGTACCTTGAAGAAAGCACAAAATTACGTGGCTCTGATATTGTGATTTTGAATGTTTTTTTGAATACTTCCTAAGGCAAGGTGATTGTAGATTGCCACTCTTTGTTTCATACTTCTGTTTTCTGATTGTAAAAGAGATCTAAGCAGTTTCTACTCTGTTATATACTTTCATAGGTGAAAATAAATATCAAAATAGGAATTATGTTCTTTTTTTATGATATATATATTTTTAGACATATACATATTAACATATGCCTATATGTTTATCTACATATGTACCTGCTCATAAACACTGTTTTCAGCCAGGATTACCCATGGCCATTTATTCCTTGCTAAATGATACAGCCTATTTCTTTTTCTTATGTTCATTTACTGTGAATAAGATAATGGCCAAGTTCTGTGGCTAACTTTTGTATTTTCAGGGTTTGGCCAATTGACTTCAGTGATTATTTCACTTCAATAAGTCTCTTTAAAGTCAACAATTTCATTAAATTTCATTATTTTTGTCCCTTAGGTGCCTGGCAAACAGACAGATACAGTCAGTATTTGGTGGGATTAAGAAGAAGAGAACCTGGGTTTAGTAAGTCTCTAGCAAAAATGCTGGAAGGCAACTGCCTTGTCTTGAACGTAAGGTTTAATCCAATTGAGAGTCAAAACTCAGCTTGAAGCCAGAACAACAAATTCCCTGGAAATGCTTTAAAGCATTTTGTACAGTGTTGAAAGGAAAAATGCTCAGTGATGTGAAAAGAGAATGGAGAGAGTGTAAGAAATATACTAATACGTATTTTGTGCCTGATTTTACCAGAACATTAATACCAAGAAGACAGAAGAACTAAAGAGAAAGGCAGATTGTTAATAAGAGCTTAAACAGTTAGACCTGTTTTAAGCCATTTAAAATGCAGAAGTTAGTAACTTGGCTTGGTTAATTTTATCTAAAAGCAAAAAACCTATAGCAATATTGCAAGATATCCTTGTTGCAAGTGAAAATTACAATATGGAATATAATAGGACCACCCAAGGTGAAGAAAATACATTACTGTTAGTGGACATTTTTGTATATGAACATGAAATTGAAAATTAAGAGCATAGTACAAATGAATTAGAAAAAGGACAGGTGATGGAATGGAGTCAAATGGATCAAAAAGAAAAATGTGGTTCCTGCATACGATAAGGAGATAAACAAAGACAGAAATTGGAATAGTATCAGAGTACTAAGAAAAAGAAAATTAACAGTTGTGTTTTCAGGTATTGATCAAGACTTAATATTGGCATGTGTCCAGTATGAAATTAGCAATAAATGGGAGAATGAATAGAATCTCAAAACATCATATTACATTCGAACAAAAATAAAATTGTGCAACAATGTATTGTAAGCCAAATTAGAAATATCTCCTCTATTCAGTATCTTCATACTTGCAGTTTTCAACTATTTATAGACTATTAACTATTCTTGCTCCAATTTCCCATGCCAGGTGTCTGCCTTGAAGCAACTCACTTCATGAGGTTTCCATAAAATACACTCTGGCCATTTCTGAGAAAATATGTTGTCTTGCCATTAGTAACAAATTCCTAGTTATTTCATTAAAAAAAAATAACTTTTTCAAGCTCTGGTCTTCCATGCTATACATTGAAATTTGGCAAAGCTGTTTTTCAGCAAACGATATGGTCAATTTATTTTTTTTTCCATGAAAAAATGATCACATTTGGAATTGTCATAAGGTTTTGGGAAAGCTCTTAGACTCATAATTCTGATAGGGAGGATTTAGTTGAAAAACTGCAAATACTGACTGGAATTTCTGACTACTGCAAAGCTGGGTGAAAGGAATCACTGAAATTAGAGAAGACTTTGATTTGATGAGCAAGAAAACATAAAATGAGAGCCTGTAAAAGAGCCGAAAGGGTGAACACACTGAAGGGGAAAGGAGACAGAGGCTAAAGCTGAGTGAAGAAGGTATAACAGTAATATCAGGATGGATATAGGGGTTAGACACTGGGACTATTGGGCAGAGTGGTTCAAGGTAGCAAAGGCAGGAAGAAGGCACCTGTTAAGTACAGAAAAAGTGGAAGAGAAGTAGACAGACCCACAGGCTATTGCAAAGTTACCTATCCATAACTGAAGGGAATAAGAGAGACCTGAACATCCTTTTAATCAGTTTGCCTATACTTTTTCATGTGTTTTTCTCTGGATGGTTTTCTTTCCTGCCTGCACTACAGAGGTTTTAGAGGTAAATGGAGTGTTGTAGAAACGTGACAAAAGCGACAGAAAAGGCAAAAGAGAAAAAATGAAGTAACGCTATTGATGAAACTTAGAAAGATTAACAAAGGAACGGAGAAAATGAACAACCAGATGAGAAGGAATGGGAAAGGACAGAGGAAGGCAAATAGGGATTGAAATAGGGGACATCTGAGGAAAAAATATTAAAAGAGTAGTCATTAGCCTCCCACAATAATTCAGGTTGGAAAGGAGTTTTGGAGATCATCTTGCCTAATCTCTGCTGAAAACAAAGTTAACTTTGAAGTTATAGCAAGTTACTCAGTGCTGTGTCCAGTTAAGTTTTTGAAATCTCCAGCCATGGAGGTCCAAAATCTCTCAGAGCATCTGTTCCTGGGCTTAACCCTGTTCCTCGTGAAAATATCTTTTTCACAATATGTGAAAATATCCAGCAATAATTTCCTTTGGGGAGATTGCTTTTTGTCTTTGCACTGAGGAAGGACCTCTGAGATGGGTGTGGCTTTCTTTTCTCTGTAAATCCTCTCTAGGCAAAGGGTATTTATCCCCTTTCCTCTTCTCTCCTCTAATGCCATGTGCTCCAATGCCTTAATCATCTCAGAAGTCTTTTGCCGCATTTGCATTATCTCCCTTGTACTGCAGGGACCAATGCTGGACATAGTACTCCAGATAAGGCCTCATGAATTCCAAGTAGACGATAATAATATATCATAGAATAATTTGTTACTGTGTTTATTTACATGAAAAAGTGTTAGACATGGAGTTCTGGAGCAGTGCCAATATCACTGGAACTCACAATCAAAATTACTAAATAATCACAATGAGTAGACCCTGAATCTGAAGGTCCATCCAAACAAGAATGACAAAAACGATGTTTAAAATGTCAGAAACAGTCTGTAAATGATTCATATGCCAAATACAAAAAAGTTTTAAACTAATGTAGCTTTTGGTTTGGTGAATCCTATTTAACTAACTGTGAGGAAAAGGAAAGAAGTCAATTTGTCTTTTAGACTCTAAGCTGAGTTTGCAGAATCTGTGTAATAAGAAACATAGGCAAAATGGAAAAAGAAATTAGCAAGGGGCAATGGAGAGGAACAGTCCTTCCCTCTCGTCCTTTGAAACACGTATTAGAGTAGTTTTGAGCTGCAAATTACTGGGTCAGAAATTAACTTGGAACCCCACAATGCTGTCTCATACAAAATCACTTTTTAGATTTGGATTATAATTCAAGCATCCCTTACCAGTAGCAACATAAAAATGAATCATGTCAAAATAAATGGCAGAAATCAAGTTCACCTGTTGAGCAGAGGCTAAGCAAACCATATGTTTAGACACATCTCCATAACCATAGTGGATATTTAGTCTATGACAGCTATGTATTTAGAAAGAAAATGGAACTAAATTTCACAGAACGTTCAAAAAGATTATGTGGTGCTACAAGCACACATTGCAGCTGGCCCTCGTCTCTTCCTTTCCTACCTCTGGCCTATTGTCCAGTGGCGGTAGTGTCACATTTTAAAGGAATGATTTTCATTCAAGGCTTTGGAAAACTGAATAGATGTCCCCCAGCCATGACCCACAAAGTGAATTCTGATTTTCCAGAAATGTATCTCCAAATACATCTTTTTTTACATATTTGTAAAATTACTAGAGTCTAATACTTCTTGAAAGACAAGTGACAGCAAGCACTGAAGCTGAAAGTGATGTGACAAACATGGCAGCACACTGTGGTGAAACAATTCAAGCTTGTAATTAATTTCTATCTTTAAATTCCCATCAGTAATGCTTAGTTGGAAGACTCTGACAGGGTGGAGCTATCAAGAGAGAGATTTTCTGTTGCAAAGGTTGCAATACTGTTTGCATATTTACTATGGAGGCCACCAGATAATGATTCAGAACAATGAGCAAGGAAAACCTTTACAGACTTGTGTATTTAATGAAATCTCAACAGTATTAGTATGCCTTATGAAATGTATTTGATATTACTGAGGCAGAAATCACCTTCGTGTTTCAAGTCAATGAAAAGCAGGAAAATCACCTTGTAACACTCAATTCAGAGATATAGAAAGAATCCATAAATAGGTCACTGTAAATGTTGTTCTAGGGATTTCCTTCATGAATCTCATCAGCCTGCAACAAGGCTTAAGTGAAATGATTCTGAAAAAGGTGGCAAATATACTGGCAGACACAGAATTTCAATTTTGTATCTGTTCCACAAAAGGCTAGCGACGAATGATTCCCAATACGATTTTCCTTTGAACACAATCCTGCTCCCATCCTTTACTACAATAGAATTTCTTATTTGTTTTAAATGGTATAAATTTGTTTCTTATTCTTATTCTAAAATAGAATTTCTTATTTGTTTTAAATGGTATAATTCAGCAAAGTGAAGGAACTTTATATGTATAGATCGAAATATATACATATGCCTGTGTGTGTTTATATATTTATATACATATAAATGTGTATAGAATCTGTTTTTCTTTAAAAAAACACACAAATACCTGTTTAGAGGTTTATTTTTTTTATTTTATTTTTTCAGCACTGAAGATGTGAGGAAATATGTAGTTTGCGCTTTTTCGGTGTATTTTTGGGGTTTTTTTGGTTGGGTGGGGTTTTTTTTGCATAATAACATGGACATCAGAGCCCATATATGTTCAAAGAACAGCTAGCATAAATGAAGTACAGTCAGAAAGATGATCATAAAGTCCTTTGAGCTTCTTTGATCTTGAAGCATCTTTGCTTTGCACGTCTTCCAATCTCTCTATTCTGATAGAAGTTTCAGAATTACACTAATGATGGCTTCCTATCAAACACAAAAGGTGTTACAGTAGCCAAAAATTAATGAGGTATAGGACAGTCAAGCTCTGTGGCCGTGGTCTTCCTGAGCAGGGAAGTTAGTGGAGACTTTCTCCAGTATTTGGTGTGAACGGTTGGTCACATAGGTCTTGTGCTGCACGTAACGTAACTCAATGGACCCTACAAACCCAAGAAGTGTCAACCTTAGGAAAAAATTATGCTTTTGCTAAAATTGCTTGTTTTTCTCCGTTTTTCTCCAAAGGGAGTCTGACAACAAGCTCTGATCTAGGCATTGCGGTAAAAGCCGGTTAGGTAAATTTTACAGTTTAAGCCTTATGCCACAAAATAGTTCATGCAGGATCTCACCTACTCTGTCACACAGTACCTTCCTTAGTCTTACCCATTTACATTTTGGAACAGCTAAGATTACTTGCCTCTATTGCTGCGTTGGAAGGTTACTTCAGAAAGGCATTATCCATCACTTCCTCTCTCTATTCTCGACCAATGCATAGCTGTTTATGCAATATATTCTTGAGCACCATCTACTGGTACTTCTTCCACATCTGAAATATCTACATCCAGTCAGACATAAAGCATGCTTGTAATGTTTCCTCTAGAGTGAATAATCTGGTATTCAGTCACCTTGGTGCAATGGAGTGATGTGGTGTTTATGGAAGTGATCTGGCCCGATTCTAAAGAGGGTGCTAATCTTGGCTGGAGAAGAGAGAGAGATAACATTTCTTAATACACAACTGTTACGAGAAGTGAAAAGCTGAAAATTAATGTCTCTCCACTCATCTCCTGTCATGTAGTAGAATTCATCTTCTATTTCATGCTACCCGTGTAGCAAAAAAGGAACTGCAATTTAAGGGTCATATAATTAAGGACACCTAAGGTTTCATTTCAAATAGGTACAGTTTATTTCCGGGAAACAAATATTAAATACTTTGCCAAGTGTGAAGGAAATTATTATGCCAGGTTTATAGCCAGAGAAGTGATATGCCTGTAAAAATTGCTGATCTCAACCTGTTGACAAGTCTAGTTAAAATGTGCTCTTAGTATAACAGTCAGTGCTGCCCCTGAAGACCTCTATTTGTAATTTACGCATTCTTATTTCAGAAGGGGAGGGAGTCTATGTTGAGAAAGGAATAACACACATTTTAAAATTCTGTCTCAGAGCTGCTAGCAAGAACCTTGATTTATTAAAACTGAAATAAATTCAAGCACCTAATTTGGAGTCCTCGGCATTTGTACAACTTGTTACTCCCATTTCAGATGCCTGTGACATTGAAACTAAGCTGGCTATTTTCTCATCCCTACAGCTCTGTTCTCACACTGGAAGTGTGAGACTACAAAGCCAGGGTGACAAATTATTTGTGATTAAAGTTTTGGATAACTGTCCCTGCCATATTTGACTGTGGTTTAAGAAGAACATTTCTTGTTTGGCACAATGGCATCTGAATCCTGAGATCACTTGTTAAATGCTATAATAGTGTTCTTGCTAATAGTAAAAGCATTTTCGTACACGATCCAGTATGACATATTCAAACCACTTTCTGCAGTCCCAGTATATAAGAATCTAAGGGTCGAACAAAAACTCCATCTTTCTCAGTAATTAACAGGAGACATTTAAAGAGCTGAAACAGAATGTGAACGGAATGATACATTTTAGAGTTTTTAAGAACTGGAAGTTGCATCTGGACCTCTGCTTTTTTCTATTTCCTTTGGAAATATTTTCCATAAATTTGTCTAGTTGGTTTTTGAATCTTTTGGCCTCCACAACTTTTCTTGGTAATGAAATCCAAAGTGCAGTTGCATGTGGGTAAAAAACCTACTATTTCTCATTTATTTTAAATCTCCTCCTTGATAATTTCATCTGATTCCTTTTCCACTCTTCTATTACAAACCACTGCATGAAAACTTCATATTTGCTCTTTCCAGACGATTCATATTTTCTCTGATTTCTGTGATATACCCGTTTCACATCATTCACATAAGGAATACATTATACATCTGATGATTCTTGTACCCTTTTCTGCAGAACCTCTGGTGGAACGCTTCCTGCCTGTACTATATCCTGAGCTCTCTTTGCGTGAAGTCCTGTTTGGTGGATGTTTTCGCATGTTCCTGACTTCCGATGGGCTGCTGTGTGATTGCAGGAGCATTGCAATTCTCCTTTTTGTACTTATATTTGGATATCACACATTCACATGCATTGTTGTATAATAAAACCAAGCAGATCAGCAGCAGCGCAGTTTACACAATGTGAATATGAGAAAGCTGAGTTTCTTTTTTTTCCTATCTTCTCCCATTCCACTTAATCTGATTTCTGTTGTCCAAAGCTTTTCTATCATTGATATGTTTCTGCTCCTGTTGCTGGTCAGTGTGAGTTATACAAGGTCTGGGTTACCTGTAGACTAGATTTCAAGTATAATTACATTTAAAAGGCCACAGACTACATCTGCAAATACACCCTGCCACTAAGAGTTTGTCCTGCTTTCATTACCCCTACACTTCTGTTACTACATCTCTGTTGTAGTCCTATAATCTTTTGAACTTTGGTTGGCTAAATTTTACTAAAGCCAAAATTCATTTTTTATTCATCTTTTTGTTGATCATAAAATCAATGTCACAGTTCAACATAAGCAGGGGCAGAATTCGTTCATCTGAAGTCCCAGTAAAACTGAGTGTCAGCTGCAAATAAGTATTCCCCTACAGAAAAAAAAAATAAAAAAAATAAAATAGTGTATTTTAAAAAGGAGAATCAGGATGATTACCCAACAGCCTCACTCGGGTAGAACACTCCACAGAGCACACACAGCTACTTGAAAGCACCAGACATTCATTGCCACTCTATTGAAAACTAATTTATCTTTAACTGGGTGTCCTGCTTGTTCTGAGGCCACTGACAACTGTAAGTCACATTACACAGAGCAGAACATGGATGTTTTGATTTATTTATTGTGGCTGAATATTTTCAGCAAGATGAAAAAAAAAGTAAAAGCAATTTTTATATATTTAACTAATTTGCAATGCTGATTGATACCCATGCAACCAGGATCTCCTAAATATGAAATGATGTGTCTCAGTGGAGTTTTAACCTGTAAATAAAGCAAAAAGCAATTAATGAATTAAATTTGTATTATGTCCTGAGAGAATGAATCAGGTTTGTTAAATTCCATGTGTATACTCTTGTTCAAACGCAAATGAAAATATGTTGATTTACATAGGTCAAGAATTTATTTTTCTCTGTTTTTTATATTATATTTTTAAAAAATAGTCCAAACACCCAATATTTTAAATAACATTGGAAGACATTTATATGGAGTTATACACAATATTTAAATAGTTCTGCAAATTATCTCTTAAAGACAGACTTAGAATATTTAGTTTTGTTTGCTGTTGGAGAATTAGGGGATTTATTCTCTGTGAAACCTGCCAGGTTTATGCTGATCACTTCTTTCTGAAATATTACAAAATGGTCCCCAAACAAAAAATGTGTATTCTATTTCAATTATGATTTTTTTAGTAGATTTTTATCAGTAGTGCTACATGTCTAATTATACCATGACTAAAGAAATGGTCCCCAAGTTCTGTGTCCAGATCTGCCGTGGACTTTATCCTAGTAACTCTTAGAGGCAAAGCACTTAAGCACTTACTGAACGTTGTTCAACAACGCATCACTTCACAATATAAATTTGATAACTATAATTACCCTCACCATTCTGTTAATTGTTTGATTTTGCTCTGAAATGGATTAGGAATACTTCCAGAGTCAGTAACAACAGAGAAAAGACCTAAGGATCAGGTTTTTATTGTTTCCCTTCTGTTTGTTACTGCCTCCCATAATAATAAGCATTACTCGCGGGAAGTCTGGAGTCAGGTTTCGTGTGTCCTAACATATCAAGAGAGAGAAGTGGAAATGTGGTTAATTGTCAGACATGCTGTGGCTGAGCTGAGACCGCAAGAATGATCACATAGTCATGCAGACATACTTAGATTCAAACTCACAGAAGCTGAGTAAATAACCTGCTTTTCAGCGTATTTCCTATCCACTAGAGGGGCAAAGGACAATTCCGTTTTTGATGCAGGGACTATATTGTCATATAACTTGAAGTGCATGTAGTGCAGCAGGCGACACTGCTTGGAGTACTATCTTTCCCTTGTCATATGCTGATAAAACGTGAGTTTTAGCATGAGTACAGCTCAATTCTTGCTGATGAAAATAGTCGTCAACATGCCCACTGTTTTCATCAGCATGAATTGATCTGTACTCCTCCTACCAATGACCATCCTCCCTCCTGGTGTCTTCTGCAAGGTTTAATAGGATCTCTGTCAGGCTGCCCCTCACAAGACACTCCAGCAACTGCTATGGTGGCAGGTCTAATGTCCTTTGTTTTTTGCATCTGTTGTAATAGGGAGATATCAAGTCATTTGCAAAAAGTCTCTTTCAGCTCTTGGGATGAGAAAGTGTCTCTTGATAACTGATTGCACAATGTCTGGTGAGAGTTAGTACATCGCTAGTAGAGGACTGAAGTGTAACTGAAATTGTCACAGAATAATGCAAGGGGAAAAATACTCAGCTTCATTTCTCTTCAAGTATCATGTTTATCAGTTTCCCAGCGATTCATGGCTGGTGGTAACAACTTCTTGAGGCAGCTGACATCCAGCAGAAGCTTGAGAAGCCTTTCACAGTCCCTGGCACTGATCAGGCCATTGACTAGGGGTTGGGCACGATAAAGCGGAGGGGTGGTCTGAGTCAGCAGCAAGACATTCAGCACAGGCTGCTCTTTGCATGCTGCAGCAGATGGTGGAGGTGTGTCTGTTTCCCTCCTCAAATTCTCCTGGAGCAGCTACGGGAAAAACAGTAGACGATTTCCTTCGTGACACAGTCAGTAATAGCTGATGTATCTGTTAGGATGTGTGATTAAAGGCTCATCTGCCCAGGCATGAAGGAGCAGACAGGCACAGTGCCAGGTGGGGGAAACCCAATAACCCGGTCAGGGACATGAGACCCTTCCCCAGCCACCCCAGGGCATCCTAGGAGGGCTTCAGCCCCACTGGCTAGGGGTGACATCCACCACCGTGAGTCAGTGGGAGAAGCTGTCCTGAGATCACCTACAGGTTGAGGGGTCGCTGCCAGGGTGTATAGGCTCAATATGGGATTCTTGGTAAGATTGCACAAGTCTCATTAAAGGATGTTTAGGGAGGAATCAAAAGTGGAGAAAGGGAAGGATGGGAAGAATCAAGTGTGGGAAAATAGAGGGAGTTGGGTGTGAGCAGCTGGCAGGCCGGTACGCTTGCCCAGCCATGCCCTGTGCCTGGTGTTTGCAGTCGGTCCTGGCTTCTCTTTAAACTCCATTTTTACTTATTTTCCTGGGCGAGGGGCTCTGTGTATGGGGGTGTGTGTGCATGGGGGCCTGAGTGCAGCCACTGCAGCAGGATCAGGTGTCAACCAGCATGTGGAGTGGCTGGAGACCATGCACATTGTGGGCCAGACTATGATTATGGTGAATCTGCCTCTAGGAGGGAGACAACTGGAGGAGCTGGCTACCAGAGGGACCAGGGCATCCTGGCCAACTGCAGCCTGAGGGAGACCATGCAGCCTGAGGGTGGACTAAGAGACGTGTTTGTGTGTGTGTGTCTGTGTGTGTGCATGTCTGTGGGAGGCAACGGGTGAGGATCCAGGGCAGCTGCTGGATGACCCGTGTGTCTCAACCTGGCTACACAGAGTGTGTGTGCATGTGTGTGTGAGAGAGCCTGCACCAGCGGCTGGAATGGGGCTGTGGCCTCAGGGATTGGCATGCCCAGATGCCAGCAACTGGGGAGACTGGGATCCAGGGGCAGCTACTGGGCAGACAGAATGTCTGAGCCCAGCTGCTGGAGGATCCACATTGTATATATGTGCTGTGTATGTGTGTGTGTGCCTGCGGGGGATAAATGCTCACCCACACTACTGGCTGGAGCTGGGGTCTTGGAGCTGCAGTAGCCTATACCTTGTATTGGGTCTTGGATTTGGCAACCCTTAACAGTATCTGTAGGAATGCACAGTCCCAAATGGGAAATTGCCATGCCAGGCTCAGCTTTAGAAAGGGACGGGAAGTCCTGAGTACATCCAATAAATACTTTTCACCACGAAATAGCAGAGACTTCTTCAGCCTTAGAAATTCACTGCACCTATTGAGCCTGGAGGTCTGTGAACAGATCCTTAGGGACATGTCTTCCACCCAACTGAAGAAAATTCTGCATAGTGGCCTCTTTAGAGAAACAGACCATGGCTTTGAGTTCTGCTGATTACCTTATCTATTTCCAAAAATCAATATTATTGTCAAGGGAAGGCCAGAAGCTATAAAATTAAATAGGACATCTTCTTTTCCAATACTTCCTCCGTTAGCAAGGGGAGCTTCCTTGAACTCCTTTTTGCTCACCAGCAACAAGATAGGAACTCCATTCTCCAAATCTTTATGCTCTTTGGGGCAGTAAGGAATTGTTCTGGACTGGTGAGACATCCTTGCTTGACTGTAGATTTCCAGTCTGTGGTAAAATCACATGGTCTGAGTCAAGCCAAAAATAAAAACTAAAAAAAAAAAAAGAAAGAAAAGTGGAAATTCCATGAAAATTTTATTGTACATACATTGTTTGGACATCCATTTCTGTTAGCTATGGTTGGAAACAAGTTCCAAAAAACCCTTTACTTCATGGTATGTAATTTTTGTACGTGGTTACAAATCTAGAAGCTTCAGTGACACAACCATTGAGACAGTTAATCTAGGAGATCTAAAGCAACTGGAAATTGAAATTAGAGCCAGTCTGTCTGTTGTTCTTTAGCCTTTCCAACAGCTGGCTGCCTCAATAAGACATTGAAGAAATTACAGATCCTTAGGGAAATCTCCATCATTTTCTCTTTCTTCAGGCATGCTCTAAGAGAACGATCATGTAAGAAGACCTAGTCCAATGGAGTTTCAGAATATGTTAAATGATTTTCCTACAGTCATAAAAACAGGCTGTAGGTTGCATAAACATGGCTTAACATAGTAGAAAATACGTCTTCCATTGTCTAGGAGACTTTGGGACCACCTATTTCTCCATGATAAAAAAAGTAAAGCATAACATCCCAAACAGTACAACATACACCTCTGTAGACCTCTGTGCACAGTGTACACCTCTGCAGAACAAGAACAGAATTACCAAGGCTCAAACCAGGACAAAGATGTGACAGTCAGTGTCAAGAAACGCTGTATTCTTTGGGGACTCACTGGAATCAGCTTACACAGTGCTATGTTAATCAGTCCCTACCCAAACTCTGGGACTTGATTGGATTCTGTAGTTTTTCATGGCAGTCATTGCATCTACTTGCAGTGCACCTTTATGTATTAATGATAGCAATGCTCTCATTTTTAATTTTCTTCATCTTGACTTCCAATAAGTTCAAATAAGTATTGTCTTGAATATGATGAGAAGTCCAAGACACAAATACTTTAATTTTCTCTTTATTGTTGTATTCTCATTGTCTTTGCGGCACCCTAGCATTGTGAAAGTGGAGTATTTTACATGTCTTACCGTAACTGTTAACCCACCTTGAAACTAACAGGATTTTTTTTTCATTTTTCTCTTTATTATGCATCAGTCCCACTGATCTCATCATGTCTTGCAGAATTGCTTCCTGCTCTTCAAAACAGGACAAACATAAGTCATTCCTTCTCAGAGGTCCTCTATGACTTACCTACATCAAGGGAAAACGTGAATTTTAGGAATAGCCTCTAGATTACTCAAAACATAATAATTTTAATTTGTTATGCCTTTAAACAAATAGGATTTTTTATAGTAACATTTATTCTTGAAAAGTTTAAGCAATAGTTATTATCTACAAAGCGCCAAATCCTGTGAGAGGCACCAGACGTTTTTCAAACCTTGTTGAAGCTACAGATATAACAGCCTTTTTCCTATCTGTATAGATGCAATCTGTTTGTTGCCTCTACATTGTATACAGAAGAGAATGCAAACCAGTTGTCTGAAAAATTCATAGCAATTAGTCTAACTGCTATCTAGGAGAGATCCATACAAATAGTGTAATGAAGGCTTGCAGTAAAATTACTGATTATTTCTTTATTGCACTATGAAAGAGACAGGCCAGCACTTTATCTGTGAAGATTTTGATTTGATGACATTTGTGATGTGCAAGTACGTTGTAAAGACTATATGTGGAGACAAAAGCACATTGAAAGGGTTTCTTTTTCCTTTTTGAAAGGAACTTCACCTAACAATTCCATGCACTGTGCTGCTTGTGTAGATGTAGGAAAATCAAGAATTCAAGGCATTCCCATATGGCACAAGGCAATGTACATTCTTACTACTTTGTGCCTTGCCAAGGCAATTACACACCATGAATTGAGTTTCAAGGTTGGTCACCTCCTGCAATTCTATCAGAAGCGTTGGGGTATTTGTCATCTATTTTTTAAACCTAAGTTGCACAGTCTAATAATTATATGAGAATTTCTGTTTTGATTTAGAAACATATGGCTTTTAGCTCACCAGACTGTAGCAAAAAGTCTGAGCAGTCAATCTCATTTTGGAACAGCAATACTCATTCGAGGGAAAGACTCCAAACTTACCAGTAGGCCTACCTTTAAGTGCTGTGGTTTGGGGGACAAAGTTTTCTCATTTTTAAAAAAAAACCAACCAAACGTTAATTTATTATTTGGTTCACAAAAGTGAGTTTTGCACACATCAGGGAGTCCACGGAATGCTTGCATAGGTAAATGTTCACTAACGCGGGCATGTCATGACTGTAGTAGGACAAAGGAGACCACGATATGGCTGTATCATTTGCTTCTTGGAAATAACTGCCATTCATAGAGTGGCAGCTAACTACAGAGCCCAGGCAAGCAGTTCAGAGGTGGTTAAAAAGCACCCATTCGTCCAGAGAAGACTGAACACATGACAGCTGTCTTTATATAAAAAAATGGAATAATTCCTTTATCCACTGGACATAAATGTAATGGCCTGAATTTTTGAAAAAGGGATAATTAACTTGTAGACCGATCTTAAGTAAAGAAATGGATGCAGCACTTTATGGTGCTGTCTCCAGTTCTTTGATTTCACCTCTGTTCTAGGGAATATTGAATCAGAGGAGACAAACTGGCAGTGTGAGACCTCCTCAGACCCCCCTGATGTAGTCTAGCGGCTTGGTTCAAACTACCTCCTACAGTAGGCCGACTTCGTACCACCAGTTTTTAGGAGTTACTTAATCCAGTCAGAGTCTCTCCTCTGATGCAGCAGCACTGATTTAATCGAAACAGTTTCTAAGTCAGTTTAGGGTTTTGGCAGATAAATCCTGACAGATTTAGTTGCCCCCAAGAGTCTACTCTGTTCTGTTGTTGGAAAGGTACTGGCCTCATAAAAAGGCATTACTGGAGTTTCTGTTTTAACCTCCCCAGTTCCCACCTGTGTCCATCAGGCTGAACTGCTGCAAGTCTGTCCTAAGTGATAACACCTTCAACTGCTGCAGGTAATCTACCCAGGCTCCAAGTCTTTTAATAATTACACTAATGGTATCAGCTCCAGACAGACACACTCAGGCTGTGTTTTCAAGCTTTGCTTTGCTACATGGAAAGGCAGAAGGATTTTTATTTTTGTAGCAGATGACTGCTGATGCCCTGATCCTATCCTACCGCTGTGAGAGCTTGGGCTCGGGAGCCTAGCTCTGAGGATGGACCTCACTGAGCCTGTGTGCTTGAAACAAGCCTCATACACATGGTCTTGCCTCAGACTCTCCCGGACTGGGGGTCTAGCTGCCACTTTTTCAGTACAATGCTGCAGTGCCTCTGCAGCTGTGTGACCACTATAGCATATGCAAATGCCATTAAATCTCCTAATCTGGTGATCAGCTGTGCTTGGAATGGGAGGGTGGTGGAAGAGGAGAGAGTTCCCTGCTTTGTATTGCTCCAGAGCGCCGTAACCTCTTTGAAGGTTTCACACTAGAAGGGACACAAGGGACGTCCTCCAGATGCCACATAGAACTGTGTGTCCTCACCGCTGTATAACTTGGTGTACTAGTTCCATCATGTCCTTTAATGCATGCCTCGTCGCACATGGAAAATGAGGCAAATTGAGAGCTGGTAAGCATTTCACAGTCTTATGCTGAAAACTGAGATACAAAGACAGACTGTCTCCAACCCCCTTCTCAATAGATAAGAGTTCCCTTCAGTACTGCTGAGAAAAAATACATAGAGAACTATCAAAGATGGCATTTTATTCTATCTTCTTAGGCAGCCTTCAGAAATCAGAACGCACTGGTTTTTTTTAAACTTCAAAGTGACTCCAATTCTTTTAAGACACATGTGAAAACAGGAACTGTAAAGGTATTGCCTTCATTAAAAGGCATCTGTTTTTCAGCTGTAGTACACTTGTTTTTTATTTCAAATGTTCATGAGAACGCATTTGCATGGTGCTTCCTGAAAAACGGCCCTTTCCCTGTTCCAGATGAAATGTTGTGTGTACTGGGGGATGGGGAAGAGAATCAATGGTTTGATTAAAATTTTAATTATTGTAGAAATCATTGTTTTTGTACAAGCTTCCCCATGCCCCACCCTTGGGCATTATTTGTTCCTCTTTAAAAGTACCCTGCAAAGACAGCTTTGGGGATTCATTGTTATTTTTATGCCAGCTCTTTAAGCAACTTTACAATTATATTCTGGTGTGTGAGTGATTCAGTATTATCTCTTAGGCTTTTATGATCTTGTTCCCCAATCAACGCTTTTGTGTAACAAGCTAGTGAAATTAGAAATATGATTAGAAAAATGTGACTACATTATCTAAAACTTACACACACTTTTGTATTGCTTCAGCTTTTTAAGTCCCGAGGGAACTGACAGCGATTAGGATCTATTTCTAGTGAAGGTACAGTTGGGAATTAGGGTGGTTTGAATAAGTGAATCAACCTTATTATGACAGAAGCTGCAATAGAGATGTGCATTAGAGTATATTGGATTCCACTTTTGAAACCACAGGAATCCTTTTCATAAGTACTCACATTTCTGCCTGGACTAAGTAAACAGGGTACTACAAACAAAATAAAAAAATATCCTAAAGCCTTCTCATCTCCGTTTTTACTGTAATATTTTACAGATAGTATCACGCAGTCAAAACAATGGTTTTTCTTTGTGAGTATAACCAGGATTGGTATAAACCTTTAGCAATATGGTTATTCTATTGTAAACATCCAAACCCCCACATTTAAAGTATCTTTTTTTGCAAAGGGTTCAAAAAATACCCTTTTTCCTACTGTGGACTAAAGTAGACAAAAAAAGGAAAGAAACAGGATGCAATTTTTACTCTGCCTGTTTTTCTGTTACAAGCAGGCCAGGCCTCAGGGGAACACAAACGGGACTATATTCACATGTTTACATAACATCATTTGCATGTTTTTAAAATGCTGTAATTATTTTAGCTAGCGTGAATTAACTTTAGCATGGATGAGTGAGAGAAGGAAAAAGGAAAAAAAAATAAAAATCAGTGGAAGCAGGATTCGTAAAGGGTCCAGTGAGAAAGGCTACTGGGATTAATGACTGAGCAAAATAGTCTGGAAAGAAGTGAGAATGATCTGGTGTGGACACTAAGTCAGAAATGGGGGCCCTGTGGGAGAAAAAGAGGTACGTGGTTTGCAACAGCACAAGACTGACCAAACCAGGTCTAGCCAAACGTCCGCCTAACCTTCTGGCCTGACAGTGGCTAATAGTGTCTCTAAGAAAACAATATAATAACAAATGCAAGTAAAGAACAATCTCACTGCTGGCACACCTTGCCAGTTTCCAACAATCAACATTTTATCACCAATATATCTTTATCATGATGTTTAATATCCACCAGTATATATACTAACATAAATTATACATATACCTCCTCCATGTAGCTCTGAAATTTCTTTCCAAAACTAATTATCCTTTTGGCCCTCACAACATCCCAGAGCAGCAAGTTTCACAATATATTTATTATCTCCTTCTCCACGCTGCAAAGGATTTCACTAACTTCCATCATATTCCTCCTCAACAGTCTCTTTCCTGAACTGAAAAGGTATCACTTGCTGAACCTCTTCTTTTGTGGAAGCCGACTGTATCTCCACTTGAACGTCTCTGTTCCTTCCTTGATTCTGCCATATTCATTTACAGTTGTAAGGACCAGAACTGCAGCATTCAAAAGGTGCCAGCCCTGTAGTGCAGTAGTGCCTTGGTGATTTCCACTTTCTAAACAGGTTGCCAGCTAGGGTCAGGGAAACGAGAGACAAGTGTGTAGATATTTGAGGAAATGACAGCTGAAGAAAGGGAGATGAGTAACCATATGTGGCACGTGGTACAGACTAACAAGGAAAAACAGAGATTCTTCTCCATGTTCAGTTATGAACATATAAAGCATTTAGTCATATCCAAAACCATAATTTCACAAATCCTTTTACTACAGATTGTATGGACATTTAAAAATTATTACTGACCCAGATGTGTATTTCTAATTGAGGTAACTTAAAAGATGTGGGCAGAATTGTGAGAGAGCTTGTGTAGAATGAAACAAGAGCAGCGATACACTGAGGACTCTTCTAATGAGAGAAAAACCTCATATAATTTTATTTAATACAGTCTGAAAGCCAATTTTAATTCCTACCAGTGGTAGGAAACTAAACCTGTCACTTACCTGCAAGGACACTTATGCATGAGTGCATAAACCACAGACTGAAATCTAGCTCAGGGTGACAATAACTCAGTGATTAACTGATACTGTCGTCTTTTTGTAGCCCATGTGAAATAAATTAAGGGAGTCTCATTCCCAATTGACAGGTGCCTGAACCTTACATTTCTTTGTTATAGATAGTGTAGCTGGTAGCTGACCTGTGATGGGATGCTGGTTTCTGTAACCAGGGAGTAAATTCACAGACATGCAGGGAGGATGTTTAATTCTTGGCAGCCATGGTATGGAAAGGCTTCAAGCTGATCCAGTCTGCAGTATTTTCAGAGAAAAAGCAAGGCAGCTAGGAGGGGCTTCGTCCCATGTTGTGGTGACCCTAGTTTAGTCAGAAACTTCAGTAAGTACTAAATATTACTTTTAAAATGCACTTATTGTTTAACTACTCTCAAATCTATATTTTAAGCATGGTTGGGTTTCATTGCAGTAGAAAAAGAACTCTCACAATATCGGTGACAATCTTTTCTCATTCTTCTCCCAAAAGGCAAAATATATAAATATGAACAATTATTTTCACATTTTTCAAGAACCTTAACAATTTTTGATTACTTCATTTAAAAATTGCTCTTTATGTGTAATGTGTCGTTGTTAAAACCATACATGGCACACAGCAATGGCCAGCTTTTTGGTTTGCAAATGATGGTTTGCATCACAAGTTTTGCTCCTTTGGACAAATGTAGACGAACCCTTTCAATTCCTAGTAAATATGACTTAAGCATATCGTAGGCAGAGAAAAAGTAGCCTGTACTGCAACACAAGCTATGGATTTTGATACAACTGATACATGTCAAACTACATATAGTACCTTCCTATATGCTTTAATTCCTCAGTAGTATATAACATTTTGTTTGGCTTGTCTGTGTATATTAGCTCACTGTTTTAACAACACTTATTCAAAGGATGAGAGTCGCGAATATTTCATACTCCTATGCAGTTCCTTTTCCACAACATATGATGACTTTTTTTTTTACTTTTTTTTTCCTTTTTTTTTTTTCTCCTTTGTAATGGAAAGGCAGCAGTGTCAAGTATATTCTTAACTCTACCAGTCTGAACTCCCTCATATATACTGGTTCATGTGTCCTATGGGTACTTCATGATTTCTGAAGAGTTTTCCTATCATTTTTAAGGAACAGTGTTAGAGCACTTACTTAAAAACTTACATAGTAAAGGAAACAAGGGCTACATTAGGCAGCTCATCCATTCTCTAAATATTCTTATGTTCACAAACCCTGTTCTTTTCTGGGCTTCCACTGTGAAGTGCTGTCTGTACAGACAAAGGCCATGTATATGAAACTATGTGAATTTGTTCTCCTAAGGCTGCCTTTGGCAACGGGATTATCTGAGAACCATTTTGCTATCTGTACTTTTCATGACCCACCTACTCTTTTCTTTCGTAAGTTATTTATTACGTTTTTTGGGGTTTTTTTCTGTCCTGCCTCCTTTTAAAAACCTGCTAATCCCAGGATATCTGTATTTCCCTTAAGTATTCCTAACACTGCTTATTAAATTCATAAAGGAAAGAAAAATAGTTATATAAGAATATGTGAACATAATAAAAGAAGCGGCTGTTTTAAAATGTATCTCATAAATGCAGCTCTATTGAGAGGGGGAAGAGGGAGGAACGAGAGGAATCAGTGTATCAGCCCTGGGGAAAAAGTGGACTAAATTAAAAAGGCAATTAAGAAACGCTGAACCTCCGCCGTGTCAATGAGCTCCTATGGTAGATAAAAGTGTGACGAAGAAGAACATACTCATGCCTATTGTTTTAGAACAATGAAGTGTGTCCTGCTTGTAATGCTGCTGTTTTAAGCATATCTCATAACATTTCCATTATTGTGTGCGAGCTCAGCAAACATAGACGACAGACAAGGGGGTTTTGGCAGAAAGACAAAGGACACTTTGCTTCAGCTAGTAACAAATTGCTTTCATTAAGAACGAATGGTCTTGGAGCATTTTTCTGCTGTATGGTCTCCACAAGATGTCAAGCACAAATGGTAACCCCATGTTTTCTCTGAACAATAGAGTAAAACCTAGATGGAGGCAAGTATAGTTTGAGCGGTTTGTATGTGGCTCGCTTCAGGACATATTTAGTCTTTGTGTGGTTGAGCAAAAGAACTTGCAGTCTCCATCCTATAAATAACTAAGCATGATAAGAGTGTAACTTTTACAGTAACTGGTTTAGACTTGAATTAAGGCCGACCATTTTAATAGGTAATATAATTAGAATGGTGATTTGCTCAGGACACAATACCATTTAGCAGTATCCTGATTCTCTTGCTTAATGTGCTTTAAATGATACCTTTAGTGATGTTATAGAGATGTTGCACCACTTGGCTGTCTTGGGGAAAAATATCTGTCAGCATTCCTGGTGAACCTATATTTTCAAAAGTGGATAGTGTAGCTTGATATTTTGCCTTCTCCTCATCGTGAAAGAAGCAATCAGCTGATATGCAAATCTGGTTGATAGATTGTTACTGAACAGTTAAAAAATACAGATTTTTTTCCTTTGTGTCTTGTCTCTCTCCTTGTGTCTGTCTGTCTATTTTAAATTTGAAGTAAAGATCCTCATGCCTAGAAGTGAGAAAACACTGTCACATTGTAACATGAAATGTGGCTTTGGGGTGTTTCAATTTAGAAGTGACTGCAATATGGTATTTAAGATTTGAAAAACTGGTTTTGATCAAGTGTTCTATCCTCTGTTTAGAATATTATTTCGGGAAGTATATTACCACATTACTTCTTGACTATGCATTTGTAAATCTTTATTTTCAAAGTTCAATATATTGGCTATATAAAATCACTTTAGATTTCCATTCCAGATGCAAATCATGTCTGATAAATCTAATAAAAATTGGTCAGGCAAGGGTATTTAAAACTCTCATTCGTTCTGCAACACATAACAAGAGCACTACAAGAAAAAAGATGTAAAAACCAGGCAGCCAGATTCAGCAGCATCAAAGACTACGTATTCTCTTTCTGCCAACACCAGTTCTGTAGAGCAAATTAGGAGGGAAAGAGATGGTATGTTATGCACCAAAGTGTGCCTTCTGTGCTTCCGCTCACAACATAACTGATGCACATTGAATAGCCTAGGGTTAAGTCTGGAGGTTTTTCAAGTGAATGTTACTCTTATATTTATCGTTTCCCACATTCCTCTGTAATAGCATATTTCATAATTGCATTATTAATGACCCAGGGAAAAACAAAAATAATCAATCATGTTGTCAGGAGAAAAGGAAACAAAAGTACTTAACTTCATGAAGAGCAAGGGAAAAAATATTTTAAAAAATCTTAATACATTCAATCTCCATTGCAACTGCTGTGCAAAAGAAAGGGAGAAGGGAGCCTGACTTCTTTTTTTAATGGCAACGAGTGATGCTATGCCTCATCTGTTGAAAAGATAAAAGTCAAACCTCTTTTTAAAATGTAGAGCTCAACAGAAATTTGTAAGAAAATACAATGATAGTGCATGAAGGCCAGAACATGCAAATGGGATGAAATTTTAACCCCTACAAGCTTCAAAAGGTATTCCAACGATTCTAGATGCTGTGAAAATACACTAAATGATATATACTCCTAAGATAACAGGGACGGGTTATCATAAATTAAAACCTAATAAATCCTCCTGGAAATCAAATATTATATTGTCTTATTTTCCAAGCCTCTGGAGAATAAGCTTTCACTTATTTCATATTTTATATGAAACTAAAGGCGGAAGTCTCAGTAAATCAGAGATAAAATCCCCATTTGGGCATACCAAAAGCATTGACAATCATTCTACAATCTGAACTCGAAACAGAAGGGCAAGTTGTTTTGGGCGGAAAAAGGGAAAGCATTTCTTTCCATTTGTTTTCACTAGAGAAAAGCTGGGAAGTCTCCAGGATTATGTAGCAGCTTGACATGAGGTGTGACAGTTGTGTGATATGGCAACTCGAGGACATGTAGCTGCATGCAAACAGCTTCTGAATTGCAGCTGATTTTTATGAGGCTACTTATTGTCTCAGAGTACACAGAGTCAGCAATCTGCCAACATGACTGGTATTATGTCCCCTGGGGACAAAGGAGTCTTCCAAGTCATCAGAATAAATGCCTGTCTGTCATATGAAAGTGCCTTAGGAGAATAGAGTGGCTGAAACACTGGGGAGATGTCTCCTTTTCCTGCAGGGCGGATGAGCTCCAGCAGAATAATTTCCCTGGGAGAACTGCTGGTTCCTGTGCTTAAGGCTGGAGAAATACTCCTGTCCTTGAAGAAGAGGAAGAGAGAAGCAAAAAGGCAAACTGTTGGAATGAAAAGACACTTTTAGGACTGACAGAAAGGTCAGACAATAAGAGCTGTGGGATGTGGGGTGCTGGCTCAAGAGTGACTTGACGGTTCAGAAGATGAACCTGAACTACTGGAGTAAAACTCCAAAGTAGGCCCTGAAGGCTGAAAGCAGATGCGTATAAGCTCCCCTTCACAAAACCGAACAAACCAACCTGTTTGGTGTTGATCACCAAGGCAGGGCTTTGCACAGAAATAGTTCTTAGTGTGTCATTTGTGCTGATATGCTAAATAGGCAATAACTGTGTTAAAAATCCTGTACAAAATCTATCACACATATCTGAAGGACTGACCATGAAAATGTCTGTAGTACTGAAGCTGTGAAAATTTTGGTGGTTGTTTTTTAAAGACTGGAGAATCTAGGGGTGATTGAATTTGTTTCAGCCAGCGATAGCTGGGCTGTGAAGTCAAGCTGTCTTTGCAACCTTGACAATACACCCTAAATTAGAGGTCATGCCTTGAACCTGCTCGGGCTCAGCAAGCCAAAAAGACAGAGTTCTGTACTGGGATAAAATCCCAAGCACCTGGTGACTTTCCAGTCAAGGAGAGTTTGGCCTTTGTCCCGTGTTTTCAGTAGATGGGACATCTATTTTCATTGCTAGTCCATCCAAGTGCTTCCTGCTGCCAAAGAATGTAGTTTCTGTTGGACGTAGTCACTCCATGGGAGCTGACCTCAGTTCAACTACTCAGAACATTGGCTGCTAAAAAATGGAAAAACAATTGGAATAACTTCCCCCTGTACCATTCCATGCCATAAACAATAATTTCTGGTATTAAGGGCTGATGAAAGATATGGTAGCAGTCCATTACTGTCTTTGTAAGGTGTGTAACCTAGCCAAAAGAACTTTAAGAAATTAGAAAATAGCTAATATTGACTTGCTATTACTTCATTAAATGATGACTGGAGAAGGGTTAGATGTTTGCTCAGATCATTTATTTCTGAGCAATGCGTGATCAATGCATTGGAAGTTCACTAGGAATTTGTGATAGAAGAATGTGTCATTTGCAACCATGATAATAATATTCCACCGCATTTCTTCCCATCTAGGAAAGATTTGGACAACTCTTAGAATTTGTATGTAATCAGTAATCCATTAAACACTATTTCAAGCTAAAGAGTGTGAACTCTCTAGAAAAAAAAAAAACAAAACAAAACACTAAGAAAGAAAGGTAATAATGTTCCTCAACGCTGCTCAGAGGAAACTATGCTCTGAATACCCTTGAAAAAATTCAAAACGTAATCATGGCGGTAGTGATTTGGGTTCTTACAGTCAGCATAGTTGGAATTTTCTTCCTGTATCTTTTAGAATTTTGCATTTGGATGCCCTGTAGAATTTATCTAAGCTTTCTGGACTTCTTTTTCTATATAGGGAGTTGAAGATATGCATGGCTGTCTCTCCATATGCAAAAATGGTTGAACTCTCATTGCATGTGTAATAAAACATACTGGTTGGGTTTTTTTCATGTAAACTTAGATTGTAGAGCTTAAGAAAGCAGCATGGAAAGGTCTGAAAAAACACAGTATCTGTGTATCTGTATTCCTGAAAATATAGCAAGTATTTCTGCTCATCCTGAAAATATTTAAGGCACCAGATCATCATTTGGAACACTATCATCTTATGATTCCCTGGGAAGGAAAATGAAATGCAACTATGAGACAGATTATGTCAAAAGTACAGAATTACCACACTACTGCTCAATAACTTGTATGTGGCAGCCAAGATCAATGCCTGATAAACTCGATTATTATCATAATCTTCAAATTAAACGTGGCACTGTCTGAAATTGGAGAATACAGATACTGATCAGAAGAAGGAAGTCTGAGCTCAAGAGGTTTTCTACACTCCTGCCTGAAACGTGATCAAGTATAAGAAGAATGTTACGTTTTCAAAAATCCTGAAAGAGTTCTCATGGCAAAGTGAGGAAGAATCAGATGTCAGGGGGTCTCCTACCTTGCCTTGGCAGCAGAGATGAGCAGCATTCTCCAAAAAGTAAGGAGCATTCAAATTCCTGAATCTGTGTGTGGCCATAAATGACAAGTACAATCTTGGCACAAGACTGGCTTTTACCCTCCAACTTGCCAGCAACACTTTTGACATATTAAGGAAGAAGTTAGTTTAGACAGTGTAAAATTCTTAGAGTATGACAGTTCAGATTTCTCTTAATATAATAATTTCACTAAGGATATGTCAAGGATGAATATGATTCACCAAGTACTAAGTAAACTAAGGATGATTATTGGTTATTAAATGGCATTTAGTCAAAATTGGTTAGTAGTAAGTAGCTTTCTTAAAGCTTTTAGAAACATTATTATTATGCAGATCTTGAAATCCTGAATTTTGGTTGTAATAATGGTCCAAATTCCAGGCAATCATTTCTTTTAACTAAATTATAGTAATTGAAAAATTATAATATTAAAGAAAGGAATGTCAGTGTCACCACTCTTTTGCAAACCTTGATCTAAGATTTTAAAGGAATAGGACGTGGAATAAATGAAAACTGGAAAGCTTTTACCAGTGTAGTGGTAATTGAGGGAAGAATTTGTCCTGCATAGTACATAAATAAAATGAAAGGCAGAAAATACTTCTTCAGATAATGTAAGTTTAGTTTTGCTTATTGCTGCTGCCTTCATAGTGCTCATTCTGCTGTTCACAGAGCACCTATTTCTGAGAGTTTTTGACTTAATAGAAATACGAGCTTAGGCAGCCAGAGAAAATGGAGGTTTTTTCCTCATTATGTGATATATATGCAAACATAGCTATACAGAGCAAATGACGATCTCCTCTTGCTGAATCCATCCGTTTATGCCCCACAAAGGGCATCTTTTTCTGTCCAAGTCCATCTACATATCTGCATCCAGCCTCCTTGCGGTTGTCCCACCGGTGTGCCTGACCCTCTCGGTGAGCCGTGCGATGCAGGTACCCGCACGCTTGCCTCTGCCGTTTCCCTGCCAGCCACAGCAATTCTCGTCTGAAAACTGCTGGACTCTGATAGCAAAGCTCCTGTGCCTGCGTGCAAAGATTACGCAACATTAGCTGGAGCGGGATAAATGGATCCGTGTACACCCAGCACTGCTTTGTCACAGGCAGCGCTAAGAAATAGCCTGGCACAGATGCAAAGTGCTGCTGAAGGCAGCGTTGCACAAGGGCAGTGATTATCTGAGAGATGTAGATGCAGCACAGTTGTTATTAGAGCAGATAGGAGTCCTACCTATGTGCCGCATAAATATGAAAAGCCGCTTTCTATTCTCCAGCAGATTTCCTCTACCGTCAGACTCCTCTGGTAAAAGCGATGGATAAAAATGGATCTTCACGTGCCAAAAAAAGTTAAGAAAAACAATGCTTGTTAAAAAAGCCTGTGGTTTGCTATAGCTGAAAGAGATGAGCACACTTCAAAGTAAGCACACAATACAGGTCAGTTGCTTCATCAGGCTTATTTAACAGGGTGGTGTGTCACTGGACTGCGTGACACGTATGAGGCACAATTCACTCAGACTTTTTCCAGAGACTTCTGGTGCACTGTCTCCAGAAGTCTCTAAAATTAGGTTTTATTATTAATTGAAGCAAACCAATTTATAATCCAAAAAGATAAGTAATCAACAAGATATGATGCACATTATTTTTTTTAAAAAAAGGCAAACAAAACAACAAACAAACAACAGAAAAACAACCAAAACAAACAGCACAAAAAAAACCCGCCACAACAAAATACCAGAAAACAAATCTTGCCTTCCTAACCACAGTTAGATTCCTCTGCAGAGGCATTCCTGTTCTCACACTTATTTTTCAGTCAAGCAGTCAGTATTGAGTTGTCACCTGAATTAAGCTTTACACTGTGCCCTGCAGAAAGTCTGTGCTGACCTCCCAGGAAAGTCTCATTCTTTTCACCACCTCTGAGGACTGAGACAGTCTCTGGAGATAATACATCCCTTATGCCTTCCACCACTTCTCTATTTCCAGTCCTACAGTCTCTCCGCTTTCCATGTTAATCCTTCCCTGCCTGCTCTCCTACATGCCAGATATTTCTCCAAAATGGAGCAGACTCCATTGTTCTCAGGGAAGGAGCAATTATCCCAATAGGGTGTAATCGGACCAGAATGCAGTTGGCAATGAAGTGCAGGAAGCCACAATAAACTGTAAACAAATCCATTAAACAATTATGATATCTATCACAGGTGGCGAAAGCTGTCATCACCCAGTTGGTTTCCAGTATACTGACAAGCCTTACACAGTCATCTAAATTTACATAACAATTTCATATTCTACTTAGTATTAGCATTGCTTTTTTTTTTTTTTCCATGACCATGGAAGCTTCTGATTTTGCTATGTCAAATAACAAGATTGTACAGGTAGTCATCATGCTCATGCCTCACGTCCATGTTCTAACATCGGAAGGAAATCCGGGCTTTTTTTCAACCATACTTTTCCCTTGTGAAAACTCTTGAGTACAGTCCTTCACACCCAGGCGTTTGTAGAAGCATACGATAACCATTATTTCAGAAGAAATACAGAAAGCAAACTGAGGAAATCCAATATGCTGCAATTATTATTTAAAGAAAACAGGGCAGATAGTTGAACCAGTAGTTGTCTAAGAAAACTTCAGGTTTTTACATTCTTTATTGGTCATGAACAAAGTATAATTGATCCAAAGAGGCAACTCACTTCAACAGACTATGCTTTGCAAGAAGGAAGAAACGAGTTCATGAATACTACAAACTAAGCAGCTACTCGTAGCAGTCACAAACTGTTAAAATAATGTATACATTAGAGTAGCATTATAAAAATTGAGTCAGCAGCCCTGAAAACTGAGCTTTGGGTGTCATTTGCACTAGGGGGAAACTGTCTGTAGCTGAAGAAAATTCTGAGTCTTATTGATATTTTCTCTTTGATGTCTATCATCTCCTGTAGATCATATAATTTGAACATGACTTTTGCTTGAAACCATTTGCTTGAAAAACTAAGATATTTCACTTGAAGGTTCTTTGACATGGAAGACAATGTCTCAATCTGGATTTTTTGCTTCAGTAAGGTCAACCAACCCGTTTAGTAAAATAGAATAATCTTGAAAGATTGATCAAAAACAACACAAATTTTCTAAGGATTTAGGAAAAAAAAAAATCCTCCACCCTTATTTTTTTGTTTTCCTCCTTTTCTCTAACGGATCCAGCTCAGACTCAGAACAATGTACAGAAATATCAGCGACTGCTGACAAGGGATTTTGAAGTCTTTTAACCACCACAATTCAGATAAGATTTAAGTAAGCATCCTAAAAATGGCATTCCTCCATATTTGAATTGCACAAGTTCCTCTTGTTAGTAATTTAAATTCCCTTTGGTTTTAATACTATAATAATTAACAATGAAAAAGTAAGATGAGCTCTATCCAATCATTAGCACTATTACATTTTTCTCTGATATTCCAAACAAGATCTTTTCATTCCAGATCTTTGTAACAGAAATATTTAAAGTCTCAGTCATGCTAGATTATGTATCCAGTTAGGAGCATAATAGGAAATGAACAAACAGACTTGGTAAGTTATGTATTTCATTGAATTTGTCACACATACACAAGCTCTGCAGTGGGCAATTGAATTAATGAAATTACTTCCTCATTTCTGTTCCATAGTTGCTATTAGATCAATGGAACTCTGGTAGCTTGGCAGCAACACGAAGGATCTGCTTGCTTGCAAGGTTTTTGAATTAGTTTGTAGATTTGTTCTATGGAGACTTGCATGGGGATGATCCACTTACCAGTCTCATTTGAGTGTTTTCACTCAACTCTGCCCACTTAGGATATTATGATGCAGGTGTTGGTCTTGGTATCTCCAACATCATGCTGTAGTTTACAGATTTTTGGTCTTTCTTCCTGTGAAATGATAAGTTCAAAGCCAATTTTTTTTTTTAATTCAATTGTTAGAGAAGTTTAAACCAAATTTGACTCTTCTTGCCAACATTCTTTTTCTGTTATTATCATTCCATCTGTAACATCCTCATCTTCCCTCCACTTCCTTCACCTCCCAGCACATACATTGGAGAATCAGGACCTTTGAAGCACTGCAGTGCATGGCTCATTGCACAATCAAGAGTTGAATGCCTCTTCCTGATGTCATTTTTGTATCACAAGAGCCTGTTTCCCCTCTGATATGGGATTAAATAGAGAGTTTGGATTAAAACTAAATGCTGAATCTTTTCAAAGGCCATTTGATAAAGCCAACATTTCAAGAGTGAAAACAGTATAAGCTTTTAGGAGAAAAATATTATCAAAAATCGGGCAAATTAATTCATGTGTATTGAACTGAAAAGTTCTGTAGAACAAAAGTCAACTAAAAAAATTCTTCCATTTAATTTTTCCAGCAGCTTGCTGCTGACAACAGAAATGTCACTTAATGCCATCGTCCTTGGAGTTCATAGGATTACAAGGATATTACATCACCTAGCAACTGAAACATCTATTTAGGATACAAGGATCAAATGCATTCTTTTAATGTGTTGTAGATCCCCCAGGATATACACAAATAAACTGCCATAGAAATCCACATGGTTTGCAAGGCAGTCTGTTTGTTTGTCCTTGATGTATCAGTGCTTTTCATTTGGAAGACTTTGACCTTTTGCTAGCAAAACTGATAATAATGTCCTTGTTATTTCATTTATGTGCTTATTTATTTATTTTCAGGCTGAAAATCTGTGCTGATTTTTTACTTACTTACTGTTCTTGGTAGGACTGAAAGTCTGGCACTCACGTTACAGATTCTGCCAGCTGGCTCATTGTCTCTTCTCCAAAACAAGAGTTTTTCTTTTAGTTTTGAAACTTTGTATATTGATAATAGAGTGGGGGAAAAAGCAAGTTTACTTGCTTATGCGAAACTTTATTTTTTAATTAAAAAAAAAAAAGCATTGAAAATTTTCAGTAAACAGAAGTTCTTAGCGCAGTGTCTCTTCAAAGACACTGACGTGCAGTTTTCAGTCAATACCAGTGATGGCACTTCACTGCATAGCTTTAAGACACTCTCAGAGCCTCTGCATTCAGGCTTTTCATCCTGATCTGCTCCACGGCCATGGATCTTGTAACTTTGTAGGCTCAGATCAGACTCCCCAGGAATAAAGAGAGTCCTTCACAGGATCAGTCAGAGCAATGAAATGGTTATGCAGAGCAGTATTGATAAATCTGGACTGACTGCAGAAATACATGGAAAATCCCTTTCTGGATATTAAATGGAGAAATTCAATACATTCTCCTGTTTCATCTCTTTTTCCTAATATCCAGTCAAAACCTCCCCTGGCGCAACTTGAGGCCATTTCCTCTTGTCCTATCGCCTGTTCCTTGGGAGAAGAGACCGACCCCCACCTCTCTACAACCTCCTTTCAGGTAGTTGTAGAGAGTGATAAGGTCTCCCCTCAGCCTCCTTTTCTCCAGGCTAAACAACCCCAGTTCCTTCAGCCGCTCCTCATAAGACTTGTTCTCCAGACCCCTCACCAGCTTTTTGCCCTTCTCTGGACAAGCTCCTCAATGTCTTTTTTGTAGTGAGCGACCAAAACTGGACATACTCAAGGTGGAGCCTCACCAGTGCAGAGTAGAAGGGGATGGTTGCTTCCCTAGTCCTACTCACCACCCTGTTCCTGATACAGGGCAGGATGCTGTTGGCCTTCTTGGCCACCTGGGCACACTGTTGGCTCATATTCAGCTGGCAGTTGACCACCACCCCCAGGTCCTTTTCTGCCAGGCAGGTCTCCAGCCACTCTTCCCCAGGTAACCTCTGAGTAACATGCTAAAATATTAGTAATCCCATTGAGCTGGAGAGTATGTGTGTGAGGGTGGGGAGGATGGTGGGAGATGGGAGAACTGGGGGGTGGAGCAGAGGGAGCAGAGCAACCTGCCTTGTCCTCGATATTTTATGACTCAGAAGTGGGTTCTGGCTTTCCTGTGTGATTCTCTAAGTGTGTCTCTTTGTGCTTGAGTTTCCAGTCTGGAAAAATAAAAATAGTAGTACTTAACTTCCTTCTTTACTTTAAGGACAGATCTTCAAAGGGGTTAAACATCTTTGGAAATCTTCCCATAAGACTGTGAAGTTTTAAGATCAGTCTTTTCCCAGTAAAAACGTCTTTTTATTCATTCCTAATTTATAGTTGTATCATCAAAAGCTAAAGTGCAGATAAAGCCAAAGCTGGACTGAAGTGTGATTTGAAAAACTATGAAGCTGCATAGTGACCCATCAAGTCATCAAGTGGGTGAAAACAGTTTTAGGTATCCTAAACTGTTCCAGTCCTCCTAGAAATCCACGTGGACATGCAATTATACCACAAATAAAATTCAGTGGGCAGAGGACCTCACACTGTAGGATTCTGGCCTCTAGTGCAGTCTCTAGTGGAACTTCTGTTCAGCATGAAGAAGAAGAGAATCTAGCCTAAAACATTCCTGTAGTTTATTACATTATTTGTATCACGTTAAAAAGTGATGAGTGTATCTATGGCATAATCAAACACTTTAAACAGAAAGCTATCGTAAAGGAGCGAAAATAGTTGGTATTGAAGGTATTGAAAGACAGTCTCTCAGATGTCAAAAGTTTTAGCCAACCTCAGAAGTCTGATTATTCCACCCTGCTCACATCATGTGATAATAAAAATAATAATACTGTAAATTTAGTTTATATTCAGGATTGCAGTACAATCTAGCCACATATTTGGTAAATACATCAAAAAATAAGACTAGTTTCCCAAGCCAAGTACACAAATGTTACTACCAGCTAACATACTTGCAAGGTTGATATACAGAAGTCCCTTGGAGACAACTAGCTGATATATCAAGGAATTCTCAAAGACTGATTATTAATGCACCAAAGCAATATAAATTCAGTGAAACAATCAGAAGACATTAAGGAAAGGCAGTTTTATGCCTACTTTGGGCCTGTTCTTCATATGATATAAGTCAAGGCAAATCCCTGTCACATCATATTTTTTTGCTGTGGGATGATGTGAGGGAAATAAGGGGCCCACTTAGATCTTTTGTGTAGCTCGTTTAAAATAATCCAGATTAATGGGGACCTGTCTATTTTACCCTTGTAGGGGATGATAAATACTAAGAATTATTATTGAAGCCATTCAGCTGCCCATTAATAATACATTAGTAAATACCATATGATCAGATTTCATTGAAGTAAGTTTTTTTTTACACCAGCCTGCAGCTGAGCCAAGTGTTAGCTTAAATACGAGCAATATTTCATTCCTGAAGGGTAAGGGTCCTGCTGCCTTCTACAGGTACACAGGGTGCAGAAAGGAGACAAAACAGGTCCTAAAATATCTGAAATACCGTTTATCAAAGCTGAGGAAGCATGGAGAATAATTTCCAAACAGGCAACTAGGAGAACATCACAGAAAGTACAATGGTTCTTCTCTTGATTTTCTCCAAGGCCTAATGGCCCAACATTTCACTCTGCTTAAATAGCCCAGTTCAATCCTGCATTGTGTCAGAAAGAATTCTGCAGATTTCGGGGTTTTATTTCCTTTCCTTTCTAGAGAAAAAGTAAAAAGTAATAATTTAAACCTTTTGGCACTGAGTAATATTTTCGTTCTCACTCCCTCAGGGGTTGTCAAATGGGCTTGGAAATCTTAAAAAGATTATGTCCTTCCCTGGAGTTTCTTCTCTTCTAGAAGGATCTGTGGTCTTTTTATAATTTCTTAGGACATTAAGCCTTTTCCTTTCTGAAAATGGACGAGATTCTGTTATGTGAGTAATGATTGTGTTTCATTAGGTCTAAATTTGCTCTGTTTATGAATAATAGTCAGTTGTCAAGTTCGTGCATTTTTTTTTGTTAGTGACTGTAGGTAACATCCTGCTTCATGCAATAATAGTGAATCTGAAAGGAAGCAATTTCTTACTGTCACTTGCCAAAGGAATGAGGCACAAGCTTTTTTTCTGGCTTTTTTTCTTTTTTTTTTTTAATTAAAGAAAATATTCTTCTAGTCAGATAAGTATCTATTTATACTTCATATTTCTTGATTGGATTGTCATATCTTTCTAGGTCATTCCATGCCAGGACAAGTCCTGTAGTAGCTATTCCCTAATTTGTTTTATTTGTGTAGTTAATTCAGTCTCTGAAATTCGGATTACTTAAAATACAATAAAAAAAAAAACAACTTGGAATTTTCAAACAATGCTTTTGTTTGTCAATTTTCTGCTGAGTATGAAAGTCCATTGTATTTTCCAGTCTGTGTTATTTTAATTTCTTTCTGCTAAGAAAACTTTTGATTTTTCATATATACAGATGTGTGTATATATATATGTCTGTGTATGTATGCATCTGTATATAATAGGGAACATAATTTTTCGTCCCTGGGATTTTTGGAGACTCCCAAGTGGATTTGTTTTAACGACTGCCGATATAAAGTCCATGACTTTACAAATTTTAGATAACTTTCAGAGAGACTCTCTTAAGGATTAAAAAAAAAAAGTAATAAATGTTACATTTGTTTTGATGAAGTAACACATTACAAAATTAGGCATATAAAATTAGACCAATAAAATTATATGGAAGCATAACCGCCCTAACACAAAAACACACTGCAGGTCTAAAATTCTCTCCCAAGTAATTTTTTCTTGTTTCCAGTCATCTTTTTCAGTTTAATCCTATGGCCTACACAGAAGAGAGGAAAACCCAGTCAGTGGTCATCTAACTTGACATTAATTGACACTCCACATTATGTGACCTCCATGTAAATAAAATATTTCCAGTTTCAGGCTCTTGATTTTCCTAGCTCACTGAGCAAAATTTTATTCAAAACTGGTATGTTTTTTAGCATAACAATTTTTTTTTTTTAACAAAGTGCTAAAGTTTCTCTGCTTTACTGTTCCTATGAAACCAATGTCATCTTGAATCTTGTCTCAAGAGAAAAAATCCTCTTGGATGTTATAAACAAATTCTTGACAGAAAGGTCCCTAAGAGCTTTCCCACCTACCTCAAGGAGTAAAGGGTTGTAAGGCAATAAATAGTAAGACAAGACTTAGCACTGGAAAGAATCCTGAAATGGAGGGTTCTTCCTATAAAGTGAGAAAATAATGCATACTTCAGCTGGAGGTTGCAGGGCAGAAGAACATCGTTTGTTTATTCTCTTTAAACACTTGACTCTGGGAGGAGTGAACACATTGTGTGAAGTGTGGAATTTACTTTTTTTCTTTTCCAAAGCAAAAGGAAATGGGAAAACAGATTGTGATGATCTCTGTTAAAATTTGGGGTGGTACTTGGTCAGAGAAGTTACCCTCTGCTTCCTTGCATCTATAGAGCTTGCACTAAATGCAACTCCTGCTTCAGGGAGAAAACATATCATATATAATCATTTCTCATTAATCAAAACAATGTCAAAATATCACTTATGTTTGTCTTCACACTCTGCAACAAGGCTTCGTTATAAAGACAAACAGGAATAGATATTTAAAACTGCATACACAAAACCACTGTGTTTTCAAATTTCTGTGTTGGAAGACCAAAAGAAATACATCAAATAACGAAACACTTAACTTATTCATTGATAATTTGCCCAGAAAAAAAAAGTCCCTTGTAGTTATGCTAAAACTCTTACAATATGCTTGACCGTTTTCCAAACGTGAAATTGGTTATTAATCTGTTATAATTATTTATACATTCTGACACATCTGCAAAATAAATAGAAAACTACAAAGTTTACAGATTTTACATAAATCACAAGGTTGGGTGATATAAGATCAAGGGAATAAATTTTGAGAGATTGTAGAACACAGGGAAATATCCTAAATCCTAACCTGGATTTTAGGATATCAGAGGTACATAATTAGTTTGTCTCCTGGAAGAAATCCTGTGAAATGTTCTAAATAAAACCACTGTTTTTCTGAGTTGATCTTGAAGTATACTATGCACTTTTGGGAGTTCCCGTTATGTGATTTTGTATACGGCCTTAAAAAGCACCATTATTTCTATTTATCTTGAGATAACTATAATTTTGCTTAAGAATTACCCCCAAGTTTTTCTTCTTTAACTCTCCCTGAAGCCAGGATAGAGGATTCATTTTTTATGAATTCACTTCTTAATGAAATGATAACTTAGCAAGCATAATTGTTTCTAAAACATTGCTCATCATAAATGACAGGGTGTTACTGTGTTGGCATAAACTCCTGGAGTAATTCACATTGATTGATTAGAAACTATTATTTTATCCATTGTCCTTAAATAGTCTTTCATTCCAGAGTAAACAACGGTAGCTAATAGACATGGTATCTCACTGCTCTGTGATCGAAGACTAGCTTTTAGGACAAGAAGTAAATGGAGGTCTAATCTTTCTAGTGCCTTTTAGAGGTACTTAACATTGGCCTACAAAAAGCATTGAATGAAAAGAATTAGTAATGGAAGAGACCTACTAAGTCATTTGTCCACTCCTCTGCCAAAGCGAGATTGCTTGTCTATGATATAGTATGTTTTTAAGTGTGATGTTCAGTCCAGCCCTAAATTATTCAGCTGATCTGTTACTGTTTCCATTATATCCTTAGGCATACCAGATCTATTTTGTAATGTAAGTCAGATTTTATTTTGCTTTATTTCATTTCATTCCTATAACATACTTTGCAACAACTTACACAGTCTTTTCTCCTCTCGTACATGTACTTCTCAGATGCTTGCTGAGTTAGCCAAGCTACACCAGTGGGATCATTTTTCTTGGCCATTCAGGCTGTGAAATAACTCTGCCTTGCATACAAAATCACAGGTTTTTACACTGTATTACACTTGAAGATCAAATATAATTTGCTGTCTACCAAATTCATCAAATGTTATTATGTTTTTACCTGTTTCTAATGGTAATGTGCTCTTCTACGCAGCATTATTTTCGTATATGTTTTCCAAGTCATATTCGTAAACCTGTGCATTTAATGCAAGGAAACTTGCCCCAAAGGACCAACCTGCCCTGCATGTTCTGAGTGCAGCTCTGCTTCACCTTTTTGAACTACCAACACTAAGCAACAGAATCTTCTTGGCTCCATAGCTGATGTATTGATAAATATTTCTACAATGTTCTTTATAATCCTCACTGTAATGTCTCTGCCTTTAAAAATCTGCATATTTTATTGTTCCTCTCTTCACCTGTTTCGTTATGTGTTGTATCTGTTAGATTGAGTAATTTTATTTTCAGCATATATTTCCTCTTTTCTTTAAAATTTTTGTTAATCTAACTCTGATTTGGACGAAGCAGTGAAGAGACAGCTCATTTATACTCTAGTTTGTGAGAACCCTTTGCAAATCCTGTCTGTGGTATTGTTACAGCTGCCCACACAAATGTAATTGAAATGAAATGTTCAAGGAAATTATATTTGCCAGGATAGCTATTGGAAGTGGGGTAAGAAAAGAAGAGCTTTTATCCTTCCTAAACCATTCTGGACAGTGCCTTGTGGGGTTATTACTCAGAGTTTAACCCCTTATCCTGGCAGTGGACCTGAGAAGTCTGTTGAGAAGAGAGAGGGAAGGCAAGAGGAATGGGAGGCAGTACGCTGCGCTTCTTCCAGATGCAATTGTGCCTTGAAGAGGTGCCACCTTATTGTTAGCAAGAGAAGGTCTTGTGTAAAATGCCAGTACAAGAAAGGAAGCATTCTGAAAAAAAAAACAACCCAAAACAATTCCATTAATTAACTATAGCATTCCCAATTGCCAGAATCAATATTTCTTAACACATACATCCTAGTGAAAACTAATATGTATGTATTTTTGCCTTCTAGGATAACTCTTTGCAATGTTTATTAGAGCACAAACTCTTTTCTTAGGATTGAGAATATCACTATCAATCATGACGTGCAGCATATGTGGAATATTATGGACCATCAAAGCACACAAAAAGCACAGAAATCTTTCCTTAAAAGCTCACTTCACTTAAAGGCATTTTATAAATAGAATATTCAGCCCTCCTCCTTTTATTTACTAAAAATGCAGAGTTCTAGGTAGCACTTACACGCAGCAGTAGGAAACCTGTTTAATAAAGTCAATTTACCTTGTTGATTCCGAGATTTCAGCTATTTTCCAAGTTCTCCATTTAAGAGATTTTTCACATCAGCTCTTAACATGCTCTTAACAGCTACCATTTGTTGAGCTGCAGACTGAATATCATCTTCAATCAGTGCAACGAACAGTCTTATACTGCATCTGTCCTATAACTGCACTTGCAGGCTAGAGCTAATTAATAAGTCACATACGGGAGTTTACTGTGTAATAGTTAAAAGCAGCAGATTTACATTGATTTACTTCACCTGAAGGTCTGATCCAGTGCCTCAATAAGTAAACTGGAGGAGATGGGAGAAAAACGAACATGAAAACAGGAAATGGTTATTATCCATTTTTCATTATGTGACGCTGATAGCGATAAATGTAATAAAACAATAGTTGGCTATTTGACAGCACTCAGCTGCAGCACTCTGCCAGCCTTTAAGAAAGACAGGAAAAAACTATCACAGTGACCTTAAGGAAGGTGAGTGGAAGTGCAGAAAGAATATTTCTTCAGGAACACTTGGACTGTGGAGAATACTGTTTTCCCACTGCTTTGGCTTTGAAGGTCCATCTTCCTCCAGCCCAGCAGAAGATTTTACGGACTGTAATTGATCATCCCTGTAGCCAAGTCACTGATTTTTTCTTGCTCAGGAGAGATCACGTGCAACTTTTCCCATATCCCTGGTATTATCATATTTCCCAGGTATATATATTCAGCAGCTGTAAATGCTTTATTTACTTCCTATAACGGCCAGTTGCTGGGAAGTTGCTTTTTTATGCTTTGTTTTATTCTGACCATTACCAGATAGCAATAATCAGACTAAATGACCACAGGATCAAGTAAAGCAATTATGGTTTTTAGCACGTGCATTTAGTGAATAGCTTTCAAAATAGTACAGTTACAGCAATTTTAAAATTATTAAGTAAACCAGAATAGAATAAAGAAAGCAAAGGAGAATATATCAAAACCAGAAAACAAGCTTACTTTGAATTATGACTATCATGAAGAAACCTGAATATAATCTGTTTTGAGGAGTCTGATCTTCAATCACTAAATGTGATGGTGAAGTAGAAAAGGAGGGCCAACAGCGAGGATCTGTCTCTATCATTTGTAAAGTAGTATATTTTTTCCCTTTCTGAACAAAACAGTCATGGTCACAGAGATCTGTTTTGATTAATTAGTAATCTGTGGTGTCATTCTACTTCAACAGCTCTGTTAAGAACTCAAGCCTTGATGGCAGCAAGATGTTCTAGCAGAGTTACTGTACACAGACTTCTGAAATTGTATCCAGGAGTATCAGTGTGTTTGAGAAGAATGGAGGAGAACAGATTGCAACCAGGCTTACGGCACCTTACAATATCTATCTTCTGAGAAAACTGGCAAGCCCAGCAAATATTCACAGTACAAGTTTTGGTTTTGTTTTGGTTTCCTTCTTTTCTGTGTGGCCCAATACCTTTCAGAAAGGAATAATTTAATGCTGAGAAGTGTACCACAAAGAGAAGTGTGGCAGAAGTTCTCTTCCTAATTCAGTCCTTTGCCTTACATGGTGCCAAGCACTTTTGAAATCTAAACAACAATTAGCTCAGCTGGTAATAAACCCAGCAAATATGAGGAGATGCTCTCTGTGGCAGATAGGAAATAAAAGACATTAGGCAGGTGATGGATGCAGTAGGATTCGGTGACAGGGCAATGTGCATTGAGGAATGTGATAGGGGAGCAGAGAGGAATGAAACACAATGTAAAAACAGCAGCACTGTAAAGAGGAATGAGGCAGAACATAACACTATTAAGCTAATGGTTTGAAGGGACAGAATACTGAATTCACTGTGGATGGAGGCAGTACAATATGCACAGTATGAAATAGGACATTATAATAAAGGCAGAGGGAAAAGTTAGACTGCATTTCCCTGAAGGGTTAGGTTATTTGTTCGGAATAATGTATTGCAGATTTTTTTGACTACATTCTCAAGCATACAAATGTCATTTATCTCAAGAGTTATCTGCTACATACATAATGCATGCATACATCTATTTATTTATGCACATATGTAAATATACATACAGTGACTTTCATAATTTTTGGCACCAGAACAAAGAGACTGTGACTGTGTTTTTAGCACACAGATACAATGAAGATTCTTTTCTGGAAATACTAAATTCTCAAAAAGACTGAACACAGTTCCCAGTGTGAGACACTCAGCATGTTTGAATTAATGTTCCTGAGTGCTCCCTTGTTAGTGCTAAGCATGTATTTTAAATAAAGAAATCACATTCCAGGCTCCAAATACAATTTGCCAGCTTTGCTTCTGGGAAGTGTGAAAGCAGCAAAAGTGAGAGTCATTTATTCACCGTCTGTTCAGCAACTCACCTCTTCATCACACTGAGGTGCAGAAGATGCAAAGTTTAGTAAGTTTTCTGACATCATGCTGGTAGAAGCGAAGATAGGGCATTTTTTATTAACCTTATAAACATAGTTTCACTGGGTTTCCACATGCCCCAGACCGTAACAAGATCACCAGCAATGTCATTCATATTGTCCCATTGCATCTTATTTTTACAGTCAAATCTATGTAGTTAATATCTTAATACTTACAGGGGTTAATTGCAAAATATTGCAGCCAAGTGATTTGGGGTGATTTATTTTTTTTAAAGATTAAGAAGTGAGAGAGAGAGGAGATCTTAAGAGAGAGCGTGTCATTCAGGAAGGAGACTGCATATCAGACAGGTTTTCAAAGCTTTCTCACTCACTCGCTCACTCACTAGGCTGCGCTAGTTCTTAATCCAGCTGTTAATACCATTCTTCTGTGCATGTATACCTAGAGAAGTATTTACAGGTATTTGTTGCTGAGTCCTGACTACTGGCTGACACTTCTACACATTATCATAATAAAAACCGATAATTTCGGTCTTTTATAAAAGTGGGCTTCTTTGTATTTGTGGAAAAAAACCAAAACAAAACCAACCAACCAACCAAATAAATTAAAGACTTCTTGGTTTGCAGTAGTTTTGGCATTTTTTTTATATACCATATTCAGGTGAAATAAAAAAGAATAGCATACATACAAGTTTCACAAAACCTTACAGAAGCATGAAGAATGCCTTCTTGAAAATTTAGCATTGCAATAATATGAAAGAATATCTTGATGAAGGTGGAAGAAATGCCATTTTTCCCCATCCAGAGTACTGATAATAAAACAGATTTTTATCAGACAAAGAGAGTAGTGTGCATCATATTTATATAAATTAGTGACACTCTTCTTGCAGTGTCACACTCCATCTCTCCAGACAGTGCAATACAGAATGAGATCTTGCACACCCCTGCACTCAGACCTGATCTGCAGTCACTTGAATGTTTCCATAGGAGCCGATGAAATCCGAAAGTGGTTCATTACCTCACAATAATGTGAAGGTTAATGGGTGTCATCGCTCTACCTGCTTGATGTTCAGGTTTACAGATCAGTTTGAGTGCAAACCAGACATCATAGTCAATAGGAAGTGCCCTTTCTTGTCCCATCTACCTGGTTACCTTGTCCACGTGATTGCCTCTCTCACACTGGTAGCGCTTTTACGCTGCTCCTTGTTCTTATGTTTAATATGATGACTTCTCTTTCTGCTGGGAATACAGACTTCTACATCAGTTCTTAGTTGGTCATCTTTGCTGCCTGCTTTCAAATGAATGTTGAGGATGAACAGACGGTGCTGAGCAGTGCCTCAGTGGGAGTCAGACACAATGAGGGGACAAAAAAAAAAGACAATGCGAGTCCCACAGGCAGGTTTGTTCTGCAGCTGGGAAAGCGAGGGGCAGCTCTTGGACTCCCACACGAGCAGTCTCATCGTCTTTGTTGGGCTAATCAGGAAATGAAATCTATCACACAGATAAAAACTGTAACAATATTGTGTAATTTAAATCCTTAGTGAGACTGCAGGCCTGCAAAGCTGTACTGACTTGCAGGTGGACTGTATAATACCCTCCCTTGGCCACATCCAAAACATCCAAAACCACATTTGCCCAGATACTCCAGAGTAGCTTCCAACAGAAAATATTGTGCTAGTTGAGTTATTGTTCATCTCTGCCTTCCTCCAGTAGTTAAAAGGGGAGAGTAAATCATGTTTAGTCTCTGTACCTGCCAAACAGTCCTATTGCTCTGGGAAGCAGCCTGTCGCATCTCCTGACAACGAGCATGGAGCCCAGAGCTCCCAACCAGGGAGCAGCAGTATCAGTGCCACCCCCCCTCCCCACCCCGTGCTCCTCCTCATGTGATAGACAGTGCAGTACCAACTAAGTCTTGTGGCTGCATGCCAGCAACCAGCCACAGCAAGTTTACATTCTGTCAGAACACAGCTCTGACCAGAAAAAATAACTGCATGCGTTCTGCGAAATGCCAGAATGCAGGTGATGATATTGGCATTTTTTAGTACATTGAAAATAATAGAATTTTCAAGGAAGTGAGTAGGTTACCCTCTTGATGAAGTCCTTTCTGTAGTCTGTTTAGCAAGAAGCTGCATCAATGGTCCTGTCCTTGATCCTGACAAGCCATGAGGCAGATATCCCAACCAGGCAGAGCTTCCCGCCCCTGGCAGCAGAGAAGTCTAACAGCATCCTGGGCTGTACTACAAGGACTGTAGCCAGTAGATGGAGGCAAGTAATCATAACCTTTTACTCAGTGCTTTTTAGGCCACCTCTAGAGTACTACATCTGGTTTTAGGCTTTCTAATGCAGCAAAGACATGGATAAACTGGGTCAGTTCAGGGTATCCAACAGCATTCCAATACCTGTGAGAAAAGTATGAAGATGATGGAGGAAGCACTTCACAGCAGTGCGTGGTAGGAAGATAGGGGACAATGAATTGAAACAAAAGATATTTAGAATCAAGGGAGGCAAGGAGAGGAGAAAAAAAAAAGAAAAAAAGAAACAAAGCAGTCATGCAAAGGAATAGATTCACTAAAGCAGGAAATCTCCATCCTTGGAGGTTTTCAAGACCAACAGGATAAAGGACAAAGCCCTGAGCAACCTGTTCTCACCTCACAGCTGACCCTGCTGTAAACAAGAAGTTGTATCAGAGACCTCCTGAAGTCCCCCACAACCTGAATTTTCCTTTGATTCCTATGATTTTGATTTCATCCCCATAATTTTATTATGCCAAATATATGACCAAATATATGAAATGGGACTGCACTTTTTCATAAGTGGGATTTGAATAAATTAAAAATAGATCCTGAGAGTTAAAAAAATGGAACAGGAAGTCTAGAGGGAGGTATAGTGGGGATAGATCAAAGTTCATACACGAAGATCTGAGATCAGATGAGATATGAAGACTTGATTCACTGCTGAGATGCATGAAGCTTGCAAGTCATTTGTAGAAGGACTCTTCGGGAAGTTCACTCCTCCACTCTGCATTTATTTGTGATAATTTGGACTTGATGTATGTAATCTTATAGGGTGCAAGCCAGTGACTCCACCTTTCTCTTCAGTGAGAAATTGCACTTCGGGGAAAAAAACCAGGAAGTAAAAAGACAAAATTGTATTAAAGAAGCAGGTTTATTTTTCCATGTACTTGTTATCAAACATTAACTTTTCATTGCTTAGAAGCTTTACCCTAAAGTCTAGTAAATATAATCAAGCTCTAATTAAATGTTAATGTGGAGTCAGTGTGTTAAAAATTCATAAGGAATGAGAGCAGATGCTGTGTTTTAGTCAGCATGGTCTAATTGACACGATCAGATCCCAGTTGTGGAAATCCTCTCAGTTGACATACTGGCAGAACAGCTCCTGTTGGCTGTACATTTAGAACCCCTTGTATGGGTGGCGGCACACTAATTTAGGACACAGAAGCAAAGGTGAAACTATCTCCAATCCATAGGCTATGTCCAGCCCACAATCTAGTAGCTGGACCACGCTACAAACAGCTGAAGTAATAGTGCAAGAAGCAGGTGATGATCTGTACCTACTGACACACAACAGAAACGCTTGTATTGCATTTTGAAAAAGCCATATCTCACTTTCACATTTTAACAATCAAGTTAAAGTTCAAATTTTCAAAATAGAAAAACCTGCACTCTAGCCCTACTTGACATAATGATCATTATTTTTAATAACGTTTTTATGGAAAGGGTGATTTCTCATTAAAAATGTAATTTTGAAGCAGTTCATTAAAAAAAGCACTAAAAAAAAGGTCAGATTTTGTCTTTAATAAAACGTACTGATGAAATGCCAAGAGTACAAAACGAAGCTTTTGCAAAAGGTTTTATTGTTGTATTTGTCCATTCTAAATGAGCACCAAGTAAAATTATTTCTCACTAATTGAAACTTATTAAATTATTACCTCCTCTATTATTGCTCATTTACCTGCTATCTCCGTCCCATTTTAGTCTACAGTTTAGGTTAGATAGGTAAACAAATACCTTACTAGCCAATGCAACCACATAGTCATCAAATTTCTTCTACAACATCTTTTTCCTATTTTAATTGCAACATCTCGACTTTGTGCCTACAGATAAATTAGATACTCACTGGGGCACTGACTGTTCCTTTTCTTGAGGGAAATAATGCAGAATGTTGGAAGATGTGGCATTGCACTGGATCAGACAATATCTATTCTTTACTTTAGAGGACATACGCATTCCTCCCCTTTCTGTCTACTAAGCATATGACTCCCACAAGCCCCCCCAGACCAGCACATGTCTATTTTTCCTTACATTCATGTGCTTTCCAGAAAGTACACAATCTTGTGTTCAAGATTCAAGATTCTAAGTGTTCAAGGCCAGGCTGGATGGGGCTTTGAGCAGCCTGGTCTAGTGGGAGGTGTCCCTGCCCACGGCAGGGGGTTTGGAACTAGATGATCTTTAAGGTCCCTTCCAACCCAAACCATTCTGTGATTCTGTTATTCTGTGATCTTGGTGCTCAGCTAAGGATGGGACCTAGAACTGTGCCTGATGCTTTTGTGCATGCTATAAAGATGGAGGAAATTCCCTTACTCCTTGCCATGAAAAGTCTGGCCACGCACAGGCCAAAGCACAGCTCTGCTGCAGCCATCACAGCCTGAATAATTAATTGTCTTGGTGGGAATAACCCTGACAGCCATTGTGCTTGACTCATGACCTTGTGCTGTGTTTGCACAAACACCAGTGTTACAGCCAAGTCTCTCTTTAAAGTTTTGTGGTTCTGCAACAGTGCTGAGTCGGGACGAGGTCACTACTGCAAATGTATGCTGGGTGCACATTCTGTCTACTGTTTAACTTTGGTTGTACAATGTAAAGAAAGGCAAAACACAGCAGAAATTACGAAATAACAATGTCTTCCACTACAACTTTTGACATTACTGCATGGAATTGCTGGGAATGTTTTCACAAGCATTTTATCTGCCTAAAAAACAGATGAAAGTCATTATTTCTCTTCACAAAATGAGTTAAGCAAGGGATTGTTTCCACAGACGTTTTAAAAGAGTCTTGTCTCTGAGGGAATCTTACTATATACTGGATCTTGATTAAACATTAAGAACCTTTTTCTGTGAGACCACTCGTTATTTCTCTGAATTGCCCTTCTTTCCTTTATATACATGTTCCTGAATTTTATCTGACACAATGTGAAATTCTGTCTGACACAGACTGCTTTGACTTTTTTCTTTTTTTTTTTTTTCCCCTACGGTTTTTGTTTTGTTGCAAATAGAAATTTATTTTCCAGATATTGTCAAATATTGATACACTGGCAAGAGGAAGAGGTTCTGGACAATTTTTTTCTAATTTTTGCTGATTCTATTAGTACATTAGACTCAGCTTTCCTCAGACCTGGCATTTAAGATTCCCTGCACCAGTCATCATTACATGAGTGGGTTTACAGTACAGTAATGCATATACATTTGGCATCTGGTGATCAGTTTCCCTGGGTGATTGGTTGATTTGCCAGGGAAGGACCAGGGAATGTGACTACATCTCCTGGGCCACCTCCAAGTGTACTGTGCTGTTCTGTAAATACATGAGCTAGAGCTAGAAAGCTAGAGGGAGTAGTAAAAAGTGTATATCACAGACAGAGACACAGAGTGAGAGAATGAGACTTTGTAAGTCTCAGAAAGATACCTGTGTTACATCCCCTTCAAAATTTGTGTGCAGGGTGAAATTGAAGCTCTAAGAAGTTAAAAAAATTAGGAGTCATTAAGTACATGAAAAGTTTTCATGAAATTGGGGATCTTACAGAAATTGTCTTGTAGTGGTGAAATGCCGCTGGAGGGATTTTCTGAAGATATGCATTTGAGAGAAAATGCTCGATGTTTCTAGTATACGTGAATACAATGGAGTATACTTTGGTTCTGTAACTCAATGAAACACCACCGACTCTCAAAACAAACAAACAAAAGAAAGAACTACCACAAAAAAACACCTCCCACAAACGCCAAACTCCATTCTTGCTGTTTCTCTGCTTCTTTTTCTTCTGTAAGCAGAGTCTTCTGACCAAATACACAGGCTCTGTGCCTACACATCCCAGATGTAAGATAAGTTAGTTTTAGAAACAAATCCTGATGGAAAGAGAAGACTGACTGTTATCTGGCATCCACATTTTCCTGGGCACAGAAACATCCTTGTGTTTCTAGGCATGATTTTTGTAGGAAGCATCATTATTGCCAAAAGAGAGAAAAAGATCTGACAAAGGCAACTATACCTAATTCATACTGCTTTAGCTATCATCTAGCTGGCCCCATTTGTTAAAGTTTTTGAGTTTAAGACTGCTTTCTAAACACGATGGCACCCAAGGATTCAGTGCAGTACTGAGTTAACCTTGAAACCCACAGTTAGTTTTTGCAACCTCAGTGCCTCCCAGTTAAAATTCCAGTCTACAGATGATATTCTGGCAATATTTTATATCCTAATGTATGTTAGAATATTTTATATTCTAACATTTTTCACGTAAAAGATATCACCAGTCTTGTGGCATGTGAAAGATTTGTAATATTATTTAATCGTAATTGTTAATTAAACCACAAAGTGATTTTGATTTTTAAGTCACAATAATACCTTTTGGGCAAAAGCAAGTGCTGAAGTGGAACATGTTAGCTTGATTTATTTTTTTTTTCTTGCCATCTGCCTTAAGGGATTATGTAATTAAATGTAAAAAAAAATAATTGAACTAAAACCAAATGTATGAGAAAAAATGAATGAATGAATGAATGAACGAAGAAAGAAACTTTCTGAATTAGTTTTTTATATTCTGAGATACAGTATTCTGATAGTAAATCTAACACAATTTTTAAAGAAAAGAACAGTTTTGTTTCTGAAAGACATGGTGAAACCAGAGATAATTTCTTTACTGTGGTCAGTTCCAGTTCAAAATCACTGAAAATGGGTGAAGTCTCAGTGCTGTTTAAATCAGTGACAAAACTTCTTCAGTGGATCCATGATTTAGTTTTTTTTAATGCCCTTGGATGAACAGATTTGTACTTTGAAATTATCAGAACTAATTAGTTTCTCTAGAAGCCCATTTTTACAGTCCCATGCATTAAATCGTATGTGGTTTCCATACCACCGAGATCTTACAAACAACTTTGAAACTACTATTTTTTTTTTTTTTAACGTGTTCTTTCAGTGAATTTCAGTGCTCATTTACATGGTTACATGCTTTCATGTAGGTCTGGTACAGGTAACTAGTTACAAACAGGATTGGGTTAGTAGTGGGATCTTTATTTCTGTGCTTATTTCTTTCTATTTATAGAGCTGAATGACATTTTGTTGAAGCCACAGTTAAAAGAAGTTAAACACAGGCTAAAGTGCATTTACCATCTTCAATGCTAGTCCTGGAAGTGAGTAAGTGAGTTTCCTCAGCACTTTATTTTCTGCTACACTACTTGGTTGAAACCAAGGAGCATAATCTCTTTATCTCTTGTTTTTCCCTCTTTAAGCCTCCCCATGGGACACACCTTTTTGCAGGATCAACGTAAAAAGAGCAGTTATGTTTCTTCATACAACTGTGTGCTAAAATAATTAGGACCATTGCAAGCTGGAGCAGAATCTGGTCCATGCAGTCCACTAGGCTGTCTCTTGTGCTTGACTTCAAGCATCAGGAAATGAGACTTGTGTGTGGAAACGAGAGAAAGAGGGAAAGAAAATCTCACAGGCAGGGATTTCCCAAAGAAAGAAGAGTCAGATATGCCTGAAGTAGTTTGACCTTGACAAAAAGTTTGGAGAGCAAGTCGCCAGGTAGAAGGCGGATTCCTGGAGTGCTTGAGTCTGACTATGTGCAGGGAATCACAGGGCTGTGTTGTACATTACTTGAAAATATACGGGCCATGATGCAGTAATATCTGAGTCTGGCCTCCATTTTATATCCCATAGGAAGGTCATCAGCAAAGCCTCACATGATGATTATTTTGCTTATAAGCGGTTATATTTTTATCAATTTACTAGCAAAAAGGAACACAAAAGCCCTGGCATTTTCAAAGACTGGAGAACAAATTGTTTTGCTTTGTGATGACACATTAATCCAGAGCAGTGCTGCTTTGATAATGATAAAAAAATGGACAAACAAAAAGCACACAGTAGAAAACTTGGATTTATGTAAAGCCTTCTGTACAAAAACGATCTCGGAGCACTTTATTCGAGAGTCAGAGAAAAACAAACATCGCCTTGCTCAGCTCAGGGGGAAAGGTATGATGCTGACTTAGACTTATAATATGAAAATAATTTGCTGCACTTCATTATTTTCAAAGGAGAAGAGAACAAGCATGACCTGATGATGATTAGCAGCAAGCAATCACAGACAGGCTCCAAGGAATTGGTAGTTGCCTAAGCTCTTGTACAAAACACATTTTTGGCTGTGATTATTTGCATCTTTTGTACATTGGATACTCTCTTTCTTTTTTTTTTGTTTTTTAATTTTCCTTACTAGCTCTCCAGACAAAATTTAATTACAAAGCAGACAGATTTGTACCTAAACTAGAATTCAATAGCCTGCAACAGCATTAAAGGATTAACATGCTCTATGAGTTAAAAGTTTAACTTTTTGAATGAGATTTTTCATGAAGTTACACATGGAAATTATGAGTCTAATGAAAACACATAAACAAGGCTGGATATACAAGACATTGATTTATCTTAACTCTCTGTCGAGGCTGTGCTGCCTTCATCAAAGGCAGCACATGCTGAGATGGAATCTAAAAAATGTGTATGTTCTTTTGTCAACTTTTCCACAAATGTGACAATGATGAACTGTATCAAAACCAAAGACCCATTTCTGCTAGTCACTGTGCATGTACACTTCAGAGCTTAAGGGTAGTACCGAACTGATCTAACAATTCCTTCCAGGTAGGTTTTAGTTCTCCCTATCTGGTTAACAAGTGGGAAGGAAGAAAATGCAATTGTCTCCACACCATTAAGAGGGAGCTGAATCCAATGACTTTGGAGCAGTACTGGAAATGACTGACTCACATGAGCTCACCTGTGTAAATATGCCACTTAGAAAAAACATTTTAAACAATTTAACGTCATTCACAGGGAACAGTGAATACTGGGGAAAAGCAATTGTATTTTTCAACCAGTTATTATATGGAAAACAGAAATGCTTTTTGGGTTGAGGCCTGGTTTAAATTAGAATTAATCATGATGGGCAAGCAAGAGGTGCATCAGTAACTGATTCATACCTTTGTTTGTATCAGTGCCCTCTAGAATGGTTGCTGTAGGCTGAATCAGGATTAGTCATAGAAAGGGGAAGAAGTAATAAATGTTTGGTCTGTCTACTGCTTCTCTAGACGGAATCCATTGCTCCACTTTTTTTTTTCCTTCCTTACCAGGCTGCCAAAATTTTGAAGGTGATTCTGGAGATCTGAGAAGTTTATAAAAAAGAATTTTAAGCCAGTACTATGTCTCAATATAGGAAGCCAGAATGATACATGGGGAAATATCTTCTACTAGATATCAGGACTAGGCATTCTCAGATGCCTAGTCTTCTTACCTAGAAGTATCTTTTGTTGGCAAATTAGCTCTTTCTGGATTAGCTGCAAGTGTAAGTGATATCTAAATAATAAACCACCACAGTAAACAAAACTCTCTTTTGTGGAAGTGTTCTCAAAATCTTGATCTATCAATGCTATTTGACCTTTCCAAGATTCCATCCATGTTTAGCAGTTGATTTTTTTTTAGTATTCCCTGGGGTTCATCCAGGAACAATTATAATAAGTTTTCAGGTCTGTTTTTCTTCCTTATTATGAAATAGAGATTTTCTTAAAAGAATATTTTAATATAATTTTGTTTTTTCATGTCCATAGTGAATGCTCTGCTTGCTTATATACAGTTTGCTTTAGAATTGGCAGCCCTTAGGTCACCTAGATAAACCTAGGAATTTGCTAGTTTAAGATGTCCCTACTTGTGGAAGAAATTAGAAATAGAAAAAAACAGAAAATAGAAATTTTGATACGACATTTTTAGGACTGTGGAATGGAGAGCATTACTTTTCACAATGAACCACTGCAGCACACTTCTTGTCCTTCCCCATCCCTCCCTCTTTAATTATCCTTTCATAGATGCTTAGGTTCTCCAGTTCCAAACTCTGACTCACTTGTAGTCTCCTCTTCTACTTAATTCTCAGTTCGAGTATCAGAGCTTAGGTAATTCTCTCAGAGTTTCAGTCAGACTCTCTCTACTTTTTTCTGAGGGTATGCTTATGGGATCCTGAGTGAGTTTGTTTAATGAAAATACCTCCTACAGCTGGAGATTTCTGCTGCTCAGCTAAGACACTCTAACAGCATGTATATGTTCCTCTTCTGTTGTTATGACAGCTGAGCCCAGTTACATCTTTCATATGTAAATTCTGGTTTTATAGGTGCTCTCTTGTCAGCATTCTCATTCTTGTATCAGGCCAGAACAGTTCAAGTTGAACCTGAGTGTTCACATATGAGTAGCGTGTTTGGCTCATGGTGCCACCTAGCCTTGAAACACAGTAAATATCTCCTTGAATACCAATTGTTTACAACCTTTGGCTTTACATCTACTAAGTGCTTCAACGCTTGGTGTTTGCATTAAGTTCTTTTTGATACAGTTGGAAAATTCACCTTCTTCCCTGATCTCACAAGCATATACAGCATCTGTCAACTGTGAAGAGAGAAATGACATAGGTATGAATGGCTGTTATTCTAACCAAGAAAGAGAAAAGGGCTGGCACTGAAATCAGGGTAGTGGAGGGGAGACGTTCTTTCTTTGTTGTTTTTTTTTCTTTTTCCTTTACAAAAACTTCTTGGCATTGGAAATGGCAATTGGCACTACATCAGAAACCTAAACACTATTTCCCCAAGATGTATTTACTAAAGCATGATACTCACAATAAAATCTGCTCTAACAGTTTTGCAGTACAGTAGAATCAAGTTGTGATCTCTCTCATGCAATCAATATTCTGGTTTGAACTGACTGTTGTTATTTAAATAAATCAAATGTAAAAATCTATACTACTTTCCCAAAGTTTTTCTTCTCCATTAAACTTTTCAATGTCAAGTGTTGAAACAATATCCAAAATGATACAGATTATAAGAAGCATTGATATTTTAGGTACTCTAAATTAATCCTAGATTAACAAAATTTATATTGTATAATTCCTTTTAAAACCAGATGCATTGAAGGAGGAGAGATTTTATTTATTTAACTAACAAGAAGACAAATCTACATGAGAGCTTTAGCTGTGTAGAAATCTGTCGTTTGGAGATAAGCGTAATCGTCAGGAACTAGATTTTGATGTCATTTGCAGTAGTGTGCTAGACCCACTTAAATAAATAAAAAGGGTTTTTTATGTCAAATGGACTTATATTCAAATCATAGAATCATAGAATTCATCATTTTACAATTTTACACTTAATAGAAGATACAGAATACAAATATTAATATTTACATTATAACAGTTTAATGATAAAAAACAGTAATGACCTAGTTCGCATTTATCATCTGAAGATATTTACTTTTATTTCCTCCTCAGCTATTTTAACAATCCATGTTTTGATAACAATATTTATCTGCTTTTGATTAGGTTTTTAGAAGTGCACAATAATGGATGTTACAAGAGTTAACACAAATATATCAAACACAACGCTTTGTGCTTGACCTTCTGTGAAGTCCATGGGAAGGTAGACTTACATGAGGTCAAGTGGAAGATGTGAAATTATGCAAAATAAATCACTTCTAGAGCTTCTGACAGGCTGTTTGGGCCCAGAGAGGACCTGAAAGAACAGGTAGCTTGGTAAGGATGTTGGCTTCTGGTTCTAGAAATAAGCCCACATTAATAGAATTTATAAGGCTTCTAACCCAGAAAATCATCATCATCATCATGATCATTGTTGATTGTTGTTGTTGTTTTTGTTATTACTATTATTACTATTACTGTTATTATTAGTATTTCTTTTCCACAGGCAAATGCAATGGAGACATGTCATTCTAGATACAAAATATTTTTTTCAGACGAGGAATAGCAGGACCCTGATGCATATAATAAAGGAAAGCAGATGTTCTTTTCCTCCTGCTTTTTGGGAGGGCAGGCAATTGCCCTCTTTTTTGATAATCTCATAAGACTGATTAAGAAACTTTCTACCTAAGTGGTTTTGGCAGTCATTGTCTTGGCGGGCAGAATGTAGTAATTATGCATCTATAAATCACCTATTATGTCCTGAGTGAGGTTGCTGTCCTCTCGTAATTTACGTCTATCCAAACTTATTTTGAAGTGGAACACTAAAAAAGAATGTTAGTTTTACATTAAACAGAACTGGCAAAAATATGTCAAGAATTCATTACTCCTTTTTTTTGAAATCTATGAATGACTTCCTACACTCTCCTATTCCTTGATGTACATTGTTTTAATCACTTATAAATAAACATATGTTATATTGGTACAATAACTACTTTTAAAGATTTTTGTAATGTATGTTCCCAGTTACATATTTTCTGCTGCCTAATTATCTCCAGAGTTCATTATATGTCTATATTGTTAACCAACAGAAGAGGAGATTGTACCAAGCTACTGCTTGTGCTGGAGGGATCAAACTCATTTCCACATATATTTTGAGAGAGTCTGATATGATCAACTCTCAACAGCCAATATCTTCCCGCTGCATGTCCAAGTAGAATTATTGTCCTCGAATGGCTTATTAAAAGGGATATAGATGGGCCACTGAATTTCTCAAATTTTCCCTGACAGTATCTCTATCTCTATATGATTTTATTATTGTCCCTCACTCAGGATTTCATGGAATAAATTATTTGGGTCTCAATTAATTGCGACAACTGAGAGTTGAAGCCGTTAGCAAGCCTTTGGCTAATAGTTGGGCATTAGTATTTATTACAGACACAGATGCATGAGAGGTGCAATCAATTTTGTCTTTGTTGGATTTCAACTTCAGTGAATTGTTCATTGATTTTGGAATTTGAGAGGATTCTAGGAAACTATTAAACAAATGGGCAATTTTGGGAACCATTTTATAACATATACTGCAGTCTAGACAATAGATGTCACGCCATTTACAAAAAGGTCCTTTTCTGCCTCACTTAGTGCACACTATCTTCCACCTCATTACTTATTAGCCCATGGTAAATTGTGTTCTTTAGATAATTTCTCCCCTAGGTATAAATGAGAATAAAACCAAACATGAAAACATCTCATATACAGTTTTTGTTTGGTCATCATTATTTCTCTTCCCATTAATACTCTTTATTACTTTTTAATTTTGCTTCTAATATTGTGTGGTGACTTGCCTGGTGCATTAGAATTCCAGAAGTCAAAACAATTTTAATATATCCTTTTCTTCCTGTGTTTTGGGGATTGAGTTATTTTCCCCTATGTCTCTGAAATGTATGGAATTATTTAACAAATTTTGTGGATTTACAGTTTACCCAAGGTAAATTCTCTGAGCTTTGCATGGCATGATTTTGTATAATTTTGGTAACAATGTGGAGATATACAGTTTTGCAGCAGCTTGAATTTCCAAAACCCAAAACTCCTAGTAGCAAGCCCAAAACACCCCAAAACAAAACTCCCAAAATGCATTGAAAAAATGCATGAAACATTTAGGCATATAAACATCTTTTAGAAACTGTCTTTCAGGCAACTTGAAAACATGACTCTGTCATGTTATTATTCATCAAACAGTTAGATTTGATTATATTCTATTCAATATTTGTTGTAGTGTATCATTTAGAAGCGCATTAATTTTCTCTTCTGTGGCTGTTAACAGTTTCATGGTCGTGAAAGAGTATGTGTATTATTGCATAAAATCTTTTTTTGCAACAGGGTGGGAAAATAAGGGGAAATCTTTTAAAAAAGGATTAATTTTTCCCTCCCAGGATGTAGAATTTCCACTCCCAAACTTTATGCTATCTTTTACTGTCAGCAGAGCGTATCTGCCTATTTTAATAGTCTGATATATCTCATCTGCAAAAATTATGTCTTCAAATGCAAATCTATGCATTTCTCCCAAGAAAATAGTGCTCTTTATTTTTTGCCTGTGCACTCATCTATATAAATTTTAAAATTATTGTCTTTCAAGAGGGTGTTTTTTTTCAAATGGAAACTATCTAGAAATCAACATAATTGAACTCTTTGTATATATTTTTTTAAGTTTGTGACACAACAAATTTCTTCTTATGACAAGTATCATCTCATATGTCTTTTATTTTCTTATGAGACAGTGGTTTTGATTAAAAATTAATTTTTGATAGCTTTTTCTTAAAACCGGTCCTTGCTGTTTGAACTGATACACTGAAATATAGGAGTATAGACTGTCATTAATCTAAGTCTGTATTTGTTCAGATGCCATAATGACTTCTTATCAAACACAAAGTTATTGGCTTCGGTGCTTCTTTTCCCTTTAGTGCTAATCCAACTATAGTATTCTCACATTTAGACCAGCCATATTTTTAGTGATTGTATACTAGCTAAGCATCCCCTTTTGATTTAATTTTCTTAGCCCACTCCTTCTTCAGAGAAAAATCAGTCTCAGACAGAAAATTCTTTGCCATGCTTTCCTACCAATCACTCTCCGCATAATTTTACTTTTCCCCAAGATTTTGGGAATTTTTTTATTAGCAGCTTTTAAAGTTACATTTGAAAACATTTGCTGTTTTAAATAGAATCAACATCCTTAGACTGAAATAAGCTGTCAAGTTCTTTTTGTCCCATGCTAAAGATGGCAAACAAATATTTTTATTCATGAGCTGTTTAAATGACACTCTGCAGTAGGAATCAATTTCTCCCATATGTGTCCAGTCTTAGATTAGCAGCAGAAATACATTGTTGGTTATATATAAGTGTCCTAGAAGGCCTTTAATGTCCCCCCTTAATTATCTTCTCTCCTTTCCACTTGGTTGCTTGTCCTGGTTGTTGCTTTTGCCTTTTGCTCCTTATAGAAGATGCCATTTTAATGTTTAATTTTAATGTTTTCTGGTTGTGAAGCTTCTGAGATATGATTTATTGCCAAGTCAGGAGAGATCCTGTGCTGGAGTCATTTATCTCTTTAGCGTCTTTTATTCCAAATTATAATTTCAGCCTCTCAGGAATTTTTACCTATGAGCTAAGTTCTGCGTCATAGTCTCTAGTTTTATCACAAGGCCAGTACCTATATGGAACGACGTATGTGTAATACGTATTTTATTAGTTTAGCCCTTCATTGACTGTTTTTTAATGTAAGGGAGGAATAATCTTGAAAAACAACTGGTCTCTGCACTTACAATACAACATTTCATATCCTAATGGCTTTCATTAAGTGACTCACGTTTTCACAGCAGTGAAGGCAGGTAAAACTCCTTTAAACAAATGCTAGGTGATTGTATATTAAAAATTCGTTCTTTCCCCTTTCTTACAGATTTCTTGACAGGATCTCAAATATTCACGTTCTGATAATTCCTTTTTTATTTTAACTGGGAATCCCTTTAGATTTACATTAGGTTTTTTCCTGCTGTTATCCACCCATTGCTTTTTAATATCAAATAATATTTCTATTTCCATCTGATCTAATTGCTTAAAGCAGGTGATTTCCACCTTTGGATTTGGGATCTTTTTTCTCATTTTTTTCCCAAGTAGCTGTGTCTGCTTTAAAGGTTTTTCAGATTTCTTTGTGGTTTATACACATTTGTGTTGCTTACTCACCTTCTGCAGAGCTCTGAGAAGCAGACCTTGGACCCATGCGGCCTGTACAGGAGAGGGGAGCATCACTGGTTTAGTGCACCTGAGAGTTTCTTTAAGCCATTTTCTGCTTCAGTCAGTCTATCAAGTGCTTCTACCTTTCCAGTTTTGTCACTGCCTAGAAGGAGATTTGCACCTCGGCTGCCATTGATTTTATTTGAAGTAAAGAATCTTTAATACCCATCTTTGTGACAGAAACTTTCCTGTTCAATGCCAAGATTTTTGTTGATGGTGGTGTTAGTTTATGATATCAAGCTGACCCTAGAGACTGTTCCAGTTCCTCCCTTCACTGCCTAAAAGGAACAAGTGTATAGGGGTTTTTTGGTTGTTGTTTTTGTTTCTGTTTAACTACATTCCTATACTTGGCCTCGAGGATCTCCAGACACTCTTTAGTTGTGAGTCTCACATTTCCTAAGAACTAAACTGTGGATAGGGACACTTCTTCTCTGTCAAATCTGGGGCCATGTTATTGATCTCCTCTGTTGCAGGGAGTAAAGAGGAAGTGGATGAATGGACCAAGGTTATCTGTCTGGAGCTTAGATCCTTTCACTGAATGGAGCAACCTAGTTTCACTCTAGATAAGTAAAATGACAACTGATTTTTAAATTAATGTTGATTGATTGTAGAAGGCCACTGCAACGCCACATTACTATTCCCATGACATCATTTGAATCCCAAGCATTCTAGAGAAGAAATGGAATGAAGAAAGGGAAAATAGACTTGCTTCTTATGGAAGAAGACATACTCTTACATTGTCCCCAAGGAAAGTGCGTGTGTTCATTGACATTCCCTGGGATATCCTTGTTTGAGATATCTGCACAAGCCAAGGAAAGCAAGAGACCATTAGCCCTGAAGGTCACATGTCAGGCCCTGATGGGAAGTCCTCTCCCCTGCTCCAAGGCTCACCAGCCACAACTTCAGCAGCCATCCTATTTTAATTCCTGGTCCTCAGCAAAGACTGTGAGTTGTGCCGGTGCCAAGCCTGGGGCATGCACCAAAGGAGTGCTGTTCCGCTCAGACCTCCTGTACATCAAGACAAGTTTCAGTGAACTCACTTAGGGAAAAAATGAGGACTAATCCCTGGCCACGCCTAATGCTGTTAGTTAAACAAGTGTGATCATCCCTGAATGAAAGGATGGAAATAGTTTTACTTGAGGAAAAACAATATTGAATTCAACTGTGAAATACTACACACCAAATTGACTACAACACTCAGTACACTTAAATCTGAAGTTTAACTCTAGGTTATAACAGCTGTATTACAGTCCAAGAGGGAGTTTAGGAAGCCTTTTAAACAAGAAAGAACATAGTAGGTTTAATATTGCTATGGTGTTCTTATACAAAGTAAAAACATCAATAAATAGAACCTGAGATTCAAAATTTATTTTCTCTCTAATTGGTTGCCTGCAGGAAAATATATGGTATTCCTGGCCTGAACTGGTGCAAGTCCATGCACTTCTACTTGCTTTCTGTCAATTTACAATGGCTGAAAATTTGGTCGAGTGTTTTATTGACTTTCCAACAGAGGGAAACAAAAAAGTCAACAATGCAATTAAATCCAGATGCAGAAATAGTAAACCAGACTGATTTAGTGATTCAGTCACGCAGAATTCAGAATTTATAACTCTTGAATGACACAGATAAGTTCAATAAAGCAAGAAATCAGCACCAGGGCTACATAAGTGAACATGATACACTTTTGGAACTTAATATATTTTGGTGTTATAAAGAATGCTAAATACATTTACTGAAACTTTCTTTAATTCATTGTTAAATAAAGAGCAAAGAACAAAAGAGAATAGAACATCTGTCAACTGATCTGATTCAGACTGAACTGATGAATAGAAACTTATGCCTCCTAAGTACAGCAATTGTACCTTGGGTCCTGTTAGTTCTTATAGGATTGATTAACTTACGGCTTAAGTCATGATTTTTGGTTTTACTGACAAATTTCAGTACTAAAAAAAGTGTGACTCAGGACAAAATGGCCAAAATCATTTTTACAATAAATAAGAAATAACATCTTGCTTTGACCTGGAATTTCTATTAATTTCTGTCCCTTCCCAGTGCAAATGTCTGCATCTGTATTAATTCCCATAATGCTGTTTCAAACCCCTGTGTTTTCTCAGAGCAACTATTACTGGCAAATCCAGGAGAGACTGAATTACCCGTTTTTCAGTAAGGAGCTCCCTCCCACTTCTCTCCAGTCCCCCCAGTTTTAGTTCTTTAATTCTTTTCCTCCACTTCACCTGTCCATATCTGATCACCCTCCATTACTAATTACTAGTGCCTGCCTCAGAGGAAAATTGTGCAACAGACTGTACAAACCCTCCTAAAGAAGTTCATGACCTCAGAGGAAAGGAGTGCCAGCATGTAGGAGATAGGTAGGGATAGCAGCCTTCATCCTCAACTTGGAAAAAATCTACTTGTGCATGGGAACAAAGCCACGTGGTAATTGTTAGTATCCATGACCATATGTGGTCCCTCTCCACTCGGCACACAGGGAGCCTCTCCTCCAGGTGAGGACACTGGGTTAGGGACTTGACAGTTAAAGACCTCAAGAGAAGATGTGTGGTGGGCGGTTGAAGTCCTGGTTTGTGGAGGTGGGAAGAGGTGGAAAGAAGAAGAAAGCATGGATCTTTGATTGTGGTTCAGAAAAAAAAAATATAGGGAGATATATTCAAAGATGTAGGGAGGTAAGAGTTTGGGAGATTCATATTTCTAACTAAAAGTCATCCTCAGATAGGCCCTTGGCACAGACTGTGGGTGACTCACCAGTACATTTTCCTTTTAAAACAAAACAATGCAAAACAACAAAAGAAACAAAAAACACAAGGAAACACACACACTCTCTTCACCCCAGACCATTTACTGAAGCTAATGCTTAGAACTTCATACTTTAAAGATGCCAGCAGCATATTTTACCTCTGAAGAGCTTGACGCATCACTTGTCCCTCAGTATGTATGTTCTCTTTCTATAGATGTGGAAATTCTTCACTCTTGCCCAAAGAATTTCACAGAAGACATTATGAAGTAGCAGAACAATCTCTTGTTGCAGCTCTTTTTCTGGTTTCTATTCCTATATGCCCCATTGGAGAATTGGAGTGGAGAAAGTGAGCTTACAAAAATACTCTGAATTAATGTCTTTCTCCAGAAGGGAAGGGAAAAAAAATTCTTTAATAGAGCTGAAAGATTGTTTGAGGGCTAGAGTTTCTTTCATCATTAGAAGACTGCTTCTAACAAAGCTTCTAACAAATTCTAACAATCTTTCAAATTATTATCCCTACAGATAAATATTGAAGAAATAAATGAGACTTTATTACCTCTCTGGAGAAGTCTGGAAGGAGGAAGTATTACAGAAAGTGTGATGTGGTAAGTACTTCAACCAGTCCTTTGTAGTTAGGACCCTGATTTCACATGGGACCCAGCCTTACCCCCTGAGAGTTTCACAAGACTGTTCACTCTTTCTGAAATGGCTGTCTGTACAGTTTTTATGTTGTATGACATATGCCAGGTCTTTGCTTTGTTTTCCATGAAAAAAGCTAGTTTCAACCCTATATTCATTCTTGCATCTTTACTTTCAATATTAAACCAAGGAGGGAAGTTTAAAAGTCACTTACCATAAGATAGGATCCAATATTTAGAAAAGTTATGGATAAATGTGACATATATTTCTCTGCTTGAATATCTGCATCTCTACCACCTGAAAAGAACGCTTTTGTTCAATAAGAAATGCTTATGCTGATTCTCGGAAGAGACGTGACTATAAAATTGTAATACTATTTGGGCTCTTCAAGATTTACTCTACCAATGATTTTCTCAGTACATTACAGAACTGGTTACAACGGTAATATAATGTAGATATCATCTGTGTTTAAATGAGAAAACCTGAACTGAGTAGCTTACCATATTCTATACCACAAACCATCTTGCAAAACGAGAATCTTCTCTGAGCCAATCTTAGACAAGAGCAAGACATATAAATTTTGTACATCCTAGCACCCTTTCCCCCTTGGGATTTGTCATGAATCACTTTCTTCACCTCCTGGCGTGGAACACAGCAGCTATTTGACCGTGAACACAATGGTTTCAGAGAAGAAATGAAGATTAATGCATTGTTCAGAATGAAAGGAAAGCTTTCATAAGCCTAATGTAAACACTCGACAGGGTTAAGACAATTTGGCTAATGTTGTATGCTTGTGAAAGGCTTTATTGCGTGTTCAATGGTGGCAAAACTATTGCTTTTATGTAAGTGACTGCCCTGTAACAAGCAAGAAAAAGTTCCTTTCACAGAATGACAGATAAATCTTGATTTTCCCATGGTTACTCTTGTTTTTACAAAAACGTTATTCTGCTGAGTCAATGGATATCTAGATGATAAAACTGATGCACAGGGGAAGAATTAATCCAAAAAATATCTGAACATGTACTCAAGAGAAGCATATTGCCTAAGATGCTGCTTGCCAAACTTTCTTTAGATCAGATCCTCTGTTAAAATAAAATAGCTAAGTTTTCCATGGGAAAACAGCAAATCAGTTTAACATTGATTAGTCTGGTAAAGTTAAGGTCACAAACTAAGGTGGTCAGGCTGCAGGATCCTAGTAAATACCATTTAAACAAACTGCATATTCATCACGTTTGACATCATTTTCATAAATATTATTCTGGGATTTAGTAACTTAGTCATCAATTTGTAGAAAAGTTACGTGCCAACTGTTGTGGTTACTTGTATGTGCTATTACTACAATAGGGCAGTCACAGAAGGTAAGGAACCTCATGAAGTGCAAAGTTCTGCACTTTAGGATAAACAACCCTATGCACAAATATAGACTGGGGGCCACCCACCTGGACAGCAGCTTGGCAGAAAAGGACCTGAGGATCCTGGTGGACACCACGTTGAACATAAGCCAGCAATGTGCCCTTGCGGCAAAGAAGGTCAATGGTATCTTGGGCTGAATTAGGCCAAACTTTGTCAGCAGGTTGAGTGAGGTGATCCTTCCCTTCTACTCAGCACTGGTGAGGACACACTTGGAGTTGTGGGTCCAGTTCTCTGCTCCCCGGTGTAAGAGAGACATGGACTTACTGGAGAGACTCCAGCAAAGGTCCTTCAAGATGGTGAGGGAACTGGAGGAAAGGGAGGAAAGGCGAGGGAGCTGGGAGCCTACAGAAGAGAAGGCTCAGGAGGATTTTATCAATGTACATAAATACTTGAAGGAAGAGTGCAATGGTGCAATGAAGACAGAGACAGTCTCTTTTCAGTGGTGTCCAGTGACAGAACCAGAGGCAATGGGCACAAACTAAAACACAGGAGGTTCCCTCTGAATGTCAGGAAATTCTGTTTTACTGTGAGGGTGACCAAGAACCAGCACAGGTTGCCCAGGGAGGCTGTGGAGTCTCCATCCTTGGAGATATTCAAAACCCAACTGGAAATGGTCCTGGGCCACTTGCTGTAGGTGGCCCTGCTTGAGCGGGGGGATTGAACCGGATGACCTCCAGAGGTCCCTTTCATCCTCAATCATTCTTTGATTCTGTAACTGCATGCAGAAAGTTACAAGAGGTTATATGTGCACTCTCTGTATCTGTACAGTGGATATTTGTATTTCTGTACAGTGTATATGTATAAACACATAGCATTTTTCACAAAATATGATATAATGCACTGGAAAGGCATCTTAAGTTAGAACTGGATGTAGTAACACTTACTGTGACAATACAGACTTCATTACTTAAGCTGGGTTTCATCTGACAATTTTTCGCTGCTGTTTGAGGTTTGTTGTCTCGTGAAAATCTTATGAACTCATAACAGGACCCATATATTCATCTGGTTTTATCTGCTAAGAATAATATCAAGATGACTGGGAAATAATGTACTGGTCTGACAGAGACTGAGTACCTTGATATAGAGTTTGCATTCTCTGATGCAGCAAGATAAATTACAGAGGTTTATTCCACTTTAATACTTTTTCATGATAGCACAAACAAGGTGACCATTGAAAATAAATAAATAAATAGATCAAACTGTTAATTACAAACTGCACTCCCTCCTGGCTGAATGTGTTACACTGTTGGGCTCTTGTCTTTCTACATTGACTACATCACTACCGTTCAATGCATATATTTTACATTTTGCGGGGAGGAGGGAGGTGCGCAAAAATGTTTTGCTTACTTGCAATCTATATGAAATTTTTAAACCAACATAATTTAAAATCTTTCCATTGTATCTTCTTTCAGGCAGGAATAGCCTTTGCTATCTCTGTTATTATGTGTGTTACAATGTTAGTATCTTCATGTTTGGCTTATCCATGTATTAAAATCATGTGCATAATTTTAATTTTTTAGCATAAAATATTCTGCCATTGATACTTCCTATGTCACTTTTTCCCCTTCTAACTTGTGATACATGCATAAAGTTCACTGAAGCTACTTCATTTTTGCTAGAATGTGACCCCAGCATTTTAGTGCAAATAAACGAGGAGGAAAAGAAACAAGGTGAGCTTTAAAAGACAGGGCTGAAGGTAAGAAAACAAGTTATGATCTGAGAATTGGAGAGACAAGTGGACAGGGAAGTGCAAGTGAAACAGCACTGGCATTTGAAGCAGAGTGTAATCGCAGGCAGGTCCAGAAGTGCCGGAGTAACCGGCGCAGGGCAGGTACAGCCTCGCTAGGAGACTCTGCACAGTGGCTTCCAGGTTTGACTGCAGGAGTAGCAGCAGGGCACGTACAGAGCAGCAATCACTTTCAGTGTCTCTGTTGTTTATGACTCATCTGAGAAAGGATGAGCAGCATCTGAAGGTAACCACAAAATGAACATCTTAAAGTCATAACAGGCTGGCTTGTGCCATTTGTCCTCTTTGTTACCGTCTGTCATGTGTATAGATTAATGTAAGGTTATTTCCTACTCTTGTTGCAACCTTTTGCTATGATAATAAAGTATGAGAATTTGAATGTCTAGCATGTCCTTGGAGTACAGGAGCATTTGACATTTTCCATTTTAGTACCTAGCTCTGCCTTCCCCAGAAATGAGTATGGCTGTAAATGTTGATGAGTGGAATGAGTAGCCAACCAAAATTAAGAACATTATAAAGGTCAAGGTAATTTACCATTACCATTCTCAGTGGGGGATTCTAGCCACTAAACACCATCGCAAAGTCTGCAGTAAAAACAAGGCAAGAGCACACAGGCTTTTGGGTTGGGTTGGGGTTTGAGTTTTTTTTTTTTTGTGCTTTTTTTGGTTTTTTTTTGTTTATTTTTGTTTGTTTGTTTTTTTCAAAAAAAGATAGTAGCAACTGTAACAAACAGATGACAAACAAACCACTTTCTTTACAATGCACAGATACTAATTGAATGGTCTTTGTGCTGTTAAATAGCTTCCATTTACTTTGCATCTGAAATGACTTTCAGAAAGAGAACATAACTGAATAAAGTCCATGGAAAACAAAAGCATCCAAACCTATAAGACCCAAGACTAACAAACCAAAGCTGTTCTACATAGTGCTTCATTTTAATATCGTGTGGATTTTTCCCTTCTTTTTTTTGTCTCATACACATAAAAATGGAAAATCAACTGTAACAGCATCATTCTAAAGAGAAATGGAAATATGACATTTGTCAATCCAGCCCAAAATGGTTGCAAAGAATTTATGCATGTTCTCATAAAACACAGCTGTGATATTGCTGTAATTTGAGCCAAATACAAACTGTAATTTTAATGACAAAATGTTTCTGTTGTGTAAAGCTTGCACAAAAACATGATTACGTCTAATGTTTTGATCTCATCAGACTGCAGAAAACTATTAGCCGACCCCGGATGTATGCTTCTGTTATTAAATCTAACCTATTCACACATCAGTTGCACTTCTGTTAGTTCACTGAGCATTGCAAAAAATATAGGCCCTGAATTATTTGGGACAGATACTGCTGGAAGAGGAAATAGTTGATCAACACATAAGACCAGAGAAAGCCCTTAGGTAAAAGCATTTCATTGCAAAATAAAAAGCCCGGTGCAGACAGGACACGTCACTGATGCTGCTCCCTTGAAATTTTCTTGAACAGGAATTCATGGCTACCATCTCCAGTCCGGCATGCTGTGATCTCAGATTGCACTGAAAATACGAAAATAAAGTCAGCCTATCCATCCTTAACAATTAGCTTACCAGACCTTTTCCATGCTAAAATACCTGTATCAAACTATCTTAAATAAAAATAGCTAGGTTTGAAGAAAAATGGTGCCGTTCTGAGTTGTGCTTGTAAATAGTTTTTAAAAGTTGTGGGTTTTTTTGAAATGCATATTTTTATTGAAAAAAAAAAGAAACATAATCGCAGGCTATAATTATCCTTTTAATTTAGCAAAATGCTAACAAAGATATAGTAAGTAGTTGGATTTTGGCGGGATTTCTAGTTCTAAAATGGTATATTTCTTTTGGATTATTTTGTGGCTATTTTGGAATCATGCAGGTTCGCTTACAACTTTTTTATGAAGCCCATCTTTATAAGGGTTTATTTTATTGAGTTATGTCAAAGTTTGAGTGACAGAATTAAAAATGTTGCAGCACTGTTAAAATATATTTTATTTTCTTATGGTTTGTTTTGCTATAAATAAAATATATCTTGTGTTGTGTAGATAACTTTACTGCAAAGAAGAAGTGTTATCAAAATAGGTAATGATTATGAGTGAGAAAATAAACACAAGAGAAAGCCTAAACCCAATTCAACAGCAGATTGCTCTACTGGTCAGATATAAAAGAAAATATCTTTTTAGAGACAGTGTTTAGTTTCATGCTTCATTTTTCCTACTTTCTTTTCTCCTTCCTCTGGCTGAAATGTACCTTGCTTTGGGGACAACTTGACATCCTTTTGTTGGTTAACAGATGTAATTTTTACCACATAGATGCAGGATCAGGGCTTCTGAAGGCAGACCCCATTGGACTTGTTAGTGAATGAAAAACAACGTAAATATAATTTGTATCATTGGTTATTCATTGATTTTAGGATCCACAGTGTCTTCATATATAGATTATTTTCATTATTTGAATATCATTTTCTTAAATTGAATGATATTTAGAAAAAATAGGATGAATCATTAAATCAGCATGAAGTTTTAGTTTAAATCATTTCCCCTTGTTCCTCCAGACTCAGCCAGGAGACATAGTTCTCTAAAGCCTTAACACACCCTCACACTGCAGGAGTCCTTATCTTATAACATTAATAATCCTAATATTACCCAGCTTGATGGGTTTCCCTGCAACAAGATCCCTCAAGTAATTTGCAGAGGTGGAGGTTTTCAAGGGCATCCTTAGAAATCTTTAGAAAAGTGGAAGCATAGGAACATACTATCAATCTTTCTTTCAAAAGTCCTGAAATGTCCATCTGCTTTACTATCTTCTGGAAGATAAACCAAGTTCTGCTATGGGGACAGAGGACGCACCGGGAGCTAGTCTGGACTTTGTGCTTCACTAACCCACCACATTTTAATGACCCTTGGCGTTTTGTTCCTGGGCTGGTGGCCCAATGCCATGTAACCAGCAAAGGGAAGACAAAGCAGTTCTGGTGCTTCCTGAAGGTCTTGTCCTGGACATTCCGTAGTATCACACAGCGCATCTGGGTTTTGAGGTAATCAGGACTTTAGCTATTCTCAGATTTACTACATTCAAGTAAAAAATCCTTCACAGTGATAGTGGTCAAAATCTGGAGAGTATGCAGGGAGGCAGCAGAATCTCCATCTATACTAAAAAAAGCTTGGGCAAGGCCCTGAGCAACCTAATGCAATTTCAAAGCTGGCCCTCCACTGAGCAGCGGATCAGACTCAACAGCCTCCTAGGGTTCATCCAAACCTAGGTAATTCTGGGTGCTGTGTCTTACAAACGTATAGTATATGCTTGATGAAGGCTTCAGTATCTACTGACTTACAAGCTACTATAAAGCTGTAAAAATATTATTCATTACTATTATTAGCTCAGCTTTCATTACTGAGCAATTGTCTGTTAGTAATTCTGTGTTTAACCTGCTCTTTTTGCGGGCAACCAATAAAGAACAAACAAAATTTAGGACATTCAAGAATTGAAGTAACAGGATTTCAGTTACCTTCAGAAAGGATCACACAGTGGCAATTCTTCTTTCTCAAAATCCTTTGATAAATACTGTGCTATACTCTTTTATACAAATCTCCTTATTTGCACCTAGTATGGAATGAATGTTTTCTGCTCATGACAAGATTGGACTTTGCTGGACTAATGAGGAGGTCATATTTTTTTTTCTGAAAGGGGGACAGATCATGATATAGACTCATAAGAATTTTTTTTTCTTTTTACACCTTCATATTCTCAAATAAAACTAAAAATATATATTTCTAGTATTTCCCTATCGTTCAGATGTTCAAATATGGTAACTGCATTTCTGAAGTCAGTATATATCATTTTCTGCTTAAGATGCAGAGAGGATCTGTGAGATAAGTATTCATAAATGGATTTTTCATTTCTTTTATTTGAAATCCTGATAGGCTCTTCTTTTTCTGACAGGCTTGCTAATGGCTTTTTGGATGCTAAAAAAAAAAAATAAAATTCTAACTTTTAATATCACCCATACTTACTGAAGGTTGCCATAATCTGCAGTTTTTCCACCTGGAATGTGCTGTGCTTATCATAATAGCACTGTGATATTTAAGAATGTTATCCTTGCCAACTTGTGGATGAGTCTTGCTAAAAATGATTTCTTTGTTTTGCTGACATGAAAGGGAACGAGAGGAAACTGCAAGAGGCTGGGGAAGGACTGGTGGAGTCTGGAGGGGGGAGGACATGTTTCAATAACCTCTTTACCATTTTAAGAGGATCCCCTTTGTCGCTGCAATGTATGTCCTGGAAGGAGGTAGGGAGCAATCTAATCTGGATGTATTGCTAAATTGTACAGTTAAAGCAGCCTGGAAAGACGGACCGCACACTGCAAGAATACCGCTCTGCACAGAGAGGAAAGTCTCCCCTTCTGTAAGGAAGGTGTGGGAGCTCAGGGAGAAGGGACTCTCCCAAGTTCTCCTTTACTTTAACCACATCTTGCTGTCCATGAAGACACCAAATCACATTATTTGTTGTATTGTCTCTTCCCTACAAATTTAGACACTGAGAACTGGAGTAATTTCATCTAATTAGTTGTCTGAAAGTTCCCATTTTAATCAAAGTAAGTTATTACTAACTATCAGTGACTGAGAGAGCCTAGAGGAATGAAAGAGAGGGACCTCCATAGTGCAATTATTCCCATCCTCTTGGGACCAATTCAGACCACATAACACAAACATCTCTCTTCAAATGGGATGAATAGCTCTCCAGAGACGCCCCTCTTTCTCTCCACTAACTGTAAAGGAAGCAGTAGACACCTGCACTGATGAGAGACAGGCCCTCGGTACCTAGACAGATTTAGGTAAAATGAACTCCCTGATGAATTTCTCATACTATTGACACTATCAATTAAAGTCAGGATAATGAAATTGAATTAATCTATTATTTTAATTTACAAGTAAAGAAGAAATTATCTCTCTAATACTACTCTTAAAGGTGAGAATACGTGCTGTAGAACTCCATTTGTCTATAAAAAATACAAATAAAGACCAACACTAATAATTGCTAAGTTAGGAATAACATAATTTAAAGTACAACAGAAGGTTGCGTGCTGATCAAGGATTTGTGAGAGCTTAAGTAAATTAATTTACTTCTCTTTGTTTCAGCTTCCCTTTACTTAACAATAAGTTTTTAACTATTGAGAAGCAGAAATGGTATCAAGAAAAGCAATAGGGATAATCAAAGGTTTGGAATAGCTTACATGCCAGAAGAGATTAAAATGACCAGTTCTCTCCAACCTGAGGGACAAATATGAAGGAGAATAAAATAATGACAAACATGGAAAAGTAGGAAGCGAGCAATTACACATTGCTTTCTGTGATGAAACAACTTGGAGCGACACAATGAAATCATTAGGGGGAAAGTTTGAAATGGAAAAAGGGAATATTGGTTAATTACATCTTGTTTGAAACAGTAGACCTCTTAGCAGCAGGATGTTGTGGTTGACAGAAGTTTATACAGACTTAGAAAGTATTTAGATCTGTTGGAGTCTATCAAGCATACCCTCTTCCACAAGAAGTCCCTGAACAGCTCATTGTCAAAAGCTTTCATATTTCAGGCAACACATCACAGTACAGTTGCCCTATTCATATGTACCTTCCTAAGACCCTCTGCAGAGAAAAGCTGCCCAGCTAAGTAGACCTTTACTTGGTTTGACTCAGAATATTTTTCCAGATATCCATAGACCATTCTATATCCTCAAATGTAAAGGTCCGTAGCATTTTGAGTACTGTTACAGTTACAAACTTACTAGCTTTCTTCACTGAAGCTGAGAAACCATTTTAAAGACAAGTCACGTTCCACTCGTATTAAGCAATTGACTGTGGCTGGCAGAGTAATAATATCATTGTTTTATCTTTATTTTTGTTTATTTTCACAATCATATACTCAGAAGGGGTTTCAGTTTCTTTAAAATCAGGCAACCTAGATACATACCCTGTAAGACAGTATCTTCACTTGGTGTTTTGTTATGGGTGTTTATTCTTCCTTACTGTTTTAATAAACAATGCAAGTGCAGTTAAAAACTTGATTTGACAACTATGCCACCAACATGCTGGAAGCATGATAACTCTGATGTACTTAATGCCTGACTATGGCTCCATGACAAAAAGGACAACTCATTTTCAGGTCTCCAATATAATACTGATGTGGAAGAAAAATTCTGGAAGACATTTCTGCAGTGGACTTTCAAAACTTCTGTCTTGATCTTTCACGGCTCTCACTGAAATCAAGCTTCCTTCACCTCCAAATTAAGCATCAGTGGCTCAATACTATTTGTATATTGAATGATGTGTGGGAACACTAGCAATAGTGACAGATTACAGTTATAATTCAAAATTCCCTTTGGGGCCATGATCAATTGCTTTTATGCTATTCACTATGTTTTGGGGTATCCTTCCCACCACTGTAACCACAGAAAGTGGCAATTTTCAATTTGGCAGATGAGAACTGCTTGGTTGTTTTTCTCCTGTAATTGAATGTGGTCATCCCTAAAACCTCCAGCTGATTTCACAAGCTTCTGTTTTATGTGGATGTAGGCTTGAATATTGTTAATAAAATTGCTTTCATTTAAAAAGTGCTAAAAAATCCTGCAGTTCCTTCCATAATGGTGCTGATGGACTTGGGGGATTTCAACTACCCTGTCAAAGCTTTTCACATGAAAAAAAAAAAATATTTCCCCTTGATCTCTTGTTTTAGCTACTGGCATTTGCTGTAACATCATAGATATCACTGAAAAACATATTAGGAAATTCAAATGTAAATACCTGCTATGTCAAAAACTGCCATTTTGTGCAAAGTAATCACTTCAGGCTCTCCTTACAGTGACTGGAGAGAAGCAGTCATGCCAGAACTTGACTCACAGGCATCTAAATAAGTTAGAGGTATTGACTCTGCTTCTCTCCCTTTTCTCCAAAGGCACTCTCACTTGGATCAGATTTTCCTTCTGTGACCAAAGTGAGGTGACATGAATCTCACTTTTCAAAATGGAACAGCTAAATCAAAATCACCAAACATTCAGATCTCAGCTGCTAAGTGTGCTTACAGGTGTTTATTTGGTATGAGCACAGCAGTGTATGCTCACAGCAGTGTATGATGACTTTGGTATAAGCACTAGTTACCAGATGCTTACCATACAACAAATTTTATATTTGCCAAACTGGAAATTCTTCCTAGTCTGGAACTCTCACAAAACTTGGGTGCCATTACCAATAATACAGCTGGTTTTGAAACAATCTCCTCCTTGTCTAACTTACAGCAAGCATGTTCTTCACTGACCAGGGGTGATTTCAGTGACTGAAAGTTGCTCTGTTGTTTTGTATACTACACAAAGAACCCTAGAATCCGTTCCGTCTTTCCAAAACACTGAAGCATGGGGAGAAACCAGCAAGTCTCAGACATTTTGTTTGCCTTTGTACCCTTTGGTCAGGTAACTGCACCCAGGATCACACTGACTGCTCCTGTGGGGTGAATGCTAACCTCTAACATATTCCTGTGAACCTTTTGTCTTCTCATTTTTTAAGATGGTGATAATCAGAACAAATTGATTTTGTTTCTCAGTTTGCTAAAATCCTCCCAACATTTTCTTCAGCACCAGTGCTGAATAAATCATTGTAATGTTCCCCTGAAGTGAATTGAAAATTAATTTACACAGCTAAGATGATCCTCCTAATAACAGGGTACATGGAATGGGGAAATTGGAAATCATTACCCAGCAAACATTATCTGCATTATTTTTGTAGCTGCTTTAGATTGCATTGTAATAGAAAATTAGGAGACTGGCTGTGAAGAAGTTTAAGAGGGTCCCCTGAAGAGCTTCTGCTTTAAAATTGATTCTTTAAGAAAGCATTAAAAAGCTATTGGAATTGATTGCCTGCTAATATAAAGGAAAAACTCTTTGCCACCATTTGTGTTAAAAAAGAGCATCTTCATTCATGCATGTTATTAAAACTACTGGCCTGAAAGCCCCTGTAGAAAGATAAAGGATATGGATGGGATATTAAAACAGCAATCTTTACTTTATCTGGGGTTTAAAGTTAATATGTCGCTTTTATTAATTCAGCAGGAACCATTAGTTAGGATGTCAAATAAGGGATTTACAATTAAAATACTATAGAACGGAGGTGTCTTTAGTAAACAGTGAACCAGGAATTCTTCATTAATCTTCCAAGCATCAGGTATACCCCTGCAAAGAAGAAATCCTTCATTTACAGTTTTCTTTATTGCCTTGTTTGCTATGCAGCAGCAATAACAGTCAGAGCTGATAACACCCCTGATTAGCTCCAGCAACTTCCACTGCTGTGGGCTAATGGTGAATCAGATCTCAGCCAGCAACGAAATGAGATCCACCATACCTTGTTTACAAAAACTCAATTGAATGACCCTTGGAAGATGACACTGTATGTAACACATTTGTAATATTTAAAAATTATGTGGAAATAGAATTTCCTTTCCTGACTTTGAACTGCTCAAAGCTTTTCATGGTTTTCTGATTTCTAACACATTTTGAACAAATTTCCCTTTTCTCTTTTAAATTGGGATAACAAGAAACAGTAAAGGGCAATGGGAATTGAGGAGAAAAGATCTTAATAATGATCCTATGAGAAAAACCAATGGCATGAGCTTTAAGGCAGCAATTTACATAGATGCATCCTTCTGGTTTCCTTTCCTTTTTAAAGTGAAAGAGAGATCATGCAAGAGGGAATGCCATCTTGGGAACTTTAACCAACACAGCAATCAAGGTGAAATCTCCTTAGGTAAAGTTGCAAAGAAATGCAAGTTGATGAAACTTTATTTCAATTGCAGATTCAGAGCGAAAAGGGATAGAAACAGAAGAGTGACAGACTAGATTAGCAGCCAATATGGAGATTAAAAAGAAATAGCCCCGTCAGGAAAGTGACAGGCCAGACACAGCGGAAGGGCACCTAGCTGATAATAGCAGCCAATGTTTATTTATTTTGGATTTTAAATGTCACACAGTAGTAAAATAGTTTCATAAAATGGAAAAAAAATTGACAGTAAACAGGGATGAATTAGCTTAAAAGGAAAGAAAAGGTGATGAAAAATGAATAAGGATATTACCTATGATCAGGATGTGATACAAGGGTAATAAATCTTTTTCCAACATTTTATACCTTTATGATGGGAAGGAAGATTTTTTTGTAACTCGGCCTATGAACGAACAGTGATTCTTGGACTGAGTAGAGCTGAAGAGGAAAATGGAAAGGCTGCAAAGAATTAAAGGATAGAAGTTTCTGTAAAGCAAGATAACATTCTCGGGAATCCCTGGTTCAACCTTTATGCATATCAGGTCTGGTGCCTGGAAAATAAGATGTAATGCAAACCTACAAGGATTTTAACATGTGGCTCAGAACTGAGTAGATAATGCAGTTTGCTAGACAAACACCAGGAACTTCTGTCCCAAAGAAAATTCTGGAATTTTTGTCTCTGACTTTGCCATTCATTCTAGAAAGTCCTCACATCTTTGTGTGAAATAGTAAGTTCTGAAAACATTAATTAAATTTAATAAAGGGTGATTGTAGTGATCAATACAATATGATGCATTTTACATGTCACAATAAAATTGACTTTGCTGAAATGACAAATATTGATATTAAAACAGGCAAAAATCCATACGCTGTCTGAATCATTTCATTTTTTTTCACACCAAGATTTCCTGGCAGAAAGCACAACTATGCCAATAAGTGTTCCACCACTTCTAGTAATTACACCATTTTTTGTGTGTTTATATTTCTTGGAATGTAAGTTTTTAGGAAAAAAATGTAGTTCAAAACCTCCTTCTTAGGAGGAAAAATAAATGGTTTTAAAAAGGAACTGGTAAAAAAAAAACACGTTAAAACTTGGGAGGATGCATTGGAAAGAGGAAAAACTTTAATTTACAAGGAAGAAATGCTGATTCATGAGTGGTGAAAACTACATTAGAAAGATCAAAAAGGTATACATACAATTCTGAACATATTTACAATAAAACCTTAGAAGTTCACCCTCAATTATTTATTATAAGTGTTGTGGCTGTCGATGACTGAAGGATTTAACTGCTTCTGTCTACCATCAATAGCCTGACTTTCACTGATGAGCAAACATGTTACCTACAGGCTTCATCTTGTTGTGTGTTTGCCATTCAGAAGTCTGGAGGAAGAGGAGGAGGATAATAATAAAGAAAAAGCACCAAAAAGCCTTCTGAGAGCAATTAAATTAAAAGGAAAACTCAGTTACAAATTTCCTAGGCAGGTGTCTATGGATGAGAAGCTTAACATGTTGCGTTTCTCAAAAAAATCCTTAACCTTTTATGTTTTGTGTTTTAAAGCCTGTTGTTAAAGATTTTATAATTTCAGTATTGTGTTGATTTATCTACATGTGCTGATTATAGCTTGTGAGATCAAAAAATCTGCACAGGAAGACAGCTACATGCATAAGTTGTCACAAGGTAAGCTGGGAAGTAGATTTATTGCATTTTTACTACTCTCTAACAATAGCCTGAGTGCTTCCTCTCACACTGCAGCAAAATTGAGACAGCTTACCCCTCACTGAAGAAGAAAACTACCTACATTTACCATGGCATGAGAACAGGCAGTTATTACAGAGTAGCTGATATCATAAATTCAAACTATAACTTACACCTCATTAACCTGTTCAAAGACTGGGAGTCCTGTACGATAAGCACTGTACAAACACACAGGGATAAATATTCTTTGTCAGAAGGAACAAAGAAAACAAAGGATGAGTTTAGAAACGATGATCTGAATCGTAGAAATCAGATGACTTGCTCAAGGACATATGTAAAGACGTGAAGTCTCAGACCTGGGACTTGAATATTTGTCTTTGAAATTCCAGTCATAAGACCATCATTCCTCACCTCAGCTGTACAAATCCTCTTCTGCAAACAGAGTGTGCGTTTAAAATTTACCTACGTTTTTTCACTTTGGCATTGCTATAAGGCGCTGAAGTCACATCCCTACCTAGATCTGAAAAAAGAAATGTTGGATAAGAACACGTTCAGTGTACTCACAGAAGGGGCCCTGTAGCACGCTTGTGGGATGTTGTCTTGTCCTGCTGCCTGAGGAGATCCAGGCAGCTTCTTGGTCAAGTTCCAAAGGGACAACTTACCGGAGCGACTCCTTGTGAAGGAAATGTTTGGGCGACTCATATTTGTTTAAAATGATAACGCTCCTTTCTCAGCCCCTAACCGTAATGGCGTGTGCTGAAACAGTTAAACAGGAAGGTGTGCTTTTTTGCTGTGACCCTGAAACAGATGCTGCACCCAAAAAAAAGATGGTACCCAGTGCTATACCTGCAAACTCACCTTAGAGCTATGGCAGGTTATTCACAAGACCTCATGAGACATGCCCTTCTCACCTCCCTCTCTGCTCCCGTGTCGGCAGCAAATGCTTCTTTGGCCTCTCTGAGCAGCAGAAGCAGCAGGGATTAAGGCTTGCTTGTGCCTGCACCCTCCAGGAACACTTTGCTGAGGAGGGTTCAGGAATTCCACCCCTAGGTCCTAACCCTTGTTCTCACTCTTACTGGGATGCATGTTTCCCTGCTGTGCAGTTGGTTAGCATTTCGGAGAGCCATGACAAAATAATTAGGAAATTGCAGTAAGCTGTCAAAGACGCAAATCAACTGAAATAAAATTATGCACACTGATCACTGATGCATTCGGTTTTGAGGGGTTCTTTTTTTTGGCGAGGGAATTGTTCAAGCTGGACCAATACATACATATATAGTAGCACAGGATGTAACTATAACGTGTCAGGAAAAACCACAGTAAAATCCAAATAATTACCCTTAAAACCCCCTACATTAACAAATTACTTTTATGACAGTGGTCTGCGATACGTTCCTGCTATCTCATTGACTATGAAAGTGATTTTACAGATTTCTTCTCCTTTTCCTGTGTTGTATTATTCTTGTGGCTTCCTTGATTTGGAGGTAGATCTGGGTCTTCCAAATCTGTAAAAATAAGTCATCATTCCACTTTTTTCCTTTTCTGCTTAGTGTCTTTAAACATCTCACTTGCAAGCAGCCTCCATTTTTATTGAAAACTTGCATCAGAGCATCATTCCAGGCACATATTGGACATTCAAAAGCAACTTCGCATTGCAATTACAAAGAAAATCATTACCCCCTTGAAATTAAAATAATAACATAGCACTGCCTCTTGCTATTTCCTAATGCTTATCTCTCTGTTGCTCATTTTTTTCCCTTCAGTTACCACAGTGAACAGCTGTGGTCACATATATAATACACCTGGCAGCTTCAAATGTCCAGATGCCAAGCTTATATTTCCAGTACTGGCATTCATTTATGAATTTAGCTTTATTTGAAGCGATTTTGCCTAGAAAAAATGTTCCAAGTGACAATTGTCAGGGAAGGGAGATGCTTAGCAGAAATAATTAACCTCCCGTTGGAAATTTATTTTGAATGGTCACAGGTATCATAATTACAAGGGCAAGTGAATTATGGGGACTAAAGGAATCTTTGCCTATTTGAAATTCATTAATGAAGGCTTTAATAGTTAACACTGAACATTTAGGTAAATCTTCAAACTGAGTTTTCCATACACCTCCCTTGGCAAATGGTTAAGGCCCCTGATCCCATCTCCACTGATGGTTAATAGAGAGAAGTAGGGTAAAAGGTAATAAAATTCGCTTTTTCTGGAGCACTCAATTCCATCTAAAAGTGCCAGAAGGTACCCTCATGACACCTGCACAAGACAGACTGTATCATTTCCCCCCCCCAGTTTGCTGCAAAATAAATTGAGGATCAAAGAGGTTAAACTACTTGCCCATGGATTCATACAGAGCCTGGGGCACAGCCAGGATTAGATTACAAACTTCCTCACTCCTACCCTATGTTTTGCCACAAGACCATTCAACTCTTGATAAACAACAGACTTGTAACTCAGCCGTGGAGAAAGTACTGCAGTAAAGTGGTTTGGTTGTTTTCCATCTTGCAGTATGGAAGCTCTTGAGCCAAAGAAATGGCATTATTTTATAAGGAAGAGATGCAAATCTTAAATGTTTCTGAAATTCTTCAGCTTTGGGGCTATCAAGTACTGCTCATTTATAGATCATATAAAATTATATATACTGGATAATTAAATAATTGAAGAATTCATAAGCTCCAAGGGTAAAGTTCACATTGTTTAGGATGGCAATCAAAGTCTTTGCCTGTATTGCAAAAGTGAAACATTAAGTCTAAAAACATTAGTGTCTTTGCAGTATTTTTTTCCTTTGGCCTACCAGTCTGGTATTTCCCTTCGAGAAGTCATAATATTTTTGTTAATTCACTCCCTTATTTAAATTATGTAAGGTCCCCTCTGTAAACCATAGTATTGCATCTCTCTCCTTGTCAAGGTAAGGAGAGGCCATGCATGTCATTTTACTCAAATAGCACAAGGAAATTCTTGTTGGTTTTTTTTTTAAATTTGCCACCTATACCAATGTCAAAATCCAAGTCTATGCAGCATATACACGGTATGCTCCAGATTTTCCAAACTGCAGTAAAATCCAACATTCTCTCTAAGAGAAAAATCCCTAGTCTTCCTTTTCTTTAGAAAGTCAACATGTTATGGAAAACTGTGTTGCCCTCAAATACATTTCGCAAATTCGACTTATCTTCCCATCATTTGCTTGTATGTTTTATCTGAATCACAACGAAAGCTAATCTGGAGCCTAATTCTGTACTGTCCTGTAGCTTTTTTAGGTGAATTCTGATGCCCCAATATGAGAAAGATCCCAGGAAGAAGGAGGTTCTCTGAATTGCCTGTATTACTTGCCACTGCAATCCTGGAGACTGTCAGGAGAACTTCTAGGGAAAATCAGACAGGACAGATTAAAATGTGCCGAATACAGGTAGGTCTACTGTTTTCCACACCGTATGAGAGAAACTGGTCTCCAAGCAGTCCCAAAATCGGTGAGATACAAATGGAAACAACGGGTTGATTTCTGTTTGGTACCTGCCTCTTACAAAGGCTTGTATAAAGTGAACAGTTTGGAAAGGGTAAGTTGGGGATGAAACAATTTACAAACATTTAAAAAAATACTACTATTTGTAACTAAACCAATTACAGAGAAGCTCAAGTCAGATGACTTCAAATAGCCTGAAAGAACACATAGTTAAAACATGCGGCTAGCAGTAGGTAGTACTGGTTTTAAATATAAATAAGAGAATTTCCTGATTTTGTGTTGCTTTGTGCTAAGAATGGTAATAAGACGTTGAAATTTCCAGTAAGCCTTTTACATGTGAAAATCCCTCGTATAAGAAAAAAGCTTATACTAAAATCTAACACTGCTAATAACTATAAAACCAATTCAAGAAAGTATAAGTAACAATTTTAGCAATTTGAATAATCTACAACAAGTGTTTAAGAAAGTGAAGCGAATATTACATATTTTCATGCAAAGTGCAATTTAAACAAGAACCTTGGTTGTTCTCCAGTGGGTTCCCTTTGTACTGGTTATTGTGAGTTACTCCAGCTGCATGCCGTGAAGGTACAGCACTAACTCGCAGACTGAGAACTTAATCAGACTTTCTGTTTCTCTTGTCATGAAGTATAGTGGAGAGGAAATTTTCTTCAGGCAAATACTGACCTACTCATCAGATCTCAATAACATGCAAGCCTTCAGAATGGAATGAAAGGCTTTAAAATAAATCTAAGGGGAGAAAGAATTAAAGGCATACAATGTCATAAAACGCGGCAGAACTTTACGAAACAGATTATTCTAAATTAAACTGGTAATTTGCTTTGAAAATACAAAAGATTTTTCTTTCAAGCATGGAGAAGTTTAGGACTAGTGCAGAAGTTAGATAAAAAGTAAAGGAAAGGGAGAAAATAGTTGAACATGCTGAAGGAATCTTACCAGTAAAGGATCAGTACTGGGAGCTACCTAATATTTTTTTAGTGACCTTGGTGCAAAAGAAAACTTGCTTTAACAGAATTTACTGATGCTATGAAGTTGGGAAAAATCCCCCATGCATAGAGAGCTTTGAAAGATCTGATAAACTTCTGGATTTGCAGGGTAATAATGAGATAAAAATCTAATCATGCAAAGGAAATGTCATACACTTAGGGGCTAATATTAAGAACTTATGTTATGAGCTCAAAATGTTACAAAAGGAGAGGATTTGTGTGTACCAGTGACACAGTGACACTTGTGAACCGTAGTGATATATGTAAAAAGACAAATGTAATTCATACGTGTATCAGGTGAGGTATTTCCAGAGGAGCCATGGCATTTGAGTGGCTTTGCTGACTGCTTTTGGAGAACTATGCAGTATTTAAGACCACTCAGCAAAGAATAAGTGAAGAAAAAGACTCTTGGAGTGATCACAGAACCACGACTCTTAGAAGAATAAAACTGGATTTGTTTTGGGTAATCTAATAAAGCAGAGGCTAAAAGGACATTGAATACTACCTATAAATACACAGACAGGGAAACACCAGGGCGAAAGAGGATCTATTTAAACTGAAGGACGGCACTGATACAAGAACAAATGGGTAGAAACTGTCCATAAATAATTCTAGTGTGGAAATCAGAAGGAGGTTTCTAGTCATTAGGAGAAAGATATTCTGTGTAATATTCTTCCAGTAGACTTCTTGCCTCCTCCACTCAATAAGTTTATTAAAGGGATTATGAAGAATGACCGCTCACAGCAGATGAGATTTAGACCTGAAGATCCAGGAGCTTCCAGTCTAGGTTAAATGCCCATTTCTATCTTACTAAATAAAGAAAATCTGCTGCACATGACATGTCATGCCACACACACACACACAAAAAGTTGAATGTCTCTCTGCTCGTTAATGTGTTAAACTGTGCGGTGCAGGAATTAAACAGAAAACAAATGTTTTGTAAGAGTTAAAGATGCCTAACTGCAAACTGCTTTATTAAACTGCCGCTTAATAAGAGGGATTGCACAGAAGGGCAAATCTTGTGGCCTAACCTGTAAAAAAAAAATCTAGTGATGTAAAGTTCCAAATGCCCCCTTTAAAGTTTACTGGAGAGTTGTGCCAGAAAAGGATACTGCCTAAACCGTTAGACCATTATTTATTTATTTGTACTCAGATTTATGTCAAAGCAAGACAGGAAGAAACACTAAACTTTTTACTGTAATGAAGCTTGGCGTTTGACTTCCATTATAAACAATGTGAACTAAAAATGCCTGGAGGCACTATACCTTGTGCATCTGGCATTTATACAGCAGATTACCAGCACTCTCACTGACCTTGGCAGCTCTGCAGGGGACACACTGTATTTTCATTTAGCTGAGCTGATTTAAAAAATCTCCTCTCTATGCACATCCATACCAGGGTGAAGCTCAACTTGTCTCCATCATCGTGTCAAAGGGATTCATCTGAACTTCATCACGCTTTCAGCAAAGCACATTTGGAAAGGTGTGAAATCAGATGGCAGGTGTATTGAAAAGCCCTCTCTTCCAATACCCTCAAGCTCTTACACGTGCTTGTAGCACACTGGGTTCAGTGCAAATGACTGTGGGAGTTTGTTATATACAGTCAAGTGCCTACCAGATCAGAGGATGTAAACATCAAGGGTCAAGCTTTCTCTAGGCTCTTCTGCACTTGTGGGGAATAGCCGGACACAAGAAGTTTTCCATCTACTTACATGTTCTGTGTAAAAATCTCCTCTACCACTTCAAAGAAAGTTAGAAAAGTAGGCCGCTGCCATCAGACTCGCTGGATGGTAATGAAAGGCCAACTGTCAGGAAAGGTTCAGGGGAACAGATGTAGCACTCAAAAGCAAGCAGAGACTGCCTTCACTTTCTTTTCTCATCATTCCACTGTACCTCTAGAAACCAAGTCTCCAAAAATTCCCAGCAGACTAGGCACCTCTGGGCCATCCAATCTCAGAAATACTTTAAAACCAGAGTCTGTCTTTTGCTGCAATGCACTGATTTACTTGAAGTTGTAATAGTGGTAGCTGAAGCAATATTCCTGGTCTCAATTTCCCTTACTGTTAAGTTCTACTTATAAGAAGACTTCAAATAATAAAAATGCAAAGAATGAAAATGAGTTCTTCTGGCAATCTATTTTGTGTGTGTTTACTTCCATCACAGTTTTCATTATAACGAAAACTTAGTGAGTGCTTAAAATCCAAACCCTTTGGATTTTCTGAGAAATAAAATAGCCAACATCATGAATACTGTGCTAAATATGAATTAATTTATTTCTGACCAATACATATTATTACATATAGACATATTAATATGTATGTATGCCATTATATATATATATTAACCTTCAAAAGCCTCTTAAAAGATCTGTTTCACTACACGTTAAAATGAATATCTATCAAAATGTGTTATTTAGACATAATGAAGTCTATAACATTTTTGAATATAGCATTTACCATTCTAAAACCAGATCTGGTAACTGCAGATCTGCAGAGCTTTATTTCATGAACTTACAGAATAGAAGAATCTTTTTACAGAATAGAAGAATCTTTTCTTTCATTGAATAACGCAGTAGTCCAAAGAGCACGTTAAGTCAGATTTAGCTGTCTGAAATGTGTTCTGATAATTACTTTTATATATATATATATATATGCATTTTGAAGTAGCAGGCTAACTGAAGAGCGTACACATTTTCTGAAAATTGTTTACCAAATGATTCTTATTTTTTCTATATTTTTTTTCAAAATTTTTCATATATGTTTCTCAGAAGCAGAAATAACCAAAACCACCATGCAGTAGCTTTGTTCTTGCAGTAGAAAATTACAAACCAACCCCTCCCCCAGTCCCAGCAATCCTAACAAGAAAAAAAGTGAACACTGGCTTTGTGTAAATGCAAACATCATTTTCAGCAGTCAAAAACATTGATCAAAATATTCCCTAAAACTAATTAACCAATTGTAATCAATAGCAGCCTCAGTATTTCACTCATTTAAGCAGGTTTTGTTCATTTGGCATGTTTAATTTTGTCTGCTAAGCACAGAATGAGCTTCCTAGTCATTTAATTACCTGAAATTATGAGTATCTTCCTGATAGAGAATGCCATGGTCACAGTTAGACAGTCGGGGCAGAACTCTTGGCTTTTGTTCCAGAGTCTTTATGTTGCTGATGCGGCGCAAAGCTGACCTACTTTCTTCAGTTTCCAGTCCTCAGCCTTTCTTAAAAGCGTTATTGAGGGAAGAAGTGTGGGGGTGAAATGGGGATGGGAAAAGGTAGAATGGCGTGTACAGTGCCCTGTTGGATCCTTGGCCATGAGTGGCATGTGCTGCATTGTAAAGTAGAGTATCCTAAAAATAATCTTAAACTATGGAGCAGATTTTCTTGACTAGACAAGAATGGTTAAAGGATAGGGAAATGGCTGAGAGGCACCCTCGCCCTAGACATTTCTACAGGTACTCTGAAAGAAGGAATTCTCTGCTGACACCAGTATACGAGTCCAAAATATCAGATTTCCCGTATACTAAAAGCATAAAACAATGAATGCCTGGTTTTTAAAATTCTTTACTATTTAACGGCAACCAGTGCAGGGTTATTTGAAGCAAATGTATATTTCAGTTCTCCCTTTGGAGTAATATTTTCTGCTAACTTAACAGGTCAAATAGTCTCCTATTTTTCTGTTAGAACCTGGCCTGTCATGCTTATTGACATGAAGGAATTAGAGACTGGAGAGGGGGGAACTGTAGAATATAGCAATGGCAATTAGCATGTATATTAACATTTAAAGAGTGTTATGTGCCTACATAAGAAATGAGGCATAGTTTGTTGTATTGCTGCTATTTCTATACTGCAACAACTCCTTCAGGTCACACAGTGAGGCAGCATCTCATCTAAAATGCAAAAGGGAACAAGGAGACATTGTTTCCATCTATCTTGTTGTTTCAAATACGATCTTAGTTCTCGGAAGTAAATTTATACAGCTTCATTTATCTCTCCAACGTATGAAATTTCGAGAGATGCCAATTTATTTTTCATACATATTTCTGAGTGTATTCATTCTGAGTGCTGGTTTTCATGTTTTTGCAAGTTCAGAGTGCCTGTCTCACACAACTTGAGATATAATTAATCACGCAGGAGTGGGATTATATGTTTAACACTTTGCCTGTATTTTGAAAAAATCAAATTCTCCAGAGGCTGCTCCATTTTCACTGTAGTAATGTTTATAAGGAACTTTCCATTGACATGTTTGAGCAGATATACATAGCTTTACAGCTCCTCATTGGCTTCAGAACACAGAAAAAAACCCCACAGACTCAGTTTCAGTAATAAAATAGAGTAACTTGCTTTAAAGAAGTTTTTGATGGGGGAAAAAAAAGTGAATGAATGAGTGTTTGCTAAAATCTCTTCGTGGCCACGCTATGTTTTAATTCAGTATGACTGACACACTATATACATTCACAGCAGGAATATAGAAGAAGAACTAATGAATATTAGGGCAAAAAAAAGTAATCAGCAAGTGAAACCCTTGGAGGTTATTTCTTTCTTCTGCAGAAAATCCAAGCATCAGCTACTGCTCAGAGGAAGTTCTGCAGCAAATCCGAGTGAAAATACCCCTCCGTGCTCTGCATGGGATTCATCTGAACAAATGCAGATTTCTACATTTGAATGAGGCTTCCCTTTTAGACCCTGCAGAGAAATAGGCATTTCTATGATGAAATTTCTCTCATTTTTAACTAAACAGCTACATTTGGTCAGGTGGATCCCACAATAAAAATGCCTGTCTCTCTCCACTGTGCCGCTCCCTCCCAGAGTTACAGGAGACCAGCTCAGATCTAGATGTCCTTGTACTTTCTGATGAGAATTCCACCCAAACTACCACCATAGCATTAGTGGCTAGCTGTGTCTGCTTCCAATTCCTTCTTATCCCGATATCCAGCTATATCTCCTTGGGCAGCTGTGCACTCTCTGTGATGACCAGCCAGGGTATTATTGCTGTCCCAGCCTGTATTGTCAGGTAAATCCTGTAAGAATCAACAAGTGCGTATGGGAGGAGTACTGACTGACTGGATAATGGCACATTATTTCCAGTGTAGTAGAATAAGAGCAATGACAAGTTAAGGTCATAAGGAAAAACAGAGAGGGGAATTCAGTAAAAACTACATCTAAAATGTAAAGCTGAAAAAAGCACTTCAAGTAGGTCCATAGCAAATGACAGAAAATTACTTTGTAAGGTGAAAAACCATAAATAATTTTGAAGATTGTTACAAACCACAGTCCTTCTCCTTTGTACTCTGAGCAGAAGTCATCACAAGACTGACATGTACAATCCTTCTAAGGGTGCCCTGAGCTTTCACTCCTCACCATTTCTCTATAGCCATTAATTACACTTCTCATATTCGTCTTTGAACTCTGTGTTCAAGCTGATACTCCTTGGCCCTTGTTTTTAATTATTTTTCACTCAATCCTCTTCCTTTCTCATTCATCCCAGAAACTGATAAAAATGATAAATTGGCCTTTTTCTTTGACTCAAATGTAGGAGCTTCCTGATACCGCTGATGCAACCCTCTGTCTTCTCTTCTGTTTTCTGTTCCATCTGCGCTGTGGACACTAATTGAGAGGGAAGACCACAGCTGTTCATTAAAACAAAATGTGTGCAGCAGCTTAGCCTCCTAAAGGAGTCATTCCTTCAATCTGTTTCAGTATGTATTCCTCTGTGTGTATATATAAAAAAGAAGGGGGGAAAAAAGAAAAAGGAAACTAAGCGCACAAGTCTAAGGGTACTAAATTCTGCTAGGGAAAGGATATTCATTTGTAAATGTCATCCAGTAATATCTACCCAAATTACTCTGAAAGGTACTTTTCTACGTGACAATGGTGCAAGTAGTTGATGTACCTAGAAACAACAGTTGAAGAGAAACAAAACCAAACGTGAATGCATGCTGAGAATAAAGTATGTTCTGGACAGTGTCTTGCATCGGCAGCGCCCAAAAGAAGAACAGAACATCAGAGATGCCTCCAGCCCATTAGATGGCAGAGAGACAGTAAGAACTACCAACCATTGTTTCTCCCAGCTAATCCCCTAGACTTCAAAATTCTTATAGCTCAGGCCATTTCCTGAACCAGATAGGGTTTGTCTGTTTAGATATCTCTTCCAAGAATTTATCCAGTCTCCTTTGAACCCATGCATCCACAACATCTTTTAGTGAGGAGCTCCTCTGGTCTGCTACCTGAAAATCAGGTAATTCTAAATGCACCACTTGTGAGGTAAAATCAGAACAGAATAATAAGACAAAACTAAGAGCCATCCATATTTAACTCTTACAGCATATACCCAGAACGAATACTGAGGATTTTCACAAACCCATTGCACTTTCAGGTACAACCCATCTATTTATAAAATATTTATTTATTCTGCAGCAGTATGTAGGTTACTCAAAGGTTCCTGCTACTCTCTCCAAACGGCTCCTTCGCATTACCACTAATGGTCAGTCTGTAAGTCTTTGACTCTTTCTGTACAGATGTAATTCATTTGATATTAAAGTCCATGTCTCTTGCCCAAGGATTTACAAGGCTATTAGCGCTGTGACACTTCTCAGTTTGTTTGCTTGGTTTTGCTAAAATACCGCAGGTGGAGCTTTCATTTTTGCTGACTCATCCCAGTAAACTACTAGCCCCATCCTGTCTTCAGACTTTTCAATGGAAAGTATTTCTTTTTATTTTAAGAGAAACCAAATTGTGTTTTAGCAATTTGTAAGCTGTATGAGGGGCAACCTACCAAATCAAAGTTTTAGGCCTGAATTTTACCTTTTTAAGGTCGGCTTTGTAATTTGCTGTGATCCATTTTCATTTTGAATCCCTTTACTTGTAAGAGAGTTTACAGCCTATAAATCACTCTTCAGAAATATCCACAGCAGTATCTGACAAAAAAGTAGTGAGCTTTGTGTTTGAATCTTAAAAGGAAACATTTTCAGAAGGATACCATAGGAGCTAGTAGAAGAAATGATGAACCCCTTCAACTTATTTTTTTCAAGAAGAATAACTTAATAAAGATTTTTTGAGAAATGGTGAAAACATAATGCTCTGATTTCCTGAATAAGTTGTAAATTATCAACAGCTTTTGCCTTAATAAATATTACTTTTCCCTGCATTAAGTTTTTTTTGAATCTCAGATGCCTGGGTTTCAAGGACTAACAATGCAGATAGTGTGAGAAAGAACACAGAGACAGTGTCTTTGCATCTTAATTATAGCAGCCCTCTTCTTTCCAGCACTGAACCAAGTTACACCCAGAGCATGGGGAGATAAATGTGGGAGCCGTAAGCTTGACGTCTAATATCTGCTACTGAAGATTTGGGATTTGATTTAGTGCCTCTATTGGAAGGTTTGAAAAAAACAGGTCTTCCATCTTCTTTTAATAAATTCATTTTCAGACCTGCAATTTACCTTTCTGGCAGTTTTACGATTCAGAACAATGGGCCTTTTTTAGTTGTGTAATTTTTTTGGCTGTTTCCTTTTTCTCTCACATTTATAAGCAGAAAAGTGGTGTTCAGTAATTTGCAGAATAGGGAAGGAGGAGACTTTCATAGCTCCCTAGTTGGAAAAACTTTACCATGATTCCTGATTGTAGAAAATGTTGGGGGACTATTTGACATTTTTAATAGTGACAAACCAATATTGCACATTACCAGGACATGTTATATTAATTCCATATATGCCTGCTATATTGGAATTTCTGAAAAGTAACACATTCTGAAATGACATAATGCAAATAGCTCCCAGCAGAAGGGAAAAGATGTTTTCAGCAAGGAGGAAAATAATCCTACAATTGTATGACTTCGTTTTTATTTCCCAGTAATCTAAAAATAAAAAGACATCAGGCTGGGTTGGGGGGAGGGGTGGGCAGGAGACATTTAAAAGGACAGAATTAAGCTGCGGAGACTAGTAATCCTGACAAATCTGAGACCTGATAAACTTAGAACACCAAGAGTCGGCCAAATTTTTGCAAGGCCACCAACACACACATCAACAACAGGTTGTGCGATGACTCAGCCCACATGAAAATATACGGTGGCTGCTATGGGCATTCAAAACCACCAGGATTACATGTTCACCACCTCTTGAGGGACTTTCTGAACTCGTAAGTAGAGGCCACTGGTGCATCTGTGTGACCTTCCAATTCTGAGTGGACTTCTCGGTTGGCCTCCTCATTGTTGCACCCACAGGTAACTATGAGTGTGTGTGTGTTATTTGTATGAGTAAATGTAAATGTACTATGTGAACAGCTATCTGGTATTAACAGCAACAGCTAGATTCTTTTAACAACAAAAAATTAATGAACAATAATCTTTCTAATAAATCTTGGTTATGATCTGCCCGTCCTGACTCAAGAGCCTGCCAGGGAAAAAAGTGGTGACAAGAACAGCCACCACCCTTCTGCATACATACACTGCATCCTGTCTAGTGGTGGTTTTGAGTAACACATATGCTATAACTGCATTTTCTTAAAGAATTGTACAATCTAACTCAGAAGATCAGCCAGAGTGGACACAGCTGTTGGATCAAACACAGCAGTTTCTCTATTGCATTGACCTTTCATAAACTTGGACGTCTTGAGCACATTGTTCAAACAGGTTTTAGATAAATTTTAATTGCTTTTAAATAAACTGTAAAGGAGGAACAAAATATTCTGTATTCCACATAGATAAAGATAGCATCATGTAGTCTGTCTTCTGTCAACAAAAAGAAAACAGAGAACTGCTGAGATTGATGCAGCAATTCAGTTATGTCATATCACCATAAAACTGAAATAACACCATAGTAAATCAGTCCTGTTATGTCTGCAACTCATGGTGGATATTCTGCGCTCCAAGTTCCATTTGTTTGCTAGGAAGCAGCTGCTGGGAATGTCCCTTGGTCAGAAACCAACCCCAGCTTCACAGTCCTTTCATGGCTTGCTTGCACACAGACCTAGGCAGGATCCCAGGGTGTCACTGCTCCATCTACACATACTGGTGCTGGCTTCAGTCTCCCCTGCAGATAGTAGTAGTGCAGATAGTATGATAATCATGATAGGTGTTTATGGGGTTGCTTCTATAGGGAAATTATGTTCCATGCATCAGGACCAGTAACAAGAAAATGGTTGTGGTATTTTCTTCTCCAGGTTGTGGTATTTTCTTGTTCAGGTTGCTCATGGGTCAACATAAAGAATGTGTTGCTAGCTATAGCATGGCTTTATTTTCCTTTAGATCCTTTTCCACGGGTTGTGGGAGGAATCTTGGAATGGTGCTGTGCTTAGCATCTATCTAAGAAATGAAATCACAGCATTAATCACATAATAAAACATTTGTCTTCGTGTTCTCCAGATTTCCACAACAGGTTAGAATCTTAGAATCACAGAATGATTTCCACAACAGTTTACTATGTTATTAGAAGGGAAGCACAACTGCTTTTATATTTTTGTTAAATTCTGTTGATTAACAGTAAGAGTCAGGTTTATACTCTTGTTCTTTTGTGCAGCCAGCATCCTTTTCAGTAAATGAAAGGCCCATAGGGCATTTTTGCCCCTCCTTTTTGCATATTTGTCTAAACTGAGTAAGAATGGAAGAAACACTTAGGTTTTCAAAGGAAAAAAAAAAAAAAGAAAAAAATGCCCAACAGAAAAACACCTCACTCCAAACAATATAATTAGGACAATTAAGGATCTAGCCTCCACTCAGTACGCATATGTAACTCTGATTAACGTTATCAGGAAATACAGACTCACAGGCTGGAGAATAGGTCCCTTAGCTCAGAAGAGCGCATTACTCTTGTATCTGAATGTGTCCTTTTAAAAAATGACCCTTAAGTTTATCCCACAGCAACTATTTTCCCTTTTACTGCATATTTGAAACTATTTTAGTTGAAGTGCTGTCAGGAAACTAAAATCTTGTTATAAAATTCCCCACAGAATTTGAACCACATGTTTAAAGAATCACTTGATATTAATTGCAAGATATGTGGAAATAAATTCTGCGATGCCCATGTGGACCATCTCACAGATGGCAAGGGGGCTATATGGATGTAACAGGGAACAAAGTCTGTCCAATTTATGCTCCTTAATGCAACACCATACAGGATTATTTTTGGAGAGAGGAAAAAGGAAAGGAAGAGGGATTGGAAACTGGTTTTGTCCCCTTGTTTTCTGAAATTTCATTATGACTAATGATCCATGGATTGTTTCCAGGTCTATATTCTGCAGTAACAATAAAAAAAATGGAAACATCTATATGCAGATATGGGCTCCAGCAAAAAAACGTCTCAGACAATTATAGAATCTCTCTTCTCTTCCAATTTTCCACATTGTAGAAGGGAGGAAACCTATCTCAGCAAGCCATTTACTGAAACAATCTCAAAACCTATTTCATTAACTCGTGTTCCTCATATCAGCTGACAAGGAAAATATTGAAGGTTTTTGCCTTCTCAGCTCTTTTGAGGGGCAAAATATTACACCTCCCTCACAGATGTGCCATCATGCAGGGCTGCTTTCAAAACAGTTTAAACAAGAAATGCTGGACTGACAATTAAATTCAATCACTCTGTTTAGCTAACACATCCTGAACAACAATCTCTTCTTTTTGCCAGCAGAATACAGATGTGTTTCTAACTTGCTGCATACACTTGAAGGCTATCAGGTCATTTCTACCTAGATATACCAGAGATGGTCCATTGATTTGATACCAGGTGCTGTAATTCACTTGCATATATACAGTTCAATATCTCTTGTATTCCTCTGTGTGAAGTCTGTTATCTCTTCACTAAAAAATAGATGTGTTTAATCCTGGTAGAATGTGATTCTTCTGGAAAGTTTACTGAGAATGGAAAGTAATTAAATTATTGGTGTGTGGCCTAAGAAGGCTAACGCACTTAGTCATCTTTACAGAAAAAAAAATAAATCTACTGAGGTCAACTGGAGTCTTTTGGTTGGCTTCACAGGCTTCCATGGCTAAAAGGAATCATTAACTTTTCTGGTCTGAACTTCTCCATATTAAATTTTATCCAATTAGCTTTCCAGTGTGTTCACTGAGTTGTTTTTGGCTAAAGCGTATCTTTCAAAAATGTACCTAACCTTGATCTTAGGACCTTAGCAGTTGAAGGATTGGTCACATTATACCTACGTTGTTCCAGAGATTAAAATCTGTGAGAAAATAACATTTGCAAACTTGTGCTTTTCAAGCATTTGAATTTGCTTGATTTACTTTTCTAGAAATTGGATGTTGTCCTTCCTATCATTGATAAGTTTTAGACTTTTACCACCCACTATTCTCCTCAGAAACCTATTCACGGAAATAAGTAATTTCTCAGTCCCCTCTTTAATAAAAAAAAACAGATTTGTCTCTCTTCATAAATCTTGATCTAGTTCTAGTTAATTAGAAGCTGCCTTGAACTAGTTTCTCTAGTTTAAAAACGTTTGTCTTTATGAGACACAAAATATCTCATTCTTTTTCTTCCACAGTTTTTAACATAGATTTAGAAACAAAAAAAAGAGTGATTTGCAGCTAACAGTATGATCTAAGCCACGTTCAGATGTAGAATTACCTAAATGTATCCTAAATATGAGTCACTCTTTCCTTATCTGTAATTCTAAAATTTATTTTGCCCTTTTACTGAAGCATCACACTGGACAGTTTCTTGTCTGCTATAACCACTTTTTGGAGGCATTGCTTTCCAGAATTGCAGCCCCTCATTCTGTAATAACAGTTATGTACTTTAGTTTTAGATGTATAACCTAGACCTATGCAAATACGATTCTAAGTTACGTTACTATTATGCATTTCAGGCATTTTCTACTGAGTTCAGCTGTCCCTCTCCTTCATTTAATAACCAACTTCTGTACTGGATGGCACTGATACCTAAAGCCAGCTCCTTTTAACTCTGCACAAAGTTAAATAGAAAATACGGGCTAGTGACTGTCACGGGTGAGTTTCAAGCTAGCGAGCTGGTACATTCGACTGAAAAGAGTAGGAAGTGCTGCAATAGAAGTTATATTACATCATTCTCAAATGCAACTGTGCCAGCAACAGCAGCTGGGAAGAGTATGGGGTTCTAATTACAGATTGCATCAATCTCTGTGAACAGAAGCAAATCTCCTTCCTAGGTTTCAGAGCTGCAGCTTGGTTGGAGAGGCATAATGAGTTAGGATTAAATGTTCATTTACAATAGGATGACACTACAGGATGTAAGCAGATGTTGCATGTAAGAGCTCTAATGATATATATTTCAGTGCACCAAAACTTCAAGCTTCTAAATTAAGTCTTTATTAACCTAACTGTAAGTGTAAGGATCCCTGTCTTTATTTTGGGATTCAGAATCAGTGATTGGAAGAATGTTCTCTGTGCATGTTAAGTAAGATTATAAACCAGCTAGAAAAATCTTACAAGAAATATATGTAGAGGGTTTCTACACAAGAATGAGACAATGAATGTTGAATACGAACAGAAATAGTGAAATTACAATGCTAAAAGTCAAAGTTTACCAGATGATACTGAGAAGTAAGCATGTTATAATATTTCTCCCGTCACAACATTAAGCCCCAAAGATCCCAAATTAAGACAGCAGTATTCTAGTCCTTGAAATTAGGAAATCCCTGTTACTAACAATGCAACTGTGGTTCTGAGAGGTTAATGAAATTGTATGAATAAACCTGATCTCAAAGCACATGCATTGTAGTCCAAGGGTCTGGTTGAACCACATCTCCCTTTTTTTTTGCTTTTTATTCCTATTACACTGATTTCATCACTGCTGCTGGCTTAAAAAAATAAAAATATTTCCTACTTTATAAGGAAGTTTATTCAACAACAAAGAACCTATTGAAAACCCCTTTAAAGGGTGTATAAAATCAGTTATAGGGGTTAGAGAGATTTCCTCTGTGTCGTCTGTACCATGAAATAAGGTATACTGATGCCCTTGTCCCCCACTCTTTTGTTTGAAAGCCTACACAAAAACATGTAACTCTCCAGGTGTTTGGAAGTCTAAGCAGAATCTTAATATATAGTGGCAAGGGAATTATTTAGAGGCCGCAGACTAGATACTTAAGCCAGGCTTCTGCTTCAAATAGTTGGCAAACCTGAGGGATCCTTACATCAGAAGGTCATTAGAACCAGTGCATCTGAGCTTCCACCGATTTCCAGGCGTCACATCTTCCATGAGCATCCTCTCATAGCGGGACACATTGCTGCACTACACCAGCTTTCCTCTGCTGTAAAGGATGCACCTGTACAAGTGAAAGTTAAGATTGCCTGGCACTGAGACTGGCCTTCAGAATCAGACAGCTATAACGAGACACCGACTAACCCTCCCTCTCCCCTGTCAAGAAAAGGTCTAGTGCAAGACTATTGACAGCTTGTAAAAACATTGTTTGGATTGTCAATTCAGTTGATGCTAGAAGACAAACAAAATGCAAGGACTAGAAAGACAAAATAATCCCTTTTCTCCTGTTTGATTGAAAGGAACAAAAGGGGATCTGAGAACATTTTAGTTTGATATTACTAATCATTCCTCATAGAGTAGATATCTATGAGCAGAAAAAAATATCTTGCTTAAACAGTTTTCTTGTTTCCTAAAAATAAAGACAATCATGTACCTAAAAAAAATTAAAATGGCAAATAAAGCTTTTAATATATTTTTAATGGAACTCCTTAGATAAATTTTATGGTAAACTCCACGATGCTGTATAGAAGCATCTTTCCAAATAGAAGAAGTGCAGATAAATAATGAGCACTATAAACAACTACTATTTTCTTCAGCAATTACAGTGCTTCAGAACAGAGTTTTACTTCCACATTCCTGTTCTAGTAAGAAAGTGGTCCATACATTCACCCCTCTGAATGATCTACCTTATACACCATTCATATCAATAAAGATTTTTTAAAGAGTGGGGGTGTCAGGGAACAGCAGGAGTTTCTCTGCAAAGGAAGACAAGCAGGAGCCAAGGGTAACTCCAGGACAGACCGTGGCCTCGTCGACAGGCACCATCCTGGATGACCCGAGCAGGGAGGCAGGGGAGGATAGTCAACAGCAGTGGATCTTATCGACAGTCCAGTGAAAATGAGACGAACTTGAGATGATGAGTCAGGACCAAGGTCAAGTTAACCCAGGAAATTCGGCCACCATCAGCTGGGGGACAAGGCACAGATCCATCTAAAACTCAGCTCAGCAACAGCTGCAGGCTGAGCTGAAATGGGGCACCCAGGCCCTTGTGTAGAGTGTGGGTCAGGGTCGCAGGTGGGGTTGGTCAGGACCACTAAGGCCTATTGGTGCCCCCAGGGCCCTGGCACAGAGACCCTCTTTTTTTCTTTTTTTTTTTCTTTTTTTAATGCTAAGTACACTGCTTCTGGGATATACTTATAATGGAATTGCTTTTCTTATATTTTGACAGACATGTACAGCTAGGCTCTTCAAGTACTTAAAATTCTTATCAACATGGGTTTATTCATTTCAATAAGAGCAATGTTCAATACCTATTCATAAATAAATATGAAATTGGGTCATATTAGTTCAGTGACAGTGGTTTATTTGTGCCTTAAAGCTTCCTATGCAAAACTGGCCAGAAAACATGAAGAAAAATTCTCTTAGTGGTCTCCTAGGATGTACGTAGGGAAGGGGGTGGGTTTGTCCAGCCACCCACTGCTGCAACAACAACCGAACCACTGAGCCACAAGACCTCCAGGAACCACAAAAAGTCCAGTGCTCAAGGAGGGCTCCTCTCTCCCTGTTTTCCGTTTGTATGCACACACCTGCTTCCAGCCACATGGCTCCATCCCTACAGGCATTTCCCAGGCACAGTATGTTATTTTCATTGCTATGGCATAGAGAGTTTGAATTTAACACTGAGATTACTTTTATTTAAACACTACACAACTCAAGCAGCAAGAGCTTGGCTTTGTCTGCGGACCGGAGCCTCAGGCTTTGAAAATAGAAGCCAAACTTTGTTCTCTATAGCTGCAACCCACTTCCTTGCTGAAAAAATAGCAACTACTCCATGCAGAGTCTGTGCAGAAGTGCAGCTTTGCAAGGATAGATTTTTATTGAGAAGAGTCCCTGCATAGAGAAAATCTTACTATTACTGAGATACTGAATAAACATCGTGACACAGAGCAAGGACAATTAGCTATATTTAGAGCACAGATTCGAATCCCTTCACCTTGCATTAGCCGATTATGCCTATTTTAGGAGCATAGTTGCCACCAGAGAAAGACATTTCCACAAATAAATTAGAACACTAGTGGCCTGGAGGTGCTATTTTTTTTCTACTGTCCATACACAAAGTCTAAGCGACTCTCCTGATTTAAGCAGTCCATGAGAGGTGATTTCATCTCAGCCTTGAATAGTAACTGGTAGAAATAATAGTTCTGCAAATCTTTCTTCTTTTCCACCCATGTGTGTTTGAATTTAGAATAAGATCCTCCATTTTTTTCAATTGGATGAGAGTACAAAGATTATTCTTTCCCTCAGGTAGGCTGCTCAGGAGTTTGTCTTCTGACTAACACATATTTCTGTATGCCTGGAAACAGTACTGGGAGGAGATGTGTCTGGTGGGATAGACATGGTTTTGTCAGCCTAGTCCTGCTGTGAACCGAAGAATTGGGAGAAATCTGAATTGTCTTGGGTTTATTCTTTATTTTATTTTCTCCTCTGCAAGGGAGTACCAAAATGCATAACATTGCCCTGAAATAAAATTTTAATTCTTCTAGGTGTGTAGTTTATCCAGCAAACACTACTCTTCCTTGTTCCCTCTCTACTTAATCCTTTCTGAGGCGCTTTTCTTATTTTTTTTTCACAGCCATGTCCACCTTCCTTTGACATCTTCTGCTCTTCTGGAAGAGCACTTTTTCCCCTCTCACCCATCTATCTACTCTTATATTTCCATCTCGTCTCAGCAACCAGAGTATGTATGTCCCTTGTTTAGTGTTTGTTTTGGCATGCTTGTTTTTAAATTTTATGTCTAAATGTTATTTATCTCACTGGATGTCTTTAAGGATTCAGTTGACATAGAGAAAGCAAAAGTTTCATTATACCGGATTTTTAAGGCTGCTTGTGGAGTACTTATATCAGACCAATGCCTTTTAAACCAGTTAATCCAATACCTCTCAAATCAAGAAGGTTTGCTATTCTCCTGAAGAACTGATTTTATCATCTTGCTAACATTACAAATGCACTGTCTGGTTGCTCAGTCAACATCTCCATTGGAAATCCTATTCTTCTTGTAACTCAACCATTTCAAATTGTAATTGGACCAAAAGCTGGCCTACAAGTGCTGGCCCACTTACATTGTTTTGTTCCAATCTGAAAAGGAAAAACAAGGACCTTCTAAAGAGCTCTTACTATTCTGAATCCAAGTAAAAGATTGTCATGGTAAAGGTAATGGCTAGACAAAAGCTATTGCCTGCCCTCTATTCCTTTCCCATTCCAAGGTAATATTACTGCACATAACAAGTGCTATTCTGATACTTCATCTTTAATTTAGACTTCCCTAGAATTTGTCAGCTTAAGCCAGAGACTTAACACTATTTTTATGCAGCTTTTTTGTACTTAACAACAGACAATCCATTCTGCTGCAGAGCAGTAAACAAGCTCACTGCAAGATGCCAATTGGGAATCACAATGGGAAATAACTGATCTCCTGTGTGATATTAGCTAAGATGGTGTGTCCTACAGCCAACCTTGAGACTTAGTAGAACATTATTTTGTGAGAGATTAACTCACACTTAATGCAAACTGCAGTAAACCCCATACATTATCAGATAATACAGAGGCGTTTTTTAAACAATTTTCATTTATTGAGAGGCGATTAAAGCTAGCAATCATATATTTCTGTCAAGAGATGTCTGTGTGTTTATAATTCACGTGTGCACGTGCACGTGCGTGGACAAAGTTAAAAGCAACTTTAAATCTGACTGCCACTATTTTGTTGCTACTGATACTTGCACAGTACTGAGGCAGTGTTGAGTACTTTAGAGACACATAAGGAAATGCGAAGGATCAAGTTTACCTGTTTTCTCAGGTGGCTGCGAGCTGCTGTAGTTTGCGCCAAAACAAAAGAACTGTAAATCTGAAATAACTGGCAAGGGGGTAGGGGGTGGGTGTGGGTGGGGTGTTGAGTTTCTGACTATTTTGATTTAGAAAAATAGTCCAAAACAGCTAAAAAGTGCTGGTGACGTTTGCAAGCAATCTTAGTGAAACAATTTCATTACATAGTAGTATGGAAAATTGAAGGAAAGAAAATCTAGGAAAAGCCATCTCTTTATATCCATCAAGTACTTGTTTCCTCTCCAAAAAAACCCCTGAGATCATGTAAAAAAGCTCAGATCTAAGTTTAACTCACGTTCCTGCTTTGTTTGGTGGTGAAAAGGTATAAGAGAACTTACTTTAAACTTAACAGAATAAAAAACTAAGGATAATGCATCATCCTTGAATTATTTTTAGTTTATTCAGGTCATGGAGAAGGTAAAACCAAATGTGACAAAGGAAAAATGATATAAAAGGAAACCATGACTCAGGACGCCTGAAAAATACCTGTCTTCATTTTAACAGATTAGTTGTGGCCACATGATTCACAATCTAATGATTGTTCTTTTGTAAGCAGACAAGGAAAAGACCTGTTATTCTCAGTTGTTTCATCTCAAAGTAATCCTGAATGTTGCTGCACAAAGCATGGTTCCATTCAGTGCGAAAGGATACTCTAAGGAAAATCAAGGGACTCCAATGGGGGTGAAATATGAATTAGCAGCATTAGCGGTCCAGGTCTCTCCCAATGTCCTATTTTGTACAATCAGGAGGCTGTAATTGAAGACTATCAGCTTACACCAGTCGGCGTTACCCGATTTTCTCTTGCCACCCACTGGCTGAGAATTCCTATCTTGTACTGTTCAAGTTGCTCTGGCACCTGTCAGTGTTATCTTGATAAGTACCTTGTCTCTCCCAGTTAAAATGCATAGTACGTCGTGCATATGAAAAGCATTCCTATTTCTTGTAAATGATCAGAGCACACATTATGTCCTGGGGTTATCAAAAAGCCCCTATGAATATGTCCAACTGTTCCCCAGCTCAGGTGATACTTAAAGTTGCACAGTATGCACTTCAGGTATTGCTGCTATTAAATGCTTTTCTTTGACTGGGAAACTTTTATCAGAGAAAGCTATTATCTGCCTTACCTCCTGGACAACACCATAAAGCTGAAAATTCTTTACTGCTATTTCTACAAAGTGTTTGCTACATTTCAGTTAGTTGTTCTTCCCTTTGTGTGTATAGATAGATATATATTTTTTTTTAAAAAAAGTGAAAGTTCTTCATTTCATTCTGCAAATGGAAAATTGAGAATAGCAATTACCTCAATTTCTTGCTTAATTGCACTTGCAGGCGGAGATGCCTTTTTAAATAGCATATAAACAAAATGTACTGTTTGAGCACTGGTAAAATATACCCCCAAAACTCGTTGTTACTTGAGGGAGGGAAAATGACAGCAGAAGTAATACTTCCATACGACGAATTCATGCGCAATATTGTACCACAGTACAAACCAGGAACTTGTCTCTTCTGCTCCACTTTCTTTAGAGGCTGCCTGCACCATAGGTTTCAGGGTAGGTGGGACAGCAGCTTCTGTGTAAGGGCAGTACTACTTCCACGTGCCTGGAGAAGGGAAGTGGCAGTGTCAACACAGACAAGGAGGTCAGCATGAGGTGGAAAGGCTTTCTTCTCTTTTGGGTTGATGGAGCCATGGAGAAGAAGCAACACCTGCTCCTAGAAATGGCTTCACTAAGAAGTCCTTCATGCTGGAGCTTCCTGGTAATTGTGCAATATGGGACTCAGATGTGTTTCCGGGAGAGCTTAAAATGCAGTAAATGTTGACAGACTGTGATAGGCCTAGATTTTCTCTGCTAATGTCAGACATGATTCCCTGCGTTGTAATTTGGGTAAGCATATAAAATTCATCATATTTCTAGCATGATGCAGTTTTGTCAGGCTGTACATGTAGACTAATGGGAGGCAAGCGGGACAGTTTGCCTCAAGGCCCCACCAACTGCAGAGATTAGAAAGTCCAGTACAGCAGAATATATCATCATATAGATAAGAGACATAGAGAGAGCATATATTTGTGTATATAGCAGAGGGAGTCAAAACTTTTGACCTGGGTCTCTTTGATCCTTTGTATGTCATTACCTTCACAGGAAGGCCTCAGCCAGACACAAACACCTCCTCAAACTAGTCTCTTGGAAGAAGGCTATGTGGTTAGGTACTATTTAAAAGAAAGAAAGAAACAAACAAACCCCAAAAATGCACACCAAAAAAAAACCCCAAAAAACAAAAAACGCCGCACTTTCTTTTTTTTCATGTGTTGCACATTTGTAAGGGCAGAGCAAGGAAATACTGCTTAATTTCCATCACCTTGCTTCCTCAGGAGGTAAGAGTGGATTCATTAACCTCTCCCGCATCTCCTGTGCTGAAAAATGTATGCTATGGAAGAAACAGCCTAAGGAGTTTATACTCTATGTCCCTAATTTCCTAGAATGTTAACAGTGAAGCCTAAAGTGATTTGGCTCATATTATAAACATGTTTAAAGCTAATCTGTGGCCCTAAGTGCAGCCCAGAGGGGACTCTGAAATAGGAATTCTTGGCCAAAAATGCAAAGACTCACATTGTGTAAGCCAAGCAGTGTAGAAAATGAGGTCAAATAATGGTAAGTACTGTGTTATTGACCTTCCTGTGGTTTCTCTGTGTAAGCATTGAGTAGCGTAGCATAGCTGATAATTAAGGTTTGTACATATTGTACAGCTTTCCGATATCAGTATGTTTTTCTCTCAGATAAAGCTAGAATCAGCATGTTAAAGGTCACGTCCACCTTACATTTGAACATATCTGTAAATGTTTGCCCTTGTGCAGGTTAAAAGCCTTGCAGTAGTGTGCTAGGTGTGGTTTTTGTTTCTGGTTTTCTCTTCATTGACTACAAGTCATATATGGCATAAAGGAGCTGCCTAAATTCAATCTGATGTCCAGTCTGACTTTGGCTTATTGCTACTATCTGATTCAAAGAATTATCTAACACCTGTGTTGCCTTACCTCTGGGCTTTCCCAGTAAATATGCTAGAACTTGTAATTTTTCTGAGCTCTTGGATGTGTATATGAAATATTTTGTACTTGTTTCTCCTCATTAGCACCCTAGCTGATTTCTCTTGAACTAGTAAATACAATGACACTAAAAAGCAGAGCGGCAAAATCGCGTTGGTCGTCCTCAACAGCAAGAGGTATTATTTCTTGCCTGCAATAATGCATAAATGTTCTTATCAGGGAACAAAACAACAATCAAATGTCAAGAGTTGAAGCATATGAAATAAAAGCCTCTTACATTTTAAGCAGAGTGGGTAGAAGAAAAAGACAAAAAATAAGACAGTGGAAAAATCCCAGAAAGGAGAGAAGTCAAGGCAACAGGCACGTCTGATATGAACAGCAGCAGTCATTGTACACTCATTATCTAACCAAGTATGTTTCACTGGAATCCCAAATCATTAGATGAGCAAATATTTTGCCTTTAGAAAAACTCTGAATGATCTGATAACGGGCACATGGCACGGTATAATTGTCTCATGCTTTAATCCTGGCTTGTTTCACTGCATAGCTCAGGACAAATCACTTTTCACCCCTCACCATCTTCTAAGTGTGAATAATTATAGCTACCCTCCTTCACAAAGGTGGTATTAGGAACAATTTAATTGATGCCTGTGTAGTGCTTTAAGAAACTTGGGTGGGTAGATCAATGCTAAATTAGAGCAGGCAATTATATTCAGCCTGAGGGAGAGAAATCAATATCCATATGGCAAGGCAGGAGGAATACTTTCATGGGCCTGTTTTAAATCTCACTTACTGCGCTCTCACATCCCCGTATTTTGTGTACTTCCTTGGAATTAGGTCTGGACAGCACTGGAAAGATGAGAGCATGGGGAAGACCCAAAGAGTCCATACCTGTGAGGAACAACGGCCAAAATGCTCTGCGTGGGACTGGAAGAGAAAGCAAAGAGCAGAAGCAGTTACAGCTGAAGCTCTTCCATACTGTGCAGAGTATTTTCATTTCTGCGCTTTTACATAGGCTTGGATTTTTATCAAGTTTTATCTTTTAGGGAAATAATTCTATTACATTTTTAGAGGGAAACTGAAAATGCTGATCCTGAGTTTTTGCATTTTATGGCAGAATCTTTTTTTCCTTCCTTTAGAATAATGACTGAAACTTTTATTTAGTTACTGTCTACAAATAATAAAATTATTCCTTAAATGAAGTTAGGTATGACCTGAACCTTCGAAATCAATTCACTGATTTTATCTTAAGGAGTAAAAAAAAAAGCTTTTAAAAATGATTTATATGCCTAAATACATAAATTCAACTAATAAATATTTTCAAAATATTAGATCTATCTCAAAGCAATACTGAAACATGAAAACATTGAAAGATTTCTCTAAAGTATTCTTCTCCTGTGCAATATGGGGAAACATCCTGACAAATTTATGGAAAAGCACACTTTTTGCAAAAAGAAAATACTGTATAAAAAAGGTTGTTATTAGATTTGTTTTGATTCACAGGACTCAGATCTTAATTTTGCTCTGATGTCTCCACCACTCCAAAGGGCTCGGAGAGCTGTTTTATACAGCAGGTGAGAACAGTTCTGGTGATGAGGTGAGTTATAGCAAATGCAGTGATCCATAGTTACTAGAACAATTCTGTTGGGCGAAGGGGAGAAGTTGGCAGCTGGGATTATGGTAGGCTAGCGCTGAAGCTTGACATTGCCTTCACATCTCAGATCCAATGCCAGAATTAAACAGCAACTCAGATACGGGCCTGGAGAGTGCAACGTATTAATACCGACAGATGTCTTCCTGGAGAAAGCAAATACACAGGTGTACATGTGTGTTGCGCTTCATGCTCCTGGGAACCAGTAGAGAGGCTTTCAAGTCAAGACTGGATTAGATTTGAACACTGGCCCTTTTTTTCCTGGTGTTTATTGCTAATGAAATGCATATTTTGCAAACGGAGCAAAGCACATTGAATTTCCACAAGCTAAAAAGGCCGGATCCTTTCACAAAAACGTGCTTCTACCTGAAATCCTTCTCTTTACCATTACTTATGATGCTGTTGCCGGTTGTTGGGACTTGCAATTAAAAGTTAAGTGAAAGTTTTTGTTTATTTTGCAGTAGAATTCTTAAATATTTATGAAGGACCTTAAGTCTAGCTTGCCTTGAGGAAATATAGATGAATTAATAATTTATGTGGTTGTTTTGCAGAAAATTAAAGGTTGGGAACAAGTGTTTAAAAATTAAATCATCCGCAATCTAAGATAGCAGATGTTATTTTGTTAAAATCTTGCAAACAACAAAGTACAATAAGGTGTTATCTTCTCTTTGGTCCAACTAAAATCTTAGCGATTCATTACAATTGAGCATATTCTAAAGCCTGAGGCTAACTAATGTCAGCATAATGAAGAGGAACTTCAATTATGTAGCCTAGATTTTTTATATTTGTTTTTGTTTTATTTTATTGCCTGCAGTGAGAAAGTCTGTGTCTGTATATTACATAGTGATTTGTAAGATGTTGCACTCCCACAAAAACCACTGCATATTTCATTAGTAATCCTGCAATGGAATCCCCCGCAACTAAAACGTGTGCGTATCTACCTGTGTAAATAATAATAACAACAACAATAATAATAATATTTTAGATGGAAAAGAAGTCCTGCAGTTACATAGCTTAATAACTTAATGATTCATACTTTTTTTCCAGTACCACTTTTTTTTCTGCCGCTTCTTTTTTATCAATGATAGCTGTCTCTAGGTCTCACTTAGTCTAGACATCATAGTTAGCCGATTTCTGTTCAGCATCATAAGTCAATAGACTAGGGAAGATGGCTTTCAGACAGGGTCTATTATGGGTTTCCTTCTTGGCTTTAATGAGCTGCCCTGACAATACAGTTCCAAATTCTGCTTTTGTATATTTAAATGCCTTCCATGATGAAATCTATATTGAGAAGTGGTAAACAAATTGTCTTGCTGGAAGTAAGGACAGGCATGCAGTCTTTTGGAGCCACCTTTTTACAACAAAATTCCCTTTACAACCACAGTATCTATGTCCTAAACACGGTCTAAAGGCTACTCCTGCTTCTGGATCTGTTTCCAGTGCAAGGCTTCTAAAAGGTACCAGACCTTGGAGAAAGATCTGCTCTATGAATATAAATTCCAAGACGTCTGCAAATGTAGGACTTTATACCAGGATACAAAGAAACCATCCGTTATTTTCTCTCCTCTCTTTTTTTTTGCCTCTTTGACTGTGACTTCAACTGCATATATAAAACTTGGTCATTTTGGCAATGTAGACACCAGCATATCAGTCTGTAACCACAACTGCAAATGGAAAGGGGATTTTTTTACCCTTCAAATAAAAGTTCTGTACAACAGAGCAGATGAGAGAATTTTTTGCCTAGATTCCATCTAATAAGGACCCAAAGGACTTCACTGCTATTAAAAATGTAAGTTAAGCAGAGACATCTTCAATTTAAATAAAAAGTATACGTAGGAAAAAATATAGTCCTAAAGGGGTGCTTTTTCAAGACACCATGTGAGGATTTAGCAATGTGATTCCCAAGATGCAAATAAAGGCAGAACAGCTGAAAACTTGTACATTGCTTGGTAATATAATTCAGATCAGCAGTTTGGCATTTTCTGCTCAGAGGAAGCCAAGTATTGGCAATTCATCTACACTGATGCTAAATTATGGTTGGTATAGATACATAAGACTGTAATTGCACAGTAATAATAAATGAGAAACTTTCACAAAAAACTACATACATAACAGTTCACAGACTCAGTCTGATCCGTTTTCCTTCTAAATGCTTGTCTTCAATCAGCATTGCAAAAATCAATCTCTTTTTTCTCGATTTTTTTTTTCTTTTCTAAGTATGGGTTGCTGTTTATGAGGTTGACTGTTCCTGGTGATTTCAGAGGAAGCTGAAATCTTCCTAGCACACATATCTTAATAAAACGGCAGCACTCTGAATAAACTAGAGTGCTTGAAAGTAGAATCACTTTTCTAAATATTAAATGTAAGGGACATAATGAGCAGATTGATTTGATTGCATTAGAAGCTTGCATCTCCTGACTTTCTCTAGATGTGCATTTCCATATATGCAATCTTTCCTTTTTTTTAATGTTCTTTCTACTGAGCAAATTAATCTTACATTTCCACTGCTGGGTTTATTTTATTGTGTCAGTATTATTCAACACAGTCAAAACATAAATCTGGTGCCTTGTTTTTAAGGGTCCATTATGAGCTGCCAACCATTTTGTTCCCCCTTTCCAGACACAAAATACAATTTATGAATGCGATCGAGTTCTAGAGGCTTCCTGCGTGATGCAGAGCATTGCTCTGACAAGTGCTAGTACTGCGAGACAAAATATTAGAAATGTTTAGATTTTGAAACAGCTGGTTTGATTTGCTGTGAGATGTGGTTGAAAACCACAGTTATGCACACAAAAACATCAATGGTATGAAAATTGGTCTTGCTAACTAATGGCTGAGAAAGGAGAGGAAAAAAAACCCTTTTGAAATCTGTCACAGAACAGAGGAGACCATCTCGCATGTCTCAAAATATCTGGCAACTCAGTGGTTAGAGAGCAAACCTCACACCTTGACGCTCAAGGTCAGACCTTTACTCAAAATAATTTGAAATTAAAATCTCTGCCTTTCTCTTTCTTGATGAAATTTCTGTGAAGCCTTTCTATGAAATATTTTAGTTGCAATGAAACATTTTCTCATAACAAGGAAAATATTTTTGGACGAACATTGTTAACTACTACATTGTTAAGTATAAAACTTTGTGCAGTTGCACCTCTGTAAAACAGACTGGATTTAAAATTGTTTAAATGTCTGAAGCTCTGTTGACTTCAGTAAAACAAAACACCTTTTAATTAAATTGAAGTTCTGGCCCAAAGGATCTAAGAAAAACTGTCAAGCATTAAATGAAAATAGCTTACAAGTATGTTTCTCAAAAACCTCCTTTTATTCAGAAACCAACGGTAAGATACATAAATGTTTTGAGAATTTGATAATGTATCTGACACTTCTTCCAATTTGCAAACAATCTGGAATTCACAAACAGCTGGTTTGTATAATATCTACAAGCATTGCAGATCAGATGCAAGCTATCACTTTCAACAGGACTAGCCAATCTGAAAGTGCGTTCTCCTTTACATTTTAGCAGTCATGTCTCATTACCCAGCTAATGTTCTATTACTCTGTCTAATGTAACATGACATGACCGGTAAAATTCGAGGAAGCAGACAATTTTTCATATTAGAAAGCCACTCTTCCTCTCTCTCAACTGGTTGTTGATTCCAGTTTGAATGTGCCAAACAGTCATCTTGCCTAAATCACCTATATGGGAGAGCTGGCTAACATAGCAGCTATCTCACTACCAGAGGAATGAAAAGCCGAGCTTGAACAGCTTGGCATATCACTTAAAAAAAAAAAAAAAAAAAAAAAGAAAGGCATGACATACGATGTTTGTTTCTCTGAAATTGCTTTGAAAGCCTGTTATGGTTGAATACAAGCCTTTTCTCTTCTGTTTATGTATTCAACTACCCACACATACAAAATATAATCGGGTTGTACTTTTTTAATTAAGAAAAACATCACATATATAGATATTAAGGAAAATATATTGCGAAGTTTGATTCTTTTTGGAAGCTGAGTACTAAGAGTTGAGAGCAGATGGAAGTATCTTAGTCCTGCACGTGTGACATGTATATAGTCCTTAGAGAAATGAAACTCCCATTAACTTTGGCAAGTGATCTGTTTCAGTAACGATTTTGAACCATAATAAAGAAACGCTTCTTTGGCACATCTTTCAGAAGTATGAGAAGGGCTCAGTCCTAACCTGAATGGCAGCTATACCAGAATCCTCTGGTTGATCTATCTGACTCTACCTGTTGTCTTATTTCAGTCTCAAGACCGGGGACCACTACACAGACTTAGGTCTACGAGATTTCCAGTTGTCTCCTGTCTATGTGAGGCTGGCATAGAGAGAAAAGAAAACTTGATGTCCGAACGTACTGAAGTTTGATATAGGAAACGTTTTAAATGAGACACAATGAATCTCATGATGATCTTTCTTTAAGGAACACGGAAAAAAACCCAGATTCACCTAGAATATTTCTAAAGCCAACAACCATTACCTACCTAACACTTCAGCACATTCTCGTGATCTCATAAGTGACCAGGTCTGACTAAGTCATTGACAATAATAGGAGGAGGATTACAGAACCAGTAATACAAATGAGGCTGGTAAGGAGTAGCAAAAGCCTTACAAAAGTAGGTTTTCCCACGTTTGTGGCAATCATATTTTTGGACAGAGCTTAGAAATTCTATTGCCTCTAGCCAGTGGCACCAACACCTCCACATTGCTGGAAACAAAAACTATTAACAAGATCATTTAGCAAAGCCCCGTTAACGTAAAAAAGGACTCTCACAAAAACAAATTTCTGCTCTATTCTGATGTCAAGTGCTTCTTTCTTCCTCTACTTTTTTCTGTCAGTCAATCAGTGTCTTCGGAGACAAATTCCCTGTCTTGGCAATAGTTAGGTTAAGTATTAATTGGGCAAAAGTATTTTATGATAGAACTCATTTGGGTTTTGATGTATGAAAACTGCACAATCATGAAGGAGGGCCGTAACAGCTGTTCCTTTTTCTACTGAGATTTTGTAAAACTTCTGAAATTTAGAAGAGAAAAAATAATGAAATTAGTTCTTTTCACTAGATGACTTTAGATACATATTTAGGTTTTTTGATAATCATAGTAGTCTTTCATTAATTTTAGTATACATAAACTATATAGAGCATATTTATATCTAGCACCAGGAAATCATTAATGATACTTCAATTTTTTATATAAAATTAGTTGGAAAAATAAATTTTGTTGTGTGGACCTCTTGTAAAGAAATGCTATTTTTCAGTTTACAAAGAGGGTATTTTCTTGTTGTAATACTGAATACTCTAAATATATAATATTGTAATAACTAGGAGATTACAAATTTTCCTAAACTGTCAAGTTAAGTATACCATGCTTCAGCAAAATTATTACTTGTTTATATTTTATAGAGGTAACAAAAATAGTAAGTGATTTAATCTGCAGAATAAATCTCCTACATATTTTTTTTTTCAGTTGCAAGACCTTTATGAAAGACTGACATTAAAGAATACTTCTAGATTTTTCCTCAGTGTAAATAAACAGTTTTTATTGCAAACTTTTCGCTCAGGAAGGATAGACACTTACTCTATATATGTTTTTTATGCTGAAAGAATAAAAAAAAAATATGAAGCAAGAGTGACAGAACTTAATTTTTCTTAGTCATTCTGCTAATGAAAAAAAAAAGGAAAAGAAAGGAGAGATTATATTATCTATTATCTATTATATATCTATTACTATACATTAAATATCTTCTGTAGCAATGGATAAAACTTTCTCTACATAATCACTAAGACATTCAGGGCTTTTTCCATGTCTGAAAGTTGGAGACTGGAACCCATCAAAAATATATTGGCTCTCCAACTGTTTTTTCTGACTGGCCTAATTTTTCTCTTTCTCGGTTTTCTCTAGATTATGAGGGGGTTTTATTATTTAGGTTTCTCATTTTTAAAAATACTGTATGAAAATGAAATATCCAAATGTCAGAATCCAGCAATTTGAATATTTCATTTTCTTTTTATTTCATTCTCACCTCGTATCATTAATATGCACTCAGAATACAGTATTTACTGTGCAACACACATATCTTGCAGAGCAACCAATAAGAGTGTAGACAAGTCCTGAGACATCCATTCCTGGACATCTAATTCCTTACAAATGACCATAAGGTGACTTTACATAAACAGAGGCAGTAAATATTGTGATGCTCTTAAAACAAAGTGTTTTTGATTAATAGCTTTCAGCTGGTTTTGCTTACTAGCATGATCTCATAGAGAGCTTAAAAAAAATAAATGTGGAGTGTCCATAAAAAATCATTTAGCTTAACTGCTAACCAAAGTAGAATTAGCTGTGTCTAAAAAAATCCTGATGATTATTTCTCTACACCGCTTTCCAAATTTCCAGTGAAAAAGATTCCCTAAGCTCCACAAGAAATCTGTGTCCATATTTAACCACCAGAACCACCCTTTTTCTCTGATGGGCTGTAAGCCTTACAAAGGGATAGTTCCTCGCAGAAGAGAAAAAGAAAAGGAAAATTGTCTTTTGAAAAGGTGTGTTTAGGAGAATGAAAAGCAATAGCCCAAGCTCTATCTGCTGTAGACTTCATCAGGAAAAATAGTGTTTTCTTCTTCTGAAAGGCAGTTATTTACCATTCTGAGGGGCACAATTTTTACATTTTTTTTCCTCAAAAAATATTGTCCCCAAAATAGACCATATTTTCAGTAGTTATCTGCTTTTCAAAGTCTCAGATTCACTAGCTTCCTAGCTATACATATATATGTGTGTATATATACGTGTCTATACGTATTTATATATATATGCATGCACACGTTCCAATCCCACACGTATCTTAACTCTATGAAAGAACATATCCTTGCTATCATGTCAGTGTGCCAGCTGAAATGGCATCCTTTTTCCTTTGTTGCCAGGACTATTACAATGAAATTGTCTCCACTTGTGATCTCATATTATAAAGATTCCCGAAGCTCTGACAACTCAAGGCATTATGATATACTCCTCTTACACTGTTAAAGCAGGCATAGGGAGCAGAGTTCTCTGTAGAGCATAAGTAAAGATTTATAGACATGGTGAAAGAACACTTTCCCTGCTGCCTTCTTAAAATAATTATGACTTTCCATGAATCTCTTTCTAAATCAAGTGCAGAATGACAAAAGCATAAGGAAACAAGCTGCAAAAATACCTCTTACAATAAGCCCTAGTGGACTTATTTCAGCGGTATATCATATCCTTGGGTGAAAACTATATATAATTATTTCAAGAAGACATGTGCCTTAATATGAAAAATAAGTATTTATTGTGCCTGCCGCTATGTTTCAAAAACTTGCTTTCTGCCTTGATTGTTGTATTACTATAATACTTTCATATGATAGTACTAAATATTGAAGGAGTGAACAGATAAGAAGAGAGAGAGACATAAAAGAGCACTATATGACAAAAAATAAACATAATAGATTGACCACTTTTAACAGCCATGAAGAAATATTCTTATTTAGAAAAACAAAGTAAGCACCTCTGAAATGAAAGCAGCCCTGAATTTTAAAAAGAACATTGCTGCTCTTCATTCAGGTTGCAAGAGACAACTCTGATTTGTCTGATTTACCAGCAGCAGCTACGTGGGCTTATCGACACGTGGGCTTATCAATACGTGGGGTTAGGTAGCTGCTGCGTGTTCAAGGGTATCAGTGACTTTCCACATTGCCATTTCTGCCTAAGCCTAATATATCTCAATGTAGCAGTACACGCCGCCGAATTAATACCCTTCATTCTTTGTGTTAATTACACGGAGTAAAACCATTCAAAATTAGTTGTTAACTTGTCAAGAAATGGTGGGGACGAAACCACCCTTCTGTTTTATGGATCATAAATGCAGAATTTCTTTCTCAGGTGCCCTCTGATGGCCTCTCTCTGCTAACAGTGCCTTGACAGGCCCTACAACCACCTTCACATCTGGCTGTTGAAGTGCCCACTCAGCCCCTCACCTTGATGGCAAAGTGTCCCCTCAGCCATGCGAGTACCAGGCAACACACACAACCCTCTCATAACAACAGGGTTATTTCATTCGGTGAAGGGCACCCTGCCCATGAGGTGTCATCGGGCACCCTTTTAATGAGCGGAATTCATTCATGGTCATCCTTAACTGACTATTTCCCTCATAGCTGATGTCTCCCTGGTTATGTGGCTCCACACGGGTAGGTAGGCTGGGTTACCCATTCTCTTCGGGTTTCCAACCCCACTTTGTCTGACCTTCAAACACTGGCATGGCTTCAGATGCTCTCCATGGTTTCATGGCATGAACCTGATCCCTGCATTTTGGATTCAGATAGACTCCTGCCATTATGTAGTAGTACATTCAGTGGGTATACTCAGATACAGTGAAAACCACTAAACGTAGGCACTAAAAGATGATCTGGACACACAAAAGAAGTGACTAAGAACTAGTGATCTAAAGGATTTGTATTACTAAGTTGCATTAAACAAAAAGATATCAATTCTGGCTTGTATCAGGAATGGCGTGGCCAGCAGGAGTAGAGAAGTGATGGTGCCTCAGTACTCGGCACTGGTGAGGCCTCACCTCGAGTACTGCATTCAGTTCTGGGCCCCTCTGTACAAGAGGGACATAGAAGTGCTGGAGCATGTCCAGAGGAGAGCTACCAGGCTGGTGAGGGGTCTGGAGACCAGGTCATATGAGGAGAGGCTGAGGGAGCTGGGCATGCTTAGCTTGGAGGAGGCTGAGGGGAGACCTCATTGCCCTCTACAACTACCTGAAAGGAGGTTATAGAGAGGTGGGTGTTGGCCTCTTCTCCCAAGTAAATAATGACAGGACCAGAGGAAATGGTCTGAAGCTGCAGCAGGGGAGGTTTAGATCAGATATTGGCAAGAATTACTTTACTGAAAGAGCGGTCAGGCACTGGAACAGCCTGCCCAGGGAGGTAGTTGAGTCACCATCCCTAGAGGTGTTTAAGAAACGTCTAGATGTGGCACTTCAGGGCATGCTCTAGTGGCAGAGATTGTAGGGGGAGGGGTTATGTGTGTATGGTTGGACTCAATGATCTCAAAGGTCCTTTCCAACCGTGAAGATTCTACGATTCTATGAATTCAAAGAAAATTATAACATAAATCCAAAAGGTTTATGAAGTACAAAGGGTCAGCACTCAAAACAGAGGGTCTTACAGCAGACACACATGACAAAGCACTTTAAATAAAAGACTCTGAACAGTAAAATACAAAAAGGTTGGTTTCTGCAAAGAAACAGAATTGGGTCTTCTTATTTTGTTTAGCCAAACCTTTCACACTCTGATAAACTTCTGTGCCAGGGGTGGATGGTAAAGCTTTCTAACAGTTGATTCTCTGAGATAAGGTAATTTTATTCTTTAAAATAAAATGTTTCTGATGTTTGCGTACTTGGAAAACAGGCATCGAAGAAGTTCTTTATGTAATCTTGCGCATGCAAGGAGTGAAAAAAAAAGTTTTAAAATAACACTTGCTTTGCAAGTGCTGGGATGCTACAGCTTCAGTTTCAGTTAAGCTAACTAGTTTACAAAGTAGTAGTGCCCTATAAACATTAAAATTATTGAGATTCTTTAATCTAAAGAAGACAAAGCAGAAGGAAGGAGCATAATGGAAAAGAAAAATGCCCCAGTAACAGACTTCAGATACAAATTAGACCATTAGCAAGACCTGCGAATGCATCCTTTTGTGATTAAGGCAGCAATGAAAGATGTGCTCATCTGTTTGTGTCACTGCAATACAGCTTCCTCTCACATGTCAGGGAAGCAAAACATAAGAAATAACTAGAAATAATCTGAAAGAGTAAAAACTCCTGAATCTGGAGCAAAAATTCTCCAGTAAAAATAATAGATCAGTAATGGCCCCTGCATCTTACCAATATTTCTCTCTACAAACAACTGGCCTAAGATCATCTTAGACTTAGTGGATCTTCAGTGAGCTCACTAACCCACAACTAGGTATGCTTTTTGAAGTTACAGGACCTGTTACGAAAACCTTTGCTTAGATAAAGAAGAAAACCAACTAACCCATTTTGTTTTCTTATTCTTTGATATAGAAAGTAAAGCAAAAAAAAAAAAGGAAACACATGGAAAAGTTGTCATGCAGAAGTATATAAACTGAAGATGAGTACATTTAATTTATTTTGTATTTAGAGGGTTTTTTTGCAAGACTGCATTTATTTCAAAGTTCACAGAGTTCTAGCTCTGTTGCATTATGTATGGTAATTTTCATTTCCTCTTGGACTTAACCACTATGAAAATTGAATCATGTTCAAAAAAATCAAATAAGAAAATGCTTTAGTTAACAATACTTACCATGCTTTAACTACTGAAATCTATAGTGATAGATTTTGGCTCTGTTTCTCTTAGGCTTGCTGATAAAAGACATACATGAAATAAACATAACTGCATACAGCATGAAAAAATTATGCCTCTTTTTTCTGCTATAATTTATTACTATGAAGCTGTTTATAGATATACTTTTTACTGAATGAGCAACACTAATGACTATCACTTTTCTTTTAGACAAGTTACATGGTAAATTATGAAGCTTCCAGACAAGGAGTTAAAATGAGCAAGGCTGAACTCATGTCCATTTTATGGTCACTGAATTCAGTGAAGATTTGACTTAGATATATTTTACTGTATGTTTATTAAAACATGTGCATATTTTATATGAATAGAGAACAATTAATAGCCTATATATATTATAAACAGAGTATATGTCATTATATACTATTGTATTACACAGAACTTATTATTGTTGTCTATTAGGAATAGATATTTCAGTGTACCGATCTCTAATTTACAATGGCAGCAGCAAGTTCAGTCCTACAGGATAGAAGAAAAGCTCAAGACAAAGTCTTTATATATTTTTTTCAATGCTAACATTAAGATGAAAAAAATATTATTTTTTCAATGAGTTCAGACACTGCGGAGGCTTTTTTGAAGTGTAGGCCTCTGGTACCCTTTTAACACTTTACTCAGCAGTACACTGTACGTTTTCTCTTGTGCTCCATATTACATTCACAACACATGACACATGGCTTTTGTGTAATTAAATGTGTTGCTCTTGACCCTCATGCAGAAAACATTCATATTTTAATGGGAAGCACTGTATGGATGAAAAAAAAAGACCTATTTGTCATCCTTCATTATGTCAATTCACCATAATAAATTAACAGGGAAGAAACATTCTCCATATTTCCTCTGTGCATTCTATAGCTCTTTCTCTTCAGCATGTTAAGAGACCAATATCTTTAGGGAAATAGTACAGGAGTACTTAAAAGCACTTTGCAATCTGGTGTCTGAATTACATTCTTGTAAACTCTGTTTGGCAGTGGATTAATATCTAATTTTGCTCTGACAAGAATAAGCAAAACTTATGCCGGCTAAAATGCTTATTGAGGCTGAATATGAGAACATTTGTTTCTCTGTGGGAAATATACATATAAAGCTACAAAAGAGAGCCTGAGTTACAGAAAAAAACCTACCTCTTCAATACTTGATAACGGTGGCAGTTCATGCAGCTGCGTACAAAAGATACAACATACGTGAATGTATTAATAATCTATTTCAAACTTTATGCAATATATATGATCAGTCACAAAAGAAATACAGATATATGAATTATGTTGGCAGAAAATGTAATGGAAATAGGTAGGAAACAACATGTACCCTACATTATATGAAAAGTATGTTCTGAGATGCATAACTAATTGGTAAAAAGATCTTATGGGAACATTGTATAATCACTGCCCACCACAGTAAACCTGCCTACAGGACTTCAGAGAGTATTTATGAATTTATTACATATTATAGATGATTCTTGGTTAGGTCATGACCTACTTTATGTCCTTTTCACTTTTCATATCACAGCTGCTTTAGAGCTCTTCAAAACAAAACAAAAGTCAATTGGTCTTTTTGTTAAATGCCTGGGGAAATTAGTCTTTTCCCCGACTCCTCTCTCTCCTGTTATGACAAGAGACCTGGCTTGATTTGGTCAGTTTTTCAAAAAGTAACTTACTTATTACTACTAGTTAATCTTGGTTCCACTTAAATCAGTGAGAGAATCAGCCTTGGATTTTAGTGAAAGACCATGGGTCCACCTAATTCATTAAAAAGTTCAGCTCAAAAGGCAAGTTTTTCAGAAGGCTTCAGTTGTCCACAGATAGACAACTAGAAAGGATCACCTTGATTTCATAGAGTAGCCCCATACCACTTAGGTCTTAACTATTCTAGTCTCAAAATAAGTTCTGTTTTGCTTTAATATCTAAGCAGACATAAATAGGTTTGGTGGGGTTTTTTGTTGGTTTGGGTTTTTCTTTTAACAGCTGAAAAAGCATTTTCATTGCAATAAAAACAATGTGACAACTGCCCCTTCTCTCCTTGATACTACTATGAGATTTTTCCTTATCCATATGTTTCTTTGAGAACATAACTCCTTTTTCCCAGACAATGTAGTAGATGTTTCTATTTAGTCATTGGAAAGGTATATTAGATATAGTAGCACTTGGTATACTATCAGTATACCTGGAAAAAAGATTAGCATTAATAGAGAAATTGTAAAATTGACAAAGGTGCATTTTTAGGGAAAGCAGCACACAGATGTTTCAGACAGTAGTATCAAGGTGGTTCCTAGCCAAGTTCCTCAGAATAAGATCTTGGAACTCATCTGGTTTATGGTTTTCAATATGGGATAGTTTTAGATCTATAGTTGCCGATGCGATGAATGTGGAAGGTAGGACAGAAGAGATTAGAACAGAATACCAAAAGATCTGGATGAACAGAAATAGGACTAGATTGAAATGCAAGGTCATGCACATGGAGCTAATAATAAAAAGTTCTCCTGTATGCTGGAGGCTCATCAGCTGGAAGTTATTTGTAGCAATGGGATGTGATAGGCAATCTCCAAATGAATGAACTGCCAGTATGATGCAGCATAAAAATGTTAAATGCAAACTGAAAATGTATAGCAAAAGGTGAACCCGTGAGAGAGAGGAAAGCGCCAGTACCGTTATACTAGGCCCTGGTTAAACCTCGCTTGCAATACAATATTGAGTTTTCTGGTCAGGAAAGGTAATCTTGAAAGAGAACAGGTGCAGGCTATGGAGGAACACAGCAGTCAAGGCCAAATTTTCAGTTTGAGCCTGAAACCGTTTTCCTGGTAGGAAAATGTGTAGAAAAATGAAGCAGAGAGGGAGAGAAAAATGAAGCAGAGAGGGAGTGATTGAGGTCCACAAATGCATTAGTAGATAAATAAAATTAAGAAGAAAGAGCTCATTAAATGACAATGCTGAAACAAAAACAACATTCTAGATGGACATGGAGATGTTGAGGTGGAAATGAAAAAGGCTTCTAGCCATTGCACCAAGCAGATTTTACAATAGCTTTCCAGTTAGATTACATAGGAAGAAAGCTTTTAAAAGAGATCTTGGTAGACCTAATCCCATTGTGAATGGGATTATTTGGCATATGCCTGAGCAAAGAAGAAAATGGGGTACATGAAACATGTCCCTTCCATTCTCACTAGCAAGGCTGTGGGGCCATCAGTGCCTCTAAATTGCTCTGAAAGGGTAATATATGGTTCTGTAATACCTAAATGTATAGAGACTGATCTTCAGTGATGTGTGTCTCTTAAGGGAAAATTGAGCAATACCACAGATCAGATTCCCAAAACTGGACTTGAAAGATTAATTTGTACACCAGCTTCTAAATATGGCACCTAGAAAGACAATGTACACTTTATAGGATGTCACCTGCAATGCAGGTGACACTTATCTCTCTCTATTTCTGCCAGCTACATGTATCATGAAATGCAAATTTACTAAGCATGTGATGCTGAGTGTTTGGATTTGTTACAAAAAAAAAATCTGTTAAATATGGAAGTAAGTGAAAACAGTCACGCTCAAAGGCAGTTCTTGAAATACATTATTCAACACGTACTTGTATATATTTACTGTTTTTTTTCCATAAACCTAGAGTCTGAGTTAAAGAAATTCAGCCATTTCCATTGTCCAGAGCTTGTTGTGGATCAACAGTTCAAGGATGAAAACACATCAGCAGGGAGAGGGTGCTGAAATGTGCATAATGAATTTTCTGAATTCTGTAGAGAAGAGCAGAGGGCCCAGCTCTGCAGCATGTCTCCACCGTGATAGAGATCTTTGGATTCAAGTAGCCACATGGCTCAAAGCAGCAATATGCTGAGTGGCACAAACAGAACTGGCAAACTTAGTAAACTGATGGTGGTTACAGAAATGAGCAAAAAATCCAATGTCCTGAGTATTATTCCATACAGACCTGACCTTAACTAGGCTGTTTTAGGAATATTACAGATTAATGAGGTGACTGTCTATCTTGGCCTAGCAAAGCATTTCCTGACCAACAAGACCCTCACCAACAAGAAATCAGTTCAGAGGAAATATTCACTTGGTGATTCTTACAAAACTTCCCTCAGATAAAAGTCCTCACCTGTGTGTTTTAGCAGAGAAAAAGGAGGGCCCCCTATTGTATATCAACCAGTCCTTCTTAATCTAAAGGGGTTTCGTTTTCAGGTTCAGTGGAAAAAGAATATGAAAATAACTAACAGTTTGTGTCCCATTGAAATTCTGTGAAGACGTAACTTAGCAAAAGAAGTTCCCTGTTGTGGACAGTAAAGGAAGAAATGGTCATAGTTTACTATTTATTCAATGTTTGTTCCAAATCAGAAAACAAGAAAAGTTATCCTGGCATCACTGTTGATAGAAAACTTGGAGAAAGGAGGAAAGGCTTCCGGCCCACAGCAATTCCAAGCGTTTTCCCTTTCCTTTAGCTCTGCTTGGATCCTTTCTCCCCCTATAAGTGCAATATTTTAAGTGCTCAAAATAATGTGATGACAGCACCAAAAGTGAAGTGGGCTGTCAACTTCAAAGCTGGAAATTTTCCAGACGCTTCTAGATAGTAGACGAACTTTTCCAGTTCAGCTCCAAAATAAATGTTCAGCACATTTTTCAGTAGCAGATCATTCTGGGATTTAGATTTTCACTATGCTTTAAGAACTAATACGCAGTTATAATCTAAGTCTAAAGCATAGATGGGTTCCAGTTTACCTCATACATGGATTGTGAAGATATTTTTTATTTCTACAGGACCTCTCCTCATCAGGGCATAGGATGACTTATCCCTGGGGATAAAGTGGGACATGTCTTAAAAAATGTTGCTATCTGTTTTGTCTCTGTCCTTTTTTTTTTTAATTTTTTAAAATGTATACAGTGAAATAAGTTGCAGTATGCATTTCAACAAACATTTCTTTCTTAAACCTTTTGAATGGTGACATGAAGAGTGGGATACTCTCCCCTTGCATTGCTGGGAAGTTCCAGCAGGATGCTGGAAAAAACAGCAAAACTGAACTGTTCACATATTTCTCACGCATTATGAGTATTTTATTTTTGGACGCCCTACTTAAAAACCTGGGTGTCATTTGTAGAAGGGCTCACCTGTCAGCCGAAGTGAGCACACAATAGCCTTTCAACAACTAAAATGATAATTCCTTGGTAATTTACATCTACTCTCAAAATCGGTGGATACTCTTGCTTCAATTTGTTACATCTCAGTTCTCATCTCTAGAATGGGAACAATGGAAGCACTGTGAAAGCAAATTAATATTCTTTTGTGAGGTATGCAGATACCATATTGACTAGTATCAGAGAAAAACCTCTGAAGATGCAATTAATATTTTCCTCAGTAGAATTTGAACAAATTGGTAAAAAGTGTCTGATCTGCTCAAAGGCCAATGAAAATAAAAGGCCTTTGACATAGTCACCTACTTCTCTCTAAATTGGAGAGATATGGATTTGATGGGTAGACTGTTTGGTGGATGAGGAATTGGTTGGAGAGTTGCATCCAGAAGGTAATGGATGTCAATGTCCAGATGGATGTTGGTGACAGAAGGTGTCCCTCAGGGATCCGTATTGGGACTAGTACTGTTTAATATCTTCATCAATGACATAGACAGTGGGATCGAGTGTACCCTCAGCAAGTTTGCAGAGGACACCAAGTTCAGTGGTGCGGTTGATAGGCCTGAGGGACAGGATGCCATCCAGAGGGACCTGGAAAAGCTCGAGAAGTGGGCCCATGTGAACTTCATGAGGTTCAACAGGGCTAAGTGCAGGGTCCTGCACCTGGGTCAGGGTAACCCCTGGTTTCAATACTGGGGGATGGGGGATTGAGAGCAGCCCTGCTGAGAAGGACTTGTGGGTACTGGTGGATGAAAAGCTGGACATGAGCTGGCAATATGTGCTCACAGCCCAGAAAGCCAATGGTATCCTGGGCTGTGAGAAAAGAAGCGTGGCCATCAGGTCGAGGGAGGTGATTCTGCCCCTCTACTATGCTCTCGTGAGTACCTGGAGTACTATGTCCAGCTCCGGGGCCCTCAGCCAGAAAGACATGGACCTGCTGGAGCGAGCCCAGAGGAGGGCCACAAAAGTTATCAGAGGGCTGGAGCACCTCTCCTATGAAGACAGGCTGAGATAGTTGGGGTTGTTCAGCCTGGAGAAGAGAAGGCTCTGTGGACAAGTTCTTGCAGCCTTTCAGTACTTAAAGGGAGTTTGTAAGAAAGATGGGGACACTTTTTAGGAGGGCCTGTTACAATAGGACAAGAGGTAATTGTTTTAAACTAAAAAAGGATAGATTTAGACTAGATATAAGGAAGACACTTTTTACAATAAGGGTGGTGAAACACTGGAACAGGTTGCCCAGGGAGGTGGCAGATGCCCCATCCCTGGAAACATTAAAAGTCAGGTTGGACAGGGCTCTGAGCAACCCGATCTAGTTAAAGATGTCCCTGCTCATTGCAGGGGAGTTGGACTAGATGACCTTTAAAGATCCCTTCCAACCAAACCATTATATAATTCTATGATAAAACAAAACTTTACACAGCTGCTTAGTCATTGAGCAGGACTCATCTTCTGCAATGATAGACGTCCTATGCTGAAGGAAGAAAAAATATTACATGGTTTTATAATTTTAAACTCTGTTATAACATATATCCACAAGTAGGGAAGGAGAAGAGGAATGGAGTTAGTAAAGGTGACTTCATTTCTAATGTTGTCTAATACATGACAGCAACACTGTATTGTAATAACAATTAGAGGGTCCGCTTCTTTCCTTCCTCTCTCTCTTTCCCTTCCCTTCCATTTTCCATGCCTTTTCTATTTTTCAAAAAAGACTGGACATAAATATTTCAAAAAATGGCCTGATACCAACAAGATTCATCATTGAAGTCAGAAAGTTAGACCTACGGGATATGTTTCTGCCAGTAGAGCTAATGCCAGGCTTGACAATGGCAACAGATGGTCACCCCTTGGGTAGAGCAGCACCAGGGGAGAGTGAGGAGCACACTTTGCCAACAGGTTTCACAGATATTTATTGATAACAGTGAAACACTGAGGTTTGGGGTGGTTGGTTCATTTCCAAGATCTGCACAGCAGTATGCTCTAGTATTACAGACTTTCCTGTTTCTTTTTCTGCCTTCGTGTCTTATTCCAGTTCTCTCACTCTCTCCCCCACTTCTGGGACTTCATTCTCATCTTCACATCTTCACTGGCCTGCTTCCACCTGACTTTTTTTCACTTAGCCAGCTACGGTCTTCAGTATTTAGATTTCTTCTTTTTCCTTATCAGCATATCCAAATTATAAACTTCTCACATAGTTTTCCCATCTGACTACCACACAGACAAATCTGTTGTCTCTTCCCATGCTCCTTTCCTGCACCTAGCAGTTAGTCATTTGAGTTCAGTCTCTTCCTTACCAGTTCCTCCCAGGTCTCAGGTATTTCTCCCACACTTTTTTACCATGGAAATGCCTGTCACTTCATCTTTGCCAGCTCCCTTGTCCCAAGAAAACCAGGGAAGGCTTCTTGCACTCCTGCGCTCAGCTGAACCAGCCTCCTTAGTGCAGCTTTGGCTCTAACCAAATGAAGAGCAGAGGAGAGACAGACTCTCTTGCTTAAAAACAGCAGCATTGGGAGAGACAAAACCAGGCAACATCTTAATACACCTGGCCGGAGAACAGCTAAACATACACAATTAGCTGCACCTATAATAAACTGCTATTTAGCATGTGTGAACGGAGCATTCAAGCGTTCACAAACTGGAAAAAACTCAATGATTTTTTTAGGAAGGTTCCAAAGGGTCCTCAACTAAACTAATACTTATCACCCTGCCAAGTTACAAGTCTCTTCTCCATTGCCTGCAGGTCCTAGAGTTCTTAAAAAGCACGTATTACAAGGAATGCATTAGCAAGAAATAAAATAATGTCCCTCAATCTTGTTCTTGGATATAGCTGAGCCATTTGTCAGGTACGCCTGAGGCAGAGCTCCAGCAGCATACAGAATTTCAAGTCGAATCACTGAAGTTTAGCAAACTTATACGAAGCTAAAAGCAGTGTAAGATAACGACAATGTCAGGAAGAAACACAGAAGGGGCAGTAAAATAGCTGAGAGTTATTCCTCTTATATGTAAACCTCAGCTGTTTTCCCTATGCTTTTCTGAATGGAAAACAAGAGCCAGTAGGCCTTGTATGTCAATTTGGAACTGAACAGAAGACTAAAATATCATAAACCTGGGAAAATGGTGACTAGTATGGCTACCCAGTGACCAAATAACCGTACATATCCATTGATCTTCTATCAAAATTAATGTTAGGTCTTTGCATGTAATTTTTTTTTTTCCTTCCTAAAGGGAATCATACACGGACATTGGAAGACAAAATTTGATTCTAAGCCTAGTATCTTTGGTTTATTTTTTTTCCCAACATGAAAGTCCTTCTTTAACATGCTAGTCACATTTCACTATGATTTTAAACAAGCTGCCTCTCAACCTATTATGCTTTAGTATGTTTTCCTGTATATTTAGAAAGAGTTGTCAAAACTCTGAGGTGCTGCAGGTAAGCCTGTAAAGCAGAGCTTCAACAAAATAAAGAAGGAGATGGTATGAATTCTGAAATAAATCAAGGTTAGATTACCTTTGTTGCTTTGTATATCTAAGATTTGAATTGATTTTTCTGGCATGAAAACAATGGGGGGAGGGGACTTCTGATAAAATGCTTTGCAGAAAACGGAAAAGTCAATAATATGCAGACAGCTCAAAAATATAGTATTTACTGATTCAGCGAAGCATGTTTTTAGTGGGTTATGATGGCAAGTTCCAACCTAACAGAAGTATATCAGTTAGATTTCTTAAAAATTGTATCTATTCTTGTAATACATGAGTTTACATGATCCTGTAAGATCATTAAACACCTTAACTTTTTATTAAGTTCTTGAAGGGCACTTTTTTTTTTTTTCAAAAAATAAGGCTATCTATCTGCCATAAATTAAGAAAAAATTGCGGTAACAGACACTTCAGGTAAAACAAAATTCAAGTTTGAAAAATTGGGGTATGATTACATAAAACATACCTTTATGACAGACCAGATGTTTAACAAATAAAGTGACACTCTATTTACCAGAACTGTTACTGAAACTTGAATTCTAAATTGAAAATGCAGGCAGAATATATTCCTATTACCATTAGCTACATTATATTTTAGCAGCTGAGACCATGTGTCCATGTGCAACAAAACAGCATGGCTTTTAATGGTCAAGAGTTGGATTGCGAACTGAATTGCATATTTTGTCAAAACACCACCATTTCAAGCTACCATCTTGGTTCCTTACCAAGATATAAGGAAGAGTAGCCATCCTGTACCAATCAGTGTCATTTTCTCCATCATTTTGACTTTCTTAGAAAACCCTCTTGAGTACCAAAAAGCTCACTTGGTTTTAAGGGGTCAACGAGATTACAAGCCAAAGCAGCCGTATCAGAAGCATAATAAAGGCTGGGTGTTTCAATCTTACCATTCCTATCTATTGTTGCTGGCTTTGCTTTTTTGCAGAGAATGACACGTTTTGTTTTTTATTTTATTATCAAAGCCTGTTTGTAATAAATGATAAACACTTCTTCAAGTTACAGTACTGAAAATGAGTGCAATAAAGCTGCTGGATAATATACCTTGTAGTAGAAAAAGAAATACACTTTAAAAGAACTTTACTAAAGAACAGAGGGCTCAGCTTTGTATTTCCTTAAAGTAATGGCAACCAAGTATCAGCTATTTTTGTACTACGTGAAAGGTGGGAAGCTTGGGTAGCCAGGAAATTCACACTTTTGCATCAGCTAATATCAATGTGATTATCCTACACAACATATCCAAAAAAGGTGTGATGCCTTATACCTCTCCCATACCACAACAGGCAACTCTCAAGTCAGGAGAAAACACTTTGGACTTAGTGAAGAAAACACAGTGAAAAAGCAACCAGCTAAAATATAATATTTAACAGGCTATCTACAGTAGCGCTAAGCACTCATTCATTTTTGAGCTATTAACGACTACTCTTGCCACAACAGGTTGAAATATAGCCTAAATTTAACACTATTTATACAGCGTAGATTTACATCTCTTTCCCATCCCAAACGTCTGCTCTTGAAGCCAGACAGTCTCATGCACTCAAAACATTCTGCTAATGTATCGGTCACTTCTTGATTTTGTTACTGATCTTAATGAAAATGGGATCAAGACTTCATTTTCTCAGATTAAAACCATAAAATAGCTAGCAAAGAGTCTTGGGCCTTTCTTTCTTTGGGCTAAGATGGCACAGTGCCAGCTGACTATGTCTGAGGAGTCAGTTAGGGTGACAAGAAATACCCCTAAAACCTTCCTCCTTGGGGTAAAAAAATGAACAAAGATTCTCTAGGAAGTAGGTGAGTCCCGTGAACTTAGATTTTTTAGCATTTCCCAGAGTTTCATGGGGTTTTTTTGGAGAAGGACTTTTCCTAAGCCACAGAGGATTTAGAAGCAATGTGTGGAGGTCTTGAGAGGATGCAGGTGTTACCCTACACTCCTCACCCCCTAATGAGCAATGGGATGTGTTTTACAGCACAGCCTGACCGTAAGAAACGAGATGAAGGTCTTCTTTCATACTGTCTCCTTCACTTGAGGTGGCATTTTGTTTCCAAGCCCAGTTTCCCCTGTAACATACCAGCTTCTTGTATTCACTGTTGTCACCCAGGTGGCCCGACTCCCCATCCCCATCACCTTTGCCATTCCTTTTCCCCAGATCCTCATGGCATCAGGTGTCCTTTTTTGCACGTATTTTCTTCCACTCCCAGACCAGGCAGCTCGATTTTGCAGTGACAGATTCAACTTCTCTGAATGTAGACTTTCCAAAACAAGTATTTTGGAACATGGCTATTAGGACCACAGCCTAATGTCAAAATATCCTATGCCAAAAAACCCACAAAACATTGTACTTTTCCACAGATGTATTTCTATTAACTAAGTTGCTTGTGTAAAGGTGCGAGGTATAACTTTCATATTCTTTCTGTATCAGTGATTCTATGACTTTTCCTCCAAGAGGTAGCAATTTTTTATAGCGCTCGGCAGGGGGTTGAGAGCTGTGGTTTTAGCTTTGCTTCTTTTCTATATTCGTTTTCTATACTGTTTTTTTAATGATTTTGAAGTATGTTATATATATAATGGGTATGTACATATATAGCATGTACACGTGCACACATTTATGGATGAATATATGATTTCAGACAGAATGTATTTGGATTAAAGGGCATACACATCTATGTGTGTATACATCTATAACATATATGGAACAAAAAAAGGGCCCTGTATATCCTATTTTCATACTCTAATTTTGATTATGTTGGGTTTTGCTTGGTTTCTCTCTGTAAAAGAACCGGAACTAAAACTTTAGACGACACATGGTCTACATAATACATAATTAAATGGTGAAGGTAAAATTATCCAAAATCCTTGTTATAAAATAAGAATTTTTCATATGCTGCTGTCCACCTTTGCACATATTACCTTAAGCTTGGCACAATGTTTTTACTCATAAAATGAACACAAGGTAGCAAAAAGACCACAGTATACTTCTTTCTTATTACTTTCATTGTTGAATAGACCCTTTTTAATTGCGACATAGGAGAGGGGTGTTTACTTTGAAAAGAAAATAGCTTGTCTTTGAAATATAAGAATATGATCATGTGCTATTGTTGCCTGCCAACAATGAGCTAAAGAGGTTAATGGATCATAGGTCTGGCAAACAGCCACGCTACCTCCGGCTCGATACATTTATCTGGGTAATCTGGGTTAAGGTTTGGTGTTATTTTATTTTTTTTTCACCGGGGCATGAATTGTTGGTAAATAAAAGTTAGATCTCATCCAATCTTTTTTCCGAAAACAGCACCACTTATCACTGATCTTGCTTTCCGCAGCGGGAGGAGGGAGGGAAAGCAGCCGGCGGCCTCCCGCGCTCCCCGGCGCCCCCCACACTCGGGCGCTGCGCCGCGCTCCGCGGCTCCCGCTCCACCCCGCGCCGCCCGGCGCGATTTGCGCGGGGTCACGGCACGCCCGCTTGGCGGGGGCGAGCAGCTGCGCGGCGGAGCGCAGCGCGGGCCTCCGCGGGTATCTCCGCGGTACCGGGGGCCGGCTCCGCCGCCGCTGGGCACTACCTGCCCCCCCGGGCTCCTTCCTTCCCTCCCTCCCTCCCTCCCTGCCGTGCCAAACCCGGAGGCCCAACAGCCCGGTGGAACGGTCGCAGGGGTCGGGGTCCTCTACAGGCCCCCGGAAAACTCCACTTGCAACTCAGAAACCACCCCCTGGAGCCACCTCTCCAGCACCGGGGGGGGGGGGGGGGGTACGTGTGTGTTTTGGTTTGGGGTGGGGTTTTTTTTGAAAGGGAGTTTGAGAGAGAGAGAGAGAGAGAGAATTACCGGCAGGAAGGGAAAGCACACGAAAAGTATCCAACTCCCTCTCGCCCATCTTGCATGTTTCTTGGGTGCTCTGTTGGAGGAGCCAGGCGGCAGCGGCAGCGTTATAATGCAAATCACAAAGCGAGCAACTTTCAGTGCTGTGGTGGTTATTTTTGATTTCTCTCCCGAGAACGGGCTTTTTTGGTGTGCGTGTTGCTTTTTTTTTTTCACCCTTTTCCGTGTGATTGTTATAATTATGCCTTCCCTCCCTTCTCTGCCTGCTCTCCACCCCCCCCCCCCCCACCCCCCCCCCTACACGAAGCCAGGCAGTAACGATGCACTGCTATCCTCGCTCCCTTCCCGTGGGTCATTCCGCTCGGGCAGAAGGTGAGCCGAGCAAGGGGGGAAGCGGCGGCGTTTGCCGGGCATTGCCGTGGGGCACCGCACCGCTCCCTCACCGCACCGCTGCCTCCTCATCCCGCCGCCCCCTGCCTCCCGGGGCCCCGCCGGCAGCGCTCCGGGGCAGCCGGTTCCCCCTCTCCGCCCCTCGCTTTCCATCCCCTCCAGCCGTCTCCCGGCCCGGCCAGCCTTCCAGCGCCGCCCCGGTGCCTGGGGGAGCGCGGCCGCTGCCCCGCGGAGGGTCCGCTGCACCCCCGCGCAGCGCCGGCGGAGGGCCCTGCCCTGCCCTTCCCTCGGCAGCACCTGCCTGCGCTGCCCGCTTCGGCGGGCTGTGGAGGGAGGGATGGAGGAAGGGATGGAGGGAGGGAGGGAGGGACGGAAGGAGGGAGGGAGGCTCCTGCGTACGCGGGGAGAGGCTCCGGCTCCCAGCTGGGCGCTACCGGCAGCGGCAGCTGCTGCCGCGCTGCACCGCGGGCGGTGGCGGCTCCCGGCGCGGCGGGAGCGCGCCGCTGCCGCGGGACCGCAGTTTTGGGGCGGGGTGGGGGTGGGGGCTCAAACCTCGGCCGGGAAGTAGAGTCAGAGTTTTACTGTATTTTTTTTTCTATTCTTTCCTGGTGATAGGGCTTTTTTATTATCATTATTTTTAATCCCTCCCCCCCACCCCCCTCCCCGCCCGCGGCGCGTGTGCCACCGGGGAGGATGCGCGCCTCCCCCAACCCCTTCCCCGGCATCTCCCGCCGCGGCGGCGGGGGGCAGCGGGGGGCGGCGGGGCCGGGGGCGCGCCGGGCCGCACCTGGCCGCGCCGCGCTGGGCGGGCTGCGCCCCCTGAACTCCCCCGCCGCTTCCCGCCGCCCCTCGGTTGCCTGAGCCTCCCCTCGCCGGTGCCCAGCAGTCCGCACACACGCACGGAGGGACTCACTCGCTGACTCGCAGCGCTCTGCCGAGCTGCCCAGGCTGCCGAGCAGCGCAGCGCCGCGCAGCCCCCTCCCTCCCCCTTTCCCTCCTTCCCTCCCTCCCTCCTTCTCTCCTCCTCCTCCCTCGCTCCCGCCCGCCCGCCCGCCCGCCGCTCTGAAGGATGCCCGGTAAGTAGCGGCGAGGACCGGCACCTCTGCCGGTGCGTGATCTAACGGGTTAGGGACCGCTTTATAACGCCCGCCGGGGGGGGGCGCGGGGCGGGGGGGCGGGGGGGGGAGGGCGAGGGGAGGGGAGATGACAGCGATCCGAGGCAGGAGGCGGCGGGGCTCGCCGGGTGCTCCTCAGAAGGACTTTTAGGCTGCGCGGCCGGGGCTTGGATGTGGGCGCCGAGGAACGGGGTCTGTGCAGCGCAGTGGGCACCGGCCGGGGCGGGGGCTCTTCGCCCGCGCTGCGGGTCGCCGCCTGCAGCACGGCGGTGAGTAACGGGGCTCCTCGCCGCGCCGGGGTCCCCCGGGGACGGGGGAGGTGTGGAGGGTGCCCTGCCGTGCTGGGGGTTCCCTTCTCGGCGGCTCCGCTCCGCGCTTTGCTGTGGCCGGGGCGCGAAGGGCACGGTGCCCCCGACGCGCCCCGGGGACTGCGCCCTGCTTCTCCCCTCCTGGGTCCCGCGGGGGGGCTGCCAGCGCCGTCCGGTGTTTCGGGAGCCGCGGTGCCGCCGTCCGGGCAGAGAGGGAGCTCTGCCGGGCACCTCACCTGCGGAGGGGAGCACCCAGGGGAGGAGAGCGGAGCCCCGGCCGGTGACCGGCACGGCGGCGAGAGGCTGCCGGCAGCTCCCCTGCCCGCTCCCCGTCCCGGCCGCTCCCTCCCGTGCGCTGCAGGGGGCTCCGGGGGCAAAACCCCTCGTCCCTTAGGGAAAGCTTAATGTTTGCAAAATGTTTGATATCGAATAGAGTGCGTGGCTTTGCTTCGCCCAGGTGTCGCACGGCTGGCTCCCAGCAGGCTGGGGTTCAACTCCGGCTATCAAATGCCAGGGCCACCGGGCAAGGGGCTTTTTTGTTCTCCTATCGCCTGGTGCGATTTGTGGGAAACATATAGAAAAGCTGACTACTGCTGAAGATTTTTAAGTGGTTTTTGTGAAATAATTTAATATTTTTTTTCTTACTTTTACAATGTCTACTTTGACAATGATGTCTTTGCTCACTGTGTTTTGCATCTTGGGTATGATAACTCTCCCATTGAAGTCAATGGCAAAACTCCCAATTGACTTCAGAGGAAGCAGGTTCTGGCCAATACCGAATACTTTTCAAATGAAAGGGACTAGACAGAAGGCTGAGAGATGGCAAAGTGAGAAGATGTATAAAAGAAACTTAATTTTTAAAATACAGTTTTTTAACCAGAGATTAGCTGCACTGTGTCAGAAACATCCTCTAGATTTTCATTCCCACTTTGCAGTGGAGAAATACTGGAATGATTTCTTGACATGTTTGATATCAAGATGGACTGAAGCTGATTGTTTTCCCCATAGACATTATAAAGTATTACCATATTAGTACCTTACACTTTTCTGGTGTTGTGTATCTTTTTTTCTCACTAAAAAGTTGGAAGCAGAGGGAGACCACTGAGACAATTGGATGGGCTCCGATTGACTTCATCGGCCTGTGGATCAGGCCCAGAAAGGTTCAATAGAGAAGTAACAAGAGAAATGTAGTACAGTTAGTAAGGGAAGGTGTTGCGTAAGCATTTAACTCATGAACAGCCTCCCTCTAGGGAGGAGAAAAATCTAAATGTACATTAGTTCCTTATCCCCTTTTTAAGAACTCTCTCACAACACAGACACAAATAAGAAAGAATGCTTCTGATTAATAATTAAAATGAACATATTAATATGACTACAAGGAGGATTTTATGCAAAAATAATCCATTAGCAAATGGAAGTTCTAGTTCACAGAACATCCTCTGTTCAGTGCAGTATTTAGATTGGGAGCAGTCAGATATATAAAGAAACACCAAATAAAAATATTGATGTTCAAAGAGAAAAAGCTAGTCCCTGTAACCTGGCCAACCACTTTCAATTGTTTGGAGTGCCTTAAAAAGGAAAGTGTGAAGACATACTTTTTTTTTTTTTTTTTCAAATCTGAGTGTTGAAAGAACCCCGAAAATGCTGTATGTGGTCAACAAGTATAGGAATTATGCCCGTACTCTGTGAAGAACGTGACTATTACATTGATAAGAAAAATAACCTTGGTTTTGTCCAATAGTAATGTTTCCCTTCTAAGCATAAGTGTGTGTTAATAGGCAAGTATAAAAAAAGTTTAAGGTGCTGCATCTCTTATTCATCTTTATTTGTAGGCATCTGGTAGAATTGTCATTGAATTGAACTGAACGTGCCACTGATACTTAACTGTGAGCAGATTAAAATGTTCATGTTACAACGAAAAAAAACAAACCTGTAAAATGGACAAATGCTTCACTGGTTATCTCTTCTCTCCTTGCAATTACATGGGGAAGACAGAAAGCTCCTTCTTAAAAAGTCATATTACAGGTTCCTTTCTAATTTCCCTGTGAATTCAAATGTTTATTTTATCATGTGTTATATATGGAGGTGAAGGGTACGTATTTTATGGGACATTGAATGGAGAAAAATTTTCTTTGAGCTGCTTTGTTGCTTCCTGTATTCTCCACTCTATCTGCTGTTTACTAACACACTGTGATGCCACAATCTATTTATGTTGATTATACTTTCATTTCAAGCCAAATGTAAAAAACATGGTGATTATTTCTATATTAAGAGTTTTGGACTGTGTTTTTTTGAGGGGGTGGTGGTGTTTTTTTTAAGGTCTAAAGCAATGCTTAATCCTCTTTGCTTGCTTGGATGAAGAGAGCGGTTCTAAAAATGAGGATATATATATTTGCATAAATCTTCAGTTTTGTCCTGAGATCCATCATTTGAAATTCTGTATTCTTTTAATTTTGGTGTTCCAATACTTATTCTTCATACGTGCATATGGAAATGCAGCCAGATGTTCTTGTGGACAGCATCTCCAAAATAGAAATTCAGGTTTTTTTAGGCTTACCTGTAACTGAAGAGTATATAAGATCTGGGTATTTAAAACAGGGTTGAAAGAAGGCAGATAATGAAGTACTGGGGATCTCCAGGCCATGATTCTGAATATCCATTACTCACTTTTAGGGTCTTTATAAACCTCATCCTGTTTTGAGGAATAAGTGCTGTTCATCTTTATTCACATATCTCTTTTTCTAGACTATTTTTGCTGTCCATTGCCTGACTCCGAAACGTGTTTATGCCATTGTATTGCTATAGTTGTTAAGTGAATGGTGGTGTTTACAGGTCTCTCAGTATTTGAATTTAGGAAGCAATATTAGTAGGATTGTTGAAAGTGATCTGAATTTTGTAATTATTACACCTTTAAAAACTTTTTCAAAATAAATTTAATTGTTTGTTAATCCTAGAACACATTTGTCAGATAATTTATTTAGGACTATATTCTTCTATCCAGCAATTTAAGAACAAAAGCCTCCACTGTAGCTCAAATCAATCAAAATATTGGTTTTAGGTTATACATTGTACATATGGAACCTGGCATGTAAAGCAGATGGTATGTAAAATTATGCATAGCATGTCTGGAGAGCCATACAATATCTAAATGCAGTGCAACAGAACAAGGAAAGAGTGTCACATGCAACTTAAAATATCAATCACTGGCCTATGTCTAGTCTCAACTGCGCTTTGTTTTCGTGTGTGCATGTGTGTGTGTGGTGTGTTCAATTTTCTCTTACTTCAATCAGGACATTTCCTTGAAAATATGATCTTTCCTAGAAAAGCAAGCAGATTGAAATGATATGCTACTGGCTAAATGACATAAAGATGGATATACAAGAAAAAACTATTTTAGTATAGTTTGGGTTCGGAATACAAACGCATGCAAATTAAAGAAAGAATCAAGAGCAGAACATTTAATCTTTTTAAGGAAAATGGCCAGACAGTATTTGCTATCAAGATTGTGTTTTTCTGTATTATTTATGCACTTGGTTTGCCCAGCCTGGCAATATCACTTAATAGTACTTCTGTCCTGTCGCATGAATACCGTGTTAACTCCACACGCTCTCTCTCTCAAGTGTTACAAGTCTGTAAGCACAAAATTTCTTCCTGAACAAACAAGCATTACCGTGCATTGTTAACACAATCAGATGAAATGGTAATTGCAGAAAGATTCACATCAGCAAAACCCTTAAATAAATATTAGTCTTTAAGCATGTGCTGACCTCAAAGGGGCCTCGTCACCTGTTTTGTTGAGCAAAGATGCTTTCGTGATCAATGACCGTGAAAAGTAATAATTTTTCCAAGTTTATTCAAATGCTTAAATTTGTGGTTATTAAATATTTTCAGCATCGGCCATCTTTAATTTTTAACTTCTAGGGCAAGAGCTTTAAATAAATAAATATTTGTTTATTTATTTATCTATTTTAAGTTTTGTATACTTTAGAAGTACTGCAAGCCTTTACTTGTTTTAAAAAGAGTTGCACAGCTGTACTGTTTGATATTCCTAATAAAAATTAACTTTTGTAGATAAAATGTGAAGGATGAAGTTTATAATGAAGGACTACCACAAAGTGAACTCTAGGTATAATATCAGGAACTAATGCTGCATAACGTAGACTTTAATAGACAATTTTGTAAGATCCAGACATTTTTCAAGGAAGGAAGTTGAAGGAATGCCCCCATGTTTAAGCTGTTGAATATCCCCAGACATTTTTAAGACTTTTTAAGGTACCTGAGTTGATATAGAATGTTTCACACTACAAAAAAAAAAATGTAATTCCTGTACTTTTTGTGCACTAGCACCTTTATTCCTTACACCTCTTGTTTCTTGCAACAGTGTTTCTTGAGAAAATACAGCATTTTGTCGGGGCGATTAAAGTAACACATTTGTCCTGATATGTTACAGAACAGTGTCTATCAATCCATTTCTCTTTTGGATATGAAAGATCTTTTATCCATTCAAATCACTGTAATACAATCATGTATTATAATGGCTTGAACAATCTTGACTGCGTACAGTTGCTGGAGTCTCCAAAGGACCGCCATAAATAAAACTGTTAGACTGTGTTATAGCAGATACGTATTCAGAGTCCACCAAGGGATGACAGGATTTTATATGACAGCACAAATCGCTAATAAATGTCCTCAAATGTTAAAAATGATTGGTAGAAGGACTTCACGAACAAATTAATAATCGATATATGTATATATATATCAGCTATTTTTCTTTAAGAGTATGTAAAGGAAATACTAATATTAGCAGGTTAATCCTATGTAGGCTTAAGCGGAAAATGAGCCATCGAACAAGGGATTTGTCCTGTACAACAGGTACTTAAGCTTGCTCAGTAGCATGTAAACTTTCTGCACTAGCTGACGGACTTCCAACCTACATCAAAACCTCCTTTTGCAACCCGGTGTTGCTGCTATGATGACAGCATTAGAAAACTGGCATCTCATGGGAGACAAGTCAGTTCCCATCAATGGAAACGATTTTACACTGCATCCTGGTTTCTGTGCAGTCAGGTTTGTTTTTATTTTTTCTCTTACCAGATGCTATTACAGAAGGTCTTGACTTTTTGCCAGATGTACAGGCACAACTTGAGTTTGGCAAAACCCGAAATGAACTCAGAAACAAAGTTGGAAATGGTGGAGACATGGCAAAATGAAGTGAAAATATGTAAGGATGTGTTTTGCTGGTTTTTTTTTAAGAGAGGAAAAAAAGTACTCTTTTATGAAACATCCGTAAGACAGAAGTAAAACATAAAAATAAATGCAACTGAGGTTAAAAATAAAATTATGAAAGTTGAGTTACCTAACGTGTTGTGGCCACGGAAGAAGTAACTAAAGCTGACATACCGATAGGATGGGAGTTTCAAAAGAAGACAAAAGCCAGAAAATAATAATTTCCCATGTTGGAAATCCAGATGGCCCTAGCAGATTTTGTGTGTATTTGTATACACATTTATCTGTGTGTGTACACGTGTGTACATATTTATTTATTTTTCTTCTTTTAATATCAAAATCTGCGTAGTGCCCTAGTTTGTTACTGTCTGGTTTCCTCAGCCCAGCAGAGATTTGGTGGTTGCTCGTCCTTTCTGACCATGAAGATACAGAGGAAGATATGACAGCACAATAAACAGCTGAGAGTGGTTAAACTGTTTCCTGAAGGTAAAACAGCAGGGTCCAATGGTTCTCCTGCAGAATGTTTTAAACCCAAGGTTATAAATAATAGCCAGTACTGCCAAAAAAATATAAAAAAAATAAACCAACCAAAAAAACCCCCAACAAAACCCCAAAAAACCCCAAAAAACAACGAAACAAAAACCCCTAAGTGAATCCTATAAAAGGAGAAAACAAAATGAATCCTCACTTCGGTATCTAAAACCAATGTTACACTATGTCCCGAAAAACATGAATCTGAAAGATATTTTGCCAGCTACAGGCTAGTGTCACCTACAATCACAGTCAAGATCTTCCTGTTAAGACTTGAAAAAGCAACTACAGTCTTACATTGAAGAACCAGGAAAGATTATCAGTGAATGCAATGTGGAGCTTTAGGAAAACAGAAGACGACAGTAGAGCAGAGGAGTATTTGATACAACACTGTATTTGATACAGTAAATAGATACACCATTTTTTAATACCAACTTTTGATGCTGAAAAGACAGTTGACTGGATTGGGTGGAGCTAACTGTGGCATGATGTCAGAAGTAAGATTTAGGGAAAATTATTTTAGATAATTTGCTGCTGCGTGTCCTCACCTTGTAACTGCTGTATAAGTATAAATAATGTCAGAGGTGTCAGCAAATCCTTCCTATTTATGATTTCACAATCCTGCCTTTTGTAAAAGGATTAATCTCCAATGTAAAGTAAAACAGATTTGCAGTAGGAAAAAAGTCTATGAGTGTAGAGTCTATCAGTATAGTCAAACAACATGCCTTTATTTGTCTTCCGGTGGAGAATTACACTCCTGAATGGTGATGCACAATCTGGCTAAATCAATCTACTATAAGCTTTTTGGTAAATAATCCTGAAAAAGAAAATGTGAATGTTACGCTTTTTACCAACCACAGAGTTTTTTCACGCAGAGGTAGAAAAGATTTGAGGAGAATTAGTGACAACTTGTTCTAGGATTAGAAGTTCTCAGTTTGCATATACCAAACAGCTCTGGTTACAAGTGTCATTGCTAGCCCTTCTTTCAGTATCCTATATTCAATGGTTACTGGCCTAAGAATGAAATTCCCTTCCTTCAGGTATAGCCAAACAACCTGGGCTTCAAAAAGTTGAACTGTGCAACTGCAGAAAATGGAAACACAGATCTTCATCCAGATCTACCTAAAACCATGTTTCATTTCTGTGGTTGCTTTCCCAGCAGTTCCTTCAAGACCGTTGGCTGGCTGCTGCTGAGGTAGATCCGGGTGAACATGAATCAACAGCTCTTTCCTCCCTTCTGTATCGGTCCCAGTGTTGTCATTGCCTTTGCTTCTCTCCTGAAGGCTATCAAGGAGACTATTTATGGTGCAGATGCTTCAGAGACATTTTCATATGCCTCCACCTTACACAACTTAATAGCAAGAAACAACAAAGGATGAATTTCATGACAGAAGCTTTGCCTACCAGCATTATCCCTGAGCAGAAATTAATTTCTTTAACAAAAATGGATTGGAAAAGATTTATCTGTCATTGAGATCTGTCATATTTCTCCTTCTGTAACAAAGCGAACTAGAAATTTTCAGTTTGTTTCAGAACCAACCAACCAACCATATAAGTTTCTTATGTCATTTTTCTTTTCTGCTTTTCTTTTTGGGGAAGCAGGGAAAAAATTCAGTGAGAAACAGAGGGGAAAAAAAGAAAAAGAGATAAAAATATTTTTAAGCTTTCAAACAATCTTCTCTCTTACACAAAGTAAATATGTCTGATTAATGCCTCTTTATTATGCATTGCCTTGAAAATGTTCTGTATTAAATTAAAAAAAATCCTTTTTTTTAATGTCACTTTCAAATGCATCAAAACATTTTATTACAAAAATCTTGTCTTTGAAGATGTTTCAGTCAGCTCTCATGAAAAACTTGAAGCTGGTTGAAATGTCTTTGAAATCTATGTTTTTTAAACATAAGTTCCTTGAAACCAAAGCTGTCTGTAGAAAAGACTTATTTTCATACATTTTCTGTATGCTGTGATAATATATCAATTAAAAGGTATGTTTTTCTTTTTTTTTTCCATTTATAAGGTGGATTTTTGTAAAAATAATAAAAAAAATGTAAAAACCCAAGAAAGTCCCCAAAACAATGACACAAGATTCTTGATCTGTCTCTAATCAAAATGTTTTTCTTTGTAAATGTTTAACATTTTTAACTTGCTTTTGCAACTTCTAAAAAGAATTTCAAAAGCTCCAAACATTTTTCTTGATGGGGAGAATACCTCTCGCCCACTTCTAGAGCCCGCAGCTTTGGGTAGACCATGTTTTTTTCTCTAGTGGATAAAGTGAAAGTACAGGAAAGGTAACCAGACTTTTTCTTGGAAACGCACTTAGTGGTGGAGGGTTGCTTACTTTTTTATTCCTGAATACAGCCCATGCACTGAGGCAGACTTAAGGTGGTAACATAAAGAAAGAGGGAAGGAAGTGTCTTTGTGCTGTAACTAAAAAAAATAGCGAGTGGGAAATCAGGTTTGTCTTTTTAACAACTTTAAGAGGAAAATGTTCTCTGACCAAACTGTATTTAGGCTCAGAATGTGGGATTAAAAGACTAATGGCCAGCTGGAAAGAAATCTAGTTTCCTTAGTTTACTGTTTCAGGAATTTAAGTTTAATATGTGTTGTTTATGTGACTTGACGGGTATCAGTAAGCAGTACTTATGGATGAGACAGCTTGCCTCTGGACCCGGGAGCGTATCAGCACCAGTGCACTGGATCAATATGGAAAGCACAGCATGGGGATACAGTGCAAATCCCCAGCACGGTGGTAGACAGAAGCTGGCCACTCACTTCTGTTTATCCCCCAGGGACACGAGAGAACAGATTTGTCATGGGTTGTCTCTTTTATTCCAGTAATAATGACAGATTAGTTGGGAATGTTTACTGTTGGAAGACAAATTTGGAATGTTTGTTGTTTTGATTTTTTTTTTTTGTTCTATTACAGCTGCATTTCTCCTCCTTGCCTATATTTTTTATGAATAAACTGAATGATGCAAGGCCTCCCTCTTGCCTGGAGGCCAGCTAAGCATGGCCACTTCCATATGGTTAAGCTTCCTTAGCCTCCCGAGCACAGGCTGCATCTATCCTGCCTCTCGGGAACGGTCCCCAGGCTGGGGTAGTGCCCTAGTTGTGCCCAGGAAACCCTTCGGAGATGGCTGGTCAAGTAGCCAAGATCAAAAATGTGTCAGGGACTGCCCTGAGATTTTATGTTTTAGAAAAAAACAACAAAACCCAACAGTTCCAGGGCATGGATTCATGCCCTAGCATTATTTAATTCGCTTGCATAGATGTAGTCTTAGTATTATTTAGGTCAGTATGACTCTAAATACATACACATTGTTTACTCACTTTCCTTGTTAGGAATGAACTCCACTGATTTAAGTGGTGTTACTACAGCACAGCATGATGTTTTTGAAAATAGTGTAAAAGGAGCTTAATATTTGTTTGTAAGCAGTCATTAACGGCGGTATATGCCATAATGTTCTGAAAGCAGTGGAAGATTTAAACATGGTAAGATGTTTTAGGAAATGGTAGCTAATTTTCTGCATACTTTTCATTATTTATACTTATGTTTCTCATTGAATGCAGGGGTCAGTTTATCCAGAAATCACTGTTATAGGAAAGCTTATATCTATTTACAGTGCATTTGTTGTAAAAAGTTTTTAAAATATTGAAAAATATGGTTTACAAAAGTGAGGGTACTAGCACTTCTCAAAGATACATTACTAACTTTTGCCAGAGAATAAAAATGGAGACAAAAATCCTTATTTGGTAGAATATTCAGTATTCTGTGTGTCAGAAAAAAATCATGACAAACCTTTTAGGGTGTGGTCTCAGAAACCAAACTCATTTAAGCTTTAAAATACAGACATTCACAGCTAACTGAAAATTATGCTTACACAGAATAGTTGGATAATATTTGAATATGTAATTGTCTGACAGTGGACTAATTGCACAACAAAAATATTTTTTCAGTTAGTTGTGGAGGAAAAATACATTAATTTAGAGTGGTCCTTATCACGGGTTTTTATTTCTTGGCGTCTAGCATCACTGTGGCATCTTTTGCAACGTCTACAAGTCATCTTCTCTACTCTTTCTTCATCTTTTACTGGTGAGCTTTTGCAAGGTTTTATGATTCTTTCACCAATGCTGGATAGCACAACTTCAAAAATAGTGAAAATTAATCTAGGCACTGACAAATAAAAATGTTGCCCAGGAGAGATTCTACTTCTCATGGTAATCTTTCAGTACCGGTTTTGTGGTTCATGGGTTGCACGCATAAATTACAGTGCTCTTGGGGGAAAGTCACCTAGCAGAGAGATAATACTTTCCTACCAGTGGTAAAATAATTGCCTCCAAATGCCGTGACCCCAGGTGCGTGGTAAGACTGAATCTCAGGGGGAAGGTCATGAGGTCCCAGTGCCTTCTCTGGACAATGCTTTCAGTTAGGACTCCGGCAAGCTGCATTGATTTAATACCTTTGGTGGTTTCAAATTGGGAGAAAGAAAAAAACTAAATCTTTTAGCCATTTCTTCCTCTAAGTGATGCTTTTAGGATATCTCTCAGGGGAGTTTCAAGGAGTCTGATTTAACTGTTGCGTAAGTACATAAATAACGAACCTGATGGACCCAGCCTACAAAATGATTAGACCTGAATCTGATAAATAGGCAATAGTCAAATATCAGTTTCATTATTCACCAGGAGCTATTTGGCTTGACCAACAAGGAAGTGAAGAATTTTGTAGAAAATTGAAACTTAATGAAGCATACCAGGATTGTGAGCTCAGCTTTGGTTTGGAAGTTGGGATGACATACAGGTCACTTACTTTGCTTTCCTATTGAAATCACTGAGTTCCCTAAAATGCTTCATGCTTGGAAAATTATGTGTGATATGCAACTCCATAAATACATTTTAAAACAAAAGGATAGTAATAGATATTGAAAGACCCCTAGTGAAAATCTGAGAAAGGTACTGTATGATTATTTATGATATACCTGTAGATACTGAGTTTTAATTTATTCTTCAGTACATACTGTACACACTTATCAAAATGTAAATGCATTTTATCACTAGATATGGGATATAATGATTAAGGAGAACTGAGTATGGTCTAAAAAGTTTAACTTCTTTATCTGTGATACTTAAAAAGGAATAGTTAAACAAGTAGCTCCAAAGCTGTCCTGGAGCTTCTTTGATGTGTGGCTGAAGCATGTCTGCTAACCACAACCATAATTCATGTTCTGAGGAGCATCCTGCTCTTTGCATCCTGCCATAACACCTCTGGTGCCTCTGCCTTTGTCTCTTCTCTCCCTTCAGTTCGGTCTGTGGGGATGGTAGCTCTCAGTCGATGAATACAAGTCATGCAGAGCAGAGGAAGAGGAACTCTTACCAAACGGTTACTAATGGATAGTGAACTAGTAGCCAGTCTCAAATCTGGGGCAGACACAGAATTTCCCACAAGTTTGAGATTTCTTTGGGCATCTTTTTTTAGAAGATGCAGCCTTTTCATCCAGCCTATTTCTTGGAAAAAGCCCTAAAGATTACAGCCTAGCTCTGCAAATCTCTTTGCAGACCGCCTCTATATCAAAACATCGTCATTTGTGGCAGTAAGTGTAAGCGTCTATTAAATATCTCAGTCTACGTTATAAAGGTACTTTGAACAGATGTTAGGTTGAGACATCCAGGGAGAAAGATCATGACACGTTTGGTGACAGTGTGGTACGGGTGCCAATAGCTTCCAATAAACTATGAAAAAGCAGCTGTTACCCTGACCAAAATTGTCCCTTCCTCTTGCCTGCTTTCAGCGGGTGGCAGACCTGACTCTGACCGCACCCCCCCCCGAGCTAACCTTGAAGCTGCTGTTACGGTAATGGAGACCTCTCTATTAGCCTGGTCCTGCAACCATTTGGCACAGGCTATCGCAAAATTGTTCTTAGCCCAACTGTGTCAGCTGCTGCCTCAAAAGTGATACTGTCTGCTAGTAACTCAAAGTATAACTCTGTCATACATACGCTTAGTGCAGTATGGTTCTTAAAAAGCATTTTAATCTGCTGGCATTTTAGCTCGTAGGCCTCTGGGGTCAGGTTGAAAAATTACACTAATGCTGAACTCACTCTGATATTCTGGGCGGCCTTCTGAATTTTAAACAAGTATCCTCAGAAGGCCACGCTTTTCAAAAATTTTCTTTAAAACCACACACAGAATTTTAAGCTCAGTTCAGTTAATAGCACACTGATATGCAGGCTGAAATTTATAAAAATGCAGGGTAAGAATCTCTGAATTTATAGATAGTGACAGTTATTTTAGTTTTCATTATCTGAGTATCTGACCCATAGATTGCTAACTATATGAGTTCTGTATTACTGTAATTGTTGATATGTGCATCTGAATTAACTGTTTTGCATTGTTGGTTTTGTAGTTGACTGCCTACTCAAAAATGTGGGATTATTTTGAAACCTATATAGAAAGTAATCCTTTTATAACCTGGAATTAGGCAAGGTGAAAGATACAGGTCTGTTTTTCCAAACAATGGCATTCCTTAATCCATTCCTTCACATGTATATAAAGAAAAAACACGATTACCACCTCTTTGTCTTGAAAAAGTTTTATGTAAGTATTTCTTATGTAGTTTATCCAGTATTTGTTGCTTCTCCTGCTGCTCTACTTGTATGTTACTGATTCTCATCACGCAGCGATCCTCATGCCCCCCAGCCTGAGTTTTGCAGCTTCCTCTTTTGCTGTAGCCTCTTCTATTGTGGAATTGAATCCAATGATTCTTGCTTGTCCAGGCCAACCCGTTGGGCTCCTCCTCTGGTCCTCTACCACCTCCTCCGGTCTGACCCTGCCCTCGCCCTCAGGCTCTTTCCAAACCGCAGATTGCAGCGGGCATCCAGCCATGGAATGGGACCAGCTTTTGGGCACAAAATAAACCCCACTGCTTCTAGGCAGGGACTGCAACCCGTTAGCCATCTGTTCTGATGGATCATTAGGGATAAAGGCCACCCAGAAGTAGTTTTTAGCATGGCCTTAAGCAAGTGTATCTATGGTTTATCTGAACCCTCTTTTGCTAACAGCCTTAGAGGCATGCTAGATCTAACCTCCCCTGTATTGAAATCAAATTTCAAAAAGCTGAAAACTGTTCCCAGCTCACAGCATATCTTCTTACTCGGCTTGACTAGAGCTGTTCTCCTCTGGGAGGAGGTCTTTTTGAGCCAGAGGGAAAGGAAGGATGAGTTCGATATATTCCTTGTTCTACCAGCTGCCACCAAACGTATTCATCTTGCCTCCAAGGAACAATAAGTCCAGATCCATTTGCACTGTGCACCCTGATGAGACAGAGTGACATCTTCCATGATAGGTGATGAGGCTGTGGTTTCAACCTCTTTTTTTTTTATCACATCTAATGAAGAATGCCAAAACAGATGTGTTTCACTGTTGTGCTTTCAGGAGCAGAATGAAGTAAAAAACCTAGGATGGCTGCTACAGTGAAATCTTGCAGCATGCTGCGTACCTGGACCATGAGAAAAAGATATTCTTTGGTTTCCCAGATAAGTCAGTCTTTTCTGAGGTCTTCAGCAAGCTCTAGGAAGAAAGTTTAACAACTGCTCCAACCTCGTGTTGGAAAAGGCTTATTAACTTCAGCATGTGTCCAGCCCTTTGCCAGTTAGCAAAGAGTTTCTAGAAAGCTTCTTCGGCTCCTTCTAAGATCATGTCTTATTTTTAGATTGACAGAAAACTGTGCCTGGCAGTGACATCTGCAAGCTATTCTTTCTGGGGCTGAATGGTTGCTTTTATGCTAGATGTGTGATGCATAATACACCAGTTCTGCTCTTTGAATAGAAGGAGGGCAGGGTTTGCTTCAGAAGGTTTATTTTATCCTTGTCCTAGTCTAAAAATCATTGGCTTCTTAGGAACTGGCCGACTTTTTTTGGTTGTTTGTTGAGGTAGATAATAGTTCTGATTCTCCACAAGAGATTTTGGTACAAATATGCTCCAAATAATGCAAATAAGAAAGGTATGATAATGCTTCATATTATTACAAAAAAAAAAAAAAAAAAAACCAGAAGGAAAAAAAGATTATACAACTCCACAAATAATCCATTACTTTGGTATACAAACTGTTCTGTTAATATATATGAGTGTAGTTGTATAGAAGATGTGAAGGTATGTCAAGAAATCCCCGTGTCTTTTGATGTTTAGACAGCTCTTCGAGGGTTCAGGTTTGGGTCCTTATGAGGACAGAGTCCTCTTGTCAAATTATTCTAGTCGATTATTTGTTCATTTTCTCATTTGGGAATATCTTTGCTGACAGAAAACGGATCAAAATGGCATTTCATTGCCTTTTTCTTCCTCTTGGGAAATACACATAAAGTTGCCCCTCTTTTTGTGAACTGCAATTGTGATTGTTATCCTACAGATACAGGTCTTGAATAATGAAATACCGCTTTGCTTGCCTTCATCACGCTAAGTGATCCATCTCGATTCTTCACTTATATGAAGAATGGCCTATGCTTTTTTATCCTTTCCTCTCTCCCAGAGTTTGACATAGAATTTCAGTGTCACAGGAAGAAAATAACAACATTACATCTGCGCAAAAATAATCTGCTTTACCATATATCATTCTCAGTAGCATCACACTTTCACCTTTTTCAAAATTAGACGACGGATTAATAAATTGGCGTTTGTTCCAATCATAATGGAAAACTGTGACTACTTAACATGCTCATGCCCTCCCTGTAATTGAAATTTGCAAATATTAATGAGATTATACCACTGTTCTGTCAATAAGTATTATCAGCTGAGTTCATTTATGTGGAGGTCTTGGGATTTCTGCAGAATGGTTTTGCATTGTCACTCTAAAGATTTCATTATAAATCTAACAGATCCTGACTACCTCTTTTAATTAACTCAAGCCCTCTCAAACTTTACATAGCATGTCACTGGGTATAAAGTATACAGCTCTTGCACGTGTAAGTAGACAGGGAGAATGCACGCTGACGTGACTGTTGCTTATGAAGAGTTACAACTGTTTGGAGCCTTGTGGTTGCTTCCCTAGCTGAAAATAAGTGAATGACAGATAATCCAGATCTATTCCACGTGTAATTTGTTCCTGCATGAATATATGTCTCTCCCAGGCAAAAAAACCTGTTCAGCACTGCCTCTGGCAGACACAGCCCAAAGCTCCCACCTATTTCTTATACGGCAGCTTTACAGTAAAAAGTGACCTTGCAGTTAACAAACTCCTTCATTACTCATGCAAACCTGCTGGAAAAAAAGTGTTTACTTCCTTTACACAGAGCCTGGTGTAGCCAAAGCTGAACAGTTGTACACACACAGAGAACAGGAAAAACGTATGTAATAGCACCGCTTGGTGACGCCTGCCGTCAAAATATCATCATTGGGGTGGTTCTAACTACCTTAGCTGTGTTTAATAACTGTGAGGAGTTGACGCTCAGTTTTGAAGGGGTTATCAGTCTCTGAAAATGTCCCTGAACTGAAATTTCCGAGGTGGGCCTAGTGCTGTAGGTACCTGGGAAGCTCAAGGAAAATGGTTTCTCTTTTTACCTTTAAGGAAAGCTCCACAATGATGTTAATCGTTAAATAGCAAAGGACTTGAATATTTTTAATGCCTGAGAAAACTGAAACTTCCAGGGCTGGAAAACTGGAAAAGCTGAATCCAAAGCCACTGCCCAAATAAATCTTTTTTAAAATGTATTTGGTCATTCCAGTGACATTTGACTGAGCTCTGGCTTTTCAAAAAGTATATAGTGCAAGATTTTTCTCTAAACTTATAAATAAATGTAGTTCTATATATATATTTGTAATTATTTGAAATATACTAAACCTTCAAAGGAATGAGAGAGATCTCTTGTCCTCTGTATTTGGCATGAAGGGTGTCCTAATGCACATTTTCAGCTTTTCATTGAAGAGGAATGCTGCCCTGTGGATTGCTTACAGAAAACGGGAGAGTCTATATCTGAGGCAAGCAGTCAAATGACATTGTATAGTACACAGTCAGCATATTTCAAACTGAGAAATCTTTTTTCTCCTGTTACCTTCCTCTCATGTTTTCCTTTAAAACAACATCACCAGATAACCTTGGAAAAATGCTACTAAAAGTCCATCTAGTGAGAGAAAATTAAAGCTGCCATTGTGCCAAAAAGTAAACTTAGTCAAAATAACTTCTATTGCAAGTATTACCTCCTAATTTCTGTACCCTGTGTTTTGAAAAAGGTCAGAATAAATTACCACGTTGTTTCCTCCTGACCTTAGAATCTGTGTCAGCACATTTTCTTTTTTATTGGAACCTGGCACCGGCATTTCTCTGATGCTTCTCTGAAGGTTCTATCTTTTATTTTTAAATAAAAGCAGAAAATCCAGGGAAAAAAAATGGCATAAGTCTCTAGCTGTGACCATGACAAAGAAAACTTTCAACAAAAAAAAAAAAAAAGAAAAAAGAGTTAAGATTTTGTCTTTTTTTGCTGAGAGAGTGATTGGCACTTGGATTTTACTACTTGACACAGTCTAATTTTAGGTGTGAATAGTCATATTTCAAAGCTCTTTGTATCTGCACTGGGCCTGAATTCACCTTTGTGATGTGCAAGAATTCTGGCTTCATTTTTAACTGCCTGAACCCTGCTACAAAACTAAGCCATCCCATATTTTTTTCCAGTCGATTGAGGAAAAACTTCTGTGCTACAGGAGACTTTCTGAAGAAATGTGACATAAAGGTAATTTAAATAAGGAGAGATTCTGAAAATAATCAGTATCCCATCTTTCAAATAGTTTTCCTGGAAATAAAAATCCGTAGAATCATGGCATGATTTTCAGTAGCATCTCTGAATTGCATCCATACCTTGGATATTTCCCTAGTATACTCATTAAAATTTCCCAAACTAGACTTATGGCTAAATATTATATGAGCTAAGGAATTATTCCTAAAAAAATAATCTTCTGCATTACATTCATTTCAGAGAAATATGTGGGGCAATAATTAATAAAATACATTCAATGAATGATTGCAGAAACCATTACCGTTGATTTGTCTGCCATATTCCAGGACCTCTGCTTCTTTTTTTTTTAATTTTTTTTATAAGCTTTATATTTTAGTTTAATTATTCTACAGATTACCAAATCCTATTGCAATTTCAGAGCAGTATCAGAACAGGGGAAAAAGTGAGGGTCTCTCTAAACTGCGCCTGCGCAAGGTGTTCTTCACTGTGAACTTATAAATGTAGCTGCTCTCTGTTTTTAGTTGATCGTGTATTCAGAAAATTAACAGATCTGTGTTTTTCACAGGAGCATGTCCAGGGGCTCTGCCTGTGTGAACAACCTTACGTGAGATTAAATGCTCAGTCGCATATTTTAGTCTTTTCCTTTCTTTACACCTACAAACCAATTCATGCACAGGCATATATTGTACTTCAACATGGATTGAGTTTTGGAAAGATGTTCAACTACTGCTACTTTAATATTTAATACTAGTTTTAAAAATTATATCTCTAACTATTTCCAGGGTATAAATTGGAATAAAATTTTTTAGATGCTTCTATCATTGAAACTCATTACTTTGTGCATTCCTGTAGAATGTACATTTGAGCAAATTAGGTTCTAATTTAGCTGAGTTACTGAATTAATTTTCCTCCTTTTTATATATCTGTGCATTTTTGGTTTCTGAAATGTGCCATTCCCAGTAATTTATAATGGGACATAAGTTACCTATTGGAACTGAAAGTGTTCAAATACTCAGTAAAAAAGGACACTTTTCCACTAGTAGGAGGGAGATGTCTGTACTCGAAATGGTGAAGAGCTCCTGTCATTTTTTAATGTGATTGAAACCATAGGCTTCTCTCTGATAAGACAGACACAATTTCATAAAACTCTCTCATCTCTTAGCTCACACACCTACCAGTTAAATATGTGACTAATGACTAGAACAAATTAATTTTATTGGACGTTATGCCATAATTAGACTAAATTATAATGATTTCCAAAATAAGGAACATACTTGTCAGGATATTCTTTCATAACATGAACTTTAAAAAATATTTTAAAGAAAAATATGGGACAAAAAAAAAAAAAGCCTTGTCATATCCAACCTAAGGAGTCTTCAGGTATTTCCTCCATCTAATATAAGAGAACTAACTGTTTACCTTTTCTTTTAAAGTTGGGTGCTCCACAGTATGTTCTTGTTACAGTGAGAGTGGTGCGTATCCCACTCCCAGTGTAGTAAAAGGAGTACAGTCCCATGATCAGAGCATTGCTATTAGTAAATGTCAGACTTTTGCCTTGCTTTTAGAGGACACTGAGATCTAAAGATTTAATCTCTCATATAAAAAGTAAATTACAGCTTCTGCAATATCAGTAATTCCATGTATAGCTAAAGGTGAAGTCTAGGGCAAGACATATAGGCTTCTTTATAAGTTTTTGGAAGAATCTGATCCCATATTAAGCTTTTAAGTTTGATTACATTGAAAGGTGAAGTGTGTGGGGGGGGAGTTATAACCACAACAATGTTCATATTCATCATTCAGAAGTGTGTTCCCAGGTACTTTCATGCCAAGCCCTGTTGTTGCACTTATGAATGGTGTACGAGACAAAACACGTGCTGAGCAGTGAGCCATGCCGGTGCTCACTGTCCTTAAGGGCAACAGCAAAAAAAGTGTACCCATATGTAGACAGCCGTTTTCCAACAACACCCCATACGCGTCATTTCTTACTCGTTCCTTTCTTCTCAAACCTCCTAGTCCGTATGTGTTTGTGCAGCATCTAAACCCTCAGGTGCCCAGGGCTCCCATCCCCTCTGCCCAGCCCTGCAGAGCAGCAGGATGGCCACCGTGGCTGCGGATCGGGGAGGAGGGTGTCCTGCCTCAGCACAGAAACCATCATGATTGGAAGGGGAAGACCCATGGTGGACACCTTTCCCTGTGGCGTAAATGTGAACACAAGTGGTCAAGAAAAAGGGTGGAAATGCTCTGAGGATGTCTAAAGGACCTGGCAAAAGAACAGGGTGTCAACTCAAAGGAGCAGGCAGGGAGTATTTTAGTTCAGAATTGGCTTATGTGGCTAGCTGGACCCGTAGGTACTAACTGACTAAGCGTAATTTTTCAAGCACAGTTTGGGGCTGGGTTAAATGAGAGGTGTAGGAACAGAAATCAGATTTGCGATCTGCTAGCATGATAGCTGCATTATTTTTGCTACTTTCTTCAGAGAACCTCTGGCATAACAGGGAGGGAGTTTTAATGTACCACCAACCAGTAAACCCAGCTCGAGACTGTACTATCCCCCATACCAGTAACTACAAGTACCTTTGATGACAGGCCCCTCTCTGCCCATTGCACCCAGTGTCTGTGATCTGAGATAGGTCCCACCGTGGGTGAAACCATGGGAAGACAGCGGGGTGTCTGCGGTGGCAGCTCCCCTGTACCTGAACCGGTGTGACAGGAGCTGCGCTCCCAGCACGACTGCCTTGTAGACATCCCTTTGAGATTCCCAGGTAGGACAAATTTTCAACAGCTGCCTTAGTCGCTAATTAGCCCGATCCATGCTTTGATATGTGGTTCAGTCACTACATGATGAAAAGTCTTATTTACATATTTTCCACCTGTAGCCTGTTTTTCGGTCAGCCTAGGGTTTCTGAAAGTGCAATATAATGTCAGCCTTTCCCAGAGTGATAGTGTGTTTAAACCGGTACTATTTAAAGGACTTCAATTTTATACTATTAAAACCCAAACCAGATGCCTTCCAATTTTTTATTCTTTAACTGTATTAAGTTTTCACCTTGCTTTTCCTTGAGTCTTCTTTCCCGGGAGGAATTCGTAGTAGTCCAGTGCAATAGAAAAGAAATAAAAGCATATCAGCCTGGTGGAAGTGACTTTTTCTTTCTATTGACATTGAATATAAAGAGCAGATATTCTGTATTTCTTTGTTCTTTGTTTAAAAAAAAAAAAGAAAAAAAGGGAAATAAAAGGACTAGGAAAGTTAATATGTTTCTCATTCTCTTGATGTCATTTATACTAGGTTGTTACTCTTAGGTCTTAAACTCAGAAAATGGCCATGATGGCCAGGGGTCCAGCTGAGTTCTTCCTTGCTTTGAAAAACTTTGGATTTTAGTTTCCTCTGAATATTTATAACTCTTCTGCAATTGTACACAAGTAACTGATACTCCTCCTAAATCCTGGCAGTAACTGGGTTTGCGTAGTAAGTCAGTTCTTGAGTTTGTGAAGGAAAAAATAAGAAGAAGGAGGAAAAGATAGGAAATTGCTTTTGTGTTGTGTTAAAGTACTCTGAAATGATTCAAAATCAAACCATCCCCTCATAGTCAGCTACCTGCTGTGGCATTCCCACATGACAGTGGGCTGTCATTTACCACACAAGTTTAACCTGCCATGCATTTAAAAAAAAGAAAACCAAACATATGCATAAAATATACTTTCTTTCCTTTGCTGGTCTTCCTCACCCCCTGCAATTATTTCGGGACTGTCTTGCTTCCCGTACTGAGTCTGCAAACAGGGCTGATGGTTACGTCACTGGGAAGGAATGAAATCCCTGCTTGTCCCTACAGATGAATGTTGGATCTCTTCAGCATTTTGCACGTTCCTGCCGAGTTCACAGTGTCATACGCCACCGCCCCTATGACCGACTGCAGCCTGCAAAGTGACTGTCACCATTATGTTGTTGACATACTTGCTCTTTCTGGCATGGAAAGCGTCTACTAGCTGCATTTAAACTAGCGGACCTGATAATTTTCCAGCTCAGAAGTTAGAGGTGAAAAATCCTCTCCTGGGCAAACATTGAGGGCAGACGTGAATGCAGAGCAGCACATGTCACCCAGCCCTACTCCACAGAATAACTTGTCTCTCCAACCACCAGCAGCACAACATTTTCAGCTGACTAGACACCATAAACTCATCTGCTATGGTTCTGCAGCAGGCCAGAATAGTCCATTTCCATATAGTTATTAACATCTTTCTGTATTGGAATGGTCTTATTTGCTTGTCTGTCCTCAGAAATTGTGAAAATTTCTCTTTTCTTTAGTTGTGGAGTCCTTGCCAGTTATTCTGCCTCTGTAAGATGACGGTGTGGTGGGACACACGTGGTTTTGCACCACAGGAGCCTGGAAGTGGATTTGTCCTTCACATATCCAGACAATCCTACTACTTCTATTAGTAGAACTAGAACTAGAACTAGAAGTTCTACTTCTGTCTGGACTGCAGTGGGGGTGCAATTGGGGGATGGGGCATATTCCTGCCTCAGAGCCAGTGCATGTGCACCGGGAGAGAAAGATGAGGGAGCTAATTAGCTGGAGAATCCCTGGGATGTTCCAAGTTTATGTTTGAGTTTGTCACACGCGAATGACTAATTTCTTATGAACTAGTTTTTTACTTTTATGATGTCTATAGTAGAGCATACTTTCCCAAGAAACCCATTCGTTGACTTTAAATACCTAAACATATTTTTGAATAATTTCATTTGTCTACAGATCCTCTTAGAGACAGGCAGAAGGGGTTTTTTATGCATTAAGTATTAATTTTGTAATTCATATATAACTTTCCATAATCATGTAAATGTACATTCTAATTAACAGTGTAGAAATCAAATTATTCTGTTAATCCGTGACATACCATTAAATCTGATATTTTAACCGTGATGAACTATAATTAGATGAAATATAATTAGATCAAAATACTGTCCTGAACATTTGGTATAAAAGGAAAAATATATGGCTGCTTACATACGCGCCATTATGATAAATTTATTACAAAAGAACATAAGCTAGTGTATTCTATGTTGGTTTAGCGGTCTTGTTCAGAATGTGGCAGGAGTAATTTAAAAGGAGTTCCCTATCAGTTTTATCCACATTATACATAATGAAACTGTCAAATTGAATCATTACTACACTAATTTTGGCTCCCTTAATAACCCTTTTTCTATTGTGTAATCTTACACAATCTTACAATCATGGGCAATGTATATAATTGTTGGTTGCACTAACAGCTTGTCTGCATAAAAGGAGAACAGATTTCAAAAATAGCCACTGCTTTCAGTTGAGCAGTTTGAGAAACCTTATTTAGTCATCCAAAACAAGATGAAACCAAAATCAGGGATCATGACGTCAAACCAGTAACTTGCCTTTTAACCAAGCTGTAAGCAAGTAAGCAGCCGTATAACAAATGGCAAACACTTAAAAATACTAGGAAAGTTTTGAAATCAAGAGCTCAAATGTTAGGAAACGTCACAACCAGGGCACTTTGCATTCAGCCCTCCTCTATGGATGCATTATGATTCAGACTTCAATTACATGAGTGCATAGTACTTCTTCAGGAGGAATCTTGACTCATTTGTATGATGACTCGAATGGGCTCTCTAATGAGCAACATTTCAATTCTTTTTATTCTTTTTGTTGTTTACTGAGTGAACCTATGCCTCGTTCACTTCATACTGTCAAGGCCTTATTTTGAAGACAGAAATCCTGATTTTCTCATTGACTTTTTCCAGTATTTATTGTTGTAATTTGCAGGAGTCACTAATATAATATTAATTTTCATAAATCCTGAAGAGGAAACAGGTTATCGTTAGTTCGTTTTTACAGTTCAGAACTGAAGCTCAACTGCATGTTAGGATATGAACTCATTTTTGCTGTTCAGATTGAAATTCTGCACCATAGAAGAACTCAAAGGGAAAAAGAAAGGAGGTGGAAAAGACGGCTGGATTCTTTCATATAAGAAAAAATATCTCCTGAAGGAACATGCTAGCTGTTCAAATGTTCAGTTCCAGAACATGACTCATTCAAGCAAATTTCTCATGTTTAAAACCAAACCCAAGGAATCGATTTTTCTTTCCTAAAAAAAAACCCCGAAGCACAAACACACACCAAAAAAAAAACAAAACCCCCAAACAAACAAATCGGAAAGTACTACTTATTGAAATAAGGAATTCAGGTAGTCTGTGTGTGTTGGGAGAGTGCAATTGTACCTCTCTAAACCATGAAGTAGTAACCAACTCAGAAAATGTATGAGTAGATGGGGCTGTGGTTGGACAATATGTTATACTACTAAAACAGTAGTCTGATTTTTTAAAATATAGATTGACTAATTTATTTAATTATATTCTTTACAAAAGTCCATAAAAGTCCTAACCAAGAACAGATCTAGAGGTCAATCTAAGATCTATATTAGAGATCTATTATGGTTTCAAAATGCTTGGAATTTAAATGCTCGCCTTTTTTTTCTGCATATTTGAAAGGTGTATTTCATCAATATGTTGGATTTATATAATACATTTTTTCTGTAATTATTCTTAATTCCCTTTTTTCCACATACATCATACCGAAATAGCAATTGCATAGGCATTTTCCTGTGCCAGAAGTTCTTTGTTTGAAAGGAGCCTTTTGTTTTATTAATTACATTATCAGTTTCCAATTATTACTTAATTTTGATGCAATTAAAGAATTAAAAAAAAAATTCCAAGCTCTTCCAAGCAATTGTTTCTAGTGGTGCATCTTTGGGGGTTTTTTTGTTGTGGTTTTTTTTCCTTCCTCTCATAAGGAACTAATGAAACAATGCCTTAGTATGACACTATGTTTTGTATTCATATGGGCACTATCATGCAAGGTCCTCAACCTCTCATGTCACAGGAAGAACATGCTATGGTACTTTTTACAAGAGGAAGGATGTTAAACTCTGGTGTTCTGGCTATGTTCCAGGTTGATTAATTAATATTCTGCATAGTTTCACTAGAATTTCAAATGAAAAGACTGATCTGTATTTAGACTCGTAGCAAATATAGTAGCACATACACGTTGCGCTCCAGAAAAGACTGCGTTTCTTATTGCAGTTTAATTTTATGAAGCCTTTTCAACTTTGAGGAAAAATAATTGTAGAAATGTTAGTATGTCACAAGAAACTAAGGTTGGCTGTTCAGAACAATGCTTGCCTGTTGCAGGAGATCAGATCTTTCATGGTAAATTCAACTTCATGTGAAAGACCAAGATTTAAATGAGACGTGGGTCGTACATATGGTACAGTAACATGACAAGGTTATCACATAAAGACGAAACAAGATGGATTTGAAGATTCCTGTGACCTTACTGACCTCTGTGGGGACAGGAGCAATCAGAGTCCTTGAGCACAGATGTGCCCAGGGTTGTTAAGTGGTGCTCTCGACTTGTAGGGAGATGGGGTGTTGCACACGCTTTCCTTTCTATCGAACGGCACAGCTGGCCGGCGCAGATCAGAGCATCTGCTGCTCCCTCTGAAATGCTGCTGCTGCAGTCCCCTTACCACAAGCTCTGCGTTCTGCTTGATTCCCACACCTGCCACTTGGATAATGTAACTGAGAATTACCCCAGTGCAATACAGAAACTACACGATGCAATCTGTAACAGCAAATTTACAGTTTTAAAATCCAACAACATCATTGTATAAATAGAGCTGGGACTAAAAATACAGCAATAGAGATGTGTTTCATCTTGTGTTTTAGGAGACAGCAAAGGATAAGTACACCCTCAATGAACCCGTTCTCTCTCCTGCTCTCTTTTATCTTACAAAATATAAATACTCAGTAACGCAACTGTAAGAGATGCTGAAGATCAAATCTTTATATTCAAAGTTGTTGAACCTTTTCCTGTGATATGTGTAGGAAGAAGGAATTTGTGGAAGGACCCAAGGGTCTTTAGCCAAAGCAGTGATGGATTCATGCGGGTTTGGTTCTCGTGATGCGATTTTGAGAGCAGGTGCTTCTGATATTTCTCAGGACTGTAAAATGCCAGCCAGGCCAACCTGTGGGCATACCGCATACTTCTGAATTACATGGTCACTCAAATCACGATAACTAAGGACAACCTGAAAACAAAGGCCGAGGCCTTGGCTTCTTCCAAATTCCGAAAGGGCTTTGATTGGGAGCTTTCATCCAGTCTCCGCAGGAGATCTGGTTCCTCCACCCTGCTGTGTTGCCATGCTTTAGTCAGCCCAGGTTGCTGTAGGCTTCCTGGTCATACTGGAGCCAGAAGGATCAGTTATCACTGAGAGATCTAAAGAAGATTCCTGGCAACTTGGGCTGCCAGCCCATCAGCATCTGAATTTTCAGTGCTACCGATGATACACTCATTTTATCTTTGTTAGTCTCCAAATGGCAAGGGCTAGTGTTAAATCAGCATTGCAGAATCCTGGGGAATGTCAGTGCCTCACCTGCTTTAGCACAGACAATTAGATGGCTTGGTCCTCGTTTGTCGCTTCCCCTTCACAGAGCACTCCGAGGAGACAGTGATTTGAGGACAGAATCTCGCTGGGAGAAAGGGTTTGAAGACGGAGACTTGTTATAAGAAAAAAAGGTAGGAGGCCATTATGCGGCAGGGCAGCACAGCTCACCACAAGCTAATTGTTTCTCTCTTTGGAGAATGAAAGTGAACAGGAAATAAAATCACTCAGAGAGGTAACATAACTCTTGTATGGGCTGATAGTGGTTTTTTGGCCCTGTGGTAAGCAGGTGTAAACCTCTGATGGTTGGGGGAAAAATAGAGGGCCCGATGACACATCATGCTGCAGCCCACACCAGTCCTAGTCTACAGCAAGGCAGGAATATCAGCAGGCTGAAGGGTTACTTGGGCAAGGAGAGACCCCTGCCCCTGTGCGTGGTCTCCCCAGACTCTAATGACACTTGTCCAAAAGTTTCAATACTGCCGCGATCCCTGATGATATTGTGCCCTTTTTGATATGAGGGTTTTGAGACACTCAGGGGCATTACAAATCATTATTACACATTGGTTGTAACTGCTGACTGAAAGTCCCCAAAGCAGTGCTCAGACTAAGAAAAGCTGAAAAAAATATTTACTACGATATGTTGTCCATTGGAAGGGTCATTCACTCGTTGTAAGTGGCATGGATCCTTATTTTGCTCTAGCCTCACACTGTCAGGATAGCAGCAGAGGGGGCAATATACTCCTCCAAGGTACATGTAAGGACCCTCACGTCATCAAGCCCCAATATCATTACAGTCTCTTGAAAACTCCGGCCTTTCGGCATGGTTAATTACTGCGAAGGGTCTGGTCCAGATCCGTGGAGGCTGTGCAGAGCCCTGCTGCAGAAGGTGGTTTGCAGGGAAGCTGGGGTACGCAGCCGTGTGGTGGCTGCACGGGGGCCTCTCATTCGGGTCACCGAGCCTGCATGACTGACACGAGAAATAATCTGCCAGGGCAGGACTCTGCCACCGGAATCCAACTCTGATGGAGTCCCTGGTGGGTCTGAAGCCAGCTGCACGATTTAGGGACGCCTGTCACAAGGTATAACGTTCAAAAGGACTGCTTCCAGCTCTTTGACACACCTCACTCCTCTCCCGTCTGTTTAGGAGAGAATGTAATTATCTGGGTCATATGTTACCATCATATATAGGAAATGAGCTGTGTTGGTTAGGTTTTTCTGTTGGATACCCAGTGTCTGACCCTATTTTGGGTTTTAAGCATTTTTCCTTTAATTTTTAATTCCTCACTCTTGATATAGAGCTTGTGGTAGGTGAATGGCAGTGTTATGGGTCAGGCTGTCTTTTTCAGAGAGTCAATATTTGTAGGTGACATAACTATTACTTTACAACACTATAACACCAATTCATTTCAAATAGTCATTTTTAAGTTTACAGTGACAGAAATGTTTGTAAATAAACGCTGAAGAAGAGTATTATTCTCTAGAACTTTTAGGGGCTAAATTGGCTCTTGTACCATCCATTACCAGTGCCTCAATTTCTAAAGTCCCTGTAGGCATATGGCTGTTCATTAAGAAAAAATGGATGTATTCATTGACAATGAGGCAAATGATCTTAAACCAGAAAAAGTCAGATTTTCATATCATAAGTCCCTACACGAAACTAATTTGTTATCATAAAGAAAGCGCTATAGGTTAATGTCTTCTGAAGATGTAAAAAAAAAAAAAAGTCTACAGTTTTGAAAGGTTCATAAAAGTAATTCACATTCTTCTTCAAAAGACGCCAATTCTGTACAAATTTTGTAAGTTGCTTTAATGATAACTGTGATCATTGTATTACATTATGTATTCAGTAACAGTAGCAGAATATTGTGTATTAGTCTGCACAACTGAAAGCTGGAAGAGACATTTACGCAGTCCACAAATGCATTATGAAAGTACTTAATCTGAAGCAAACACAATTGTATATGCTTTTATTATGTACTCTTTTGGATTTAGCTATGACAGAGTATCTTACAGAGCATTCTAAGATATTAGACAAAATTGAATATATTGCTTCAGTTCATCCTAATTTTAAGTAGATATGTCTTGAGGTTTTTCTAAGAAAACTTTTCCCAGTGAATACAGAAACTGTTATGAGGTGGTACACCAGGCTCCCACTTCTTTCAGGCAAATAGTTGCTTTCTGAATGGCAATTTATTTTTTCCCTCTGAGTTTGCTTAATGATGTTATTCATAGAGTGATAGTTTGTCACAGTGTGAGGCTGCCTGCTCCAGAAGAACTAGGCAGGGGCTGGGAACTGCTGCCTCTCTCAGGTCACTCTGCTTTGAGGCAGCAGCTTGTATGCCTATAGGAACTTGCTAACATCCACCCCCCACCCCAGAGAAATATCACCCCTCAATTCCCTCTTTCTCTCTCTCTCTCTCTCTCTTTTTTTTTTTTCCCACAATATTGGGTAGCATCTCAAGATCCCAAAAGAAATAGGAAATAAACTTCTACACATGGATGTCTCCACCCAAATATGGATTTTATGAGAGGAGGGAGTGCTTTCTGGTTTTTTTCTGAATGCATAAAGTAGGTTTTTGACACTTTAATCTAAATCTGTCAACAGATAACCAAAATATTAAGGAAGAGGACACTTTTGTGACCAAGGTGCCAGACTAATAGTCAAAAGTGATTACTTCTATTATTGAACTAAGGAAGTCTGTAGTTTGTCCACAAAATAAAATTAAAAAAGAAATAAACAGAAAACTTTCAATATCCCTTGGGATGTCTTCTCAATGCCTGCTTCGCATGTCTAGAGGCAGTGACTGCATTTATGTGACTAATACTTGATGCTGACAGAAATGTTACTTGTTATTTGCAAACACGTGTCTTTGGCACGTCTATGTTTTCACTTAATTTCCCAAATTTCTCTGATTGTTAACTCTTGGAGCTTTTTTCTAGTGGCCATTACTAAAAATGATGGGAGCTATTGAGTTGTTTTCACTGTGTTTATCAGCCACAGATATCAGAAGATTATTAAAGGATTAGATGAATGTTTCCTCCACCACTATGGAATAAATTGTACTTGGCTCAGCGGTTCATTTTATAAAGTGGACGTTGTAATATGTTCATTGAGTATTTCCTAAGGACTTTGGAGAGCCCACAAACATAATTCTTTATTAGGAGGAGCTGCAATAAGGTGTGAAATGCAAAACTGGAGAGCCTAGTTCCGAAAAACAAAAGTGTCTCTGGAACTCTTCTGCGTTGCACAGCCCTTCATAATTTAACATCTCTGTGTAATCCTCCTTCTTTCCTGCCTTCTTTAATTAGTACCCCTGTGTACCTGCTGAAATCTTCAGCAACAAAATAATGTTGAAGTGCACAGAAATACACTACTGCCTTAGCAACAGGTTATAATTTTTTTATTTCTTAAATTATACTTCAGGGTCACTGTGCCTTTGGATTTCCTAAAGGCCAGAAAGATGCTAATTTCAGTGGAAATGACCTAGACATTCAGAGAGAGAGAGGAGGGGGGGACAGGGTCATGGATAGTGTTTTGAAAACAAAGGATCAGGACATATCCCAGACCTATGGCTTTGCTCACAGTAGTGTTGCTCTGTTAAGCTGTGTGGGAGATGCATGGGTTTGGTGACTTTGAAAATGAGGTTATATAAACTCTGCAGTGATCCTTGCTTTCTTTCGTGCCCTCATCCCCAGTGACATATAGAAGCCCCGTGTGTCAAAGAGATTATAGTTTCCTGTCTCCTAATGCTTTCTGTCTTCAGTCCTGTCTTATCCTGAAATCTGGAGTTGACCCGTTGTCTTGGACTGGATTCTTCACACACATCTCAGAGTGTTGATTACACAGCTAAATTTAGACAGAAACATATACTTCTTTTGGGGGGTGGGGGTGGGGGAGAGTGTGAACTGTAGTTGGTGCTGTTCAGCACTGAAGATGTCAATAGTTTTATCCAACGTAGTGCAATCTTTTGTAGAGTTACAGAAAGCCATGTTTTTTTCTTCCCCTCTCTGTGTGAAAAAAGTGGACAAATTAGCATTTCTTCTAGCACTGAGTTGTTGAGAAAGGTGACTTTTCTTTTCCTTTATTGGTTTATTTGAGGGCATTTGTGCAAGAATTGATAATTTACATTCGTTTTAACTTGGTACTTAAAATTCATTGTTAATTTCTCTTTATCACAATGATTACCCAAAAGAATGGAAATTTAACAATAAATCTTCAGGCTCATTATAGATCACAGACATATGTTTGTATGGATGCGTTTGTTACTTGTGGAAAATAAAATTCTTGTAGAAATTATTTCAATATGTAGTGGTATACAATTAAATTTAACAGTGATAGTCCAATAAAGAAGCCTTAATAATTAAAGAAAGCATTTGAAAAATTAAAATCTAGGCTTATCTTAATTCTGGTAATACTGTAGACCAATTTGGGTAATATGAAGTGAGCTGAGTCTATCTGCTTTTTTTTCCCTAGCAGAGTTATTTACTTAAGTTCCAGTCAATTACACCTATGCAATTCTATTGCAGGCTTAATCTAAAGACAGTGGGGTGGCCCAGCATTATCCTGGGGTTTAATTTTGCCTTTAGAATCTCTATTACTGGTGATGATGTGTGAAAAGGAAAAAGCACAGCTCGGCTTTCTGAAGCCAGGGTGAGTTTGTTTGGCTGATGCTTAGGAACGACAACAAACAAAGCCTTTGTAAACTGGTCACAGATGATGTGCAAGTCTCTAGAAAACAATAACATTTAAATTATTCCATTTTGGAATGTAACACCAGTTTAACTTGTAGGTGCTACAGAGTTTGTTGTAAAGTGATTTTAAATACGTATTTACATGACTTAAGCTAAAAAAGTTTATGGTTGCAAAGAGCTAGATCATATTAAACAAAGGAAAATGTGCCAAATAGTACATTGTTCCTCGCTGAACTTAGTGATACGACCTTGACTGAGAATTAGATCCATAATGAATAATTTGTGGTATGCTTTTTTCTAACAAAAGGTGAATTAATTTTCCTAAGAAAATTAGCAATCTTTAAACTAGAACTGAAGTTCTACTCTACTGAGGTTGGATCGGTATATTTTATACCCACTTAAATAACACCCTTAGCTACTGAGAGGACACTGCAGTTGATGTTGATGATAGGTGGGATTTTATTAGACCCTCATAGATCCTCTTAAAAAATACAAACAAACAAAAAGTTGGCCAACTGTCCTGAGAACAAAACGCCCAAATTCTTGCATTGTCACCAGTCTTCTGAAGAAACCTGTTAACTGCACAGCATTCATTAAGATTTGTAAAGATAAATATGCTAAAGTTAAATTAACCTCTTGGTATCCCTCTGAAGACCCTCCTCAAACTCTCCTGGTTTGTAAAGCACTTCCACTATTGACTTCTTCATGTTCTGTCCCTAACCTGTATGAGTCCTGTGTACTGACCGACCTCTCCTTTCTATTTCAGGGACTCTTGTAGTCCACTCATCACTTTTTGTTTGTTTGTTTTGTTTCCCTGTAGACATTGATTGCACTTTGCTTCTCATTGCTTCCCATCCCAGGTCTCCACTTTTCATTGTTTGATGTCATTCCCTCTGCATTCTGTCTCCGCCTTTCTTCCCAGACCCTCTTTCACTATACTAATATTCCCAGTTTCCTTTTACCTGAGGTATCTCTGTTCTCCTGCTTTCCTCACATCAAGATTCATCATATTCTTTCTCATGTACCTAGAGCTTTGTGTTCCCACAGACATCCATGCTGGGTCCCCTGTTTTTCTCAGTTCCACGGAAAGTGCAATTTCTACCTGTGCTTAAATGTTCTTCTCTCTCTTATGGCTCTGGCAGCTTCTTGTTTTGCTGCATTAAGTTGTGTTATCATCAGCCCTATTCTTTGAGCTGCAGATAATTGGAAAGGTGCTTGTAGCTGCTTAGGTAAATAGATGGCAAAGGCTTAATGTTTGATATGTTTTTTCTTTTCATGTTTTCCACTTCTTTTTTTTTTCTGAAAAGTCAGTACATTTTGTCCCATTGAATATTTTCTGAAATATGGCACACTGATTATATGCGATACACAAAAGTGTTACGAACAAAGAAATGTATCAGGCTGAACAAGAGGCCTTATAAGCATGCTTGGTCAGTAACCAAATGTAAATCTTCCAGTTAGCCTTCCTCCATTTATGAGTAAGCATTTGCAAATGAGTTAAAAAGAAAGATGCTGTTCTTAGTTCTTATAGATAATTATAGTTATCAGCTGAGGCTGTCCCTCATGAATACCAGGCCCAGGAGGCAAGGGGGAAGGTCTGGAGAGAGGAAGAGTTTTCCCCAGTAGAGGAAGATCAGGTTAGAGACCACTTGGCCAAACTGGACATCCATAAGTCCATGGGCCCTGACGAGATGCACCCGCGAGTGCTGAGAGAGCTGGCAGATGTTATTGCTTGGCCACTCTCCATCATCTTTGAAAGGTCATGGAGGACAGGAGAGGTGCCTGAGGACTGGAGGAAGGCCAATATCACTCCAGTCTTCAAAAAGGGCAGGAAGGAGGACCCAGGGAACTACAGACCGGTTAGTCTCACCTCCGTCCCTGGGAAGGTAATGGAGCGACTCGTTCTGGATGTCATATCCAAGCACGTTCAGGAGCAGGAAGTTATTGGAAGTGGTCAACATGGATTTACCAAGGGTAAGTCATGCTTGACCAATCTCATAGCCTTCTGTGATGTTATAACTGATTGGCTAGATAAGGGCAGAGCAGCAGATGTCATCTACCTTGACTTCAGCAAGGCTTTTGACACTGTCTCTCATAACATCCTCCTTAGGAAACTGAGGAAGCGTGGACTAGATGAGAGGACAGTGAGGTGGATCGAGAGCTGGCTGTGTGACAGGACTCAGAGGGTTGTGATTAATGGAGCAGGGTCGAGTTGGAGGCCTGTAACCAGTGGTGTCCCCCAGGGGTCAATAGTTGGACCAGTATTGTTTAACATATTCATCAATGACCTGGACGAGGGGACAGAGTGTATGCTCAGCAAGTTCGCTGATGATACCAAACTGGGTGGGGTGGCTGACACCTCAGAAGGCCGTGCTGCCATCCAGTGTGACCTAGACAGGCTGGAGAGCTGGGCAGAGAAGAACCTAATGAGGTTCAACAAGGACAAGTGCAGGGTCCTGCACCTGGGGAGGAAGAATGTCAGGAACCAGTGTAGGTTAGGGGCGGACCTGCTGGAAAGCAGCTCTGAAGGATCTGGGGGTCTTGGTAGACGGTAAATTATCCATGAGCAAGCAATGTGCCTTTGTTGCCAAGAAGGCCAAGGGAATTCTGGGCTGCATAGGGAAGAGTGTGGCCAGCAGGTCAAGGGAGGTCATTCTCCCCCTCTACTCTGCACTGGTGAGGCCACAACTGGAATACTGCGTCCAGCTCTGGGCTCCCCAGTTCAAGAGAGACAGGGAACTACTGGAGAGAGTCCAGCGTAGGGCAAGAAAGAATATTGAGGGATTGGAGCATCTCCCTTATGAGGAAAGGCTGAGAGAGCTGGGACTCTTTAGCCTGGAGAAGAGAAGGCTGAGGGGAGACCTTATTATGGCATACAAGTATCTAAAGGGTGGGTTTAAGGAGGATAGAGCCAGACTCATTTCAGTGGTTCCCAGTAACAGGATGAGGGGTAACGGGCACAAGCTGGAACATAGGAAGTTCCAATCAAATATGAGAAAAAACTTCTTTACAGTGAGGGTGACAGAGCACTGGAACAGGCTGCCCAGGGAGGTTGTGGAGTCCCCTTCTCTGGAGACTTTCAAGACCCACCTGGATGCAGTCCTAAGTAATGTGCTCTAGGGAATCCTGATTTAGCAGGGGAGTTGGACTAGATGATCTCTAGAGGTCCCTTCCAACTCTGAAAAATTCCGTGGTTCCGTGAGGCTTAGTTCTCACAGATGGATTTATAAAGCTTGCTCAGATTACCTCCTCTGTCTCCATGAGCAAGTCTGTCTTTCCATTTATTGTCGCCTTTTATTTTGTGATGGTTATATATAGTAGGATTTGGATTCATCTCACCTAACTTTCAACATCTACAGTATTTCAGCTAGATGGCCTTTATAGTTGAAGAAAAGAAAGAGACATTTTTAGGGTGTGATTCATTTGACCTGTTTCAAATGTCTAGTTTAGGAGTGGATGGAACATGCCTTACAAGAACCTATTTTTCTCCACTAGCTGCAAATAAAACCTAGAGAGACTAGATCAAATGTAAACCTCTTATTGTTGTGTTTACATTTATTCAAATTAAGAATCTCAGTTTAGTGATTTGAATTAATTAATGACATCCACTTCTGTACAGAGTTGTTGTGCAACTTATTTTTAACAAGTAAACCTTAATTTGAGAATCCGTTTTTTCTCTTTTTTTTGGCTAGAAGAGACCTTTAAAGATCATCTAGTCCAACCTCTCTGCCTTGGACAGGGACATCTTTCACTAGATTAGGTTGCTTAAATCCTGTCCAACCAGACCTTGAATATTTCTAGGAATGAGGCATCCACAACTTCCCTGGGTAACCTGTCCCAGTGTCTTAACCGCCCTCACAGTAAAGAATTTCTTCCTTATTTCCAATCTAAATCTACCTCCCTTCAGTTTAAAACTGTTGCTCCTTGTCCTGTCACTACAGGTCTCAGTAAAAAGTCTTTCTCCATCTTTCATATAAGCCCCCTTTATGTATTGAAAGGTTGCTCTAAGGTCTCCTCAGAGCCTTCTTTTCTCCAGTTGAACAACCGCAGCTTGGACTTTCTTCATAGGAGTGGTGTTCCAGCTTTCTGATCACCTTCATGACCCTCTTCTGGACTCACTCCAACAGGTCCATATCTTTCTTGTGCTGAGGGCTCAAGAGCTGGACGCAGTACTCCATGTGGGGTCTCACAAGAGCAGAGTAGAGGGACAGAATCACCTCCTTCAACCTGCTGGCCACGCTTCTTTTGATGGAGACCAGGATAAAATTGGCTTTCTTGTACAATGTTGAACATCACTGTTATTTGTGTCTTTTCCCACAAGTGAACCCTCCCTTCAGAGACAGCACATTGTTATGGACGGGGTGGGGAAAAGAAAGAAAAAGAGTGACAGGATAAAGCAGAAGGACAGTAGTAGGAATTGCTTGAAATCCAAAGTCATGATATCTTGCAAACAAAATTTAATGCAGCAAAGCTGAAATAATTTCCAATGTATCTTACTAAAACAAGCAGACCTTAAAAAAAGTGTCTCTGACAGTTTCTTTACTTAGACCATGTTTGCCCTTAAAACAATTTGCTGACATAGCTGGGCTGGGGAGGGGTGAGATGTTTTCACCATCCTGACTGACATAAGTAAGATAGCAACTCCCTGGATGTAGAAATGCTTCTAAAACAGCAAAAAAGCCGTTTTGCAAGTACAGCTTATTCTATTCCCGGAATGAAACTCCTTTGCTGTTGCTCTGTCTCCATGGTTAGGATTTATCAATGTAACCGTAGTGTAAAGCTCTTTCAGCAAATCCTTGTAAATCTAGAGAAGGTCTTCTGCCTTTCGGAAGAATCAGCCCTTATATTCTTGCTTTTTGATAGCCTTATGAATCACCTACAATGAACAACCTTTTTCTTAAGTGACCACATAAATATATCCACATGTGATCTTTGGAACAAGTTCATCTGACCGTTTGTTGAGGACCTTTTCTGCTATCCAGCCAATTTATACTGGTCTCCTGAGGGGTCACTTATCAGATATGTATATTCATTCAGTAAAGATGTGCTGTCTAGCTGAATGTGTGCCAAAATTTTATGACTTCCCCTCTTCATTTCTGCCGAACAGTATGAAACTACTTAATAATTTCTGGCATATTGTGTTTTGTCACTATGTATGACCCGAACGTATCCAGACATATGTTACACAGAGCCTTTATCTCTTCCTTTTCAGTGGGTGGGAGAAAGTCAATTACTTATCAGGAAACTGCCATGTTTAATTCTTGAGGGTATTTAGTTCCAGAATATAGTAGGATTTGCATATTCAAGACATTCATTTTATGCCATCCAGGCAATACCCGGTTCTGTAACCTTCTGTAAAGTTCACAAAAGTTGTTTGTTGTATTGAGGGAGGAAGGTGCATGCTGCTCTGTGCACCGGAGAAGAGTTGGGGCAGCATCTCTCACAGCAGCACGTTTCTCACACTGTTTTGAGTACATCAGCTTCCGGTAGAGTCAGAGCACAGTGGGGTCATTGAGCATTATGGTTTTGGCAGCTTAGTGAAAGTAAACCAGTGTGAGCAAGAATGGAATTTTAAATGACGTAAGTACAGGTCTAAATCCATTTTGTAAATTCTCTTATTTTAATAGCTTTAAATTGGGGGGGTTGTGTTGTTGTGGTTTTTTTTTCCAATTTAAACAGAAAATACAAAACTACAAGAAAAACACAAAACAACCGTTCTTACTACACCATGAGGGCGTTCATGTGAGGAGTTATACCTATATGACTTGTACGTTGTAAGTTAAAACATCTGTGTTCAGACAAGCCCTCAGAAAGGAATATTTTATAGCTCACCAAGCCTCCCCTGCTCTTCCGAGTGCACCAAAGCTGTGCTGCTGTGCTCAGGGGGATCCTGATTTGCACCCCGTGTTAGCATGGTGCCCCATTTCAGGTGTTGTTACGCTAGGATGTCCTGTGTATGAAGTTGTCTCAATGGCTGCCTTCACACTGCCAGTCCAACAGATAGCTCTGCTGATAAAACAACTTCCCTACTTTTAACTTACTTACAGGCTGCTATAACGAAAGAGTAAGCCTGCTCCCAGCTGCTTAGACTCTCTTTTCCACCAGATTACAGTCACCTCAATTGCTCCAGCATGAGTGTTTGACTCCTCTCAACATTAAATCTATAAAAATTATCCAGGCTAAAGTCAGAGCAAGAGGTATGGTTCTGTGGGACATAAACATGTCACTGTTGTTCCATGTTCCACCTGACCTGAGATTTCCTAGGATTCATGCATTTCAGTATGAAGTTACTAAGCTTTTGGTGGACCACAGCACAAAGTGGAGTGCAAACTCAGTGTGATGAGAGTGTAGCCTAGTAAAAAACAAATGAGATCTCATTCGGTTGTGTCTAATAGATTTTTTTATGAGTGGTGTGCAGAAAATCTCATCTTCTGCCAACCCCTTAATGGCATTTGTGCTTATTACTAAATATTGCAAAATTCCTTTGGGGGATCTCTAATACATAACCAACATAACATCACATGCATTATCCCGGAGATCCCTCATAACTTGCTGCCCCTGTTCTTTTACCTTATGTTTTCCCTCTGAGTTAACTCTTTCATAGGCAGCAGCACATTAGCAGAAACACATTTATTACACTCCTATCCTGTTACGTTACTGATAACTGTCAAGTGCTGTGTCGTTTAGGCCAAACAGTATAATCCACACTATTACTGTTACATACCGGGATCCAAAGACAGAGGAACAAGTTCCTGCACATATTGAAGGTTTCTTTAGGTGATGAAAATAGCAGGAACTAGAGATATGCTATGCCACTTATGCTGATTCAACTGGAAGGTTTAATTACCTCTAATTTTGTTATACTGTAGAACAGAAATGGAAGGAGGTATCTGCTGTGTTGCTCTTGGCTAGGAGAGCTGAGGAACTGACCAAACCAAAATAAGTTATTGCAAACAAGGTTCTGTCTGGCACCTGGGGCTCATTAATTAGCCAGGAGACTGAACTCTAATGAGAATAAAACACTAGAGGAGAGAGCTTTCTGATTTTTCTTGCTTCTTGCTGAGAAAGAATATGGTGGATAAAAGATAGTATGAGGTAAAAGTTCAGATAGAGGTTGGGATTTTTCCATAACAATAGGAACAGGGTTTTTTGTTTTCTTTCTTTTTCTGTTATCTCTGTGGCACTGGAACCTTTAGGCCAGAGGGAAATGAGATGGCAGATGGGTTCCTCCTAGCGCAGCGGTGATAACTTTGCAGCGCTTGCTGCTCCACCTTTGTCACTGCCCTGCCGAGTGGCGTGAATGAGAGAAGTCCCTCTCCAGATTCCAGGGCAGAGTGAAACAGGCTATTTAAACAGCTTAAACTGCTAGTCTAAACTAAGCTGATTTTATTGGCAGTGGATTAGGAAGCTGTTGTATGAATTATGCTGCTGGCTCCACAGTGGGAGCAGAATCTTTGGCCAAAGTTGAAAAAGCAGCAAAAAGAAACAGGGGATTTGTGTGGCTCTACAGAGCCCATCAGGTAAGGTTTTTTCCAAGTATGTTCCGTGGCTGAGTTGTGGGCTAGTTCTGTCTCCTTTGGTTAGTACTTAGTAAACATGACACATCCCAAATATGTGTAAGAAAAAGAGCCAGTCCCACGTGCAGCCAGACATTTTGTGAAGTATTAAACAAAGGCTAATTTCAGCCACCAGCAAGCCGGTCTACAGTCAGTGGAAGAGGGAGAGCAATCTTGCAGCAGCTCCTCCGAGTTAGATTTCCAATCTGAGTCATCACCTTAGGCAATCACTTAACTAGGGATCCCAGTGAATCAGATACTCATTCATACTGCTCTTTTTTGAGAGAGAAGATTATAGAAGGAGTGCGGCTGAAATACCTTAGCAGAGCAGATCAGCACTGATCAGACACTGATTAAGCTGGGTTTAGAACTATATTGGTGCGGAGTTTGTTCCAGTTACAGTAATTGCTCTTCTTCTATTTGATGGCAATCAAATGTCCACACTGACCTTAAGGTGTCCGCTATGAGATTACTTAGAATTGGCTCACATCTTTTCTGAAAAGATCCAAATGTATCACTGAATGATTGCTCCTTCCAGCTATTGCACACACTGAAATAAAATAGTTGGTGAGATCGGTGTCTCTCTGTTCCCCTCGTTTCATCCCTTTTCATACAACAGTGAAGTTGTTGAAAAAAAATGCACATTTGCTACCCATTCTGGATTTACTTCACTTGGACAGCAATTCAAGTTACCCAAAATAAGAGCAAAAGAGCTTGTAAAATACTGTAACACTATATTTTTCAGCCACTGTCCCAGTACAAATAATTGTATGAAATACAGAGTAGAGACACCAGAGTGAGACAAACAGTGAGTCAAAAAAACTACAGGTACTTTAGCTGCACATCCACTGCAGGCGTCCTAGCCACATGGGTTAGGAAAAACACTGTTGTTCAGATAATGTCTTCCCCAATGCATACCTGCAAGCCAACAGTACAAAAGATCTGTGTGCCTGAGGCAGCATGACTTCAAAATCCCTCTTTGTGTAACTTTCGACTTTAAAATAGGATTTCAGTGCCGATGGCCAAGAAGCTTCCCTCTTGGAGGATCAGAAACCATTGGGCTTTTCTGCAAGTTCAAGGACTTCAACTGTCATTCAGTCACTCTGCGTGCTTAACCGAAAATTAAACCTTCTGTGGAAAAAGCTAAAAGAATGATCTGGAGTTGTTCTTCTAGGCTTGGTGTACTTGAGCAAGTTTTCTTCATGCTTTGAGAATGATTTGACCCAAAACAATTATATACAGTTTGGCTTCCTTTTCCATTTCAGAACTTCAGGCATATAAGAAAGGTGCCTTAACTGTTGGGTAAGGACCAGACCAGTTTCACTGGTGAATTATTTACTTAGATCTTTACAGCAAGTAATGCATCTGTAATATGGTCGCTTTGATAGATCAAAACCCCATTAAAGGCTATTTTTTTTTTCTTAAATATTTACTTTATAAATACATTAGTACTAGTGTTCAGACATGGAAACTTACTCCAGGTTTCTGTGCCTGAAATTCAAATGCAAACAATATTTAGTTATTATAATATTTATCTAACATCTAATTAGCTGGAGTTTTACATAAGGAATGAATGCAAGAAAGCATTTGTGTGAAACAAGCCACCCCTCTTTACTTTGTGTCCGTAATTATCAGCCAGGTTTTTCCAATTTGGACTGCACACAATGTGCTAGCTATACACTGCTTGAGATTTGCACTTAGTTTTGACTGAAACCATGAATAAAACTAACTCAATTTACTTTGTTTGTAGTAAGTATTTATCTGTATGACAAGACTATCAGAGACCTAGGAATAATTTGCAACGCTTCCCAAGGTAGCACTTGTAAAACAGCAAAGGTGTTGATAGACCCACTTTATGTCTTTTGGCAGGCTGTTGTGAGGAAACTGGCGGTGTTATGCCTACATTACGTTATTCTCACATCTAGTTAATGGATTTCCCACCACTGTGACAGGAGATCCAAGAACTCACAGAATCACAGAATCACAGAATGATAGAGGTTGGAAGGGACCTCTGGAGATCATCTAGTCCAACCCCCCTGCCAGAGCAGGGTCACCCAGAGCAGGTTGCACAGGAACACGTCCAGGCGGGTTTGGAATGTCTCCAGAGATGGAGACTCCGCCACCTCTCTGAGCGGCCTCCTAAAAATCTCCAAATTCACTCAGAAGTCCAACTTTACAATATTAAAGTGGAAAGATGGAAGATCAAGGAAATAAACTCCTTCCTTGTTTTGTCTTTTACATAAAATACAGTAATGATTTTAAATAAACTAGAGTAACTGTTGCACAGACTCCAGAATTTGTCTGTCTTACCTAAGATTTTTTTAAAAAAATATGAATATTATTGTCAATTCTTATAGATTCTTCATTCTTATGGTCATTATTGACCACTGTATTTTATTACTTCAGGGAAATGTCCAGTAGAGCTGTTAAGACACTAAGTCTTTTTTGGCAGACTCTCTACTCTCACATTTTCAATTTGCATTTGAGTCTTAACAAAATTTTAAACAATTTCTCAGATTAAAGGAATTCTGAATACTCGAGAGCACACAAACTTGAAAATACTTCAGCTTGGAAACAGACCAGAGTGGTTTCCCTTTTATCAGTGTGAGTCAGCGCCGCACGTATTGATTCCAAACAACACGGGCATTGGAGCCACATGATGACCCAGTTTTAAAATGCATATAGTTGATTAGAATGGTCATTTCATTTTGGTGGCAGAATGAACAATACTGGACCACATCCAGGCCCTTAAAACAGTTAATGGCTGCCCTCCTCCAACAGATGGTCACTGTGTTAGTTTTATGGGATAGTTTGGATCCGTGTAGCGTACTGCATGGCCGGCTTATTGCAACTAGTTGTGGTTGTGCTACAGTCGGAAGAGCCACTTGCACAAGCAGATGACATGACGGTGTAATTTATACAAATAATTATCAGCACACAGTCCAAACATTGTAATGAAAGGATGAATTTTGAGTGACTTGAGGAAAGAGTTGAAGTCGAAGAGGATAGTTGCTCATTCACTGATGGCCTAATTTATTTGGTATTATAATAAATTTGGTAACTGTTGATAGAAAAAGTCATACAGGCATGCCTACTTCCATTTATCTTAATGGCATTGCAGCATTAGATTGCAGCATGAATGAAAAGCTGGTGTGTTTCAATTCCTTGGCAGCTTGCGGTGACCTTCAGGAGAAATGAAATGCTCTGCTGGCTAGGGAAACAATTGAGCTGAAACCAGTCAGGCGCAGTAAACTCAGAGATAGTCTTTCCAAATTAAAAGCTGTTAGTGGCAGCTCAAAACAAGGCAAAAAGTGAGAATGTAACATCTTGCTGCAAGGTTATTTTATGTGCAGATTGAAACAGGAGGAAAAAAAAAAAGCAAAGTTCAGATCTAAAGGAATTCCCATTAACTTGAAGAATTCGGTGATTAGATTGAACATTAGCATCCAAAGGTACCTGATGTATGAACACACTGTAGAAGCCTTAACCTGTTGAAAAGCGCTGAGATAAATTTAGGCTACTGACCTTTTAGCACATTAGGGCATGAAATAAATCACTGGCTGCAAGTAGTAAATTTGCTACAATCAAAATGCTTTCCAAGTACTTCTAGTTATAGAATTTTGCAGTCAAGAGCACTACATATCTGGAATAACCTTTTAATATTTCAATTATGCCTGAGTATTATGGACCCAATCCTGCATTGTTGCATACCCAAAAATTCCTATTAATGCCAAACGGTATTTCAGGGGATAAGAAAGAAAAGGTCGGGCTTTAAATCATCCAGAAATGTCCTCATAAATTAATGGCTATTTACAAACTGATGAAGAGCCCAGATTAATCTCTAATAAATTTCCACAGATTTCAGCTGCGATGCTTAATAATATATTATGCGACACTAAAATAACACTGCACCAGGATCCCTTTATTTATTACATGGGTGTTGCTTCACAGGTGGGTACCCGGGGGAGGCCAGCCCATAGTGTGGGAACTAACTAGCTACCGCTGCAAGTTCCAGTCCATACTTCAAACATAACTTAACAATGTTTCAGAAATGGATTTTGTAGCCCTGTTCATGGTGCCCTGCTGCCACAGAAGTTGTGTTTTCATCTGTTCTAGCAACATAGCTGTAATAAGAAGTCACTTCAAGCGCAGACAATGCTTTTCTCTTTTTTCTGTCCATTCCAGAGTTTTTGTATGGATGATATACAAGTGCGTATGCAGTTTTAAAGGAAAAGAGGGTGTCGATGACTTGTACTTGGGGGAAAAAATTATATCTTCTTCTGTGCATTTTCCTGGCTCTAAGGAGTGCCACTTAGACAAGTTTCTCTCTGAAGAAAAAATAATATAATCCATACAGCACATATTAATCTGTAAATATCAAAGTGCATTCTTCAAGGTGGCAAAAGCTTCATTCTTTCCTTTTATTACCGGGATATGTAGAGCATTGACTGGCCAAGCATGGGCTTTTTCAGAGGTCCTCAGGAACCACTGATCTCTTGAAAGCCTGGAGGAGTTATTGGGGTTCAGCATCTTTCAAGATCAGACTTTGGAAGAGACAGGGAGAAAACTGTCGCACTGCAGCATGAGATAATGTTGGTTTTATTCTGCTAGGCCTTGTTACAGTCTCTTTGTTAGGGGAATTGGAGAAACATAACTCTGCTTTGTCAGCTGAAACTCAAAGCTCCCTAACTGCACCAGGTCAGCAGAATTTCCTGATCACAGCAGTCTTGCTATGACCCTCTCGTTGGCTGGAGCAGTGAATGGTCCTCCTGCTCTTCCAACCAACTGTTAGAGATTTTAACAGGTGCGTGATTGTCTTTTAATAAAAGTAATTGGTTTACGGAGCGCTATCCTGGGCAGGGTCCTGTATGTTAAAGAGCTCAACAAATAAAATCAATTGCCTAATTATCAAATAATTTTGATAGGTTGCTTTTTTCCCTTTAGTATGCAAGGTATCTATCTAGTCATGCCTGACTTGCACTGTTACATCTTTAGTACACTTTCCCTTCTCTGAAAAAAGTATTTAAGGCATATGCTTTTATACTGCTCAGGGGAATATTTCTCCCCAGATAGCTCTCTTGTGAGATTTTCAGGGAACAGCATGTAGGAAGTGATTTTCTGCACAAATGTCTTAGAAAACCCAGAAGGGTGAAATTTTCATTTTTCCTTCAATTCTGAGGTCATACTAGCATCTAAAGAGACAAGGAGAGGTCAGGCACCATGCACTGGTTGCTCCTTAAAAATAAATACATATATACATACATACATACATAAAGCTCTGGGAGTTGAATTCAGTCTCCTAGTTTCCTGCTCCTAAGTTTAACAACAATACGGATAATATGAATGACCACATGTGTCCTGAGATATGCCCTTAATTCCTGATGGTCTTGCTTGCAGTTAAGGTGCCATCTTCTGCTATGCCTATTGCCAGCAAGACCTCTTTAACTTTACACTAAGATGACATTCCATGGAAAAATCTTTATTCTACAACATCAATTCAGAAAAAGAAGAAAGAACGAACCAAAACCAATACAACCAACCAACCAAAAAAACCTTAAAAAACCACTTGTGTCTTTATTTTTTTGACTACCAGTCTGTTTATGAGCAACTTTTAAAATTACTTCTCAAATTAACAAAATCTGTTCATGAAGCTCCTTTATTTGGCCTTTCTTCGGAGTTTGACTTACATCATGTCCACAGAAAATTTGAATACAAAAACATCACGCACCTGCACTCTCAGCACATTGCTGGAGTTCAGAACTCTGTACGGCTTGCTTGGCTCTCTGTATAATGCCCTGTTTGGCAACGATATTAAGATAGTATTTCCCATTTATACAGCGTTCTCAGAGGTTGGTGAAGTACAGAGTGGGAGGATTTGGGAAGATGCTGTTATAAGAGTTGACCTTGCATGCAGTGATCAAGGACGTAAATAAGTTACAAGTATTGTAAGGTACACAGAAAAGGCAACAAAAGAGGAGAGGGAAAGTTTAAAAAAAAAGAAGCAACAGAAAGGGAAAAACTGAAGCTCTTTCACATTGAATAAAATTACCACATGTATATGCCTTTCATTTGAAGCTAATTTTTACATAGATCATAGAAAACTTTCTTCATCCTAGCCTCCCCTTCTGTTCTGCTTTTTCATCTCCAGTACTCTTCTCGTCTTTTGCTTCTTTATTTTTAATCTTTCTAGTCCTCAGCTTTTGGGGATATTTTTGAAGCCATATGTAACATGATCCTTTCACGTTTGCTTGTCCAAGTCAGTAGCCTGTGCACTATCAAAATTTAATCAAGATTTGAGATTACCAGGTGCTGCTTTTCAGTGAGTATATCATTATAAGGAAAGCAAGGGCTTTATCTGTAAATTTTCAGAATTATTTGTATCATTATCTAGCAACAAGCAAAAGAGAAAGAAGCGATTGCCTGTTAGGGGTCACGTGTCAGTCTTACTGGAGAAAATATTTACGCTTATAATGTCCTCACAAACAGTAGGCTTGGTAGTTAATATATTTTTTTTGTTGGATCAGCAAATCACTACTAAGCACACAGGATTTGCAATAGAAAAGATGGGAAACGGTCTCCAAGTTATTTGGTTTCTCTTAAGCATTTTGACAAGTATTGTCCTTAAGAACACAGAGTACAGACGATAAGAGAAGGCCACAAACTGCGACATAGGTCAATACAATCTGAAAGTCCATTAAATGTTCAAAAGAGCATTTGTCCCAGACACACGTGTCAAGCATCCATAATTTTTTCTCACATTGAGAATGTCATGTTAAAACTATTGACAGAAACTGAAAAACAACACCTGAATAACAACTCTGGTGTCTTCTGCATGCCCAGCTTGAAGTATCCATAACAGTCCGATTTTTGCGAAGTCTTGAGCATAGGCCTTTTAGAATCAATTTCTTGATGTGTGCCAGTTTAGACAAAGAAAAATGTGGGTATATAAAATTTTAGGGTTTGAAAGTCTGCATGCAGATGTTTCTGCCGTTTAAGTATGTTATAATCTTGAATAGTTTTCTAAAGAGGATCACCACTAACACGAGTGCTGATGCTGTCTTTGTTCTTGCACATGTACAGTAAGTGAATTACACGAAGCTCCAAGGGGACATTAAATGCATATAATACGCCTTCAACATACTTGCTTTATTCATTTATTTATTGATGCAAATGCCTTATTTTTATAACAGTGTTTATTAATTTAAAGTAAAGTGCGTCCATGTGTGTGTCACAAGTGTCCTTTTGGAATCCCAGCAGAAGCTGCTGCCCGCTCCATTATTTAAACCTGCTCTTCTTCTGCTTTGGGCTCCCTGTTGTCTTCCGTGAATTCTTTCACCATCTATCATCTGTTGTATTCTTTTTTTTTTTTTTTTTTCTGAAGGAAAACTGTACCTTTGCTCTTACTGATCTGGAAATGGAATCAGCAGTGCAAAGTCAAGAAGCTCAATTAAAATCAAGACCCTTTGCCTTGATGGGTTGTCTGTACACTATTTGCTCTTGGAAGTAAAGCATGGCTGGGCCCATTTAGCATTGAGAAAGGAAACATGTGATTCCCATTTTAGCACAAGCCAAGGAATTATGGTGAAACAGTTGGTAGAAGTCAGTCTACAAAAACTGGAGGAGCAGAAAGGCTTCGTTTAGTCCCTTTGCCATTATTAAATAAATAGTGGGATTCCAAGCAAAAACCAGCCACCTTCAGCCAGGACCAATCCTTTGCTTCAGAAGAAGAGGAGGAGAACAAGAAGGTATTGTCATCTTCCCTCCTGTCAGCCAGAACCTTTCCTCAAAGCTTCCCGAGTCCTTCCCAGAGCCACCCCTGCCTATTGCTCATCCTTCCATTGAGCCTTCTTTTCCATGTTGATATTCTTTCTAGTCTCTCTTTGCAGCTCAGATGTGACCTTTGAAGCTCTAGCTCATGATAGCAGAGAGCTAATTTATTTATTTTTCATTTCCAGTTGTTTCAGCTATGTATCTGGTTTAAATGCAGTAGTTAAAAACCTAAATTTTCCTGAATCCAAAATGAGCAGTGGGCAGCATCTGAAAGGGTTCTAAATATGAAAAGAAATTGAATTCATCACTTAGCAGCACTAATTAAAATTTTTGTTTGTTCAGTGCCTCCATTGTTTATTTTAATATCAATATTTTATTAGGCATTGAGAAAAAAACTGCATTTCTTGGTAAAATGCAAATTCATTTTTGTTGCTTTAAATAAAAATGCAAATTCCTTCTTCCCACTTATCTCTTCAAAAAGAGAACACAGCAATAAAAAAGGAAAAAAATTCTTTCTACGACCTGCATTTCCTTCTCCTTGGTGACACAGAAAAGTTACACAGGTATAAACCAAAGAGATGAACTAAAATGACCTTGCTAAATGAGTGAAAATCTGTCTGGGGACACTGTTTTCATTTTAATAGTGTATTTTATGGGTCAGCTGGGACCAGATTTATGAATGAAATCACCTTTGCACTGATATAAAGCCACGGACATATGAACACGGACACAGAGGTCAAGGCATTAACCAAATCACTCCACAGTAACTTCACGAAAAAAAAAAAACCAAAACTCATATTAACCCTAATTTAGGGCAGTGTGGATGCCTACCTATTCAGAAAGCTGCTTCGTGACTCCAAAGAGTTTGAAGCTCTTCAGGGTGAGGATCTTAACCCTTGTCAAAAATTACTGTATTCATATGATTGGAGATTAAAGGATATGTCCGTAGTGCAGCTCCAGAGGTAATTTCAGTATAACATGGAGACATAAAACTTGGGATAGAGTAATTTACCCTACTTGTGTGAAGTATTTAGACATAGGATTTTTTAATGTCCAATGCAGGTGTCTATCACAGTATCACTATCAGCTTTGACATATTAGCAAGTGACAGGGTGACAATGTGTTACCAGGCATCAGTGACTCCATGATAACTGTGCATTGTGCATGCTCCATTTCCTCATGATAAATGTGAGGTATTTGATACGGGTTACCCTTCGTAAGGAGGGTAAGCTTCTTGACGTGTACAGAGGATGCTGCAGAGTAAGATTATGCATAAGAACATTGGAGCAGCTGATTCCCAGGACTACATTTGTGTGTTAAAGCTTTATGCCAGATTGAAATCCAATTTAAGTTAAATCAGTGCAATTCTGCCCTGCAGGCGGGACATTAAGATTAGTGCATTAGTACACACTAAAAGCTATACTGGTACAATCTGTGATTTAGACAGTCACCCAGTGTAAATGAGCATATATTAGTTCAATCCCATATAGAAAGGGAATAAGTCACACCAGTCTAAAACCAAATTTGCATTACAGGTTTTACTGGCATAGCTATATTAGCCAAAAGCCTGACAGTGCACACTCTGGTTGACACAACTCTAGGACTAAAAGCGACTAAAAGCACCTAAAAGGATGTAAAGAAGCAGTTAAGCCTTTGCCGGCAGTAGTCTACTTTCAAAGATGCTACATTTCTGGTCACTCTAGATACAACACCCTTAAGTAAAACAGTAATGACGGCAGAAGTGGTAGTTCAAAAGACAGAAAAAAAATTATTTTGATAGAATATGTTATTCTGCTCAAGGAGCTGGCTTAAGATGTACCTGTGAAGAAAGCTATTGTATCAGAGTGATCTATTTCTGTACTACAAAGGGGTGGCTGGTGTAATTCTATCAGTGTAGCTCTTATCACCAAACCTGTTAAGTGCAGCCAGGCTCACAAGATGATAACTTATTTATCATAGGAAGAGGAAAGGTGTGCTGGAGTAAAGTATGCTGTCTGGAGTACGATTTTGCTGATTTAAGTTGCCTTCTCAAGAGAAGCATTTTGCTTGTCATGTTCCAGCACAAAGTACTCTTACAGTGGCCCTGACCTTAAAAAACTTTTTACTGTGTAAATGATCTTATCAGGGCTTATACCAATAAATTGCTCTCACTGAAAAAAAATAAAGTAATAACTGCAGTGGCTATGTAAAATTGTATTAAAAAATCTCTGTGTAAACCAATATTTAGGCTCCAAATATTTTTCCTTGCAAGTTGTGGTTGAATTTTTTTGTAGATCAGCACTGAAGTGGTCTGCTCTGGTCCTGGTGGTTAACTTCCTGCCTCACATAGGCTATTTGTGACTTGGTTTTTACTGGAATAAATAAAGATCTTATTTCGATGAGACCTGAACTTCTGATCTCCTCTGCTGTGTCCTCCTTTGGTCATACCCATGTGATGCATCCTGGGAATTACACATTTATGTTCAAATTCTCTGCAACACAAGTTTCACATAGATATATTGACATATACAGGTATGGCACTAAGAAAACTCTAAAATTAGTTGGGTTTTTATTTTTTTTGACAGAGTAATCTATGGGCTTAATTTAATTGCAAAATGCTCAAAGCAAACCTGTCTCTTCAGACACGCTTAATTTGTGATTTTAGCAAGAACTTGCACTTCTGTTCATTTCTTCCTCATTAATGTCCAAGAAGTTATTGCTTTCATCATCACGGCTTCTCAGGAGTCCTGCCCTTCGCTGTTTTTTTCCTGCGCTGAAGGGTGCCAGACTGAGCTCACAATGTTATTGCTCCAGGTAACTTTTACTCAGTTTTTCTGGAAGATGAGCTACTTTATCTCAGTTCTCACATTTAGCAGGTTCAAAAGAGAGACATGCTCTGTCTTCACAATGGAACAAACAGTCAGGATGCTGTAGTTATTCTACCTTGTTCAAAATAATCGCCTTATACAATGATTCCCTGACCTTGACATTTCTAATTCATACCTGAGATGTATTTATAATTAACTGTGTAGCATTGAAGACTTACTAAATTGTCATGTATCTCAGAAAACCTACAGCCCAAGAAAAGCATTGGCACTTAAAGTGATGCTTACCTTTGAATAACCAGTAAAAAATTAGAAGTGCAGATGGGGTACTTTTGGGGAAGAGGGAGGACTCAGTAGTAGTCATCTTCTTTTCCTCTTTTCAGTTCAGATGCATGAAAATGCTGTACTTGCCAGCTACCATTGCTTGGGTATTTGGTAATAGTGATTAGTATCATTCACATAATGCTAATGGGATCACAACAAGGGTAAATTTCGTATTTTTGATAAATGCAGGAACTATTTGTACTGTGATATTCTTAAGAACTATTTAAGAACTATTTATAGGTAGTAAACATTTTTTTACACAACCAGTCTTCATTTGAGCTTTGTGTTGAGCAGGCAGCCTTTTCTCCTGGAAGGAAGCATGGAAAATGTGGAAGAATGAAATAACTGACAACAATGAATACCATTCAACAAAATTTAGACAGTACTATTTTCATTTGTGTTTAGAATACTGTCACGGGAAGTCTAGTCTTTTTTTTTTCTTTTTCTTCTTTTTTTCCCTTTTTTTTAAATCAAGAAATTTTGGCCAGGGATTTTATAGACTCTTACACAGTGCGATTTTGCATCCTTACCTGAAACAGTTGTAATAGCCTTGCATAACAGGGAGTCCCAATATGTAAACTGACAGCTTTAATAGTGGCCATTCTATCTACTTTTAGGTAGTGACTTTAAGGCTCTGTTGTTAAAATAAAAAAGGTAAAACAAGCAGAAAATATTACTTGTTGAATCATTCCAAAGTTAGCAATAATATGAATAGCCTAAGTACTCAGCCAGAAATTCACTATAGCATTGTTCATAGTTTCATACTTGAAGCAACTGAAGCAAGTCATTACAGGCTTTGGAAGCTGATTAAAACACTCACTTGAGAAAGAAATGTGTACGGATCTATGGAAAAATAAGGGAAGTTTTTATCCTTGCACAGCATAAAAAGGAACTGGTCCCTGGTTAAAAGCAGGATCACATATATTTGGGGTTAATTGTCATCTCTTCTTGAGGTTTTAGAGGTTTTAGAGATAGGCTGCAACTGGAATATCACGCTAGCTGTTACTGACCAGTACCCTGGGACTGCATAAAGAATGCTTTTCTGTGATCAGCCTTGTCCACATACCTATCTCTACACAGTTCAGGAGACCAAGAAGGAATGTTTTCCCCACCCGGTTAGCAGAGATCATTAGACTTCTCTGCACTGTGAGGTATGAGTCCTGTAGTATGATTAACTGGGCGTGCCATCCTTGTTCAACTCTCAGTTATTGCTAGGGGTTTGAGGAACTGTGATAACCTAGTTTCTTGCCTTGCCCACAACAGGTTAATCACCTGCAGATGAAAAAAAAAAAAAATTCAATCCAGTCAAAATATTAGATTCTAAACTGGCAAATGGATGACACTTAATGAGCTGTGATATTCAGGAGGTCAGACTCGACAATCAAATGTTCTTTCTGGCATTAAATTGCCTGAAATCAATGACACATGAGGAAGCAGTGATGGTAAAGTGAGTTAGACATACTTTCCATAAAACAATGCAGAAGTCTCATACGCTGCCCAGAATCCCTCAGTTCAAGGAGAGAAAATATAGGCTACTTAAAACTTATGTGAGAATTAAATGGTGTCATTTTTAATTCAAGTTCCATAGAATTAAACTGCAGCACACTTTATGTGAGCACAGTTAAAGGTAGAGCATAACCCTTAATCTCTTAGGAATGTTTTAATAGACCCGAGAACTTAATGGTATCAACTTCCCTCAGCTATTTTTGGTCAACCAAATGCTTAACATGTTTTTTGGCCATACAAGTCAATTTTATACTAATGGCAATGTGGAGACACAAATGCCCTTTAATTATAGGGCACTGTGATATTAGTGCTGTAAAAAGCCAAGATGCCACTAATAGAAAGAATTTTGGCAGGCTACATTGGCTGGGAAAAAAACTAATTTTATCTGAACATACCGACTGTCTATAAGATGAGCCTTTGGAGTCCTTTTAAGCCAAAGTCTCCCAGTTGTAACTGAAAGCGAATGTGTGAAAATGTAGTAATAACACAACTTGTTCAAAACAAGACGTCTTTTTGTGAATTACAAAACTGAAGATATTGCATAGAGATCGGGGATTAGATAACTGGAATTTTAGCAGATTCTATATGCATATTACAGTCATTTTTATGGTATGCTTAATTGAAAGGAAACTCTATTTTGCTTTATAGAGAGATCAAACTATTTTGAGCTGCAAAATGTTTGAATAAATTACCCAACATTAAATTATTTCTGAAGCTGCAGGCACTTTTCAATCTACCTCCCTACTCTACTGTAAAGTTCACATTGTTCAGTGAATTCAAGGAAGGCAGAGGGGAACAAACCAAATAGTTAAGAGGCTAAAGAAGACAGTGCTTCCTCATGGGTACTACTACTCAGCTGTATGAAGGACAACAATTAACTTGTAGATGAGTTCAAGGGTGTCCTCTTGCTCTGAGCCTCAGCAAGCCTACCTTGTTTCTTCCAATACCGGGGGCGTGTCCTTACACAAGCAGTGTTATTGCTGTCAGACAGTATACACTTGGCAGGGGAGCCTCACTTGACCTCCTCAAAAACCACAAGATAGTCTCCCATGAATAAATCAGCTCGATTTCTCATGTAAGCCACTCAGATTCCTGTAGTTCTTCTACAGTAATAGCCAATCGCTTAACTTCCAGTTAAGATTTTAATGGTACCACTTTGTACGCTGGCCATTGCACACAATGGATCCCCATTCCTCTTATTGTATCCTAAAATAAGTTCAAAATTTTGCTCTCGGTTGCTAAGCGGTTTCGCTCTCTCCTGGAAATGCTTAATTGTAGAGCGAAGATGATGGGGTTCATGAGAACCACTGAATATTGGAAATGTGTTTCTTTGAATGGAGAAGAGGACATAGTAGCAACTTCTTTTGAGATACTGTTCTGACATGTGATTTGTCCTATCATTAAAGTCTGAAGAGAAGACTAGAAATATATACATCTCAGTTATCACACTTGTACATAAACACCGGCTCAGACATCTACACATGCAGTTATATGCGGGGGGTGTGTGTGTGTTATTTGTTTGAGGTATTTTAGCATTGTTGTTTCCCAAGTATCTTTCTTTGAAATGGCTGGAATTTACCAAATGTTGCAGTCTGAGCCAGACTTACGATGAATGTTGTGAGCCCCTATTATTCAAATTTGAGTGGGTTACAAACAACCAAATAAGATTTTATAATGGAAAGTATTAGACAACTTTACATTTCCTGTGATTGAAGCAAAGTTCAGACTATCACCTGATTAATAACTGTAGAGTTAATGAGTATGCAGAAGACATAAAAAAAATCGATCAGCTCTCCATGGACTCTTTTTAATGGCTTGGTAGGTTTAGCACAAATTTATAATAGCCCTTGCTTTTTGAAATGCTGTACGCATGAGACAAGGCTGGGTCAATGATCCTGCCCCAGTTATAATATTGTTAATTCTTTTTCCTTCTTTCCTTATTTATTTATTTATTTCCCCCTTGGCATCTAATGCCTCAAGAGTGGTATTCAGGCTTTTTGGCTTTCATTCCTTTACTGTCTAATTTAGTACAAACTGTTTCAGTAAACAGGAATATGATACTTCAAATGGAAGTCTGTATTTTTGTGTAAGACATAAGCAATATAAAAAATGGGGCACAAGGAACCTTATACAGTTCTAAAATCCGGAGAGTGTTTATTTTGTCATCACCTAGTTTATCAGTAATATCCAACTTCTTTTTGTGCTGATGTTCTTAATATCCAAAAAGGATATGAAATTGCATCCATTATTTATATAAAAGTAGTCCAAACTTTATAGCTGACTGATTTGGCATCCATATATGACTCTTAAATATCTAGCACTCCTGAAAAAAAGGAGCCTTAAGTGATGAGATCTGTTTTACTTGCAAAATAAGTCCTGTTAGGTTTTGTTTATTTGGGGTTTTTTGTGTTTTTTTTTTAAATAATAATTTCATTATGTAAAGATTTTGTCTCTACAGAAACAATCAAACTGGAAAAGGATTAGCCTCTTAAACAAGGCACTCTTTGGTGCTTCATAAACTCCTATATGAGAGCTGTGAAATGTAAAGCATATGTTCAAATTAGCTCAAACCTCTTTAGGTGAAACATTGAAATGGCTAACTCTGTCATACTCTACTGCAGTTATTTTGAATATTTCAAGTACGGATATCTGGGATTCTCCAAAGTAGCCTGATTTTTCAAGAACCGCCTCTTTTCCTTTGGAGCCTGATATCCTGCTCCAAACCACTTGAAATGAACACCCAATATCACATTTAACAATTGCAGTGCGGTCAGCTCTGTAAAGCTGGCTTTTTGACAGTGTATACCAAATCGCCTGCTTAATTACAATAATTTTCTATAATTTAATACTACTGATGTTGACATAAGCCAAGTACATATAAATGTGGTTATATCGAAATGTTTTAGATTCTTTTTGCTATAAGATAAAGTCAGTATTGCTTTATGGCTTTATTATCCCTTTGCTAAAAGGAATCTTCATCAAGATAAAGAACACCATTGTAGCACATTTTTACTACTTCAAACAAAGCTACATAAATAAACGTTTTTTAATTTTTTTTTAAAATATATTGGCAATATAGAAACAACCAACTATTGCCAATATTTCAGAACACTCCACCAAGTGGTAGAAAACAAGGCTGTAGCACCCCAGCTCCCAAGCCCAGATAAGCTATGCACATCCTGACAGGCTCATGTCTAATCTGTTCTTAGAAACCTTCCGCAAAGACGACTTCGCAACCTCCCTAAGCAGTCTAATCTGCTGCCTGTCTACACTGTTCACAAGTTTAAACTAATGCCTAAACTAAGCCTGTCATTTCTTCATGCTCCTATTCTGTCAGGAGCATATCACGTGTGAGATGTGTCCCCCCCTCCCCACCAGTGGCCATGCATTCCTGCCTCCCTTTGAGCCCTGACAGTTATTTATACCAATTCAGCAGTTTTTACCCCGATTATAAATGAGACTGGTGAAATGGCATGTTTTTATTCAAAGGCAAGACGACTTCTTTCTTTTTTTTTTTTTTTTGAGCACTTCATTTTGCAGCTCCAGTTTAGAGCACAGCCACGTAAAGAGCTGAATCAGCATAACCGAGAGGAGAGAAATCTCCAAGGGGGAACTAGAACGAGTGGCTAAAAGTAGAGAAGGTGAATAATGTTTGGGCTACTATAAATGGCATGGTTAATGTTAAACCACAGTCTGCAGGTCCCTCATTACAAGATCAGCCCCATACTTGCTTCTCTGTTCCCAGTGGATTCCTGATCAGAAGTTAAATTTTAAATACAAAGCAGTCAGGAGGTCATAATTTGATGGATGAAAGGTGGCAGAAAGATGATGGAGCTGACCCAACGTAACCACATGGTATCACTAAAGATGTGGCTCCCAAACCATCTGTCTGCTTTGCTGTTCCTCTTTCCTGTCCCCTCCTCAGCTGCTCCTTGCGCCCTTTTCCACTTTTTCCTCCCTCCCTTGTACGAGCTCCGGTACTCCTCCAGCCTCACAGCACTCTTATTCAGCTCACAAACCTGCCAGAAATTTGCTTGCTCTTTTTGCTGGACTAGTGACCTGCACCGGTTGGGCAGACTGTCACGAGCAGCAGCCGGCGAGTGTGCGGCATAGGAGGGCAGGAACGGGAAGCTGCGCTGTCACTGTGTGCAGCTGCCCCACCAGAGGGGCCTTGAGCTCCCTTCTATCACAAGCAGCAGCTCGATGTTGTTCATCCCTTTTACTACATAAAGCACGTGCCAATGATGCTGTCTTATCTGTAGGACCTTTCACAGGCGAAACCTGAAGACTCGTGAAGCTACGACTGCTGGGGTTGCAGTACAGTTCAGTCACGCGTCACTCTCATTTGTGTGACTAGGCCCATTGGCTTCAAGTAAGCTCGGCACAGTTAATAAGTACTCACACTGGAAAACAGGACTAGAAAAAGGGTCATTATTTTAATCAATAGGATGAACCTAATTTTCCTTAAATCTAACAGATACACACTGACTGCAAAGCAAGCAACAAAAGAACCAAACAAACCAGGAAACGTAAGACATGCACAGCAGCATCTAAAGCAAAATATTGGGTAAAACCTGCCTGGTTTCTTTCCCTGAAGGCAGCAAGAGACTTGACTTTGAGCCCAATTCTCTCTCTGGGATAAGGGTCAGCATGCCCTGATTCTCCAGTTAGGATCTGGGTGGGTGGGTGGACTCCCTCATCCTGTTAGACCTGTTCAGCTGCGAGGGAAACAGCACAAGTCGTCAGGGAAGGATAAGCACCAAGAAGAAATCCTCACCCAGAGTGTAATTAGAGTACCCTACTGAAAGGAAGCCTTAGCAGAGCAGACCGGGACTCTCATGCTGGCACTTTTATACAGGTTGTTGTACTAGAAATAGGAATAATATTGCAGAGATCAACCCCTGAAATGCTCCTTTCCCCTCAATTCCAGTTTTTATTGTAAACATTGGTGTTCTTTTCTCCACTTTTCATCTAAAGTTTGAATTCCTATATTCCTAAAGATCTGAAAGCCAAACCTTTGGCCTGGTGTTTCGACTAATTAATTTTAGTCATAACACAACAAATGCTTATGCCAGAAGATACATATAACTTCATATCAGATATAATCTTGCATAAATTATTAATGAAGTGCTCTTTTTTTCTTATTATTTGGCTTCATGTTACCGGTAACCTCAACAGCTAAAGGTTATGAACATTATTTATCTGGCTGATATTTCACATTTGTCCTCAAGTCTGGTTTGCTTGGGAAAAGTGGATTATGCATATGGACAGCAATAGCTAACCATAGTCACTGATTTACTGCTTCTCTCCTTTGAAGTTTTTGCTAAAACTAGATTGGTATTATGGTTAGCTCATTCTACAGAGTTACTGCCTTCTCTAAGACTGATTATACATACAATGAGATTTAAAAAAAAAGTCTAGCGTGTTGGAATCTTGAGGCTGTTGCCTTTTTTGCTGAATTGACAAAAAGGGATCTGTACTTACATTGAATTTTTCTATGGCAATGTTGCATTGTGTAAGAAGAAAAAAAAAATCAGTTTCAAATCCAGGTATACATTCTTATAGTATTATATCTAGTAGGTTTTACACTGATAGGAAAAAATGTTTTTGTAGTGAAAAGTTGTTCATTTAGCATACCCCTGTCAGCCTATAACTTTTGGAATCAAAGTCCAGTTCTGCTTAGGATTCTCTTATTGTTCTGACTAAATTCAAAGGTTGAATTTTACCACTAAAATAACTGGTTCATAAAGCAATTAATAGTTCCAGTGACTGAATTACTTTTAAGTGTCCTAAAATATTAATCAATGGAAGATCATTCCTACTAAAAAATTCTTCAATTTACATTTTATTTATCTTCAATACAAGCGTACATCATTGTTGCTTCTTCAAGCTACCTTTCTTGGTATATTTGAAGCGAAGTGTTGCTTGCACAGTAACAGTTGCGCAGTAACAACAAGGATTCCTTCCTCTCAGATGCTACTACAGGGCTGTTGACAAAAGTGCAGAAGTAAACAGTAGTCATTGTGATTGCTTGCTAATAAAAGTGGATTCCTACTTCACCTGTGCAACCGACAAACACTATCACATTGTTTCAAATCTAGCACGTTATACTGTAAAATACATATCATGTAACAATACGAACTTCTTTAAATATTGAACTGATATACAGCTTATGTATTTTCTTAGTTAAGCAGGTTTTCTGATACACAGGCTGGCTGCATATCAGTATATAAAAGGTTGGTTAAAAACGTTTTTCTTCATTTTGCTCTCTTATCTGATTAAGTTCTTAATGCAGGTCCAGCTTTAAGCAAAGTTCAAGGCGAAAAGTGTAGTTTGCAGAGCGCATTTAGAATTACACCCTATTCCTTTAGTGATGCTTTCAAAATTGTATCTGGAAGAAATCTTTGAATCCTCCCTTCTAAGTCTAATCAACTGCTAATTATTACAAGCCTACAAAAAGAATAACAAAGTATTTGTCATTTTAAGCCCTCAGCATGATATGCAGCAGTTATTGGTATTGGTACAGTGAACGCTTTTAAAAGCTGATTCATGCAGTGTTTAACGCATCTTTCTAGACCGCTTTTTGAATGTCAGTTAGATTGAATCTGGAAATGTAATAGCAACAGGGGAGGAATTATATATATCTTGCGTCATCATGTTGATATCATGCACATGTATGAAAGAGAGATGAGAAAGAAAGTTAAAGCGAAGTGTAATTTGCAGTTACCTACTGGATTTTAGTAACAAATAAGAGTAAACTGGAAAGCTGCGCCACCACGAAGAGGCTTCAGTAATTTATACACTCATGAAAACTGTCAAGAAGCGTGCCGTTTATCTTTTTTTAACGGAAGTTGATCCTTGCTACTTTAAGCTGAAAGCCAATTCAGTTCTGAATAGAAAAAATAATGAAAACAGAAGCGTAGATAAAGTATGAACACTGAGAAAAGATTGGAAGCTGGAGAAAATATCTGTAGATTTCATTTGCAGTCCATTTTCACTTAGTACTCTTTGTATTTAAAGCAGCACAGAGAAAAGTTGCTACTTACAAAGGTGTTCATTTTATTATACCCTGATGAGAGCTGCAACAAGACTCCACCGCACTGGATGAGGGAAGAAGGCCCTTCTTGGATTAAGGGTCTCTCTTTAAGAAGTTCTTGCTCTTTTTCTTCTGTATTAAATCAGGGAGATGGCCTTTTGCTAGTGACAATTGCTACACTGCGCATAGCTGTTCAGGGAGGCAGAGCACAGACTGCTGCTCTCTTTACAAGCAGGAGGGTAGGGATAAACTTCTGATAGAAAGTACGCTGTAACCTGTCAGAAACTCTCTCTACTAGCTGAATTTTCAAGATTTCCTTAAGGTAAAGCCCCATACAGAGAAAGTTACAATTTTTAAAGGCAGAGAGTTTCATTTGAATCAGATGCAGGTTTGATTTATTCATGCAAACTGCATGATGTCCTTGGTCTTTATAAATATTTTCCAGTATAGCTGAAATAAATTAAAAAAAAAAAAAAAGTCACAGAAGTCTGAAAGTGAATACGTATAGGGATATCTAAAGAATTAAGAAACTTCAGAGTTTTTGGAGGTAGAAGGAAAAAAAGTGTATTGTGCTAATTAGTAATACCTACTCCAAAGACTCGCACAATAACCTAACATTTATGTCTCTGTTCTAGCGTCTTCTCTTAAAATTTTAGTTGACAGAACAAGTCTCACAGATATATCTGTATCTAACATCACAAATTTGCTGTTTAACCAGGTTCTGAACTCAGTATCTCTCCTTAAGACCAAGTTAAGACTTTAGAATTTGATCTATACCTTGTAAAAAACACCATCTTTGAGTTGCCAATTATTACTTCCAGCTTTCTAGGGGATGGATAAATCACCTTAAAAACACAAAAATTTTGTAACTTTTTCTGTGAATTCTCATAACAGGTTATGTTGACTATATTGCACCTGTCAGTTTTAGAATATGCATACGTTTAAGCTTTTCAAACAATCAATACTAAGCCTAGTAACACTGATTTATTTCTTTTTTTTATTCATGATCTGGTGACTAATCAGTTGACTTTGGATCTTCTGATAAAATGTATTGTTATGATTATCTCAGAGTTCAGAGGACTGTGAGAATGTCAACCAAATACAAATGTAATCAAATTTAAAGGTCATAAAATCTTGATGATGTAAAAGTGGCTGAAACGTTTGTCTAGTGTGTAAAAATGTGAGAGCATTCTGACTATGGGTTATATGAAAATCAGACTGTAGATTGTGGTTTTCTCTAAGTAATTGCATTTTGATTATCTTATCTCAGAAATGAAATATTGCAGCAGGGCAGAAAACTAAAATGTTCCCTGACAAAAGCTAACCAATGGAAGCAAACTGTGATTAGCTCCAATGTAAGGAGATACAAAAATCTAGAACTGTTGAAAAGATGTGAAAGCTGATATGTAATCTAAATACGTGTAGTGGATGATGTTCAGCTTCCAAGTAGCCACCTGCAGACTGGATGTGTCCTGGAGACAGATGTGTGGCTGCACAGAGGATGCTACCAAGAGGAATTCAGTTTGCTTTATCTGAGATGAAGTTCCTTGAGCAGTGGGGCAGGGATTAAAAAGAAGAAAGGAATGCCTTTATAAAGCTTGTGAAAAGGGTTTTACAGGTAAAGATTTGAGCTGACTGAGGAAAAAAAGTCCAATGGTAATGATAAACAGAAGAAACCTGCACAAAACCACAAAAAAAAAACATAGGAAAGAAAAATTTAATGAATGGGGTCATAAGAGGAACATGAAGGATAATAGATCAGACTACTGAAAATCTAAGACACATAAAGATATACTAATGCAGAAAATACAGGAATAAAGAGCAAGAGCTGGAAATCTCACTACACAATCAAAATATTATTTAATTGGTATAGGAGAGACATACCAATTACCCCTTTGAATTCATGACAGATATATTACAGTAAAAGGTTACAGTTCGTTCAAGGACAGACAGTGGAATAAGGGAAATGTTCTTTGTTTGGTACATCACAAATGCTTCCTTTTAACTTCTGACTTGGATTAGTAGAAGACAATAGACCCCATACAGATCAGATGGATGAGGCTTTTTCTGAGTATTTTTTATGACTAAGTGGCAGAATTAGCCAGTAGCAATTGGGGATTTTGACTGTAGATAGAGAGTACTACAGGGATATGATGTCCAGCGTTCTAAGAATGTGTCCATGAGAAGATTTGGATACAAAACTTCAAGAAAGGATTTAGAGGGTGACATTTTTCTGGGCTGATTCCAGCCAACAGAAAGATATTCACTTGATACTGTGAAGGCTGAAGACAACTTGGATGAGAATGACAGTAAATTGACAGAGTTCACAGCTTTTCAGAAGAGCCCAGAGAGCAGAATTGCAAAACAAAAATAAGCAAGCAAATTCAGTAAACACTGAGAGCTGAGAAAAAAGCTCAACAGGAAAGGAGTTAAGCAGAAATGGCAGTTCTTTTAACAAGCAATTTTAAAATTAGAGGTTCAAACTCTTCCATTCTTAAGGAAACATAGAAAGACACCAACATGGCTAAATCACAAGCTGTTTAACGACTCTCAGACAAGAAGAAAAACTAAGGAAAGAGAAAAGTAGATTGGATTGCCATGAATAAAGTGTAGGAACAAAGCAAAAGACCACAGAGATACAGTACACAGAGCTACAGTTAGGAGGAACACCAAAGCCTGCCTCTCTCTCAGAAAAAAAAAGACCTATTAAGTATATTCGTAATAAGATCAAAAGGAGAGAAAACTATTAGTAGATGATTCTGGGAAAGCCAAAAAGTTTAATATTGTCGCAAAAATACATTAGATATCAGTGGCATGAGTCAGGGTAGAATACAAAGTTAATATATTCTAGAATATCAAACTACGACCCTTCAATACCTTATTAATGTTTTTACATTAGCCAGCCATAAGGTCTTTAGGAGCCAGATGATGAAAAGTTGAAATTATTAGCTCATAGCTTTGAGAACTTGTAGAAGAACTGGGAACCTGGAGGAATGATTTGCGCCCCTCTCTAAGGAGGGAAAAAAAAAGGAGGAATTTATAAAAAATTATAAACTTGCCCTTTCACATTCAAATTCTAAAGCCAAAAAACAAATCTAACTATTTATAAATGCCAGGCTGATAGCAGAAAGAAGAGCAGAAATCGGTGCAGATTTGTGAAGAAGATACTGTATTTAATTTTATTCTTACAGAGCAGTGGGCCCTATGGAGAGAAGGATATGCTTTAGTAAAGTTCATGACATGGTCTCATACAATGATTAAAAAAATGAGATTTTTTTTCCAATAAAGCCATAATAAGTTGTGTGAAATATATGAACACATCATCTGGATATTTCTATTTGCCTTTGGTTGGAAGGTGTGACGTAAATAATTGGCAAACATCATATTTAAAAAAAAAAAAGTTATTTTTGAATTCATAAGTGAGATTCAAACAAACAAAAAAAGCCAGGTAAAATTAGTTATAATTTGCATGATTTTAGATGTTATCCAATTTAAATTGAGGACACAGAAGAAATGTTTTTTTGCTTTATATGGATGCGTGTGAATATGTAGCTGAAGTGGACTGTATTCTTCCAAAACACCTGAGATTGATCACTATCGGAAACGCTATTCTATTTAATCAAGCCAATCCCATCAATCAAGCTAGACACATTTTGAATTGGATGTATTGGAATGAGATTTTCTAGTGTCTGTGTGTACCTGCCGAGCAGTACTGTATGGGACAGAGAAATCCCAAGTACTGAGATATCTTTTCTTTGGGAGAGCCGCAACATCACTTCTCTTGTCTAGTATCACAGGTGCCTGCTACTATTTAGGACTTGTCTACAAGAATAGAGATCCAGACTCAGGTGGCCTTTAGTATATTTCCCAGACAAACCACTCAATCTCCTTTTTTTGTGAATCAGATTCATGTCCCATTCTCCAGGGGTGAGATGCAAGTAATTGAAATCAAGACTTTTCAGACTTTAGGACTGCATTGGACCATGCAATTGATTTGTTGTTGATGCAGTCAAAGTCCAGCCATGCCAAAATCTGACACCGTCCCCCCCCCTTTTTTTTTCAGTCCGCTCCCTAAACTCATTAATATGTTGATATCTATGATGGCATAAAATGAAAGACAGAATAATAAGTTGAGCCTAAGTATTGGTTACAGCAGAAAATTTATTTCATTATCTAAAAGATAACTCTTGTTGGGATGATTGACTGGAGGTACATTTTTATTTTTCTTTTTTTTTTTTTTTTTTTAATTTTCCCTTAACTTCAAGATCATAGTTCTTAGGAAAAGCAAACAAAAACGGAATGCTTTTTTTATGTATTTGTCAGTTGGATACTCATTAGAAAACTATTCACTCTGCTACTATTCACTCATCAAATTCATAGCAAACATTAAGATGAATCACTGTGGCATGTGAGAGACAGACTGTTCCATGTTGTGCTTATATCAGAAGGAGTAACAGGAAAAAATGGGGCAGAAAAGTAAGATAAATCCCACAAGAAAAGATCTGACTTTCCTGTTCATCCTGTTCACTTTTTACAACTTATTTAATTTGGTATATACAAATGAGATTTAAATTATATTACCTATAGCCTAAAGCATTTATTTTAATTTCTAAAAGGGTAAACCATATTTTGCTGTCTGCTTACTTCTGTGTTATCTAATTTTTTGGCAAATATTGACTAAAGAAAAACTTCTGTCTACTTCCATTCATTCTCAATGTTCTCTTCTAAGAGGAATACAGATAAAAGAATATTAATCTTTTAATCTTTTCTCCAAAATCCAGTGCATGGTCAAAATCTAGTCTAGTGCTCAGAACATACATTTCCATTTTCTAGCTGTATCTGGAAAATTACCCATTGATTTGTTTGGCAATTTAGTTTCTACAAGGTAGCCACAATTACACAAAGGAAGTTTCTTTTGCCACTGGTAGTATTATGTATTTATGTTCTACTCACAAAAATGGTTTGGGCATATTTTACTTCTTTTTGGAATACTAAGCAATAAAATAGTTACAATCAAGGAGTCACTAATTCTGAAGCAAATTGCATTTTTTTCCAGAGAAAGATAGTAGAGCCAATGGTATATTGCAGAGATTGTTTTAGATTCTTGGTTTCTACTAAGACCATCATCCCTGTGTTCTCTATTCAAAACAAACATATGATGGTTGTCATAATATTTAAACTATACTTTTGTGATAGGAAAATGATTGAAAAGTTCAGCACGATCCTAACATGCCAGGCACCATAAAGTTGCAATACACTTGAATCATCCAAAAGGGAAATACAGTACAGAAAATAAGAGGGAAGCTTAAAAAACATTTTAAGAAAGACAAGAGAGGAGCAGAAGCCTCATGTTCTAAAGCAATTTAATAGGTTGTATAATTCTGTGAAATGTTTGATTCAGGCACAAATTTGAGTGAAATTGTTGCTATGAATTTTGTAAATGTCTAGAAGTAGACCTTTATCCAACAGAAGTGTACAAGAATACTTGCAACTTCCAGCACATGGATAAACCTGTAGAAGAAACTGAATGGTTCATGAAATTCCACCAGCCACTATTCTGCTTGCGTAACTTGGCTGTCTCCAATTATCCTACTCCACCCATTCTTAAACCATTAATATTCCTACTGTTACAGAACTTTCCTTACCCTTGCACACATAATGTTGAAATAGCAGTAAGAGAAAGGAGAGAATTTTCTTCTTAGCAAGGTCATCACTACTAGTTTTTACTTTGATGAAGAATTTTTTTTCCTAATCATTGAAGAAATGGAAATCCAAACTCTTTTTTGCAAAGTTGTGTAATTGTTACTCCAACAACCTTTTGAGAACTAGCCACCTGTCCTCCCAAGCCATAGAAGAACTTTTACCCTGTTGGTCTTTAAACAAAACACAGACAGACTATCCAACTACATTTATGAGAAAAAGCAATGTTCAAAGTTTCAGTAATTTCCAACTATATCTGAGTGGGACACTCTAAATAAATTCTGTAAAATTCTACACTCCAAGGGTTATATTTTCTAGTATGTTTGTTTTCTGGCTACATTGCACGTGTAAGTGTTGTGAGATCTGTTGGGTGTTCACAGCTTAGAATGGCATCAAACCAGAGAACACTGCCTAAGGCAGAAACCCTAAATTAAGGGGTCAGATAATACTGGCGTTGGCCTATCTGTCAGTCTGTAACAGGAGAAAGTAGTTCCTTATTTAATTTTAAATCATGCTTAAAGCAGCTTGGGAGACTAAAAAGAACAGTTTTATATTTTTTAATGTTATTGGGGATAGATAGCCTATTATTAGAACACACACTTACTGATAAAAAATTCCCCCCCAAAAAAAAACTCAACCAAACAAAAAAAAAACCTCTGCACCCTGCACTAGAGAAGCTAGATAGCCACAGATTTTTCTGATCCTCCCCAACACTGTAAAGTCTGGAATACTATAGATAGTGTGTTCAGTCTAGTATTCTTCTCATCAGCTCCCGCTTTCATAGATTTCCCTTCTGCTGTTGTAGAGAACACCATGCATGTAGTGTTTACAAACACCACCACTAATTACTAATTTGAAGTTAAAGAACAGACCTCCCCCTTCTGTTTAATCTTTGGCCAGAGCTTGGAGCGTCTCAAAAATTATCTTACAAACCCATGCCCTACCCTAGAGATTACGTAATATTATACCTCTGAGCAAAGCTTTAACAAGGTTTCAGAGTCAGGAGACTATAGAGACTGAATCAAATTTCTGCGTACTCTCCCTGGGGTCAGTGACAAATCAACAGCTGCTTGTTTCCATCAATAATAGTCCGGCTGCTGCTGCTGCTGCAGAAGAGAGACAAGTTTGAATTCTTGTGATTCAGCTCAGGCGAGACAACGGGGTGGATGACTGGCTTTACAGATTTTAGACCAGGTGCGTTGTTGTCAGCTAAGCAGAATGGATAGTGCTGATGCTTAATTACGGTGTACTTGCATAAGTCATGGATCACATAGTAAAAAGAGGAAGAAAGATTTGCAAGGTAAGCCATTCTCTTTAAAATAATCTATATAATATAGCAACATTGTCTTGAGATTAGGAAGTTTTAAAAATAGACTACGTTTGTGCTTCCTTATGAAAGCTGTCATTTAGCTACTGCAGTACCTGATTTTTACATGATTTTCTGCAATGTGGTTGTACTTCTAGAAGTCCAGGCAAAGACTAATGCAGTAAAAATTTCCACTGGTGATGATAATGAGATTCATTGATATCTCCTGTTTAACCTTTAGGGAATGAAACAGTGGGAGCTTCCAGAAACCCAGTTATAGTCCTCTGATTCTCAAAGGCCACCTCCAGTTTTAATAATTTATAACAATCTAAAGAATATCCTGTTGGACTCAAAGTGCTTCGCTTTCCATGCCTTTCCTTTGAACACCTGTCTGCTGAGGGCTTTCAGAAGGGGTGCTTTTCCCCAGGACTCTCCCATAAGAGTGACCTTTCTGCATGGAGAACCTAAAGTGAATCTAGTAACATTAAAATACTCCAACAAAGCAAATAATACTATAGTTAGCCTTCTACTCATATTTATCGTAACTCAAGTGGCTGGGACACATTAAAAAGACACATAGCACATATGCCTCAGTGAAATTTTGTTTTTAAAATTAGCATCTTTTAAAAGGACACTCCAAAGCCTGTTGAACTGAATGTCTTCAAAGGTTCAAAGTAAGAAGTTCAATGAGCTTCAGATCAGCTTATGAATTGCACCCTGCTTTCCACTATCAACCAACACTTGGTCTGTCTGCCAGGTCTACCTGACAGCCTTTTGTGATACCATTAGAGGTGTTTCTGATATCACTAGATCACTCTCAATGTCATTTAGAATCTAATAATACTTATAAGTTTATAAAGAAAGATGGTTTTTGTTAGGTAATTAATTATTTGAAAAAAATAGAAGGCAAGGGAACAGGTCATCTCAACATCATAACGACTGGCTTGCTAAAAAATTTTCTAGGTGCCATAAATTATGTCTTTGATCATATTTATGTGGTTATACAACAACTACATAACTTTGGGGGGGGGAACCTAATAATGTAAGTCTGAATAGTGAGCAGCCCTAAATACAGACCCTGCTAAAATATAACTCACTTTAAACTGACTTGAGCCCTAGATCTACTCACAGCTTACAGAGAAAAAGAGTGTGGCTGGATCTAAATAATTAGGGCATTAGAAGTTCAAGTACATCACTTAAATTAACAGCCAGTATAGTTTCTGAATTGATGTATCCATGTGTTCAGAATAGGATTTGTCCCATAATATTCAGGAAACAGCATTCATAAACTTCCAAATGATCTCACAAGTACATGATTTCACACAGGCTGTATTTTGGCAGTCTTGCCTCAAGGTGACAGAGGCACAGATAACAGAAGCAGTGCTCCCATCTCTAAGAAATGCTTTTTTTCTCACCATACAAAGGTGGAAGAACTCACTGTTACTTGGCTGCTATGTGAACACTTAAGAGCAATAAAAACTCTGAAAGGCTGCATACATTTTGAATTTGCATAACCTATGTGGCTTGTACAGATGTGGTGTAATCTGCATTTCCAACTTGTTTCTTTCACTTTATTAATAACACTCATCCAAGTTCTACTGTCTGTATGACTATGCTGTACAGACAACAAATTCCCTTTTTCTTGTCCCTTTGAGAAACCTCATGACCCACATGATGGATAGTAAAACAATTTATTGCATTATTAATAATCTGTGGTTATCTTAAAGTTTAAGCTTCCGCATCCTTTAAAACATAGCTGTATCTCAAAAGCATTTGAATACCCATCTTCTTCTTTTACATTCACAACAAAAGCTAAAAACTCAGCTAAGCAAACTCAGTGATAGACATCCTTCCACCTTTCCCTTGAAGTAACAGCCCACACACAAGTGGAGAGTGAGCTGGAACCTGAAAGTCAGGTTTTTTCTCAGCCACATATACAGACGCTGCAAGAGGCAGCCTAAAATTAAGTGCCTGACTCTTAAAAGATTTGACCTGGGTTATATCTGAGCATGGTCAGCAAGCTGCTATTCGAGTCAGTTGTGTGCTCCTTCAGCGATGAAGGCTAACTACAGACCAGACTGCATTGCCAAGTTATTAGCTGTTGTTCCAGTCAAGTGACTATTTCCCTAACATTGACACGCGAGACATCATCTGGAGAAATGTGTCCTGTTTGGGGTCCCCAGTACATGAAAGATAGTGACATGGTAGAGGAAATCCAGAGGATGTCCACCAAAATGATAAAGGGGATGGTGCACATGAGGTGTATGGAAAGGCTGATAGCAGGAAAGGTGGAGCCAGGCTTCTTTGAAAGGTGCAAAACAAAAGGACATGAATTATAATGATAGATAGTCCAGTTAGGTATTGGGGAAAACATTTTTTGATTCTTTTGAAATAAGAGTGGTCAAACACTGCACAGGTTGCCCAGAGAGGCTGGGGAATGATTCTTCTTTGGAGATATTCAAAGCTGGGCTGCATATTACCCTGTGTAACCTGATCTAAATTCAAAGTAAGATCTAACTTTAAATGTGGCCCTGCTTTGAGCAGGGAGTTGAACCAGATGACCTCCATAGGTCCCTTCAAATCTAAGTTATACTATGATTCTGATATAAAACTGCATGCTTCCCAGCTTTATAATCTTTCTCTACCAGCACCCTCAAATCTTTCTTCTCTGTAGATTTATGAAAGATCTCTTTGTTTCCTATCACAATAACTTGTAGCAATCAAAAGTTTTGTATCTTACCTCTCACAACAAGATCCCCAAATTACTTTCTTTACTACCTACAGATTTCTTAAAATATAAACAAAATTCTCAGTCACCTTTTCTTGCCAATAGAAATGTCTGTGAGTTATATTCAATTTGTTTCCAGATAAGCTTTTTGATTCCAGACACGTCAGCTATCCAGGCTGCCTTTTTTGACCTAATTATATGCTCTAAAATCCGGAGTGCATCTTTTTCTAAATCACAATTGATGTGATATGGATTTATTATCCGCTCCACATGCAGAACAGCAGGAAATCAATGTGAACGCAACTTGTTCATCTTTTAATAGCTGATAATAATGAAAAAAGTCAAAGTACTGACTGTACATTCATATTTATGGTCCAAACTGTGGTCTGTGTAGTGTGAAGGAGTAATAGAAGGGAACTGAAAGTTGTTTGTGAATTTTTAAGGCAAATCATCTACTAGTATAAATTATTTAAACATTCTCAAAGTAAATAGGGCTATAAAAATTTACAGCAGCTACAAACCTGTCCCTTCCAAAACTTAACACCCCCCCTCCCCCGCTAAGGTTTACACACACCCACACCCTTAAAGTCCAGTTTCTTCAATGAAGTTCTAACGGACATACCTCTTGATAGCAGTGTTATCAGAAAAGTGACACATTGGCAGCTGAGAGGCAGTTAGAGTGTCTCACTGAAAACAGTGTCTTAGAGAGGGTGAAAATAAAGTTCTGTTAGAGAAGCCATCGTGTTTTGGATATGCATAGTGGAAGAAACACAACATTAAAAATCTGCCTGTTCTCCTACCGTGAATAGACATAAAAAACTATCTCTTTTTTTTTTTTTATCAGACTTAAACTTGAACAGCTTCCCAGGTGGCTGTAAGAGAGGGAAGGATGGGATTGAAGAGGGAGTATTTTAGGCTTTTTGGTTTTTCAAGACCAATTACCCTTTTGATCATAATATTTTAAAATGTTAAGCAATAAAACTGCCACATGAAATCTGGATAAGATGCTATATAGAAGCTTCTCAAGCGAATTCTTAATTTTCACTGTAACATAAACATTTGACACTAATTTCACATTAAATAGCTGAGTCATGAAAGAATTGGGGTTTGTGCTCAATTGATGCTCTGCTGATGTGTAGCTGTTAAGAGAATGATAGGCATGTAAAACAGCATGAAGGGAAACCTGACATTTATTTTAAAAATATTTTTTCTATCTAGTTCTGTATCATTACGCATACTATTAGCAAATTTTACATAAATGAAAGAATTTTTTTAAACTTCAAAAGACAGCTTTTGAATTCACTTCTCTGTTAGAAGAAATCTCACATGGAAGCAGCAATTGTGTCCTCTACAATGGCTTTAGATATTGGAATGATTTCAAAGTTTTTTTTTTCTAAAAAAGATCTCTTTAAGCGTAATGAAAAAAGAACATTTGAAGCTTTTTAATTTCAATGGGACTATTCTCAAGGACTAATGTCTGCAGCATTGGGGTGACAGTTTATTAGCCCCTGATGTAGGACTGTGAAAGAAGTCTCTTTGCTGCTAGAAATCTTCCTGATAGTAAAATTTCACCGCAATAGATAATATGTATCTTTTTCTTTATTATTATTTTTGGCCATTTGTATTGTCCCTGTTTCTCCAGTAATGCATTACAGTCTTGCATGAACAGCTTATATGAGAGATATACTGATCTTTTTGTATATGTTATTTGACTCCTTGATCTAATATTCATATGAATTTAAATTATCAAATTACTTAAATTAATTAACAAAAGTATGAATTCAGGATGTCTGGGACAAAGAAGGAAGTAACAGCTTTTGCTGTTTTTGAAAATTTACTTCATTAAAACTTTTAAGGTAGCACACAGATTCTTCATATATGATTTCAACCAGATTTTATTCATGGAAGATCATGTAGAGATAATTGATTCAGTCTGCTAGCATTCAGTACTGCCTGTGGAAGAAGAGGTTCAGTTTAACTGATTCAGTCTTTTTGCTAGGTGAGTTTGTAAGGATTGAGCTGTATTTTTAATGGTTTCCTTTTTCTGCAGATTAGGACAGGTTAAGACATATCCCCTTTGAAGGGCTTCAAACTCATCTTTCTCTGCTAGAAGGATGATGACAAAGATTGCAAGATGATGCTGAGTGACTGGTGTTACAATGGATAATATTTTAGTTTTAGAAGTGAACAAATAAGATAAACCCCTGTGTTTTCCAATTGTGGCAAAGTCGGCCTGGTGCAGGAGAACAGCAATCAACAGAGTTACAGGTCTGATTTGTACACATTGATCCAGAGAAAGATTTGAATCTGCCTATTGAAACTAATGCCAGCTGTCTGCAGCACCCCTGGGACAAATACGCCAGATGGAGGTTGCCAGAACAGTATAACCATGTCCCTTCCCTGCCAATATGTTCCTTTACACCAGTGGGACTTGGGGAAAGCACTTGAGCTAACTATGTCACAGGGGAACTCCTCGGCTGGGGCTTTCCTCTCCTTCTGTCCAGAAGATGGAATAGGGGAAAAAAAAAAAAAGAAAAAAAAAAAGCCAGTGACTATATCTCTGCAGCGTCCTGACCATATTTAAGTTATGATCATCATCAGAACTATAGTGCAATATTATTGCAAATAGTATTGTAAAGCTGCGAATAAGTTTCTCCTTTGTTCTTATTCTGATGATATTTTCCTCAGCATTTTATCAGTTAATATAGCTTTTCAGTATGTTTCCTTTATGCTGTTTGTTTTGCCAATAAATAAGATTCCATTATGGTCTCAGTACCATAGCCTGTGATTTGATTGCCGTTTAAATCCTTTATGTGTGATTTTTCTCAGGGCTGTTTTCTGAATTCATTCCAAAATGGTTGCACTTGAATTGCACTTGATTTCCAATTCATCAGGCAGTGGATTGTGTAAATCCACTGCTAAATATGGCTGTTCCCTACTCCTTTGCTATTGCATGTACCGCATTCATTCCTTGTGGAGCTCTTGTGCAGGCTGAAGAGCTAGGGACATCCAGGTCTCTTTATCCTTAACCAGTGATGGGGTAGGACTATACTAGTGGTCATTTGGTCTGATTTAATAGAGTCAGCTGTTAACACAGCCAGACCTAAATCAGTGGTTAAAAATGCTTTGTACAAGCTCCGTTCTACTGTGCCCTTCTGGGACCTTGGCTTTCCACATTTCTAGAATGTTTTTTCTAAGTTTGCAGCTATTTAGAAAACACAGATGTTGTTTCTTCTTCTCCCTGTCACGGGTGCATGGGAAGGGGTAATCTAACCGTGAGTTATTATGCTAAAAAATTCTGCTGTCTGCTTCTCAGGTGCACATCACAAAAAGACTAATCTTGTATGGATTTTCCTGTTTGTTATCAGAGGCAAAATGGGACTCTGATATTCAGGTATATAAAAGTGGGTTTTCTCTTCTTTTCTTTCCTGCATTAGGTACAGTGAGAGAGATGGATAGCTGCAGTTCTTTACAGCTATCAGGAAAGACATGTTATGTTACCCTGATTGTAAGTCAATAATTTAAACTCAATAATTTTGCTTTTGAATAGAGAGGTTATCTGGCTTGCAAGTTAACTGTACCATGGGTGAGGTGATGCTCTATATTGTTATGCTTCTGAAGTGAGTTGCCATTTCCACATCATTTAGGATATCTGTGGTCTGCAGTCAATACTGTGTTGTCAAGTTTTCTTTTCTGACTTACTATTTAATAATATACACTTACAATTCCATGTGCTCTGTGTTATCCATGTTTTTGCATTGTCTGGGGCCCTCCGCTATGACAGAAGATCAGGAGCTGACCATAACAAGTCTGTGCACGTGTACTGAAAGAGTAACAGGCTTCTGATAGGAATGTTCTTCCAGGAGGTTAGAACAGCACCCAGCAAGAAATCTCCAGTGAGTCTGTCCGACGCACGAACGCTTGCCTGGTGAAACTGCCTTCACCCCGTGTTATTGTGAGGAGGGTTAGAAACCATGAAGAGCAGAGGCTTCTACGAGGAGAACGTGTTGTCATTGCTCTGTTCATGATGAATACAAAGCCGGCAGCTACTGGCTTAGAGCTGTACATGGGCAAAGCCGCAAAGCTTCTTGGGGACCTGCAGTCGCCAACTGACCTCCGAGTAGCAAGGAACGGCCCTAGGTGGCATATTTGTATATTTACCTGTTCCTATATATTTTCACATTGGTATGAAAGACTCTGCTGAAGTTCTACAGTCTGAAAATATGCCCAGCTGCTGTTTCAAGGCAAGAGGCTGCATAACGAACTCACTCCCTGCTGCAGGCTCCTTTTAACTGATTAGTCATTACTGCAAGCAGTATTCAGTTGCACAGCTAGTGTCTCTTGCCCTATGACAATGGACTTGCCTTCCTTCCTGTAAAGAAAAATAAGCAATCTCAAGGTCAAATACTACAGTATATCGTGGTGACTTCAGATTTTTAACACTGTTGGTTGTTTTTTTTCCTCCCTGCCCTCTTCCTCCCTGAGTGGTAAGCTACCGGTGAACTATCTGGATTGTCTGGCTCTCTGCAGGCTATTTCCTATTGCTTCACTTTTCATTTTGAAAAATATGCAAACTTCCATCTGTTTCTTGAATACAGTCCTTCTGAGATCTATGTATGTATGAGCTTTTTGTGCTGAAGAGGCAGATTTCTTAGGACTGGGCTTTATGTAAATGCATTTTGACATCAGTTTTCTCCATCCACGTACTCATCCTTCCTTTATATTGTGTTTTAGGTGTCACTCAGAGCAATCACTAAACTTCTGTCATGTTTGTAATGCAATTGGGCAGCAATGTTAACTATAAGTGAAGGCAGAGCTGATCAACAGTAAAATCTCAGGTTTCTGTTTTTAGCCAGGGTGTATGTGCTTGTGCTCTACAGCAGATGTTTCTGCCTTTGAGGCAATTTCAATGCTGAGCTATTTTAAAGACAGATTATTCTACGTGAACAAGTAAATTCATAATTAATTCCACTTTCAACTTTTCAAAACTATTTTTTTTGCCACTGCAGGAAAACGTGTTACTGCCTAAAACCTAAGTTCTGAGAGTTTCTATAATTCTTGTTTCATCAAATGACGTTTCAGTGGCAAAGGATAATGTGTTCTGACCAGAGGTGGCTTTGATTCATACCTAACACTGAGAGGTAGGATGTGAGTCAGATAACTAAAGGCTGTCATTATATAACTGAAGAGAGGCATGTCAAATAGACCCTGTTAGAGCACGTTGCCTAAACATTCTGTCTCTCTCTGAGACAGGTGACGTTGGCAGCACTTTTTTCCTCCCCCGTCTGCCCATATAAACTGTGTTTATTAATTAAGTCTGGGACAAGACTCACATAGATTGGAGACCCTCATGATGCAACATCTCCTCAGAATCATCTGCCAACTTTGCTGCAGTTTCAGGGTACCCTCTTTAGGGAAGAGGGGCCACTTTGCTGAACAAAAATAAGCAACTCTGTCAGTTCTCTGCATGCACTTGTACCTTTTCTGGAAGAATATTTTTATGGCTTCTTGTGATGTGGTAAATATGAGTTATAGTGGTGACTTGCAACAGCACTTCCCTGTTCTGGCCTTCTGGAATGAAGTTGGCGGAAACTGCAGAATTGTAGAAGGTGTTATCAGTAGTTTAACACGTGACATCACCACAAAATGGGAGAGATGCTCGTCCAAATGAAATTCTCTAGATTTTAAGCAGTCACGTGTGGTCATCCAGATAGCACAGGCTTAAGCATTGGCAGATTTGAATGAAATGTTCTGGATAGACAGAAATGGAAGGAAAAAGCCGCATGTGAAAGTGGAGACTGAGCTGCCTTTTCAGAAAAAAAAAGATAAGATGCATTAACTGCAGGTGAGCTGAGATGTCTCCGTAGCTCTGTGCAGGGTTGTACCCCAGGGGTGGTACAGCTGCACCTGAGCAGCACAGGCAGACGTAGGGCCAGCTGCCCTTGGCATCCTGCCGTACCAACTCAACTACATCTCTGTTCCGGAGGTGTAGGTCTTTCTTAGTTCAGGTACTTGCGTGGAGTGGCACAACACTACAAAAACATACCTTTGATGTGAGACACTCTGTTCACATCCTTACAGCTCTCACTGCTTTGACTTTGCCTTTTTCTTTCCCTCTTCGAGGCTGAGGTTTTATGTATGATTTCTTTGTGCAGTTACTAAAGTGATGTGATCATGTTTGCTTTCCGTCCAAGGGTTGTTGGTGTCCAGATGATAGTATTTTCTAATAATTATTATGTTGTGAAAGTTATCAGAAAACATTTAATGTGAAGAATGTCATCTTGTGCTTACAAACACACCTCTGAATGAGGCAAATTAAGTTTTGGGTCTTGGAATAGCTTCTTCTTTCACTAGATCCACGGAAGCTACTGGTGGTGTACCGTGTCAACAGTCAGCCCTTGGGGAAGAAAGGGAAAATCACTAATGCTGACAGCAGGAGCAGTTGTTCTGCATGGCCTTATAGATTTAAATTTCTCTTTTCTTGCTCCAGTGTGTATATTTATAATGTGTATTTTCTTGAGAATTTGTGTTTTGGAGTTCAAATGCAGCTTCAGACAATACAGCAATATTTCCTGATAATCTGTCTCTTGCTAAAGTACAAAAGCTTCTGCGGTTAATATCATATTTTGTCTTTTTATAGTCTTTCCAAACTTCTATGTCCTACAAAGAGCAGGGCAGGAGAATTTTTAGCCTTTATAGTTCTAATCCTGTTTTATATAGGCCACAGGTTCTTTTTCAAATATATATCATTATCTCCCACAAACACTAAGGCAATGTTTGCCCTAATAGTCTAATAAAAATTATATCAACTAATTTAAGTCCCAGTGTTGGAGTTTTGGTGCCACTCTGTTTCCCTCCTGAGTGCCATTGTTCTTGTAGAATAGAAATTAGCAAGTGAGAGGAAGATAGGAGATGGTGGAATAAAGAAGCTGGAGCGGTTTTGGAAAACAAAAACTGTGTGTCACTTGGCTGAAGCAGGAAGTGACGATCAACCGTATTTTATTAAATGTAAATGCAAGAGAACAAACTTGTAAATGCAGTGTTCACGCAACCCCAAGTCAATGAATGACTCGGTATCAAAGACTTTGTTTTTCATTTCAGAAACGTCTGTCTCATACACAGGCTAATTCCTGGAGGCAGCCATTCATCCAAATGTAACTTGTAGAACAAAATGAATGGAGTTTAGTCCTTAATAGGAAAGAAAGAAAGACAAAAACTGTGTGGAAGTAGCAGATTCCTTCTCTTTCCCTCCTCCCTTAAGAAAAAGCTTTTGCTTTGAATTGCCTTTATTAATTTTGTATTGAATTAAGTACACTGTCAAACTTCTTGTCCAGATTGCTCAAAACGGTGTTTGGTCAAGTTGACAGCTATTACAAAAGCCTCTACTTGAGCCCAAATCATCTTTTCATTGCTGCTGAAATGCCTCAGTGAATATGAAACAAAATTGAATAGGTTGCATTTTATAACTATTAATGAGCCTTCTTTCTAGGTATATAAACTGTCAAAACCAGTAAAACATTATAAAAAAATCTCTTGCCTATTTAATATTTCTTAACATTGCCAGATCCCATCAGTTTTTGACAATCATTCATGTTATGTCAGTTGTAACGCTGTTGAACACGGTACAGGATTTCCCTTGGCTTTAACCTACTTTTACTGTTTATGGGAAGTAACTTTTCTTTAATGTAAATGAAAGCTACTTTTTCCTCATATACTTTGTAGCTTGTTTTTATTTTTCGGACACATGTTATATTGTAACATTGTTTCACTGTATTTCTTGACTTATTCAGTAATTACTTTTGAACAATTTGAATAAATTAACATGTAGCAGAGTTGTATTTTAGATAAGTAGAACCTAAATTAGCTTGTGCAAATGACAAACCAAGTCCCAATTCCAGAAAGTCCTTGAGAACATTCTTAGTTTTCAGTCCTTAAGTCTTACTTCTGTCCTGTTCACTCCAGTTCACTTCCCTGGTTTACACCAGATTTCAGCTCAAGTTTAGCAAAGTGTATAAATGTGTGCTTAAGCTTTGCTGTTCAAAAATCATGATGTAAAAATAAGTCAAAACAAACCAACAACATTTGCACTTGGTTTTATTTGCCTCCTGTATATATATATTCCGATAATATTTTCAATTTTTAGCACAGCTATTGAGGCCAGCAATATGCTTAATAATTAGAACTCAACATTAAGTTAAAACAGCTCCTAGAAGGTAGTTCTTTAAGAAAAGCACATCAGGAGACTCACAAAAAGTTATGGGCGCTCTCAACATTCAGCTGTCTCGAACAAACTACTTACTTAATACTGAATTATGGATTACGTCTAATAGCAAAATGAGTAAGCAAATGTTTTAACAGACTACTTCTGCCAGGCTAGCTTTTTCCCCAGGCTTCTCTTAGGCTGGATATGAATCAGCTGTGGTCCAACTATATTGGCACGTTGCTAATTTGCTCTGCTATGTCTTACTTACCATCTTCCTGGTTTGGGAGGCTGGTGGGTCAGCCCCATCTCTAAAATGCCATAACTGAAGGCTTTTGTGTTTTGCATACTTAGTCTGAAACTTTTCATATATTTCACATTTCTTTTTTAAAGATGTTCTGTTGCTCATTGAAATCTGTTCCCTATGCTGCAGTTGGTATTTTTGCAGCAGTGACTACTTTGAATTGGCTTCATTTTCATTAGACAATGGGTAACAAATCACTATGCTGAGGAGTCTCGCTAACAGTTAATGTTTTATAAATACATGGCCATTACGTATTGCAGTATGCTACTTTAAAAATAGCTCTTTTCATATCATCCTTTTGGTACAAAAGGGAGAATAAAGGATAATTATGTGATGCTTCACAAATCTGTATTTAAAGTGATTAAAAAATGGGATGATGTTTTCCATTGTGAATCTTCTTAGTAATGACAATCGATAATGAAAACACACAAAGAAATGGAATTAAGTATTCCACATTCTTTTGCATATCCTGTTTTTTTCAATTGTCTAAATAATAGCTTAGTTTTTCAATAACATTTTTTTGTATTTATTTCTCTTTCGTGTTGCGGTTAATTACTTTTACAGTGATCAAAGAAGCCTAGAAATCTTGATTTACAAGTGCTAAACTAGAGAGTTTACTTCTTGCAGTTCCGATTCTTCTGTGATTATGGTCTCTTAATGTTATCAAAGACTTAAAAGTGCTGGTGAGGCTGAGGTTTACTTTCAAACAGAACGGAAGCTGTGGGAAATATTGGAAGGGCTGAGCACGAACAATTAAGTTGTTCTGCCAGCAGAGGCTATAATCCTATTGCTACTGTGTGTTGGTTACAGTCTTCAGGACTGTGCACATAAGCTCAGTGTTCAAAAGTCAGATGTTAGAAAAGGGCTTCTGCCAGCTCTCTCCAGCTCAGCGCTGCCTGAGGGTGGGATTTGTTTGACCTAACTCCAACTGTCAGGAAATTAGGTGTCTAAAAAATATCAGTCACCTATTGTGGCACAAAGGCACAAAAATCACATGCCTAGAGATTTATCAGCGGGGTCCATAGCTGGTGGCATACATTGACAGTCAAAGTAGCTTTTGGGGAAAGATAAAAACGGAAAAGGAGAGAGAGAAAAGGGAAAATGAAAACTATCCCTGGTGGCCACCAGGGAAGAGAAGTGACAAGGGTCACAGCTGAGCACCCCCAGGCCCCACTCCCATCAGCAGCAAGTAGTTTACCAACACACACACCCGAACTTCTGGAGTAACTATATAGACGTCTTCAAAACCTGCTCAAACTGTCAGTGGTTTATGGGCATGATGCTGTCAGTGCTAATGGAAGCACACTTTGGGGGCAGGTGCTGCAGCTGGTTAAGCTGTGTGCATGCATTTTATTTGGTCCACTGAGTAACCAAAGTGTAGGGAAAGGCTGGAAGAAGGGTAACTCTCACTCCGGTGGCAGTTGTTTCCCATAGGAACGTGCCATAACAACAACTTTGAGGCTTGCAGATGCAAGGATGTGAGAGTAACAATGGGAAAATACTGCCATAAGGCTTTGGGAAAACACTGACGAGGTGACTTGGATGAGAGATTTGAGCTGTGAGTGAAAGGCAGACCTCAGAGTTGCCAGTAGAAGGCCCTTGGTGATAGAAAACACAAAGACATTGTGCAACACTACCTTGGGAAGCAATGAACCATCCCAGGGAGATGCCTGTCTCCACTGGCCACAAAGGGATTCCTATTGAAGTTCGTTGCTTAGCTTTTAGTTAATGCGAGTTGAATCCTACTGCATATACACACATCTAACGGCATGATGCTTTTAATGTGAAGCTGTATATCTGCCTTCAGGAATCCTCATAGGCCATGCTCCTGGTAATACTATATGGTTCTTGGTATACTAATAGCTATCTTCAGCTTAGCAGTTTTTAGTAGAATACTTTTATTTATATCGAAATGGCATATTGTGTAAGGAATTGACACTCTTCTAAAATGATCTGAGAAAATGGCCCTGTCCACACTCAGCACTTGTAGCACTTCAACTGTGCCAGGAAACTGAAAAAGGCCAGTATGCAATAACTGAAAATTATTCCTAAATATTTCAGCAGCTCATGTTGTTATGTCATCAGTTATATCTTGCTTATCCAGGCTTACTCCCATAGGGTTTAATGAACTGCTTAGAGTGGTAGTACCTCAGTCCCATTAGCAGCTGGAGAGGTAAAACAATTTCAGTAGAAGGAATACCTTCCATCACAGAAATAGTTACACAGGCACAATACGTCATGTAGTGCCGGGCTAAGAAACCATTGTAGGATGATTTACTGACTACAGCACTGGGATTTTTATTCTCTTCCCTGCCTTCTACCACCTGCTGTATCCAGTTTTTAAGTTGGATTCTTCCTTTGACAGAGCATCACTCATGCAGATCACTGTCCTGTTAAGATTGTTCTGATATATTCCCTTTGTGTGACTCTCTCTCTCTGAAGATCAGGCCCTTCACCCAAGTCTACAAGGTTGAAGAACTGCCTGCTGTTCTAGCTATGATCTCAAGTTCAGGAGTGAAAGGACTAGCAGAAATAAAACTAGTCCCCGGGCTCTTTAACATACAGTACCTCGAGTATAGTGAACTGGCTTATCTGATCCCAGCTCTTGTACTGCTCATCTCTGCTTCATTGAAGTGGCAACTCATCTTTTGGTGGGTGCTATACTAATCCATAGTTCATACTACCCCATCAGAAACCTACAAACACACAGACCTTATCTTTCTCTACAACTACCTGAAAGGAGGTTGTAGAGAGGTGAGGGCTGGACTCTTCTCCCAAGTAACAAGTGACAGGACAAGAGCAAATGGCCTCAAGTTGTGCCAGGGGATGTTTAGATTGGATATTCGGAAAAAATTCTTCACCAAAAGGGTTATCCAACATTGGAACAGGCTGCCCAGGGAAGTGGTGGAATCGCCATCCCTGCAGATGTTTATAAGAGGGGCAGACGTGGTGCTTAGGGACATGGTTTAGTGGTGTTTTTGGCAGTGTTAGGTTAATGGTTGGACTCGATGATCTTAAAGGACCCTTCAACCTAGATGATTCTACGATACTATGCCCACACGCAGTTGCATCCAGGAATGAAGCTCTGACACATTGACATAATCAGTAATCCACATATCAAACATTTTTATGTGATTTGATGGCAGCTTCTGTTCCCAAGAAGTATAGATATTCACCTTTTCTATCAACAGTAAGACGTGCTTGATGACCAGCAGTGAGCTTGGCTGGTTTGCGTGAAATGTGTAGATAGTATCTTCAGCAGTCATGTAGTAACACTTTTAAAAACGTTTTTGTCAAATAGTTTTTGGGTTCGAAGGTATAAGCACTTAACAGAATAATGTTTTTTGACAGCTTAACTAAGTTTGAAAGCATCAAGCACCGGCACTTAGATAATGACACTGGCAGGAATGTTTTTACTGCATTACATGCCAATTAAATTACTGATTTCATAATTATAAATCAGCATGTTACAGCAGATAATTAATGTTGTCACACTCAAGCTGAAATACTTTATATAAGCATAAGCCTTTCCTCTGTTGATTTGCTAATTCAGGGACCAGAAAATATTGCATATCATCTTTTAATATTTGAATACATATCTTTTAGGATTCCTGCTCCTGCCTACAGCCATAGCAGTGTGCTGTGCTATATAATGGCTCAATTTAATGAGTGTGGACGATGTTCAGAAGGGATGTAATGATCTCCAAGGAGAGAACTGTTTATATAAAATTAAGACTAGATTTGGGGGCAAAAAACCTCAAAACACTTTAAAATATTTGTCAGATCTATCATTGTACCAATAAGAAAACCTGTTAGAAGGAAAGATGGTTGGCAACTCACAGTAGCAAGGACTTGGTGCAGAAAGTTTTGTTGGTTAATGTGGAGTTGCTGTAAATTATAAAAGGGATGGCAGAGAGCTAGTCTTAGAATAAGGTCTTCAATCCTCTAATAAAGAGGCATAATGTCCCCAATCTTCTTGGCTAATTGAACTTTTGCTCTCAGAACTTTTTATGCCTCTGTTATTCAATATTGTTGTATTAAAAGTATAGCACAGCTGCTCTCAGCATGGGCATAAAAAAGAATGAACCTTGCATGGACCTATCCAAAAGTACACATTCTGCTTTGTAAGAGGATGAGGCATGAATGGGAACAAGACATAATCAGAAGTTGCTTTAGGCCACCATTTGTCTTCACCGTCTACAGCTTCCAATGCAGCCAGCCTGCAGCATGCCTATCAACATTGCTTTACTTTTCCAGCTCTTTCATTTCTTTAGTTTTCTTTCTTTGACAGATTAGAGAATTCTGGTGATAAACGCTTTCCTGGCTGCTCAATAGGACCTTGAACCCTCCAAACATTAGGTTTGAAACCATGGAACCAAGGAACTGCCCAGTGTACAAGGCAGTGGAGGGTGACATCTGCTGACACAGTCATTCATATTAACACCAAAGAAAATCAAAGTAAACACTTGACACTGTTATAGATCTAAAAGATGTTATTTTATCAGTTTATGGCATTACGATAAAACTGTATGAATTTAAAGAGGTAAAAATTGAAAAAAAACCTACTCTATTTTAATGTAGTTTTTCAGTACTAAAATAGGAAAAAAGTTATATTCTTGCAAAATGTCTATTTTATAATGGAAAGGTAATTGTGATGCTTTTATGAGTCAACAGGAATGATATAATGACTGATTATTCTCAGTTTTCTACATATGTGTACATTGTCTCTTTTTGACATTAACACACCTTTGAAACATTCAATTGAAAGAATTATTCCTGGGGGGTTTTTTATGCCATGAATAATTTTGTAATCTACAATTTTTAAAATCAAAACCTAAAACTATTTTTGATTATTGAGACAAAAGCAACGCTCCCTTTATAAATATGTATATACATCAAAAGTTAATCAGTTCACTGTTCTGGAATTAGCTGACTTGTTTGCCTTGGTGTGTCGCCAATTAGCAGGAACCCAGGGATGCTGTCAGCTGACAGCTGGAAAGAGATCCCAAGCTCTGCAGCATACGGTTTGCTATGTTGTACAAAACCCTGAGCTGATGGTATTAATGCTTTAATATTTCTTATTAGAATTTTCATCAGCAATCTGTCTGCTACATTTTAATGAGCAAAATATATTGCTAGAACCCTGCAAGGAGCAGTTTTCCTCAAAAATATACCTATTTTAGGGTTACAAAAGGCGGCTTTTTGGTTGGTATTGCTAAAAAGGTTTGGTGAGGAGAAAAACAAAACAAGAAAAATCACAATAGATAAACAGAATGGGGACAGAGGGGAGGAGAAGGCAGGCATTTTACTGTCCAGGAAACTGCATAATTCAGAATGATTTCTGAATAGAACACCTTTAGAATATTATTAAAGGGGCTTGTTCATGAGAATCTAGTTTTAAAAGAAACATAAATACTTTTAGAATTAAATGTTCCTTATTATTATTGGTGGGATTGTACTTTTGAGGTACAAAAGTGGATTCAAATATTTTTTTCAATAAACGGTTGTGAATGGTTGACTTTTTTCTAGCATGGAATATACATGCACAAATACAGTTTACTGACATAACAGGCACAATATGAAAACACAGTTTGCTTCTTTTAAGATTTATAATAAATCATAATTGCTTTCTTAGTCTATTTATGCTTGAAAGGCTGAATAAATAAAACAAAATCACCTAATAGGATCAGAAAGGTAAGCCCCACAAGAGTGAGCAATGCTGAAGGCACATTATTTATTTTCCATCCTTAACGTTATTCTTCTCTAGAGAAGAATATATTCTAAAGAATATATCCTCCATATATCCTTATATGTATTTACAGAGAGAGGATGCAATTCTCCTTATATTTTGTACACGATCCATAAGAGCAATGCTGATGTTGCACACTCCTGAAGTCCCTGCCATGACTGGGAAAGAGCAGCCAGTCAGAATCTATGGCACGGGATGTGGCTGGAGTCATAAATATAAGAGCTCCGTGAGAATTACACATAAACAGTTCAAGATTAGTATTGATCTATTTTTGCATTATTTACAGTTGCCCTTGAGTCCACGTGCACGGTTTTAATGGAACTTAGCTGCATTAGGATTCAAGCTAAATATCACATTAGAAGCTCCCCCAGGGAGAAAAGCTTTCTGAGTATAGTAATAATGGAAAACACATATCTGTGGAGCGCTAAAGATGACTGTATAACCTCCTGTGTTGGCTGCTACATAGATTAACGCATGACTGTGCAAAGTAATTGATATTTGTTGATAAGGTAGAAGTAATATGTGTAGTTAATGGACTAAAATTAAAATTGCCACATTTCTTCCTTTGTCTGCAGAAGTTTCATCACTGAATTAAAACATTAGGAGGATAATAGTAGAAGTGAGGAAAACTTTTTTTCCCAGAGACATTTGAAAACAAAAGTGTGATGGGAACGAATGGCCTTGCATGTTTCACAAGCTTAAATAGGCTCCTGCTGGCAGCGCGCTGCTGAAGGGCAGATAACAATCCTGCTGTTATCATCAGGGATTGCAATCACTGTCACAGGGCTTGTCATGTGCTGTCTGTGGCAGCAGCAGCAGAGTGCAGATTTGAAATCAGTGTTATCTGCCAAACAGTGATAAACACTGAAAACAGTGTTATCTGTTCCCTGCGAGTTGGAGTTATTTTGAAACGTACACATCCCTCTTTTGAGTTTTGGCTGTTTGAGCAGATCCATGAGCAAAACTGCTGTGTCAGCATTTTTCCTGGAAAAAAAAAAAAGCTACACAAAGACCGGAAAGATGTATCTGTCCTGTGCAAGGAGGAAAAGACCAGATGCACGGGTACAGGCAGTGCTCCACAGAGAAAGCAGGGCTGTGTGTGTAGCAGCAGTTTAAGGTGGTAACATTGGCATCAGCCAGTCTTCTTCATGAGGCAACTGGAGATGTATTGCTGACTCCTCATTGTATCACTTTTTTCCAGGCAAGGACAGCAGTCAGCAGAGCAGCCTGACTCCTTATCAAATGATGTTCTCCCTTAGTCGGGATAATTTTCCTTCTCAAGCTATGTTGGCTTTAGGGGGCGATAACTGTTGCAGTAAAACTAAGAGCAGCTCCAGCTTCCTGGGGAATCTAACGCTCTGAGTTACAGATACAGGAAAAAGGCAAGTTCATTACTGGATAAGAGAACAGGACTTGCTAGCATGGGATTCATTAATTGTTTTTAATAATGGACTGTTTGGGAACAAATATGTGTAATACAAATCAGTCAAATTGTTAGCTCTGCCTTTATAGCATCATTGCTGAAAAGCAAGTAGAAGACAGTAAGCTGAACGGATCTGCCATTCTACTCAGTAGCACGATGGAGTTGGTATGAGTGTTCATATAATGGCCTCCCTTGCTTAAACCAGAGAGCCCTGTCTTCCTAGCCCTATTTGTTTGCCCTACCTTTCCAGATCCTTGTAGCCTGGGACTCTGCTCCCTCCAGACCATAGACCTTGGTACGTTTATACTTCCTGAAGTTTAGATAGCAAGGAGATGGTTGAGTGTTTCAGGATTATTTTTTTTTTCATTTTCATTTTTAACACAAAGTCGATGATTATGAGTGAATGTAGAGTTTAGGTATGTTTGAGACTGCAAGCTGTATTTAACATTTGGACACTCACACTGATACTTTGGAAAAAGATTCAGATCATGTTTCAAACAACTAAATTTAAGCATTCACATGTAGGTGTCCAGATGAACTAGGTTCTAAACTCTTATTGTCAATAGTTCAGTAGTCAAAGGCTTAATATAGTCATCTTAGAGAGCTGCCAGTATGTGTTTATAGCAGCCAAAAGCATCAGCACTGGTGTAAAAATATCCCTTCTCTGGCTGCTCAACCTCTTCTAATGCTGCTTATTAAAGATTTCCTGCAAGTCTTCACCTGGTACCAAAGTCCAGAGGGACTAGCCATTGCTTTTTAGGGCTACAGGTTGATTATTTTTTTTTGCTAGAGCCAAGAGAAATGACTAAAAAAACTCAGCCTTCTTAAAGAGAAGTTATTAAGTGTCAATTTGTGAGAAGAGCTATACTATTGAGTTATGCTGCTGCAGGCAAAAAAAATTCCATTAAATGTAAGGAGTCAAGAAAAATAACAGTTTATCCTAAATAAGCTTGTCTAGTACAAAAATGCATTTTTGTCCATATTAAAAATTAACTAACTGCCCATAAGATTTAATCACATTTTGTGAGGTTTGAGTGTTCTCTGATCTGTAAATCTTCAGCACTCAGCCTTCAAAGAAGTTGGATGTCACAACACCCAGTATATGGGTAGCAAGAGCACTGGGACGAAGTTGTGCCTGGTGCCTATGTTCCTGGAGGGAGGTAGAGGAAGGAAAGGAGAGATGTGGTAGGAAAGATAGTTAAAAGGCTGTTCATTACTTTTAGGTAAGAGTATCCTCTTCTGCTTGGCTGTATTCTGATCCCAAGTGCCTAATAACATGTTGAAAGACAGCAAAGGAGAAAAAGGCTACAGAACTTGTACATGAAAGTGATATGATTGACTTGAGACAGCATTCACTTTCAGCAATTTGGAGGACCTATGGCAGAACAGCGCATTTGTGCCTAAACACAGTTGTGTTCTGCTCAGAAAACCTGAAAGCATAGCCATGGCTATACTGCTCCTTGAGCCAGCTCAAATGCTTCTACATCATGTTGTCCAACACATACAACTCCAAAATTGTCTTTAGGCAGGAATTAGAGCAAAGGAGATGTCTATCTGTACGCTCTGCTTAGACAAGCCCCTTCACTTTTTGCAGGCTTTCCTTCCTGAAAGCCACATCAGGATTTTACTTGTTGCTCCATCCTGGAGAGATATGGCAACGGAATCAGCTAAAAGTCCTTAGAAAGTCAGAGAAAGATCACGAGGGACTAGTACTGGTCCCACCACTATCAACACTGCATTTGTAAGTCAGGAGAGTTGAGACTGCTTTCTGCTGACCAGACTGTTCTACAAGGCAGTAAGGGCTGTCAGATTGCAAGGAGTGGCCCTCACACACCTCCCAGGGCACATGCTCACCATCAGCATTCATTTCTGTATTTCCTGAATGTGACATGGAACCTCAGCTGAGATTCAGCCTTCCCTCATCAAGCTGAGGAGCCACACAGCCGAGAAATCACAAGGGTCTAGCTGGACATGGTGAGAAAATAGAAGTGTTTCACAGATATGGGAGACTAGTTCTCCTTTAGATAAGAGGATCAAGAAAAAATATATCAGCTGATGCAATAGAGAGTTAATTTCAGTTCAGAATTATGCTAATGTTAACTGCGCTTTGTGGCAGAAATTATGTAAAATTAATTTTAACACCCCAGCCCATGCAGATACCAGTTGCATTTTCTGATTTGTTTTTCTGACCTTGATGCATTTTTCCAGCGTCTTTTTTGTTTGATCACACCTTGTCGGCTGCATTTCCCCTTCTTCCTCAGTGCTCACTCCTTTGTAGTTTATTGCTTATATGTCTGAGCTTTGCGCACATGTCTGTGCCCAGTGCAGGAGCTTCTTGGTAGTGATGTAGACCAAAGTACTTTGACTCTGAACACTTTTGTCATCAATGGGTAATGCTGAAGATCTAGTCTTTCTTTTTCTCTGTTTAATCTTCGGTGCTTTGTGTAAGAATATTGTTACACATATTCTGAAAATGCATATCACCAACTTCAGTGTTATTGTGAGAACTCACAGTTACTAGCCAACACTTAAAGAGCAATTTTTGTGCTGATATTAATTTACAATTAAGAACATGTACATAAACAATATAAATTCTTAGAGTGAGTGGTATTTTTTCTGGGAATAGGTCAGAACACTCAAATAGGTCAAAACACTCAAAAAGTGCACTTCTAGCATTTCACAGAATCACAGAATCACAGAATGGTAGGGTTGGAAGGGACCTCTGGAGATCATCCAGTCCAACCCCCCTGCCAGAGCAGGGTCACCCAGAGCAGGTTGCCCAGGAACGCGTCCAGGCGGGTTTTGAATGTCTCCAGAGATGGAGACTCCACCACCTCTCTGGGCAGCTTTTTTCATGGCTGTTTCACAGCTGGCTTTTCATACCGTATTTATTGTTTTGTAAATATACAATAACACTTGCAAAGTATTGCATAATAAAGCATGAAGGACCTGAAAGATGTGACATTCTCATCAAAATCATCCTTCACTGAGATAATTTTTTAAATTAGTCTTTAGTGCTCTAAGCTTAAAGCTTGATGAAGCAGTTCAGTTAAGGGAGGCGCCTTGTTTAGAAAATGGACTCCCTTGTTTTAGACGATTAACTGTCATCTCAGATTTTGAGTTTTTACACTTACGATATTCCAAGCTCCATGGAATTTCTTTGAAGAATTCATCTTAATATGTTTTCAGATAGCATTGGAAACCTATAATGTTACCTTCTGCCTCTAAAAGCCATCAGGTTATGGATTCCTTTCTATGAATTTTTGATAAGGTGGTCCAGAACAAGGGAAAGAAGAAGTAGCTACCTGCCAACTAATCTCATGAAGTCTGTATTCACTGTTTAAATGCTTGCTTTGTAGAGCTAAAGCAGATCATGCAAAAACTCCCAGCAGATCCATGAATGAGAAATACATTTTGGCTTATATATTATTTACTGCTGCAAAGCTGCTGCACTTTTTATGAGAAAATAGATCCTAGTTTATTAAAAGAAGAAAAATTCAATAATGGAAAATTTTTCATTACTTAGTTTCATCATTCAGTTCTGTCCTGTTTGCAAGTGTCACATTAGACAAACCAAACTTGCAAATCTGCATCTTTCTAGCAGCAGGTCTTGGAACTGAGGTTTCCCTTGGGACAACGGGGAAGAAGTCCTTGGGGTCCTGCACGCAACTGCAGATGCACCTGCTGGATCAGTCGGGCTCCCCTGGTCCATGTGCACGCTGCCATGCAGCTCTGTTTCATGCCACCCAGCCTCTTTGGATTCTCATCTCCTTTTTGAAAACATGAATATGTATAAAGCAGTTTTGCAGTTTGAGTGGTGGACAAAGCAGAAGATTGCACATTGATACACAGCCTAGAATTTATCTGATTATTCTGTACAAGTCGCATTTCACTTCACCATGATAAGCTTGATATGCTGTATTTCTGGAGCCCACCTGTTCCACACAAAAGTGTCAGTTTTCTTCCTGATGAGAAAAGCTGAAATAACTATAATACTGTTTCCCTAGAATTTATCTGCCTTCTGAAGATGTGAAAGCATGTTCAGAGAATATAACAAAAAGGTAGATAAAATGAGAATGGGACTATCACTGAAAAAAAAAGCTAGAAACAATTCAGTGAATACTAATCTTTAAATCCAATCAATCCAACAACAGTATTGAAAGAAATGCTGCAGTTTTTTTAGCCTTAATATCTTTCAGAGATTCATATCAACCTTAAAAGAAAAGAGAACAATTATTGTTCTTTTGAGGGCACATACAATAAGACACTGAGATGTAAAAATGAGTCTTCTGTGTTGTGTAATATTCTTCTGATAGGGGAAAAACAGTTAAAAGAAGTAAAATAGCTTGGGTTTGTTGTTTTTTTCTTTTTAAACCTATGATTCACTACAGACGTCTTACAAAGTCTTGTATTACTTGTTACAGGCACTTTTTTGTGATGATTCATGGCTTTGACAATTCAGCCTATTGATATCAAAACCACCTTGTGCAAATGCTCTGTGCTCCTTTGTTCCACTGACAGTATGCAAAACCCTTCTTATACCACTTCTTGAACTTTGAAATTTTTAGCTTCAATCATCTGTTTAATTGATATGTTTTATAAAACAACAAGGTTTTAGGATTGTTTTCTGCTGTTCCAGGCATCACTAACAAGGAACGACAACATTTTTGTGGGTTTAAGTTTTAAACAGTGTTTTTACTAGCTGTTGCGAAAAACTACAATTACATTTCTTTTGTGTTTACATTCTGGATATGTTTCAAAATTACTATAATTATGTAGAAAAGAGATGATTATATGGTCGGCTTTATGCATTTCAAAACTATAAAAATATTATAATAATATTACATATCTGAGTTACTCTCATAGAAAAGTGAAGGGTATGAGTTTCCTTCTGGTCTTAAATCAGGCTATTTGCGGTATATGTCAGATCAGCTTCTAGGTTGTAACCACCGCAGTAAGCCCTACAGTGATGAGCACAGCGGATGATTTCGGCATCTAATAGGAACAAAAGAAAAATATCTTTGGGATATGTCATCCTTGTATAAAAGGTATTAAATTTGCAAATGAGTAGAACCTTTGAAACGCTGAAGTGCTGATGAATTTGTTTATCCGGCCTGGCAACCAACACGTCATTCAAATCTCACTCCCAGCTAGATTCTGGTTACTGACAATTCAAACAAGAATCTTCTTTTTATTATTGATCAAGAAAGAAAAGCATGTGATCAGATTGGGTATGTGTATAATCTTAACTGTTGCCTGGACAGGCAAATTTGTTTTTCTTGCATAAATTACTTTCATAGGTTGCTTTCTTGGATAATAAAATTTTGCACCTGTGACAATGGTGAAAGAATTTTTTAAATGAAAAATACTCTATGGCCTGACCATGCTGTGGGTTACAGTTCTATCAAGGTGCAAGAGTATGACCAAGGAGAGAAACGTAGCAAAAATGCTTTCTTTAAAATGAGTCACAGCCCTGACTCCCAGTGACTCCCAGCCGTGGTAGATTCCCAGCTTCTAAACCAAACAAAGTGAATACTCCTGACAAGAGGCAGGCAAGTACACTGGGTGCCTGGGGCTTTGCTCTCTTTGGTAGGGAGAATAAGTGTCCTACTTAAAATTGCTGCAACCTAAGGACCCTCACTGAATAACTTCTGAGTCCTAGGTAGAGGGATAATGTCAAATAAGTCATCCAACAAGTGCTTTGTTTGGGAAATGGAACCCAAAAGGAAACTGTAGAAATTTGTATCTTTAAAAGGGTTTTTTTTTAATGGAACTCTTGTTTGAAACCATTTTTCTTCTCTCTTATCAGCTTAGTTTTCCCTGTAAGCATAGAGTTAAAAAATTAACTGAGGAAAAAATACAGAAAAGCTTCTTTCCTAATGTCAAGATAATCTTTTAAACATTAAACCCAGAGGATAACGATATGAATGCTACCTCAAAAACTGGGTCACTCGTCACTCTTCTTAAGAAAAGTTTTATTCCATTCTTACAGTACATCAGAAAAAAAGTAGTACTTTGATAGGAGTAAAAAATCACTGCCAAAACAGCAGGATAGATTACAAATTATTTTTATTATTCCAATCCACCTTGCTTCTCTGAAGCTTTCTTGTGGAAAACTTTTTCTGTGGAAGGAGACAAGTAATCTGTACTATTCTTTCTTCCTAAATGCCAATGACAGGAGCAAATAACTTTATTTGTACCTGGAGTCATAAAATTATCTAGCTTGTTTCCTAATTACTGCCATGGATTTTCTAGACAACTGAAAGTTTTCCAGAACACCTTCTGTGTTGTTCTTTCTTCATCTCTATGACAGTGATTATCTCAATCTATAGTAAGGGGAGGCACAGTGGTGAATTTCTGATGCCCTCCTTGCACTTATGATCTGTTTGGCTCATGGTGTACATGTTGAGTGTATTTACATGCTAATTCAGCACTTCTGCTCCCCTGGAGAAAAGCTAAATAAAGTTTGAAAGTGGGGGAGAAAAAAGCATTTCTTTGGTAAATGAATGCAGCATTTTTTAGGTCAGACCCTCATTAGTGGAAATCAATGTATCATCATTGACTTCCATGAAGCCACAGCAAATTACATCAGCTCAGAGTTTATATGCAGTGATCATATTTGCATTTGTTGAGACTTTGAACAAGTGCTGTAAAGCTTTCATATGGAACAGATTTGTTGCACTGGGAGTTCTTAAGACTTTCTGTTTGGAGTGTTTGGAATTTGCTGTTTTTCAGATTTTCAGTAGTGCTGTAGAGTACCATATTACTTGTTCTGCTGGGATTTCCTAATTAGCAATGCTGAGCAGGAATTGTTTTCAATGTAGTATGAACTGCTGCACCTCTGTCCATTTTTCACGCTTTAAAATTAATCTGTTTGATCAGAAATGTGTCTATAGGAATTAATTAAATGACCACAGCTGTTACACCTGAGCTCTTGACCCTGAAAGTTTCTCTATGCAAGTACTCATCTGAGAGTTATAATTCATTTGCATAAATAAATTTGCAAATAAGATTATTCTTTTACCTTTCAGCAAAGCTAGTTAGAAAAGTTTAAAATTTTGTTCTTCAAAAATGCAGGAAAATATTTCTCCTAGATTGTTTTCTTGACCATCTCTAATTTTAAGGTTATTTGATGGCAAATCATCATTTCCCAGATGAGTTACCACAGGGGTTATAATTGGTGGGCAAGCTGAGCTTCAGAAAAACACGAGTGGGGGTTATATGCATGCTGTGACAGCAACAAGCCCGAGGGCACAGCCTTCTGTTCTGGTGAAATAAGATTTAGGTCCTTTGAACCGTCTATCCTACAGGTCTCTAGAGAAGAGTATGAAAAAAGGAGTAAGCACTTTCTGGACAAGGATCTTCTCAGACATTGATTTCGGAATGATTTTTTCTGTGTACTCCTGAAAGTATTCCTTCTAATAAATAAAGTACTCCTTCTAAAGGGAATAAACTCGATAGACTAAACCACTTTCTCAGACATCCTTCAGTTCCTACCTGCACTGAGACCATACCTGCCCAGGGCAGGGTTAGAGGATATGGCTGCAAATATGCCTATGACTTGTCAGCGTTTCATTCAACTCTGCCCATTGCCTTCCTGGTAGCCTGTATCTTGATGCCTCAAGAAAACCAGAGGTAGAAGTGGAAGATTTGCTGAATGTCAGTAATGTCACTTTAGCCTGAGTGAAGGGGAGCGTCAGAACCAGAGCTGATGTTAGTGTTGCGTTAGGCCCACCCAGCCACCCCCACCTTCTGGCATCCAGCTGCCTGTGACATCCATTGTGGTCTCTGCTGCTTGTAGGCAGAGTGTGCCTTAGGATCTGGGGAACGGCTACTGATGGTCTTTTTGGGTCACACGCTGTGCCAGATCGACCCAATCTGCCAGTAAAGCACAGCTAGTGTGCAATGCAGAATTCGCTTAAGGGGGAACTGTAAGAAAACCAGTGAACTCTCTCTCCATAAGCACCTGCTTTCGAAAGATAGTGTTCTGCTGATGAGTATTTTGGTTTGTGTTTTTCCAATGTTGCGGGTGCTCTTGATTTGATTATAAGACTAATGATATTTTGTGGTCTTTTGAAAAGCCAGGAGTCAAGTGAGCGCATAAGAACCTCAGTTTTCATTGAAAAATGAATTAAAATAGACCCACTGTTGTAGGAAAAATAAAACCTAGAAAGCATTCCCCTGATTGCATTGGGAAGGCTTGGGCACCAGAAAAGGATAGAAAATAATGCTGTTTTTATCACAAGGGAAAAAAAAAGATCTTCTTGTATTTTAATTCAAAGGAGGTTTTTCAGCTGCCGATGTTTTTTGCGCTACAGCAATTGTGAGAACTACTAAGAAAACGTATATTCTGCATGTCTTTAAAGCTCACACGTGGAGCTAAATCAGCGCTCTTCGTGTCCAACTTGTTAAACTGGAGCTAGCAGAGTCTCTGCTTAACTTTTTGCACCCCATTTGCAAGGTCTCTGTTCAAAGTGTTCATATTAATGTAAGTGGAAGTCTTTTACTGGGAAAGGGCCGATAGGGTTGCCTTTAAGGCTTCTTGGCTCCATCATGTAATTTATAGTTTGATAGATTAATTAGCAGATGTTATCGCTGCAAAATAGAGCTGAAAGAGCAGATATATTGGCCAACTTTTGTGGCTAAACAAACCTTCTGTGCATCCACAGAAGCTCCACCACTCTTCCCCACAGCTTACTGAAACATTATCACAAGTGGCATTATTTCAATATGTTTACGGTTTCTGCTCGTTTCAAGTTTTTGTGTTGTTCTTAACCACCCCAGTGCCGGAGCACCCTAAAGATATACACTTAATTTCCAAAATTGACATGAATGAAGTTGCTCACTAACATTAGTTGGCTTCTAAACAACCAAAAAGTGTTTCAGACAGTACTGATCTTGATATGTTTAACAGAAATAGAGAGGAAAATATTCACCAAACTGAAAAGAAAGTCTTTTCAAGCATTCATCTTCCTTTCTCAGTGAAGCAGCTTCTGTCACTCACCTGCCTGTCCTTGACAATCTTCATTTATCATAAGCCTCTTTTTCAGTTGTTTTCCCCAGCCTTCCTAGCAGTTGCAGCTGATGAAACACCACAAGCAAAAGACAGCAATTGCTGGTGGTCTGTTCTAGAGGACCCGTTGGTTTTTACCAGAACTGGTAAACACACGTGCATAGAAATAACATGGGAAGCGGGAACAGCTTCCCCTGACCCTGTTTTCATTTCAATCACTTTCTCAATTTTTAATGAAAGCCATCTCCGGTTTTTTAAAGAAAAAATCTTATTTCTAGATCTGTCACTAAAGAAAACTGTCGTTCTTAAGCACCAAAGAAAATCATACGTACATGTAAAACTGGACATCAGAGTTCAGTCTGTATTTTGCTGGATTGATCATGTTCTCATTTTTCCAGGTAACCACAAAGAGCAGCAGATCGCCTTAGAGCAGATTGTAATTCTTTTTTTCTTTTCTTTCCCATGAGAAAGGATGGTATACTGAAGCTGTCTGAGCAATGTATTTTTTTTTTGTAGTCTTAAGTAAAGTAAATATGACCATGGGGAGGAACTATCTTGTCCCAATAGGCCTGATGCTGATCTCTTTTGTGCCGAAGTAAATCAAGAATAATTTTACCAACGTCAGTACAGCCACATCAGTAAAATTCTAGTGGGAGTATGGGATGTGGCACAGTATCTCTGTAAAGAATAATGAGAGATTGCAGTGGGAATTGTTGTGCCTGTGTATCTCTGCAGGAAATCAGTGGAATTTGGTATTTTAGATGGTTGAATAAAAGAAACTTCTAATTTTAATTAATCAGGGCTGAGTTAATTAATCTGACACGTGACAGGAGAACACTGTGAAACTGCTGAGACTGGACTAAATACCTCTGGTCTGGAAAGGAAAAACACTTTTCAAATCTGCTGTTAGTATGATACTGGTTGGCAGCATTTGGGCAGGATAGGAACTGACATAAAAGCAAATTGGAAATAAAGGCTGCTGCTCTGCCTCAAACGCGGCTGTTATGTGGCGCAGAGCAATTCTTTCTGCCTGTGTTTGTGAAGGAAACCAGGAAGCAGCAAGATAATTTTGTTAGCACAGGCAACTTTTTTGCATTCCTCATGGCGGACAGTGTCTTTGCTCAAAGTGCGGAACTGATTTCTGAAAAGGTGGCCGTTTAGACTGTTTAAACAACTGACCGGGTAGCGATAAGCTGCTTTCACGGGCTGTACAGAGAGAGACATGGTGCATCCGTACCCGCAGCGCTGCCTCATGGCACCTGGCAGCTGTCCCTTGGTGTGCCCATGGAAAACTCCTCTTCCCCCCCCCAGCTGTGTGCAGCAGCTGCAACAGCCAGGAGAGAGGAGGAGATGGCGGGCAAGGTGCTGAGATCAAAGGATGCTGCCTTTGAGGGAGGGGGGTTAAATCAGATCCCAGGAGGTTCAGCACAGGATGGCATTGTTTGCACTGCCTGCCCAGAACCATACTAAAACCCTGAACATCCCGTTACATCGAGAAGATGTGAAACTGCTGAAAACACGGATGAAACAAATAAGCTGTCCAGTCAGAGAAAGTAGAACTGCAAAATATTAATTCATCTAATTTATATGCTTATCAATTTAGGGAGACAAGTTCTCATGGAGAGACATTTAACTTATCTTATGATCGGCCTGTACTTCATCCCCAAATGAGAAAAAGAAAACTTTGTTTAATGGCCAAATGTACTGAAAAGATAAGCCATAGTGATATTTGCATTGAGAACATATTTACTGCTCTCTACAATCTGTGCATCTTTTAAGTCAGCTCAGGTCGGTGAAGTTAGGTTTCCATGAGGCTGCATTTCCTCTGGAAAGCTCATCGGGCTGAGATTCTTTAGGACATGTGCATACGATCTGGTTTGGGATTCAAATTACTGCTGTGCGTATTCCACTCAGAAAGATAAGAAACTCTTTCCTCCTAGCAATACCCAGCATTTTGTGGGAAGCAGGTCTGCAAGAGGTGTTTGAACAGTCAGATGAATCCAGGACTTCTGCTCAGCAGAGTCTGCTGTGCGGTAGGAGTCTTCAGAGTGTCTCTTGTCCAACCTCTCACTGAAAGCAGGCCAGTCACGCAGCAGGTAGCTCAACCTCATGCTGTTGAGTTTTGAATATCTCCAAGGATGGAGAGTCCACAACCTCTCTGGGCAACCTGCTCCAGCTGACCATCTTCACAGTGAATTTTTTTTCTTTTTATTCAGGCAGAATTTCCTGTGTTGCATGATGTGACCAGTGCTTCTCACCCTCCCACTGTGTACCTCTGAGGAGAGTCTGGTTCCATCTTTTACATACCCTCCTCTTTGGTGGCTGCAGACTGCAGCAAGGTGTCCCTTTTGCACTCCCTTCTTAAGCAAACCCAGTTCCCTCATCCTCTCCTTGTACATCATATGCTCCAGTAACAGGTATTCTGGTGCTTTTTCTTGCCTCTTTTTAAAAAATCCAGATAACTGGAATATTTGCAAGCTCCAGTTAAGAGGATAGGACTCAGGACCAAATATACTTCTACCCTGACACCCAGCCTAACATTAAAATAAAGAAAAGTTTGCCTGTGGTCATGTATTAGGCAAGATAGAGTACCCATGACATAGGAGCAAAGAACCCCTTATTGCGTTTTTTAGGTTGTTCTCTCTCGCTTACAGATTGGATCAGGCACTACATGGTAAGCTGTAGTAAGTAGCTCTGAAGAGATGGAACAGCTAATATTCATATGTATTCAGGTTTTGAAGGGAAAAACTTCCATAGTACTTACTATAATATTATTATAATATGTGCTGGTTTTTCTCTCTTCCTTTTTCCGCAAAATAATTAGTGTTATGAATACATGTATTTAAATACATGTGAACATAGAAATACAAGTATTATGAGAAATATCTTCATAACAAATGTCTCCTTTCAAAATATAGGCACCTAAACTGTGTTCCTGAAATCTTTGGGCAGGGTTGTCAGTTTGCAGCGTGCCGATGAGCACGTGTGAGTCCCGCTGGCCCTCCTCGTCTTCTCGCTGTCACACAGAGCTGCCGAGGGTGGGTATGTGTTGCAGCCTTCGCTCCCCAGCGAGCACGGTGTACCCTGCTGCCAGGGCTGTGACATGAGCGGTGTCACTGCTCCATCCACTCCGTGTGTACGCTTTTGCACTGTCTCTCGTGTTAATATGACAGAAAGGTATCTCTCGGCACACAGGCATGAATGCTGGGCCACTGGCTGTTCCTTTTTCTGACTGTCATAGAAAACAGGTTTCCTGCTAAGAAAATTCACATCGGCCTTGTGTCTGCAGGGGCATCTCCTCCCAGGAGGAAGTCCACTATTTATTTCCTCCAAGAACTAGCGATTTCCTCAAAATCTGACAGATTTCTGTAGATCACGTAGCTTCAGCTGCTGTAACTGCCTGTACAGTTGTGCTAATGTGCTGAATTTATGTTAGTAGAGCAGCTACTCTTGTCCCAGGTAGCAGTTTGTATTGAATAACTATTGCACAGCTGGTGCACAAGAACCCACAAAAATAGTATGTGATACGTACATATTGTGTATATGGTGTATATGTGGAATATGGTGGATTAAAGGTATATGCATCCTCTTTTGTGATACTTTGAACAGTAGTCAGGTACAAATGAGGTTTTGTTTGTTGTACATACCACTGTTGAAGAGTACTTTGAGAAAGGTTGTCCGTTAATATTTTATTGGTTTTTTTATTAAACTTATATTACAATAGAACCCTGTTATTTCAGACTCCTGCCTCAAGAGATTTACTGCACATTTCACACCTTTTTTTTTTTTTAATGTAATTTTAGTTTGAGAATTTTTTTGGACTTCTTGTAACTCTCTTAGTGTAGACACACTGCACTAGGTTGACACTGTAGTAACACGTTACTCAGCGTGGAATGCCAATGCCACTTTTTGCCTGACAGTTAAACAGGAGAAACAGGAGGTTTGTGCTTATTTTGAAATGTGGACACACTAGCACAGTGTGTTTACCAACCTCTATTACACATCGATGCAAATAGTCCAAGGTGTGTTTTATCACATTCAAATTTCAGTTCAAAAGGAAAAATGTATCTTTTTAAAAATGCAGGTTGCTAGTATTCAGCTTTTTGGCGGCATATTACTGAGCTGCTTGAAATTCATTCCATCCTGCAACTAAGATTCAACTTGGAACTGAACTGCTGTTATGAATGCAGTAGTGTGGTGGTCATGATGACATGCCATGGTGTCACACGTCTCCAAAGCATTTTGAATAGGTAATATGTGGCATGTCAAAATTTGCAAGAATAGAGTTGTTTCCCCAAAGGTATTTGTGCTTCATACATACGTGGCAGGTGAAAGAAGCAAGCTATAGAAATTCCTCCCAGATTTCATCAAGAGTTCCTGGGCTGCACGCGGCCAGCTCTGCAGGTCTGTGCTGGAGGGCTTCCCAATGCTACTGGCCTAAGGCCATCTGTCAGAAAGGTTTACCCCAGAGACACAAATACTAGAAGCTCTGGTTTCTTAGAAGTTGGGGCAGTCTGATTGCCAGGGTTGGACACATGCCATAGGCTCAGAAATTTTGGGTTATTCTTAAAATTATTTTCACTGAGCAGAGGGTGCTTCTTTGTCCCCAGTCACGTAATTATGGCTCTCTGTATGTGTTTTCATGGCATTTATGGCAAGCTCATTGTTTTTGTAGCGACCAGCTCTGACTGTAAATTGAACCCGCCAGAGCAGCCCTGACTCTTGCTTCCGGGACAGCCTCTTCACCGCCATGGAAGCAGCTATAGCTGCTCTCTGTGCTGTTTTCACAGCAGTGTCTACAAGGAAACGTAGCCAGTTCGCTGCTTCTTATCCACCTTAATTTTCACATAGCATTCAGTTAAAACACTGAGATTTAAAATTCTTTAGAAAGATGCACATTAACTATTGTATTATTAAATTACAATATCTGCATGTGGGCTCAAAATAGTGCTAAACCCAAACAATGAAATATTGTTCATTCGGTCTTAGTCTGAGTGACCTTTGGTGTTTAGACTTACCTCAGGTAGTTACTACTGCCTACTACTGATAAGTAAAAGAGAAAAAATGTCTACCCTTTGAGATTTAGTGCCTTTTGCCTCACGCTGTTGAAGCAGCATGTATGATGCAGCTGTCATGGCTAAATCTAACTCATTTTATTTTACATTGCAATGCACTAGGTGTACGTACGTGGCCAGTTTTTGCGTATTATTTGAGAGAGAGTTACTTTCATGCGTGAAGAAAGAGGAGGCCGCTTCTTAAAATGTACAAGTTGCTTGCTATTTTCTGAACTTAAAAAAAAAAAAAAATTCCTTTTTTTTAATTCTGCCTTTCCAGAATCAGGAGACTCTTGTAATTTTGTCTGTTTTTATAAGATTTCTTGCAGAGTGCTTTCTTATACTTGAAACACACAAAAAATTGCATCTAGCAGATTCAGAGAAGGAAACCAGTAAAGCAACTCAAGCTCATTGCTGAAAACAAACAAAGAAACATAACCTTCATCAGATCTTACTTTTTGGTGTGCCTTGACTTATGATTTTTAATAGTTGGAGTCCACAATACTGGACACTGATGCAGCCACACAGCTACGCAGTGTCTAGCTGCTGTTGGTAGGAGTGGGAACCAGCTCAGCCTGGAACAGTGCAAACCTTTATGCAGCGCAGGTGATTCCTCTTGAATAGTTTCCTAATGAGAGACAATATCCTTTGCTTTGGATTCAATGAGCTTTTGAAATGCTTTTAAGTCATTTTAAGTGGCTGAGTAAGGGGTTTGCTCTCTTAATGCAGAGGAATGATACATCTACATCAATTGGTTGTTCTCATACTGTTTCGTCCTTCTCTCCTCTTGTCTCTCCATTAAGTGAATGATGGAAAGGCAGGAGATGCATCTTAAGGGCATGTGGGAGTATGTGCGGACCACAGCTGGCTGGGTTATGCTCAAACAACTGTGTAGGACAGAAGATGTCAAGCCTGGCAAGGTCTAGTCCCTACTGCCTACAGGGAGTGACGTCCATGTGAACTGTGGCCGGGGTGATGCCCAGGACATGTGGGAAACCTAGGATCCCAGGAGCAAAGTAACATGAGGCAAGTGGGAACAGCCAGAGGACCAGGAGCTAGTAGCAATTAATGTACCAAAACAGTAGCTAAGGCTTTGCATGAAGGAACTGCTCGGATCCCTGGAATTTTTGTTTCTTCTCTTGATAAAGCCCCAGGATATGTCCGAGTGTATCTAGCTTATAAAGAAAGCAGCTAGAAGGCTTTTTATGCAAAAAGAGTGACACAACTTACTGGTTAATAGCGTTGACACTAAGGCTAGCACCCCTACAGAAAAAGCAGTCTGTTGAAAGGAATCCTGCTCTGGGAAAGAACTAAAAGTATTTGGACATCCTTTTGCCTTCTTGTGGGTTGTGGAATGGGATCCTGGGCATGAAATCTGAAAGGATACGTTGGCCAAAGAATCTAGTCTTAGGGAGAGCCGGTAAACGCACATCGAAAATGGACAGTCACTAAACAAAAGTCTGTAGTGTTCTCCTTAGCACAAAAAGGAAGAGTTCAATTAGAAATCAAATAAGAGAAAAAAATAATGATGTTACCCCACTTAATTTGATTTTTCACTTCGTATGTATTCAGTTAAACTGTTTACAGTAAATAAATTGATGACATCTGTGATCATTATATATAATTACATATATTGATATTTGCATATATTCCATGTTGAATTGTGGCTTTTATTGGTAGATCTGTCATTCCTGAAACTTATTATTTATAATCAATATGAGATTTCATCAAATAACAGAAGAGAAATCCTATCTATTACTAAGTTTGAAAACAATCCATTCTTGGCAGAATATGTGTACTCATTTAAACTCAACAGTATCCATTTTATAAATAAGTCTACATACTGTCAACACGTTATTGACTGGTCTCCTCAAGTCTGATGGGAAACCAGTCCATTCTGCAATTACAGGGTGCCTATAAAATGACAGGACTTTCAGCAACATTTTCTTAGGGAGCTTGACTACGGCACTGGAAAATTTTAAGATATTTAATACATATAATGTGTTCATAGGAAAAAAGGGGAGAAGTGTATATGCAGCTTTCCTCCAAAAGTGTTTTCAAATCTCCCTACTTTTCTCTAAAACCTCAATGGTAGTGAACATTGTCAAAGCACAGCCCTTAGAATACATTTTATTTTCCTTGTGATCAACTTAGCTGAAAATGCAGTAACTCAGAGCATGACTTATTTGTGATAAGTTAAGAGGCCTTGAAAGCTTCCTGTTAAAGGGTTTTATCACATTTGCTTCTCTCACTGTCTGTGTCACACATACGAGTGATGGCAAACATTTTGGATTTAATGCTACAATCTGTATCTCTAGTATCTCTGACATCAAAGGAATCAAACCCTTCTGATTTCCAAAGTCCCGCTCACACACCTGAGAGAGGAGTTCATTTTTCTCCTTCGTGTGACTATTAATCTCATTCCCATGTGTACTTAACTTGCAGGGGAGTTTTGCAGGGCTTTTTTGCGTGTTTGTTTATTTTCTGGAGCCAACCTATTATCTTTTCAAAGATACTGTTCATGGTACTGGCATGATTTCACAGAGCAGTAGTTGAGATGTTTTATTAGTTATTTCAGCTGAATATTTACTCTATGAATCTGAGCTCTCAAAAGAGGGCTTTTGGGACATTATCAGTTCAGTCTAATGTATGAGCTCGAATTATTGTATCATTATAATATGCTGCTTGGTGTCTTTTGCCATTGATTTGGCTACATTTTTTAAATTGCTCAATCAGAAGCCATTTATCTCATAAATTATTAACAAATAAATGTTTCTGATGGAAAACCAAGTAGTTCAGCATTGTAAATCATGTATCATACAGGCAACAGCAGTCAGAAGTAAACTCCTCTTGAGCCAAGTAAGTAGTTTATGTAATGTAGATGGAAATTATGTAATGAAATAAACACTTCATTGCAAAGAAAAGGTAGATGTTGTTTTCCTAGACTTATACCAGATTCTGCAGCTTCTGCATTGTGCATTTCTATGTTCTTTTATTGGTGCACCAAAACCATAAAACAACAAAATTTAGTTTCAAATGTGCAAAGGCATCTGCACTTGTTAGACTCCGACAATACTGCAAGGTGCTCAAACTGGTCATTCTTTGTAATGTTTCTGTAGAATCCTTTTGATTTAATTCTGCTTCTCCACTCAGAAGTATTTTTTCCTGACTAACGGAATAATTACAGAGTTAATGTCTTTTGGCAAGTCACATTGGCATTGATGATTTTGAGGAATTAACTGTATTCCAGACTCCTTGGGGTTTGATTTACTTTGAAAGAAAGTAGATATGTTCATGCCTAAAGCTAGAAATTGTAGCACGGGGTTTGCAATTAAATACCACATTCACATTTGTGTCTGTGTCCCATTTCTCCTATATGGAGGCATAGATAAATTATAAAAAAAAACAAAACAAAAAACAAACAAAACAGAAAACAGAAAAAAGACAGGAACAGTCAAACAGTTCTCACTAAATACTATTAACATTTTCTCCAGATGAGTCTGGCATGGTTCTCAGTATAAAAGTAGCTTTTCCAGTGATTTACAAAATGGCTGTAAATTACATTTCTGGTCAATGTCAAGGGTAAAAGGCAGTGGAGTAGTGGTAGTACATGCAGTATATTGCCTCTTGTCAGTAAAAACTTAACATTCTTTTTCCTGTAGCCCACTTAAAACATGTGTAATTAGCAAATTTCTGTTATTGGGAATGTTTTTTGTTTGGGGCTTACTATTGTGAAAGACATTTGCTGTAATTTTCCTTCCCCTTCCTCCCTAACCTGCGCTCCAGATTCCAGGCTGCCAATGTTTACAAGATACTGAGACAGTGTGTTCAAAAACATGACCTGGCAAGCACTACCTCTGGGGCTCTGCTGCACAAGATTTCTTTTCAATCTTAAAGAGGGAGACTGAATGTTTCTTTCATTGTTTTCTTTTTCAAATATGCAACAAGCGTCTTCTCTTTTTGTACAGGCCCAGCGAGTTGTACACCATTTCAGCAGAGATGTCTGATCTTTCCATCGGCGTACCTGGAGCTGCTTTATCCCTGCGCTGCTCTTTGCTGTAACGACTAAAGACTCCTTGAGACTGAACACTGGAACAGATGAGTTAAATTTGTCCTGAATGTTCTTCATCAAAAGTAGATGTACTGGACTTTCTGGATGTGCATAAGGACACAAAGGTTAGTGTATTCCTTAAAAGCCTGAAGTTTCGGGACTATTTCGTTTAACCATTAGCAGTGCAGACTGTGTTTCAGTTTGTTGCTTAAACATAGCCACAGGTGGATAAAATGGTGATTGGCATCACAAATATAGTTGCGATCATGCTTTTAACTGCCACAGGATAAATGTACTTAGTGAGCTGGTGCAACTTAAAGACCTGTAAATGACTTGCTGGCCCGCAAAAGCAAGCTCTACTCATGCTCTGAGCTTGATTGCCATTAGCCATTCTTGTGATATTTCTTCTCAACTTGGGTTTCGTGCATTACAATCACACTCATCTGATTTTCAACTGGTAAAAGAGTATTCTACTTACCTTCATACACAAGATGGTCCTTGTTCACAGACGTTGGGGATGAGGGGGTATATGTTTGTCCATCTGTGTGCTTAGTTGTTCTAGATGGCATGGGGGCTACAGGGGAATGCCGAAGACATACATAACATATTGGAAAAAATTAATTTCTTCCTAATTGCAGCTATTTCCTTCCTGGAACCTGTGAGATTTCAATAAAACGCTTTTTCTATCCCTTGATTTCTGTTAAAATGTTATGTAATCTAGGGATATTAGCCTGTCACCACTCTGTCACCTCAGGAAACCATCTTCAATGAGGACAATTCACTGACATCATTTTTCTGTGGTATGATTGAAAATGTAGAAGAAACCATTCTGCAAACAGATACATGCTTAGAAAGGTGGTGGAATGTGTGTGGGCATATGTGCACATCAAGTCACATCTCAGACACATAACTGACAAGGAAAGTAGCAAGATCACAAAGATACATCAGGATTTTCAGCACCAATCATAACATTATAAAAAAAAAATAAAAGTTAAAAGTTATGTTTATAATGATGTGGATAATGCTACATGCAGTAGAGAAGAAAAGTGAACAGTCATGTAACCTTCATTTTATTCTGTGGTTGCCATCTGTTTTTCATCTTTTGCAGAATATTCTTCAGGATCATTGCTCTGTCTGGGTTTGGGGGAGGAGGGGGCAAAATTATTTTCAGTTTTACTCTGTCAACCTCATCTTATTTGATTTGGCCATTTTTAAAAAAATAATTAGTTTTACAAATACTATTTGTTCTTATTAAATATCTCCACAACCTATTAAAATGCTTTCAGGAAATCTATTGGCTAAAATAGTTGGAGCTCAAACTTGATGCAATTAGAACTACACGAATTGAGTTCTGCTTTCTCATTTTTGTGGAGGGATTCTAGTGATATCATCTGAATAATGGCTTTCTAATCAATCTCTTTCTGTCTGCTACTCTAGCTAGCATTTCTGTTCGCATTCTAAATGCCTACTCCCTGTGTAAAGTAAATAGAAGACAAAAATATCATCCCTCATCAAAGGAATTGTTTCCCTGTTGGCACCAAATGTCTACTCCAGATAGAAGAGGAGAAAAAAAAAGTGTAACAATACAGTTTTGTTTCATCTAAGTTCTATTGAAGTTACTGAGAGTTTTTGTAATAGAGTTCAGTAAGAACAAGAACATGGATATAAAAATACAGACTCCATTTGGAAGCAGAAGGTTAGAGGAGCTGCAAGATTTTGCAAAAATTTCCATATGAAGGAGAGCGATGTTAGTTGTGTGTGGTGCTCTCACTGCAATACCTAAATATTTTCCAAGCAAGTAAGATTTGTATAGAGCATATAATGTAGCTTTTATGTGTAGACTGATTTTTATAATATTGCATTTCTGTATACAAAATACCGAACTAAGGAGAGAATATCTCTCACAGTTGCAGAGCTCAAATGTCAAAAGTGTTGTGAACTCCACCTCCTTGCACTGCACGCGCGTTTGTACTTCTGCTTGAGGGATTTGTGCAATATGTATTTGTGTGGACTGTTAAAAATATATAATGTATAGGATTATGGGTTCTGCAAACTCAGTACAATTGTTGACAGAGCCTTGCTAAATTAGGATAGGTAATGTTGGAAGATCCTACGTATCTTTCATTTTGCTTACAGTATCGCTACTAAAACACACATTCATTAGCAACAAAATATAACTTTGGATGGAAAATGATGAAAAAAAATGCTTTATTCTTCAGTTTTGTGGAATTTGTAGTTTATGCTATGACAAATGTTTATGCTATGACATTATTTGATAGATTGAAAAACAAACTTTCTTTGATAGGTAATGGATATGTTCATTTAAACAGTGCAAATCAAAAAGAATGAGCTAAATTCTCTGACTGGCTACGAATCCAGTGGAGTTTCACTTGTGCAAATTTTCCATGATGAATTTTGTTACTGGCTGACTTTTACCTTCTGCAAGAGCACAAATGCAGCTAGGGTTATCCACAAGGCCTGCGAAGCTTAGGTAGTAAAAGTAAGAAATGACCCTCATGTAAATTAATAAATGATGGTTATACTGAAATGAGTACCTAGCTTATCAACTTAAAAGAAACTTTGTGCATTTAATGAAAAAGCACACACACAAAAAGATATGATGGCTTATGAAGCGGGAACATTTAGCATAACCCCAGATTTAAAACTGATCCTGGAGATTTTCTGCTAAGCCTAAAGCATACAGACTAAGTCCTGGAGGTTACAACTTCCTCCCAGATATTGGGAGGAGAGTCCCCTGACATGGGGAAGACTGAATTCTGCTCTTCCGTGTTTTGGGAGGTTGACTTAATGTGTGGAAAAAAAAAGAGGTGTCTTCTGTCATATATATTTTGTGAGGAGGAAAACCAGAAGCGATCTATCCACCACTTCAGAAGTAGGTCAGAACTGTGAATCCTAATCCAAATCAACACGACTGCAAGTCAGCACAAGGTCCCTTAAGTTCCAGAAAAAAGGGTTGTGTTTAAGATATGTCTCTGCCCTTGTCATCACCTTTGCTTGACTTGCTGGCTCTCCTGAGAACCATCTTTCACACAAGAGTAACTGCATTTCCCTCTCAACCATTATGCCTCATCAGCAAACCTAAAGCTATATACATCTATCTACAACAGCAAAATAGGGCTTGGGCATGAGTTTAATCCCTGGCTCCTGCTCATCCATCCCATCTGTTCCCATGTTCCCTGGCATGGTTTTGCCCCACAATCCCATGCAATGCCAGGGTAGAGTTCAGGGAGCAGCATGGGGTAGGCACAGTTTCCAGGAAGCACCTAAGAATATGGCCACCTATTTTTGAGGTGGAGAGACTGGGTCACCCACACTCTGGGTGAGAGAATTAGCCCTGGTCTGTTTAACGTACAGAAGTGCATACAGCCGAGTGCTGCAGAGCTGAGACCTCCTCTGCCTATAGCTGTGGAGCACCGATGTCCACACAAATTGTTCCATCATCTTCCTTTATGTTTAACCTTTTCACTGGTCACTACTTAAAGGACAGAGAATTTGAGGAGGAGGAGCTGAACCTCCTCTTCTTCCATTTTGGATTCGTGGGCAGGATGCAATGCAAAGTATTTGCAGTATTTGTTGCTTTTACACAATGGAACATGATTGTTGAAAGAGCTACAGTGACCTCTACTACTTATGCCCAGGCCATTTTCTCTCTTTTTTTTTTTTTTTTTACCATTTCTGACTTTAACAAGACAAATAATTTGCATGAATAAAGTTATGTTTTCCATGCCCCTCTTTTGAGGGAAGTTTATTCCCTGTGTCTGATTGCTAGTTCATGGTCTTTTGCTCATGTTTGGATAGTCTTTTCTGGATACTTTGCATATGAGCTTACTAGTGTGTGTGATCATCCCACCTATTATCTTATTCTGATTAAATATCTATATTACAAATTTCTTTTGTACAAAATAAGAAACTTGCAAACATGGATTTTTTTTCAGTTATAAAGTGATGAGGGAGACATGATGATAAACTCTATCAATCTAATAATTGCATAATTAAGATAAAAGTAGAAACCCATGAATTCTAGACACTTTGCTCCTGCTATCAAAAACTTGAATATCAAATAGCTTTTACAAGCAGAACTGAAGGATATATGACTTTCCCTTTCTCAATAATTTTACTCATATATGATTTAAAAAATATTTGATTTAAGAAAATGTGGGCAATTTTACTCACTTCGAAAAAAAAAGCATTTTAAACAGCAGGATGTAATTTCAGACTATTTGCAGTCAAGAGGCCTCTGCTGAGCAAAATACTCATTCAATTTAGGAATGCAGATTATAATAATTTTCCTATCTCCCTCGCAGCAGGATTCCTGCCATCGTTTTGCAAACTCACAGGTTGCAGTATTGAATGACTAGCTAACTTCAGTTCCAGGTAACACATGCTTCAAGCATATTCTCATTAGCCCAACTTAGTTATAATGCAAAGCTGCTTAGTTTCACCAAGTGAAATGGGATACACTTAAATTGCCTCATCTAATATAATACTCCTTCTTAATACATGCAAAGTGGTTTATGATAGCAAAGCTTGTAGAGCATGAAAATCGGCCGGGGAAGTAAGGTTTTCTGACTAAAACTGTCAAAAAGAAGTCCTATTTTATATCGTTTCTTTTTAAAGAGGTTAAGAATGAGGAAGGAGAGAGATTACTGGAGTAAGAAATAATCAGTGCAGAAAAACGTAAATTCAGTACATTAACCTTTTTAATACATCAGCTCTACCAAACAAGAAAATTATCAAGTAAAGCTGTTCTTTCAGTAATGTCTTCTGCACCGTAAAATTAAATGTAAAATACACAGTGGCCAAAATATATTGCAATAAGAAACAATAGTCTTTATTCTATCTGTTTTACCCAGAGAGTTTTACATTGGGCACCATATTTCCATTTGCTGGTATAGTTAATCCAGCTTCCTGTGACTGTATTAATTTGCAAGGACTTTTTAATTTCAGACATTGATACGGAATTACTTGTCTTTCTTCTCCCTTTAAATGCTAAGTAATATATTCCAGTCTTGTATATCTTGCAGACACAAAACCTGGTTTCAGTAAGACCCAAAACTAACACTGGTGAAATAATTTTTCTTTCCCCATATCCTGCACCTGCAGTCTGACCATAGGGCTATAAATCCTCTCCCTACATCCCATTCCAATACTTCCAAAAGACTGTTCAGAGAGGGGCTAAGCTGCTACAGGCTTTGCAGATGACACCCAAGTGTATATCTCATTTTCCACAGATGCAACCAGAGCCATCACAAAGATGTTGCACTGCCTAGAGGAAAGTGGCTCCTGGAGAAGAGCATCTGGCTGATATTGAACTTGGGTGAGATCCAGACAATACTGGTTGAAAGACAGAAGTGATCCAGACAGCCAGTTGAGCAAGATTCCTAGGTGCATGCCTTTAAGCATTAGTTTGCAATGAGACTGTTCACATCCTTGGAAAAAGGTGGGGAAAAGCACGTTGCTCAGCTGTGGCCCCGGAGAGTGAACCAAGAACTCTTCCCACTCCAATTAAAAGCACCTGCAACACAGGGTTTTTTTCATTCTTTCTTAGCTTTTCACTGAGTTTAGAAAATGAGGCAGCAAAAATATGCCTAGAAAACTCTTCCATGCCTCCAAGACAAAGGCCTAGCCATAGAGATCTCTGCATACTTTGTAAGAGGTTGATCTAAATCATTGCATCCAGGGCTGTTTCACTATTCACAATAAGAGAACATTGCTCCTGAACTGCAGTGTCTCTGAGGGTCCTAGTCTATTTGCATTTTGCATAGAAAACACTAATCTTGTTCTCAAAGGTACCATCATTTTGGATCTCTTGATATCCATTATTACTTTTTTCCACAAACGGCCAGCTTCTACAAGAAACAGTTTAAAACATTCTGAGCAAAAAGGTCTCCTGACGGAGGCATAATGCATCTTTTCTAGTTGTGTGGTAAGCTCTTAGGGTCTGAGCACACTGCAGAGTCCTTTCAACAAAGAATTTGACTTTCAGATGTTCTGTACATTTACTAAAATCAAACCTTCTACTCTTGGTAGGATAAAGGTGAAAGATAGGTGATTTAAATTCTATGAGGTCATACAAACATCCCTCATCTGTGAAGTGCCAGGACACAACAGTAGTAGCCTATAGAAATGAATGAGTAGAGGTGAAATCATATGTAAAAGTTGCAAGGAAACAATGCCCCATGAAAGCACATGGTTGGAGAAGCCACACCCAACACTCTTGGGGAAGCTGCAGTCCAATTTCAGGATTGAACGGGTCTTTGAGCATGGTGCCAAACATTAATGAAAAGCTATGAGCATCTTTATGGAGGAGAAATACCTGTAAAACTGTTGGTATTCACTGTCAAAATCTTGACCCTTCTCTCTGGCAGCATCATCTTTGCTTTCACGGAATCACGGAATCTTCAGAGTTGGAAGGGACCTCTAGAGATCATCTAGTCCAATTCCCCGAGCTTTACTCGGTTCCCTCAACAGGGAGTGCAAAAAAAGTGTCCTGGGGTCTCACTGGTGAGGATTTTGTTGTTGTATGCAGTCACCTGTAGTTTATTGCCCTGGGTTTTCTGAGGTCACAACATGACCCAAGACATGCTCCTCTCTCCTCTAAATGTTCCTCTTGTGTTTCCTCCAGTCCACATTCATAAGTAAGCAAGAGTGAAAAGATAATACAGGTCTTTCGCTTTTTGGTTTTCTTACTGGTGATTACATGGTTTTGATTTTTGGTAGATACTTGTCAGAAAAATTTCTGTCTCAAAAGCAAAGATGTTTTCAGACAGTACTCGAGTCACCCCGTGTATTTCACGTATATATTTTGTGTATATGAACTGGAGCACTAATCTTAGTTGGTTAATCTTTGGGCCTCATAAGGAAAATACATTCCTAGAACATTTTCCTCCTGGTAATTCCTTCCTTGTAGTCTCTGCACTGGCTCACCAGCTGTGCTGCTTATCACAGCTTCATTCACTTTATGAAAACTATTTAAAATGTTCTCCATTAAAAGCTGTGTAGAAAACTCAGTGCACGTTTGTGAGGCACTTGTAGGAACATGTAGTTATTGGGAGGAATAAAATAAAAAATGCAAAACTGCTATTCAATTGGTATGTGTACAGTCATGCTGTACTTATTGCTATCATGAATAAAGCATTTGTTTTCCTAAATTGTGTGTATATTCCTAGAGGGGCACTTAAAAGACAGAGCTTGTTAGAGAAGGCATGGAAACAATGCAGAATTTCTCCCGTTTCACTACTTGAATCATAAGGTATAATCATAAATCCTGAGCGCAGCCCAACCAGCTAAAAGGGCACAGGGGACTCCTCCAGAACTCAGGGAATTTCTTTTCCTTGATGGTTTGTGTAACCCAGCTCCTCCGAGGAACGAGTGGCCAACCGATCCACTTCACGGTCTACTTGTCTCCCCCCGGCCCCAAATGCCTTGTCGCTGTGGGGAGTCCCAGCGGAGCTGGGGGCAGTGGACACCCCAAAATGCTTTCCTGGTCGGCTTCTGCCTTCTGGAGTCTTTGTGAACCAGAAGCTGGGGTGTGAATGCTTTGCTCTCGGAGGGGTGTAATGAGAGCTGACGTGCTTTGATCTGTTAGGAGACTCACAGGAAACACTGCCTTAAAAACACTGGGTTCCTTGGGGGATTCATGCTTGTTGGTTTGGTTGGTTGTTTTTTTCTACATTTTTAACTGTGACTTCAAAGCCTAAATCCTCCTTCCTTCCCTAAAACAGAATTACAAACTCAGCTGCAAAATGTGTACACTAAAAGATGACAAATGCTTTCTGTGTCCTTTCTCACTATAGGAAGTGTCCTTTCTCACTATATAGGGGGTGGCATTTTCCCTTCTTTATTAATATGCTGATATCTTGATTGAGATCAAGAAAGCTACTATCTTAATGAGCCTGAAAAAGTGATCCCTGCTTTAACAGTTATTTCATAGTGCCGTAAATACCTTTTAATATTTAAATATACCAGAACTATGTACACTTTGTTAATAGAAAATTAATTGCAAGTTTCTTTTAAAATATTAATGTAAAAGGAAAAAAAATTCTTAAAATAGCTTTCTTATTGTTTTTGATCGGTTGATCTAGCTGAATTTTATATTGTGTGTCACAAATACCTTTCTCTGAATTTTCTCTCCTTGCAGATTAATATGCATGGAAATGAAGTAGCAATAGTATTTTCTTTCCATAAAGCACTTCCTTTAACAGCTGTATGTATTATGTGATTCTACCACATGGTAATATATACATATTGCTATGCGAATATCTGTTGTGGCTTGTTTGAAAGTGTTAGCTGCACCCTCAGAAGGCTTACCATAAACAAATCTTGGATATATGCTTTTTTTGAAATCTTGTAGATGTAGCCTTTTAAAACTATGTAGATACACACAATGGATAGAACTTTCTGATGCAATTTTGCTGTCCAACGCCACGTAACACTAAGTTATTCATAAGTTATGTCCTTAAGAACAAAAGTCAATGTCCATATACATATGTTTCTGGACTATTGGCATGCTGCTAGAAGCATGTAAATAGCTGAAGTAAAATGCAAGAAGAATTTGGATACAAAAACCTAGCAGCATAACTACAAAAAAAAAATCTTTAGCGCCCATTTGGTATTCGAGGATTCACAAGTATCTTCACTCACAAGAAAGCTTGTCACTTCAAATCCTGTGATCACACAACCCAGAAGCATTGCTGTATCAGCTGTGGTGTATATTCAGGTAACTCAGTTCAGATCTTGCAACCAGGTACCAAAAACTTGTGTTCTGCATTGACCAGACACGGAAAGCTTCTCAGCAACCTTGTGCTTCTCACCTGAGAACATGGCCAAGTTTTCCCTAGTTTGAATACTTAGGCTCTACTTAGGAAAAAAAAAAGGGAATAGAAACCGGATTCTAAAATTTACATCTCTCTCATTTTCAGAGGTAACCAACACCAAGTCTGCTTCCCACCACTAAGTCAGCAGAGATTGTGGAACCATAGGATAACATATGGGAAGTGCACTCACTAAAATACTTCACTTTTTCAATTTTCACTGACTTTGCTCATGCATTTGCATTCTTATGTTATCATGGATAGAAATGATGTTCAATGGTAAATGGAAGAAAAACATAGAAAATAAATGGGCCATGCATTTTATCCACCTCTACTTACTGTCCCATACCACAGATGCTTATTTAACATTTCATATCCCTGAACAGCTTAAATACATGGATCTTTAAAAAAATTTTTTTTTCTACTTTGGTCCTGTTTTGCGAATTTCAAAATGTCACATGAAAATCACCTCATTTGTGGCCCAGATGAAAAGGTTCATTTCTTCCCAATTTCATGTTCTAAAAATGGCCTGGATCTGAAGTTTACTTTCTTAATATCTTCTCTTAAAAAAAAAAAACACAAACAACACACCAGCAAAAAACTGGAAAGATAGCTTTGCCTCAACTAAGTAGACATTTCTTTCATCACGTATATCAGAGATTTTAAGTCATTTTCAGAACACATTATAGCTTCATCCGATCCTCTTATTCACGGTAACTCTTGGAACATGGCAGTTCAGTCAGGTGTGAAAAATAATGTCATTTTTATAAGCACTCTAAATATGCTGGAATTTGGTTTTTCAGTGAATAGATGACATGAAATAATTTATTTTTTTTAATCGATATTCATTCCAAGATAGTTGCATTACTTACAAATGACAGTGAACTAAGTTAGAGGAATGTAGCATTTCTTAGCATTTCTGTGCTTATAGAAACTGTGGTGGAGACTTGAAGACATAGATTTGGATTCTTTGTCCCTGTTTCTGAATATCATGACTCCTTTATTTAGAATATGACTGTATCTCAAATATAAGCTAAAAATAAAATAAGGAAACATTTTCTTTTTTTTCTTTTTTTCTTTTTTTTTTTTTCCCTGACAAACTATGTAGATCTCACAAGCCCGAACTTGAATTGTACAATCTGTTCCTTGGCCTCATTGGAGGGACTGAGGAGTTTTCCTGCCTAGAAGCATAAGCAGTAGCAGAAGTCTCTAAATTGAGAATTTGCTCATTTTAAGCTGATTCCGTAATCAGCATCCCAGATCTGAATCACATTCTGGAACCATTCATCTCTTGGCATTGATCATAGGGAGAGGTTAAGGTGACTTCAGCTTCCAACTTAGGCACTTAACTGAGAAAGTCATTGTGATGGAGGGTGAATCAAGACCCTAATGTTGCCACAATCCTACTCCGGTTTCTCCATAAAATCCTGGTGCAGCTGAAGCTGACGGGAGTTGTGTCATTGACCCTGGGCAGCTAGAAGCTCTCCTCAGACCTTGATTCAAAACTTGCCAGGATGTTTAACCTTGGAAAATAAGGACATATGGAAATATTGATACAGCCTTGAAAGCTGTAACTCAAACATATTTGCAGTAAAATGTACCAAGCTTGTAGCTTTGACAGAGGGATGGGATGATGCATAACTCAATGAATACAAGAGGTCTTTTCCTTTGAAACTCCAAGACAGCAGTGCTCTCTCAGCAAAGCTTAACAATATATAAATATCTCTTTGTCACTGTCATGAATGCTTGTTTACAAACCCCTCAAGCCCACAGAGTGCAAATAAAAATTGACAGGTAACATTATAATTGAAGGTGCATGCATATATGCTGCGGTGTTTTTTATTTGTGCCGTGTTGTGTTGGGCTGTGCCAAACACACTGAAGAAATGGGACCATTGCAATCATTTTAACAAGTTATTTGGCTGCATGCACGATGTGATTTACTTCTGGGTCTCGCGAATGCATTCAGCTTTATTTGTTAACCTAGCAGAACATTATTTATTAATGAGTTCTTCATGCTTTATTAAACCTAATGTCAAAACACCTCTGTGGGACTCTAGGCATGTTCTCTCTTTGTGCTAAAGCCTTCTAAAGAAAATGAAAAATTATGCAGCAAAGCTGCAGATAAAACCCAGTAGATATCAGTTCAATTACTCTTGATCCTGGCAGATGATGTTTCTGAATATTTGTGAAAGCACAGCATCTGATTGTGTGCTGGCTTAAATTAAAGCATTCTGCAATCTCAAATGTACGTAATTAGGGTGCCTTAGAAACCTAACAAGGCTACTGTGGTCTCCAAAGCTGAGTGGAGTGCTCAGATGGCAAGAACAGACAAGTTCACCATGGAAGCAGGATGCGTGCTTTCTTCTAAGTGTCTATGAACTGATGTTTCATATCAGAGGGGGAGGCTTCTTCATGGGAACAATAAAATGATTCAAAGTAGTAACAGAATGAATTAGCTGTGATTTTCTGTAATTTGAGAGGACTATTATGGCTTGGGAAACCAACACTGGAGTTCAACAAACTTTTTCACCCTTGGTCTGACTGAACGCCTTGTTTTCTAGCACTGACATGAGATTCGAATCCAGCAGCTCTGCATATCTTAACCTGTAAGAATGTCTTGGGACGTATTTCATGATTCTTCTACATGTGCTGGTATTTAACACCGGTTAAACAACACCAGCTTTTACACACCACAGAAACACAGACAGAATGGAATAAACATGTGATTTTATGTAGTTGAAAAAATGGTAATTCCCAGAAAGTCAACATGTTCATCATTTTTTACATGAAATAGATATAAGCTTTACATGTGTAAGAAGCCTTCAGAGAAAGTTATTTGTTTGCTGTCATCTTATATTTGAAAAGCAGTCTTTTAAATATGTGCTTTCCCAAAAGATTTTGGTTAGCAGACTTAAAAATGGCTAATCAGAATCACCTGAGTTCTCAAAATAAGCAGAAATAATATAAAAAACATTTAATCTATAAGAATGAAAAAAAAACTAGAAATCTGTTCCTTTTGTGAATACACAAAAGAAGACATTTAACATCTGAAGTGACAGACACAGCAGTTTAGGTTTTGAAATCTAAAAGTTTTGTGCCATTGAGATGCCATCTTGTTTTTCCTGAAGATGGAGTTTCGTTATGGATTACAGTGGAGAGTAGAAATAAGGCATAGAGCCTTACTTTTACTCACAAGTCATCACGCTAGCCTACGTTTATGTAACAGATAAATAAAGTAGCAAAATTTGACCAAAGATACAGGCCAAAAAGACTGGCTCAGTTTCCAACTCAGGCAGCAGAAATCTATGGAGAAAAATTCCTAGAGGGAGTTGCAAATAGATGATTTGGACACTGCATAATCACTACTGCTATATTTCCTATTTTCTGTTTGTAATTACTACCACTTATGAATATTTAATGGAAGCTTGTTTTGAGCTTTCCCTTTTTCTTTCATCTTGCTACTTTCATCGTCTTTCACAACATCTGAGAGATCAATGGAAAGCAATGGGATGGTAAGGGGAAAGTACCGTATCACAGCAAACATAAAGAACTGGGGGAAGCAGATCCTCAGTCGGTGCCTGTAAGCAGAGCTGCCCTGGTTTCGGTAGAAGCCGCCTGGTTACAGGCTGTCATGCTGAGACCTCTTGGCATAGACATTTCAGTAACATAAACCGAAGAGTGCCAGGCCCTCCTGCTGGAGTGCTTCGTCCCATTTTCTGCCAAGTAGTCACTGGAGCCTGGTTTCTCTCTTTCCAAGTGGGTGCCTAATCATCAGAGAAAGAGTCCTGCTTGTCTAGTGCGTGTTTTTTGTCTGGCATTAGCTATAAAGCTGTGAAATAATCCAGGGATGGTAGAGGAGGGCTCTGCTCTTTCTCCTCTGGTTATCTTTTGTGATAAATAATTAATCTTGCTACAGATGTTAGTCTGCAAATCCCAATGGGAGGGAAGCACCCCCTGCTAGCCCAGGAAAAAATCTGGAATTACAGAGGCAAGATCAAAATTTAAGTCACATCCTTTCCATTGGTTCTCCCTATTGGTTAGCTTGGTTAGCTGCAGAGGGTTTCTCCTACAGGATTGATTGGGTTTTTTTCCCATGTTACTTAGTTATTATGGATTTTACTCTTCTCAACCTTCCTCATGCATTGCCTGTATGTTGTATACGGAACAGAGAGCGTAGACGATGAAGGGTTGTAAAGCGTGGCATTGCGGTGCTGTGCCCAGCTGCTTAATCTGGATCTGGCACAAGAAGCCCTGGACTGTAGCAAGGCTGAAGAAAATGGGTAGCCTGGCTTCCTGAGAGTCGTAAGGCAAATCAGACTGGTCACTAGTCCCACCACAGGCAGGCGTGTTGCAGGTATTGTTGTTTTACTGGACACAATTTGCTAGTTTTACACAGAGGTTTGTGTACGCTCAGAGGTTTACACTAATGAGAAAGTAGAACTAGAAGAAGCTGTCACACCACACCCTTTACATATTTGGTTAGGTTTTTTCTTATAGTTTAAAAAAGGTGTCAATAAAATTGCATTTGTTTCAGAACGAACTAAACATAATTTGACACTAAGACTTAACTAGAGTCCAGATACTCAGCAGTATGTTGTCTTAGACCAAAGGGAATCTGTTGAGAGCTTGTTAGGTCCCTCTAGACTACAAGAGAGGCAAGCAAGTCTGCCTTGTACAGTTCTCCCAAGAGGACACAATTAAAAATCATCCTGCTCAGGAACTACTTTATATGCCTTTGTTTTTAACAAAGCCCTTTGAGACCAGCAGCAGTGCGTAATATTCCTCCTGCTTTTGGTCTGTTTATGGTCTTTATGCTGCTCATCGACAGAGTATACCGTGCTTTCTTCTCCACTGTTTGCTGTCTAATGAGCAAGTTTGCTCATGATTAAATGGAAGGTCGCTTGCTTCTTTACACAACTTCAGTACAAATACAGCATGGAGAAATGCTGCTTCATTTATGTGATTTCCAGAAATGCAATTCCAGCTGATTAATGTGATTTTGTGATGTGCATATTCCTGTGAATGCATCATTTCTTCAAAATGCAAGTTTTCTCTTTATAACTTATGCTGGTTTAGGCTGTGGTATAAACTTTTCACTGAGGATGGCAGAGCCATGGTAAGCTTCGCTGGTCTCAGCCATGAGCTGATTTTTGTGCACATTGCTGCTGACGTGATCCCTGGCATGCTGTCGCATCTCCCTGTGCTTTGGGAGTGAGAGAGCTCAGGGGGAATGGTGAGGCACGTTCCCACCTGTGGTGGTGTTCAGAGGAACCTGCCACAGAAGGAGCCATCAGCTGAGACAGGGCTCTGGTGAAATTGGGGTTCATCTTCCCCCCGTGAGCTTGTGGAGCTGAGGGCACAAAAAACCTCACACTTTAAATCAGTGCAGTTACCGGGATGTTTGTTCTGGAAATCAGAAAGACAGCAAATATGCTCAAAGAGACTGGGCTCTATGCAGTGTCATCATAGAGTAATTTCACTTAGTCACGTAATTTTTACTCTTTGTTGTATAGATGTGCAGCCTATCGTCCTATATCACACAGTAAAATATGACCTATTACATATGCAGTAATGGGAAGGGAGAAACTGCCCAATCATGTAAAATTCATGCTCTGGTGATTGGACTTTTGCTTTGTTTTGCTTATGTTTGGGGGAAAAGCATATTTGGAAAGCTCTTCTCTATCCTCAATTACTGCTGCTCCAGGCTATTTATGCTGCTGTGGCAGTTCCGATAAACCCACAGAAGAGAATCGCCTTTTCTGTTGACGGCACATTTGCTGGTATTTCTGCAGCAGTGCGGTAATGTCTTTATTGTGTAATGCTGTATTTTAATAGTCAATTAAAATTCCCATTGAATTGACAGAATGGACTTAGGAACTTCTGAAGACTATTTGGCTAAAAGTACTCATGAGACTCTTCTGATAATCACTGCCATGCCACTATTCAAAATTACTCAAAAGCTTCACCTTATCACAATAGGAAAAGTAGCAAGGCAAGAGAAAACATATCTTTATAAAGGAAGCCTGTTGTTGAATGGAGTCTCATCACTCTGTCATGCCCGTGTCTCCTCTCTTTTCTTTGTCCTCCAGCACCACCACCATGTCTCTTCTGCCTTTTGTCCATTTTCCCAACTCCATTATGTGTTGTCTCTCTCTTTTTCTTTCCTGTTTCCCTCTCTTTCTCTTGTTATCTAATAATAACAAATGGTGCAGTGCCTTTGTGATGAGAATGGGAAGGTGATGAATAGTTCTGTTAGCAAGATTTCAGGGGCTTCACACAGAGTTTGTGTAATTTTATTCTTTTCATAACAAATGTGTTTACAGCCTGCAGGTTAAAATGAATGAAAGTAACAAATAATACATAAGATAAACTCTGTATGAGTAAGTACACTGCTAACAGGGAACAGGGCTTGCAAACACATGAGTCATTCCAACTCATCCGTTGCTCACTTCTGCCATCCCTGCAATGCTATCTTCGGTCCCGTGATGGTTGATGGGTTTCTTAACGCCCCGGCTGCTGGACTTGCTTATTGCACGAAGACCTTTGCTTCTATTCAGCATGTTTCTCAGTTGTCCCAGTTTCATTAGAGGACTTTTTTTTTCCAGATGTCATCGGTAGATATTCTTTTGGCACTTTTATGATGATTTCCTCTGGGCCTCCCACATACAAAGAGGTAACAAGCCTGCGTAGAGTAGTGCATTGCTAGATGTGTTGTGGGATCGTGTTCATAATATTTAGCAACTCTTGCAATTGCTCCACAGAGGAAGCATGTTGCAGCTTTCGCAGCCAGACTCTGCAAGCAAGGCAAATGACAAAACTCAGGAAAAGCCATAAATAGGAAGCTCACAATTCAAGACACAAACAAATCCATAGGGCTACTGTGTGAGAGAATAATAATAATCTTAATCTTTTGAAGAGACAAGGGCAGACTGAACTGCAAACAACATTTCAGTCCTCCTCCTTCTATTGCCTCTGGCCTTTTGCTTCTCCAGTATGGTGTGCAAATAAAAGTGAATTGGCACTTTCAGGTGTACTTCTGTAACCCTACGGATGTGTTATTAATGTGGATTTTTCTAGTTTCAAGGCACAAAAGGACTATGATTGAATTATAGGAAAACATAAATGGAATGGGCATCTGCTTACAGGGCATTCTTCCTTCTATTATTTACTACAGATTGTGAAGAACCATTTTGCACAGAGATGAATGCTGGGGGAAGCACTCAAACAAGCTTTTACGGGGCATTAAAATCTGGGTGTGATGGGCAGGGGAGAGTGAAAAGGGTAGATTTTTAAAGTGGCAGAAGCGGTGAAGCCCATGGGAGAATTGCTGTAGCGTGAGGCAAGGGCTTGCTGAAGGCAAGTGGAGGGGACAGTAGCAGAAGGACAACCAGAAAGAATTAAAGCTGGCATTTTTAAGTCCGGCATTTATTTGTAGTTAAATCATTCGTTCCACTTAGTGAAGTGTTTGCTCCTTCTTCCCTGGTGGGACCTCCACAAAGTAGTCCACAGTCTGGTTGCAATTACACACTTAAGGCAAGGAGAAAAGGCTTACACCACGCGGGGAACCAGTCTGGGTGCTCCTCGGCTGTGGCTACCAAGAGATGCTGCTGTTTGCTCCAGCGCACCTCTCTCCACTCCCACACAGAGAGAGCTCTACAGCACACCTCTTACCTACAAGGCTAAGCTTTCTGCCATCAAAAGCGAGGGTGCACCAAGAAATGACAGGTTTTTGTCCTGAAATGTAGCCAAGGTAAGCACCCACGGACTAGGGTAGCCTAATGCAGGACTAATTTACTCCCCTTGAGTGTATGCATTATAGCACAGTCTTTAGTTTATGATTACATACTATTTTTTTCAGACCTCTGCTTCATTCACTGCACAGGAGGGACTAAGCACTGAGAACTAACTAGCAATACATGGAAAAAATACACTAATCTCTGTAGGATGCCTGCCTCAAATGTGGTAAAAATGGAAGTTATATGACAGTTAAGGCAGAAAGATGCAGGAAGGAAAAATTAAAGCACCTGAGGCTTCAAAAGTCAGTATAGCAATTTTAGCAGTTACTACCCACCGGCTGTTCATTACTATCCGTTAGCTGGAGGTTTCTGCCTGCACGGTTGAGTTCCATTCGCTGCTGGCAGCTTAAAACAAGTCCAGTGACTTTGTGCTGAAGGGCATTACAACAGTGTAACTGTGGGTGTTGTTACAGCAGTGGAGGGCAACTTCTTAACTTGCTTCGACTCTATCCCAAAGAATACATTTCTAGAGAGAAGACCCTTCCTTGGGTTTCTCCCAGCCTCTCCCCTAGGCTTCCTGGTGATGGTGGGCAGGTGACTGAAATTTAAGTTTCCACAGCTATCCACTAAGCGGATTTTACTCCCAGTTCACTCCGTTTGGCTAAGCGACGGGAAATACTTGGGGTCTGATTGACAGAAAGGGTGAACAACTCCCAGCTGCAGCTGAAGTTCACGGGTACCCTCCTCCGGGGATGCCAGCAGAATAAGGCCAGGTTGCAACCTTCTCGGACTGACTTTCAAGTTAGCTGATACTTTTGACAATTCGTCTTGAGCCCCTGTAGGTAGATTCTCTAGTGAGAACACTAGCAATACTCTCATCTCACACGGGCATAGTTAAGATATATTTATTGAGTTTTGTAAAGAACTTCATTACAGAAAGTCTTCGTTTAAGGAAACTGTCATTCTTATTAGAGATATAAAGTGAAATTCAGCCCATCTGTTGTGTACCACTGTCCGATTTCAGCTTTTTCTTTCATACTTGTAAAATTCTTGAATGTGACAAAAAAAATGACATTTTTTTTTAAGTTGCGCTTCAGAGCATGTGGCAAATGATGCTTGGATATCCTTTTCGCACTTGCAATGTGTGAGTGAAAGATGTATAGAGTGACTTGTCTGCCTTTTCTTTTTCTTCATTCAAGCATAGAATGACTTCTTTCTCAATATTACAGATTGTCTTTCTGTGTGTGCCCTGTTTTCTGCATTGGTTAGCATTATTCTGTCAACTCTAAGTAGTGTTGATTAGGAAATTGATACCGTTACTAACAAACTATATTTCATGTGTTGATTTCAGTCAACAAGACATGTTTTCTCGATACTAGTTAAGCTGCTAATGTAGTAAAATGCACAGTTGATTTATTTTCTGGAAATTTGCCTTACATCATCACTCGATGTAACAATTTTTTACATTCCTATGATCTGATCATCATACAGTGAACCAAGCAGGACCCATCAGCTCAGTTATCTTCCTGGGTGCTGCTTAATAGTGACGCTGTATTTGTGATGAAGAAACAGCAGTTTGAAATATCCCCTACCGATAGTGCCAGAAGAAAGCTGGAAAATCTCCAGAACTCTCTCAATTTAAACACATTGCTGAATTTCTTTGTGAATATATGAATATACATATCTTGCTTATTTGAGGAATGACTTTTTTTTTTTCTCACTTGACTGTACTTTCCTCTTGTAGTACATATTGGTTCAGAAAGACATTAGAGCTTACCCCATGTACTGAGGAGGGTGAGAGGTGGGAATTTTAGTGTTATGCATATTAAAATTAGGAATTTATAATTTTTTTTTACATATTGCATTTTGTAAATAAGGGGAAAGTTGGAGAAAAGCATACACTCAATATTAAGCATGACTGAATTGTCACTGTAACAGAATTATTCCAGAATTGAAGGATAGTTGTTTAAACCAGGATATTGATTGAAAAACAGAGTAACAAGTCAGCAAAATAAAAAGGCCTGATTTCTGCAAGAATTTCAGCCCCTCTTGTTTGAATAGAAACAGAAAAACAAGTTACAAAACATGCTTTTGTATGACGTGGAGGAATGTCTATACCTTCCTTTACTTTAGGTGACATTCTGCATTCTTTCCTTCTGATGATGGGGGGCACGCCACAGAGGCATCTCAAGCTTTGGGAAGGAAACCTCTGCCTCTTGGATCCTGCTGCCACCCTCCACCAAGTGTCTGGGGAGGCAGGTCACCCGCTGAGCAGAGTCCGGCCTAGCCTTATGCCTGCCAGTGGCTTCATTGCAACCTTTGCCATTGCTCAGAAGGACAGTTGTAATCAAAACTACTGCAGGACTTGACTTAAAAGGAAAAAAACCTGAAGGTGATGCAGATTTTGTGAGATGGAAGGAAGGGAGGGAGGGAGGGAGGGAGGGAGGGAGGAAGGAAGGAAGGAAGGAAGGAAGGAAGGAAGGAAGGAAGGAAGGAAGGAAGGAAGGAAGGAAGGAAGGAAGGAAGGAAGGAAGGAAGGAAGGAAGGAAGGAGGGAGGGAAGGAGGGAAGGAGGGAAGGAGGGAAGGAAGGAAGGAGGGAAGGAGGGAAGGAAGGAAGGAGGGAAGGAAGGAAGGAGGGAAGGAGGGAAGGAAGGAAGGAAGGAAGGAAGGAAGGAAGGAAGGAAGGAAGGAAGGAAGGAAGGAAGGAAGGAAGGAAGGAAGGAAGGAAGGAAGGAAGGAAGGAGGGAAGGAAGGAAGGAAGGAAGGAGGGAAGGAGGGAAGGAGGGAAGGAAGGAGGGAAGGAAGGAAGGAAGGAAGGAGAGAGGGAGGGAGGGAGGGAGGGAGGGAGGGAGAAAACTTTCTCTTTTTCCTCCACTGCTGAGCTGTCAGTCAGCCAAAAGAAATTAGAAAGTGAAAGTTATGGCCCGTGTGAAACCAAGAGAAGGAAGTGCATTAGAAATGCCCCCTGATTGTAAATCCAGGTGAACTGGATGCAAACTTAACAATGTTATTGCTCAGTGAGGAGGATTTGTCGGGGATAAAAGGCAATAAGCACAGAAATATCTTTGGGCGAGTGTTAGTCTCTAGTGTGACCTGAGCAAACTCAATTTTATTGTGAGCCATGTTAACAAGGAGCTGAGCCTATAAGCCTTGTAATAATAACAAAAAAGCAATTTATGCAAAATGGGGGCAATCCTCATCTCATAGTATCTAGAGAATATGCAGTTTTATAGGTGATTAATTTCAAAAAAAAAAAAAACAGAAAGCAGAAAGAAAAAAAGGCTTGCACAAGTTATTTAAAAGCCTTTTAGTAGGCTGCTACTGGGGAAGTATTAAGAAAAATAGAAAGGGTACGGCACTTGAGGAAATGGCAAGGCATTGTGGGAATATAGTATGAAATAAAGCAGGATTCATTTATGTAATTATTACAGAGACACAGTAGTCATACAGTAGTTAAAAGTTATGCCATAATTTCCCAAAATAAACTTGTCTTCCTGAAAGTTTGTTTCTTTATCCTTTATCTTGTCTACTTAGTGTTTTTATTGAAAGCAGGATAAATCTAAACATATAAAGAAATTAATAACTAATTCTAAACCACTCTTCCAGGTTCAGAGTTTGTTTTGCTTTGGTTTTGTTGTCTTTTTTTATTTTTCTTCATAACATCTTCAAAACGATTTCATCCAGGCATTGCAAGCATAGCCACTCTGAAAAGAATTGTGTACTGCTGCCTTCATGTATATTAATCAGAGAGTTGAAAGACATATAGGTTTACATTTTCAAAAGCAGTCAGTAATTCACATGGAGTGCTCCATTTGATATGCATAGGAAAAAAACACTGAGTATTAAATCAGCATTTAATATCATGTTTCTTTAAGTGTGTAAACTCAGCTACCTGACATCATTAATCAATTTTGGTATATTAGGCCATAAATATTTACATTTGTTTTTAAAGTAATAAACAGTCACGTTTGCTGTTACCATACAAAGTATTAATTATGGTTGAAACTTTCAAAAAGCTGAAGGATAATAGACACCCTGGGTTAAATCAGCCCAGTCATGAGAGCTAGAAACAATAAAGGACTTGGAATGAATTTCAGAAAGTAGACATGGGGACTTCCACACCAATGTTTTTTAAAAAAAGTACATCAACATTCATATTGTCAGAACTTCTGAGTTGCTGAAAATCTTTCAGTAGTTGGTGTTTATTTCAAATTTTAAAGTTCTTGATACATTTTTTATGTTTCTGCATAGACACCAAAGGACTTTGGCCTTAGGGAATTTAAATATTTCCTCTATGCAGAAGACTGCATCAACCAGCAACCTCTAGTTTTATTTTGCTGTAGCCACAACACCATCAGCAGACTGTTTAAAAGACTAAAATTAGAAAAGCCAACCCTCAGGTCTGAAATGAAGCAGCGCCTTTAAAAGTTATTAGTGAGCTCAGACCTAATGGACAGACATTGGTCATCGGTGCATATCACATTAACTCTGAGTCATTTGCTTAGCTTTGGTTTCTTAGTCCCAGGGTCATGGAGGTACCTGCCCATCGCATCAGCCAGGTCCTTAACCCTGGGCTGGGTCTGAGATTTTGCATCAACCTCTGTGCTTGGTGTTTCCTTCCGTTTTGCTCAAGTAACTCCTGCTTCATATGCTACCACCCCCAGGCACACAACTTTGTCTCGGTGTTTCATTACACATTAGATCATACGTGCTATTTCTGACTGCATTATGGGCCCAGCATTGAGATTCCTCACCAAAGCAAGTCCTTGCCCATGACAGTGCTGCCACAGTTGAGGAAATCCTCAAAGCACCAACCTCAGCTGGTAAAACAAGAATTTAACCTTATCTTAGAAGGACTTGCAGCCTAACTCTGTTAACATCTGAAACAAACCCCAACGCTCTGAAGCTTCTGCTTTTCCAAACCCCACCTAGAGGTTTCCCAGGTGGATGGTTAAATCCACCTTCAGATGGCTCGTGGGCCACAGGGAAGTCATTAACATGCATATTTAGAGCAAGGGCACAACCTAGCAGAGAGTCAGCAAGAGCCCTGGCCGTGGCGCATGTTGGTCGGTGCAGTGATAACCAAGCGGCACATCCTTCACAGAATCATAGAATGGGTTGGGTTGGAAGGGACCTTAAAGATCCTCTATTCCAGCCTCCCTGACATGGGCAGGGACACCTCCCACTAGACCAGGCTGCTCAGAGCTGCTTCAGCCCAGGAGAGGTTCCCATCACCTAAAAACCATACAGACTGCTTTAGCAGAAGGTCATGGCTTGTGATATGAAGGGAAGAGGGTGTGAAAAAGCCCTGCAGCTATTGAGGCAACAGTCTGCTGCCCTCAGCTCCACCGTGGCATGTGGAAGCAGCTTCAGCCCCTGTAGAAGTAGGAACTAGAGGATTCTCTGCTGTATTTCAACGCTGAGGAAACAACCACCGTATTTTAACTAATGCCTCAGATTCATGCCTGATTAGCAAGACACTGTTGATGGTATGATTAAATACTTTCAGAATATACACATGATCAACTTTTCACTCAAATTTTATAGTTTTCAGAGAAAGTGGTAATTGGATAATGTTAAGAATGTTCCTCCAAAATATGGCTATCGGTGAATTAAATAGTAGCAGCTTTTTAAAAGCCTGCTCATGGTTTAAAGGCATTTTTTCAGTCTAAAATATTTATTCCAGGCTACAGTTTTAGAACAAGAGGAAAATATTTCTGCAACTAAGAAGTTTATACTTTCCTTTAATTTATTCCCTCTCTGTCATTACATTGTCCTTGAAACTATTTTCTGTCACTGTCAAACACGATAGCCTCAGGACAGAAATGAAAGTGAGATAATATATCTCCATGAGCTTTTCTGGTGAAATGTTTTTAAAAGTTTTTAAATGCAGACATTTGGATTTAAGCAGAAGATGAAAGAACAATGAAGCCAGGAGATTAAAGGAACAAAAGCAATTATTTTAAATGTTATCATTCTAACGTTCCAATATTAATCCTTGAACACCGTTATAATTGCACCAAATGATTTATACAAGTAACAGAAAAATTATTTTATGCTACTTCTCCTATTCCTCTGTAAAGAATAGTCTTCTCTGTCACTCTCTTTTCTCTTAATTATGATTCCCAGAAATGTGTCACTGTGACATTTTTCTAAATATGGTCTTAATAAGAGGATTAACTTTAATGGTTTAGTGCCTTGAAAACTTTCATAAGATTATCAAACCAATTCTTAAAAACATATAATATATTCATTTTCAGAAACCAACGTAAGTTAAATGCGTGCTATTTTTCCATTTCAGAGATAACCTAAGTAGAACAAGCAAATCCAAAACCTAAGACTTTCATTGTTGAAATAGCATGGGAGGAAGAGTGAGGGGCAGAGATTAGAAGATTTATGCTTTTGCCCTATTTCTTCAGTTCATGTCACAGAATTTATCGATTGTTTATTTCTCATATGCTAGCATTTTAAGAGATTATTTTTTAAATAATTTTTTTACTCTGCTTAACCACTCCTGCATTTTCTCAACTGGAATGTCTGTTGTTTAAGCTTTGAATTTCCACAGACTGAAATGCTTAGAGGCAGAGTGGCTGGCTGGCTCAGGGAAGCCATGTCTGATATTTCAAGAAACATGATTCAGACTTCCTTGCATTGCTTTGAGTGTTGCAATGTTTTCTTTAAACAGAGTTACCCTCATATGTTGGTTTGCCTTTTTATTTTCTCCTTGCTTAGCACCAGCAACTTCATTAGACCCTTGCAAAAAGGCAAATAAGCACGGTTCTTCCTTCAAAGATTCCATAGAACATACACAAAGAAGAGATGGTTCAATGACGGATGTTTTACTGCTTTAAGTCACTTCCAGTCGGTGGCTGAACTAAGGCCTTCCTGTTATTTTGATACCATTTCGGATGAGCCAGAAACTAATACATGGCAAATGGTTTATATAAGATTGGCACATTTGTGTAGGAGCTGAGAGCACAAGCCCCCATCCCCAGGACAAGGCAGTTGGTTCCTGCAGACAGTTTTAGCTTTTAATAGTCTTGAAAGTATCTACTGTCTGTAAATGCAATTCTTAATTATGTCACTACGCCTTTGTCAACATTTTTTTACTGTCACAAGATTTTATAAATCACTGGCACCAAGTGTGCATGTTCTATATACCAAAAACTGTTTACCCACACAGATGGATGTATGCGTATGACACTGAATCACAGTGAAATAAAATATTTTTCATGAAGGAACATGTAAATATTAATCAGTATTTTTCAAACACTATTCCCACTAACGCAAGAAATAGTTATACCAGCATCATTAAAAAACATGTTTTAAAGAGACGGAAATTCAGTCAAAGATATCTTTTTGCAAGTGCCTATTAAATTTGGATAGCTCAGGAGCTGGGCGTCCAGCTGGGGAGACGCTGCCTTTTAGGAGCACCTACCTATAACTTTGATTGACCTTAGCAGGTACGGGGGGTGCTTAATGTCACTGGGAGAAACACTGGAGAGGCCGTGAAACAAGAATGTGCCTATAAGAGGTTTACAAAGTGCCAGCAGATGGCATGCATGAGTCCACAGCGGTGTTGGGTTTTTTTCACGGGTTGTGGGGGGGGGGGGCAGTTTTAAAAGAACAAAATTTAAGATTAAGTACCCTAGATGACTTACTGTGCACAACTTTTGAACGTTACTCTGAAAATTGAGATTTCTGAAGACGTTATGCTAGGTAAGGAAAAAGCAAAAGAACCCCAAATTGATGAATACATTTAGGAAAGGATTTGCCTGAGTCATTAAAAAAATATATCTCTGCAGTACTGAGAAAGCTCAGTTCCTATTACAGATACAGATTAAAGATGCTATTTGTATGCACTTCTTGATCTTCACACTTGTCTTCTTTGTTGGAGTTTTATAAAAACACATTAAAAACATCAGCATTGCAAAAAAGGATTTTAAAGCAACTTGTCTTCTGGAAAATGTTTGTTTCATTGATGTTTGAGCTTGCACAGAAGAAGTAATAGAAACTGCATCTCTGATCACTGGAAAATGGATTCTTGTCAAAGGCACTAACTGTCCTAATAGTGTGATGCTATGTCTTGCTCTGTCTCACTGCCAGGCTCAGCTGTAGAAACAGCATAATTATACGAGTAGCAACAATTCCCTTATCTAGTATGAACACTTGCTACTGTTAACCGCATTTCAATGTGCTGAAGATGAAGCAGAGTATTAAAATGTAAGCTGAGTTTGTTGGGTCGTTTAATCCAAAGGAGGTTGTTTTTCTGTTGGCTTGGTTGTTTGGGTATTTTTACACCTTTCAAAATGTGCCAGCCAGCCCAGGAGCGGACGATATTTGGAGAGCCGGGACCTGCCGCTGCCCAGGGCACGCCGCCTGCCCTTGTCTGGACGCTGTTTGTTTCCCCGCAAAAGTCTCTTCTGGACCTACTAAATTTCTGTTCTGCCTGTTTTCTTGTGTCTCTGCCATTACCATGGCCTTGGTGGCATCTGAGAACTAATAACCTCAGCAGAAAAGTCCTCATTTCCGTCTCTTGTTGCCCCATAAGTACATTTCCCGAGTGTAGACATTACTCGTAAATCAGTCCATATATACTCTTGCTCTTCTTAAAGGTAGCCAATCAATGACCCAAAATTCCTGGTCCAAAGTTTATTAATGTCAATGAAAGTTCTTCCAGAGAAAACTCTGAGTCCCATATGAGGCAATCAGAATAACTATCTTCTAATCCACCAATCCCATGAAACTACATGGATATTCAAATCACAATAGTGCAGTAGTTGTAATGATATTAAGAATTAGTGATCTTTTGATATTAGACTATCTAGTTCTGTGACTATGACCAGCAGTTACTTCTAAAGCATCTCAGAGAATCACTGAAATAACAAAGCAACAGAGAAATACATTTGAGTTAGAGTAGGGGGAACTGGAGAAAATCCAGCTAAGAATGAAGAGTCGAAATTCATTGTATATCGAACAACCAAATTACAGTGATTATGTTTTTTGTCGTCTCAGAGTTGATGAATATTTTCCAGAGCAAATGGAAATTTCCATCCCACAGTCATTGTAGTTGTCTAATATTGCTGTATATTAGTATCTTAGAGCACTGTGATAGTGTCAAATATAAACAGATTACTGCAGACAATCACCAGCCAAAAACAACAAAGAGGCCAGATTATATCTAGGCCTTCTGATGATCAAAGCTTTAATATGCTTTATATGCTGTTTCATAAATAATGAATGCAGAATGGTTGTGGCAGTAACATCAAGGCTTACATATTTTTATAGTAATTATTTCAAAATTAAATCTAAGTAAACATATTTAAAATGAATGTATTTGTTAAATATAAAGCCCAAAGAGCCAAACACAAAGAAATAGCTAGGAGGAGGTTTATCATCTGCAGGTCACTTGTATCCTATTTGTAATGATTCCTTTCCTGCACTAAAGGGAGAAGCTAAAACAATTTCATAAAAGTGACATCTAGAAAAAGATAACCTTTTCTTTGGAATTATTTCTAATTCGTTGAAGAGCTTTAGAAAGAAATATGCCCGCACCAGGATTTATTTTCCCCTTTTTGTTTCATACATGCTGATTTACGTATTTTGCTGGTCTTGCTTAAATAGCACACCATCTTCTGTTAACTAAAGAGACTTTATTAGAAGCAATGATACCAACTGTTCAAATTGGAATGCATAAAATTCCTTATTATTTCACATCACAAAATAGGCCTCCTTATTTCTATAAACGATACAAGTAAACAACATCTAAATTTGAACGCTTAACTTGATCGTATCATCTTTACCTGGACTTCTAAAGAAAACTAAAAGAAAATTAAGATAAATTTTCAGTGCCCTGCCAAAGATATTCAGGTGAAGGTTCAATAAAGTTAATCATCCTTTACACAATAATGAGGAATTAATACTCAAATCATCTACATTTGATACACTTTATATCCAGCAATGTCATTTAAACCTTAAAACTGCAAGAATTATGGGAACTCTCAAGCTAATATTGATCTAATGCCTCAGCTCAATGACAATGTCAATTACTTTATCTTTTTTTTTTTTTTTAGATAACATGGGAAGTACCCATGCTGTTAGAAACTGTACAGGACAGAAAGGTCCTCTTTCCAAAAGTAAAAAAAAAATAATTTCCTGATTTCTTTTCATTGTAGCTGACTCAGATTTTAACTCAAAGCATTAATAGATTTTCCTTAGAGCAAATTAAGAAACAGCTTACAAGTGTGAACTTTAGAATGTTTAAGGAAATTGGTTTAAGCTTTAATTAAAAATCCATTATCATTTCCTTTCTATTTTTATGGTTTGAACTATTGTTCCCTTCCCAGTCCTTTCCCTTTTAGGATACTGTAAGCTACCTATCAGGGGCCAGTGCAGTGTCTGCATTCATCCATTCAAATTCAACACCTGAAAATGCTTATGCTTGTTATTCCCTCTTTCAGTCCTTGCAGAGAAATGAAAGAAACCCAGGCTTCATCTCGTTGTTTGCACCATATAATTTTATCTCTTCATTTAGTACCTCCTTGCTATTTTATGTTAGGCCTCTGCTAAGCAAAATTATCTCCAGGTGTAGATCACATACTTACCAGTTTCTCACAGGAAGGTTTTGGGGAATAACGGCAGCGCAGGGGTCTAATAAACTCCCACAGTGCACGTCAGCTGCCTATATGTAAGGCTACATTATACAGATTCTTTACAAAATATGGGTCAATGCAGCATATGTGAGAGATGTAGCAGGTGTCTGCCAGAGCACCCCACTACTGACTGCACTGGAGGCGCTTGTCCCCTGCTTTCTCAGCACTTTCCTGGGTGCTCCACAAAGCAGGTTAGAAGCCTTCTACGTCTCAGACAGTGCCCAACCCATTACGGATATTACCCGAAACAAGTCTGTGTATTAGCAGCTTGTTTACTACATGTTGGCAGACCAGCTACAGAAAACAGGTTTTAATTTCCAGGCGTATGTTGCAACAGGGCAAAAAGGTGTTGTTGATTGACCCCAGCCTGTTTCCTCAGGGCCAAGAAAATTCTGAACATTTTCTTATGAACACTCTGAAAGTGGTGTCTAACACAAGTCCTCTGGGCTGCAGCTGGTTTAAATCAGTTACATATTTATTAATAACATACTTTTGATAGTAACATCAAGCTTGAACCAAAGGACAGTTCAAAAGATAATTTTTCCTCAAACCCAAACTGAAACTCAGTCTCTCCTTCTCAACAAGAGAAATAACAGAAACAAAAATGTTGCCTGATTGGTATGTGATTAATTTTTCAGTATGAAGATCTGAAGAATTTTCTGGTGTGGGAGTGGTTGGTGCTGTTAGGATGTACCTCTGTCGCTCTGTGCTCCTCTGGCAGCCCTGCGGGGATTTCTCATGGTGGCCCACAGAGGACTCAGATTATTGCTCCCAGTGGCCCTTTATGTGAATTTCTGATCTCTTGTGCTGAGTTCCTGTGTGCCCTGGGAATGACTCCAGAACTGATGTGTCCGCACCCTGGCTAAAACTTCTTCCTTCAGACCTGTCATATGACCTTCTGGTTTAAAATGTTGTATTTTTCGATGAGGACCACTGAAGCACAAAACCCAGCCTCCCTTCACATCCTGGAAAATGATGACAGAAATGAGAGACCACACGTCACAGTCTCTGAGGCAAACTGTGAACATTGAAAGATGTTACGTCCAGAAATGTGGGTCCTCCTTGGAGGGAAAGGACTGTGTTGTCACTCCCACCAGATGTGTGAGGGTTTGGGCATGGTGGGTCTGTCTGACAGCAGGGTTGAAAGAAGGTCCTTGTTGCCTGTTCATTGGCAATACAGGGGATATATGGAACTGCCTTCATATTTCTGCTGTCATAGGCTTTCTTTTTTCATAGGCATATTTCTTTTCAAACCTTACAGGTGTTGGCTCCCTGTGGTGCATTACCCTCTATTTCATCAGTCCAAGGAAGTCCAAGTTCTAACCAAAACGAAAATAAGAATGCATTGAGAAATGTCACAAACGAGACCTTTCTCTAGAGGACTCCTGCTAAAATTTGTTCCAGAAACGTAGGAGTGCAACAAGAACAGAAGATGCCTCACATGATACAGCTAAACAGAGCATACATGTGATGACACCATTAAAGGGACAACTTAGCTGTTTAAATACTTAAGTCCTTAAAATCTCAGGTATTAAGTACTGCTGTAAGTATACAGCTGGCTGCATTCCTCCTAAGACCCACGGCAATACCTTCCACTGCCACTTGCTAGTCACCCAGACACGTTGTCTCTCACCTTCCCCCTCTCTCTCCCTGTCTGGGTTAGAAGAAAACAAGCGTTACTGCAGCTTCCAGTCTTCTAATGACCTTTTCGTTCCTTTGAAAGAACAGCTGCTGCATATATTCCAGTATCATTTGTATGAGCATTTGAGATTGGTAATCATGTCTTCCTATAGGGGTCAACCTTGGAAAAAAAACCACAAATAAGTATCTTAGAAGCTGAATTAATTTAACCTGTTGCATAGAGCATGATAAAAAGATCTCCTGGGAGAGTTCCCTGTGAAAAAAAATTGTCCTGAGAGATGTGATACAACAGAAAACATTGGAGGAGAAACCTAACAGCTGTTTTACAAGAGATTAGGAGTTAAGACTTCGTCAAGGACTCTTAGCTGTGGGTCCTGCCTATGTTGAATAATGTGTTTGTTACCTTGAAGAAAATAGTGTCATTTTGACCACTATATGTAGGGGGATGGCTCACCTGCTTAGACATAAACTTTTCCTCAGCCGGTGACTGGAATAATAATTCCTGGGTTTGCTGATGTTCAGGAAGAACCTACCCTGAAATCAGGTAGTGGAGTACAATTAATAAATTATATGATGTTGTCATCCATTGGTATGTTGGGTACAAGCCCATACAGCAAGGACCAGGTTTCTTTAATTTAATTAAAGAAGGATTTAACGGGTTTATTTTCTTTCTAGTTTGCTACAGATGTCATTGTTTTATAGCAAACATTTCACTAATATTAACGTATTTGCTCATTGGATTGGAAATAACAGGAGCTGTTGTCCTGTAGCTCACGATGGGAAGTGCCTCTTGTAAGTAGTGTCTCAGGTACTGACTGGTAGCTACTCTGTGCACCAGGGACTCAGCAGCAAATTCATCGTTTGCCTTAAAAATTACCATAAGAGGTTTTTATGCTTCTCAGAACCTGGGTTCCAGAGAATAACTGTGACAGTCCAATACAATCCAAAGGGTTTTGTTCACCTGTAATGTAAAAAACAAACTGATGCTACCTTATGCAGAAGTGCTGGCTTGACAAAGTGATCAAGACAGGGCGTGCTGTGATCAACAAGGACAACTTACATACTCATTTTGATATTTTTTTTTTGTACAGACCAAGCCAAAACAATGAAGGAAAGGATGGAAATAATTATTTCTAATTATAGTGATAATGGTACCATATCTTTCACCTCTAAAATTAGGTCGTATACATGTGTTTGTTCCTTACAAATAACTGAGAGCCCATCACTGTGGCAAACAAAGCATTTCTCTTGGCAGACCAGCAGTCTTTGTTTCTAGTAGCACACGGAAGTCAATATCTCCTCAGTTAAAAAACAGCTTAGTGCTTTTATCTGCTTGTTTGACACATACAAAATGTCTACTTCTAAATTAACTCATACTTTAGAAGATCGTAGCATCATACTGTCATCTCTGCTAGAGAAAGCCTGCGTCCAGCATTGGCAACTGCCACAACATTTCTGGTTTGTCTTTGACAATCTTGGAATTCTACTACTGCAAAACTATTCTTGGTGACTTTGCTGATACCATCACAAATATTTTTCTTTCTGATTGACTCCAAAGGCTTATCAGTGTCTTTCCTCGACTTCATATACTGACATAAGTACTCCGGGCAACAGTTTTTCAGGACCTGATGTCCCTGAGAAGCAGTAATATGTAAATGACCCTCTCCCTTCCATGCACTAAGAGTCTCATGCCTATACTTAAATGAATTAATGTGGAATTGCTACTTCTAATTTTTATCACAGTATGCTAATGCATTTACATTTGTTTAACTTCTTCCTCCGGAGCATGGTACCTGCATTAGCAACATGTTCTTACACAATTCTCCAGTCACTTGATTGCAAGCATTGGCTTTGTTCACTTTCTTTGGAAATGCGTCTTGGGCTGAATTAAGTAATAACATGGGTGACTATATCCTACTTCACTACGTCAAGTATTAAATGTAATTATATAAAAAAATACCTTGTATTCTTTTGTATCTAATATATCACTCAGTTGCCTTATCCAAGATACCAAAAAACAGGCAGCAGTTAATTATGGGCCAAATTTTGTAAGCTATACTTTGCAGGTAAGCTCCTGTATCACACAGACATGAAATAAAATCTAACTATAGAAGAGCAAGACAGTCTTAGTTCTGTATCCTCTGCTTCATTATTCTGTAAGACCATCTGTAAATAAGTGCACCTAATGCTTTTTAGGTTGTGAAATTTTTTAGCTGAGTGCGTACTGCATGCGGGATTTAAAGTGCAGCAAGTACTATTGAAGCAACAGAGTCTGTGATATTATCTTCTATAATACATTTTCCAGAAAACTGCCCTAATCTATGAAATATATATTTGTGTCCTTTTATTGTGCTATTTTGCTTATTATGTCTTAGTGGAAATGGAACACAGAAATCCATCTCTGACATTACCTGTTTAATGAATTTATGACCCAGACATGCTCAGAAATTGATTTATAGTCCTGTGATGTTTTTTATCCTGTTGTCCTTAAGTAAAGTCTCATACATGGGTAACCGGGGTACCTCACTTCAGCTTCTTCATAGAAAGGGTAGGTGAATCTTTTGGAGAATAACATTAAGTGCAATTTTGCTAACCAGAAGATGCATGTCTTGCACACCATTTCCTATGGAAGGATGTGGCTGCTCAGTCAAAGCTTAATACAGTTCACCTCCTTGTGTAGCAAACTGTTCCCATTACCATTATATCAGTCCTGAAAAATCTTGGCTAGACAGTGTCTCCTTTCATTGCTTTTATTTGCAAAATTCTGCCCAATCCTGATTTGCATTTCTCATATCCTACCCAACACCTTGGGTGCTCCTTGCCACAGACCGATCCTTCTTTCAGATCTTTCTTTTTCCCCTCTGGATGTTGCAGTGTTCTAGGCTGAGATTTTTGTTAGTTCTTTGGTCAAACAACGCTGAAAATTTACTGCTTCATTGATAGTCTCTTCTTTGCATATATATTATGCCTGAGCTCACTAATTCATGGATATCAGCAACACATTCATCAGCCTTGCAGGGAGTTTTGGTTTCTCCCAAATGCTGTGTTCCCCTATATCATTCTTTTCATACCATTAAGTGTATTGACTTTCTTTTATGCCTGGAAGCTGGTCTGTTCCTTCCAGCTGTATCAGCTGGTTTAAAAAAAAAAAGATCTTACTCTCCCTAAACACCTCCCCCGGTCTTTAACCAGCAATGCTAATTATGCCTGAGATTCTTTGGATGAATCTTTTAAATGTAAAAGCTTTGTACCAAACCTATTTAAATAGGTTCTACATCTTTACAGTGTTACAAATTGTATATCTTTCCCTGCCTCTGAGACTAGCATTTTTCTTCCTATTTTTAGGGATATTTTTGGAGAGGAAAGGGCCTTCAAAATGACCATAATATTTTAACTTCTTCCTGTAGTCAGAGTAATGAATGCTGAAGGAGCTGAATTCCAGCAGAAGTGGTAATTTTTATCAGTGGTGCAATTTCATCTCTCCTACAGACAGATTTTGTCTTTCTGGCACTTTCTCACTGTCTTAATCTCCCATTTTCTTCTAACCAGGAATTCCATGGCTTTTCAGTGGAATATATTCAGTGCCGCAGAAAGAAAAATTTATACATTGCATTATATTACAATCTCAGCCCTTTTCACTAGCAGGGAATGTCATTTTCATAACATTTCCACACTGTCAACGTACAAGTATGCTAAGTGTATTTTATTTGGGAGCTTTATTATATATTTATTTATTTTGTAGATGAAAGAAAAGAGGAGAGAAGGAAGTGCTGCCTCATGCAATATGGTCTGTGAAGCTGAACTGTTGTCATAGCTGGTATCTCATTTTAACTTTGCAGGTCTTGATGAAAAGGGATCTGAGTTGAGGCAGTTATTGAGCGTATGCTCCAGTGACTGCCAGATTGATGCTTCTGTCATACAAGAATGTGACAATAGTTGCCATGGGTTTCCTGATTCGCTTAATTAGATTTTTCCCTGTATAATTAGCACATCTTTAGTCTGAACTTCAAACTATGTCACCAATTTATGCTGAAATTAGAGAAAGTGTTGGAGAGGATTTTATTCCTCTTATTCCTTGTAAATGTCTGTGCTAAGACCCACTAGGAATATCACAGAGCAAAATTGTTAAGAGGTCAGAATGTGATATGGAAACAGGCTGTTTGACCTAGTTTTGGCTGTGGCTCAGACATCTGAGCTCACTGAAGAGCGGCTGCGAGGAGAATCTCTCTTTGTTTCATTTCTCAGGATCGAGGTGAAGCTAGTGGGAAAGAGTGCGGTACCTTTGCAATTATATGAAATAGCTATTCAGTTCTAGAGGTCATGGCACACACAAAAGTATTATCATAGCACAAGAAGGACTGGCTCACCGTACAGGGAAGGAAGGAGGAAAGCAGCGTTGCAGAGCAAAGAAAGGTACATGTGCGGGATGAAGCTTTGCAAGTCATTTTATTCATATGGGGAACCACAGGAATTCAAAAGCCTTTGCTTTGTCCAGTAAAGTTTCTATCCTTTCATGAGCTCTTACAGAACTATTGTAAAACTATCAAAAGTTTAGTTTGAAAAAAAAACAACTGTTTTCATGCTGCACAATATACTACACAGCTATAACAGGGATGCTGTTGGGGATGTTTGGCTGAGGTGGTGCAGTTAAGCCGGAGTTCACTCTGTAAATCCCCGAACCTCTACTTTGATTTATTTTTAACATAAAATCTGTTGCTGCTTTAAGGCTAAACGGTATAACATATGCAAAGAAAAATTTGTCATTTTGAGAGGCTTCTGAAAAACGTGTCAGCACTTTGCACTAGCTGAGGCTTTGCTCTGTGCACCGCAGCAGCTCCTTAAAGATTTCCAATAGGATGCTGCATGCCAATACTTCACTACAGAATTGTTTAAAAGCACATTAGCATGAGGATACAATTCAACGGAGTGGGACAGGGCTGGGAGGGGTTACAAGGCGATTGTGACATCCCTGCGGGTGAGCTGAACCAGCACCCATCAAAGGTTGATGCATCCTCCGCACTCCCTCCGGCACCACCATGGTCCTGTGGGCTCTCTAGTGTCCCTGAAGCAGGTGTTGTCCACACTGTGCCACTCACTCAGCCTCCTCGCACCCTCCTGCTTTCCCTTCCTTTGCCAACACACACTGTAAGGGCTACCAAGATGATTAGGGGACTGGAACACCTCTCTTATGAAGAAAGGCTGAGCGATTTGGGTCTCTTCAGTCTGGAAAAAAGATGGCTGAAGGAGGACCTTATCAACGCTTATAAATACTTAAAGGGTGGGTGTCAGGAGGATGGGGCCAGGCTCTTTTCAGTGGTGCCCAGTGACAGGACAAGAGGTAATGGGCACAAACTTGAGCATAGGAAGTTCCACCTAAATTTGAGGAGGAACTTCTTTCCTTTGAGGGTGGCAGAACACTGGCACAGGCTGCCCAGAGAGGTGGTGGAGTCTCCATCTCTGGAGACATTCCAAACCCGCCTGGACGTGTCCTTGTGCAACCTGCTCTGGGTGACCCTGCTCTGGCAGGGGGGTTGGACTAGATGGTCTCCAGAGGTCCCTTCCAACCCCTACCATTCTGTGATTCTGTGATTCTATGGTACTGAGCATGATTTTTCCTCTGTTTTTACAGCAATGGAAGCTCAAGTAAGCAGCCTTTAGTACAGTGCTCCATAACACACTGCCGGTCCACAAAACTGGCCAGGTCACAAGATTTGCCTCTGGTTTTTTTCTTTTCTGCCTTTTTTCTGTTTGTTTGTTTGGTTTGGTTTAATGTGAACTAACATTTGTTACCCTTGGAACACAGCTTCCGTGCTGGAGAAAAAGGGATGGCAATAAAAAACTTTCTGCCATTTCAAGACATCAAGGTTCAGATTGTTTATTACCCTTTCTTGTCTCTAATAGAAAAAAGTACTAAAAATGTTGTAGCACAGGTTTATGATACTGCTGACTGCTTTTGTAAACACCACTGACTAAACTTTCATTAATCCAGAACTACGATTTCAAAGCAGAAACACTGGAACTAACAAGGCTTACGTAAACACAGATGGCCTTGATATTCATTTGGAGGAAAAATGTCAAGAGATTTTGTGAAAGGCAAAAGGTAAAATAAGTTGACAGACTTGGAATGTCTTACTTTTCTTTAGGAGGCTCTTTTGCGTGTATGCCTTGAAACATGTTGATATCTTCAATTTTAACTCTATGAATTTCTTAGCATTGCACATACTGCCACGTAATGGGGAGCAACTTGTGTTAGTCCTTCTTCCTCTGAACTACAACTCTCAATTACGTTCTTCAGCTATTTCGTTACCAAGAATATCTTCAAAGTTTGATAATAACTTATGTTGTCAGTCTATTAAGTCAATTTTACAGGACCAACACAACCAGCGCCTGCTAACGTGAGGCTTGAAGTCTACTTTGGGTCTCTGTGAAGGCCATTTGATATCTGCCTTCTTTTATGGTTGACCTTGAAGGTGAGTTCAGTTTGGTAATTTATGGCAAACAGCATCCAGGAAGACCCATTTGCAAGATTCACTGTCACTTAGTGCTAAACGATCGCTCCTGACTCTGAAGACAATCTGAGTCCCTGACAGGGCAATCCCATAAAAAATATTGCCTGGCCGCCCAGGTGTCTTTTCCAATTATCTGGAGTAGAAATTAATACTTTTAAAAGCTGCTAGTTTTTGAAAGGTTATTACAATTTATTCCAGTAGTTTCTTTTACACATTATGATGAATTGGTTTATTACGCCGTTATTTTCCATGTCAGCTTTTTAGAAGATTGAATCATAATGTTGAAACATTAGAGTGAATGGCAAACATATTATTTTACAGCTGAGTAATATATTTCCCCTAAAAAATTGTGCTCTGTTTTTAATAACAGATAATTTTATGATTATATTGCTTAATGCTGTTGTCCCACATTATTTATTTCTACATAGTAAGGACTGGAGGACTTTCTTTTAAGATGTCAGTGATATCTTGGACAGGACACAAAATATATGAAAGTACAATAATCCAGACTGTGAACTGTGCTTGGAAGCATAGCAATTCATGACTTCTGAATATCAGTTTAATATATGGAGCAGCTCCAGGGAGAATAAATGGTTAGCCTCACTTTAGTGGGCTTCTAAATTTAGAAGCAAGTTTTTTTAATGTCATGTTTTCTTCTTCGATTTTTTTCTTTCTATGATAATCTCTGGGTGCTATTTTTGTTCCCCGAATCCTCTCCAACTGATCTATAAAAGGGAGGTAATTAGCATTTTAATGGGAATAGTTGAATCTCACTGTTTCCCTACAGCGAGCATATTCCTATTTATGTAGAGCTCAGCAATACTCGAAGACAAAAGAAATCCATCGTTTCATTTTCTTTTTTTTTTGTTTTTGGAAGCCAGGAGAGGGGGAACCGGGGTGGGGGAGGAGAAGGAGCAAAGCTAAGACCCCCATCCTTTTTGACACTGTATCTGCATGTAGAATAGTTTCTTTTTCCAGCATGAATTACAAATTTTTTGGCTCTCTATCATCAGTTCTGCAGGTGTCTGAATACTTTGAACTCCCATTGACTTCTTTCACAGCACAATAAAGTTTCCATCCTGAGGTGCACAGCAATGCCCCATGTATTTTTTAATTGGAACAATTATCTCAGAATGTTTTAGTATGAAGTACTATTTCAAAAAGGCAATTTCCTGTAGGTAAATGGTGTCAATTTCAAAAGTTGCAGGTTACTGCTAATGAGTGGCTGACACTATTTTTCAAGCAAGTGCATGTATAGATAAAGATTTGGAACTCAGCCCAAATGTTTAGAGAGTAAGACACCTACAGCTCAAATAGTCAGATAATGGCATCAAAAATAATCTTCCCTCAAAACCAGAACATTTTCCCCTTCGCCATCATAAATCCCTCTTCTGTTGGCTGCATGAAGGACAAGCTGCTGTACAATCTGAGCACCTCACAGATATTACTGATTTTTATTCTCCATTCCACTAGGCTGATTTGCATGGCAGCATGAAGAGTAAGACCATGGCGAATTTATCCTCTGTGTCATGCAAAGAAATAATTTAAGTTTATAATATGTGCTGTTTAAGTTCCCATTTTGTGCCTTAGCCATAAGTCCTATATTATGCAACTGTTCACAAAGGGCAGTATGGTCTTATGCATAAGAAACAGATAATATTGCAGGAGAAGAGCGTACGGTTCCTCATTTAGCTGGGACAAGCTGGTGGTGCTGTGTGTGAGACCATGGATCTAGTCTGCCTCTGGGCCCCACAACAAGGTGTGTGTCCCAGCATTATCCAGACCTTGCGCCACCCCTTTCACTCCCAACATGGTTCAGATATGGCCTTGGTGAATATTCACATGATGTTGCTGAACTGCGTGTACATCACGAGGTTCCTGGTTTTACCAGACCACAAATCAGTAAATCTGTGGCTATGTTGACCAATCTGTTCATTCTTAAAAGTAAATGCTTCCTGACTGTATTTAGTATATTCCCTAGAAACGCTGGTGGAGATGGGTTAAGAAAGATGGTTTTACCCAGTCCTATAAATATTTTTCCCACTTTATCATGTTAATATCAATGAAAAAGGTCACATACCTGAAATTCAGATCCATGGAAGAGTGATTTCCAGATATTTCTGATTAAAACACTGAGAATATAAATAACAACGTAAACATAGCAGCCTCTTGTTTTTCTGACTACGAAGATTTATTTCCCCTCGAGATAAATATTGACCTTGGCTTTAAATTGGTCAGAATTAATCTTTCTGGTCAATAAATCTTGGTATTCCCTTCCACAGAAATCAATACCTGTTTAGTATATCAGATTATTGAATGAAATTAATAAATTTAGCTCTGTGTGAAGATTTTCATAAATGGTGAACGCTACAAATTTAGGAAGCTTCAAAAAGGATCGCAACATACTACATGGACTATTTCAGTTTAATGTTAAGAAACTGCTGAACTGTGCATTAAATAAATTACTGTTATGCTCAGAGAGTTACAGTAAGGTCTATTAAGTACTTATTTAAGGACTTGGCAGCAGTGAACAACAATAAATAATTCAAGTAGCACCTCTAATCTTGTTTTCTTTCTCCTTAATTGGTTTTACAGCATTGTTTTGACATTTACCCTTGAATTTAAAAAAAAAAATACTCACAAGGAAGAAAATGCATGCTGTGCACTAATCCAGCTGCCAATTGAGTACTTACATATTGATGCATCAGAAGAGCAGAGGAGCTCCACTCTGTCTTCAGAGCTGGCAAAGCCCATTATTAGCGTGAAGCAGTATGGGTTTCTGGGCTTGCAGAAAAACTGAGTTAAATAGCTGTTTGTTTATACAGATGCACATGTTCCAACACAAAGTTATTTAAAAAATACAGAGATATCGCACCATCATCTCAGTGAAACTCCAGAGCACATACATAAGAGACCATGTCTGATCTATCACCACGGGAGGCATCTGGATGCCAAATATTTGCCAAGAAGGACAGATGGATCCAGAAGAGCTCAACAGCTGGAAAACTCAAGAATTAGAGAAGGAGAGCCAACACGTTTGCTGTTCAGGTTTCCCCAGCCTGTTGAGTAAAATTACTCTGAAGTAATTTTAGTCTTCAGGTTTTCAGTTCCAAGGGACAGTGTCAGGTCATCTTTGAACTGAACTTTTAGAACTGGAGAAATTGTTGTTGATTTTGTTTTTAATTAAGTTTACAGAAAATAAAACGTAGTTTTGTTTCTGCAACAGTTTTTCAAAATTTTGTGTCTAAAATACTTTGTGTTAATTGGCCTTTTTTTTTCAAAATGATAAAGTTCGTAGACAGAGTTTCTTTCCAATTATTTTTTTCTGAAGAGAAGAGAGAATAGAGAAAGAAAAGCTACATATTTTCCTCTCTTTGTGTTTTAATTTTGCTATAAAATTTTTTTGGAGGATATGTAAGGTATGAGTTTGGATGTGTATGCAGAGATATGAGAAACTAGATTATACTGGCCTGTTTTGAGCAATGTATGAATATAATCAAAGCATACATTTAGTGAACCCCAAATTGGTAAAAATATGGTGCATACTGCTTTTAGATATCATGTTGGCACCTCTTGGAACTTCAGATGGAAGTATTAACACTTTTGTCATGTACGTATCACCTCCATGCATATTCATATTGAGACTTCTATGCATAGTAAGTAATTTTTTTCTCTAACAGACACTGTATGGTTTTGTATGTGTATCCACTGTTTAAAAAATGATGTTTTCCAACACATCCTTCTCTTTCTTTAATTCTAAAAAAAAATATATTTTTTTGAAAACATAATTCTTACTGTGTACTAAAATATAAAAGATAAAGACAAAGCAACCATCAATCAATGTAAAACTGAAGAATATATTTTTATTACTCAGAGAAAGGTGGAAATACTCTTCTCACTTACTTATAAGTTCTCATGCTCTCAGCCTTCCTTTTAATAGGACGTAATTTTTAAAAAGAAAAAAAAAGTTTCCTTTGTACCTAGGCCATCAAGGTGTTCGTAGTGTGCAGAAGCCCTGCAATACCTCCCTAGAGAGATAGTCGATTGAGTAGTGAAAGACCGCAGTAAAGTTAATATATTCCCCTCTGACAGTAATGAATTTCCTCTCTCTTCATTGTGATATTTGGTTGAGGTAATACATATTCACACCTCCCCAGTAAGTCTAGACATTAAAGGTAAAAGCTACTGCTCTTATTTCCCATTCAATTTCCTACGTTTGTCTATCAATGAACATCCTTGTGAAGCTTAATGTTCTTACCATATTAATTGGTTCACCTATATTAGTTATATTTAATAATTGAGTCACCATGAAACATGAAACAAATCTAATTAGTTCCTTCTTTGTTTCCAGCCAGGTAATTAACAGTTCATTATTAGAATAATGTAGCTTTTATATACCATATTTAGGCATCCGCAAGCAAGGACTGCATTGCTAGCTCTGCTGATAGCCTGCCAAGTGAACTGGGTTAAGTCACTTCACTCCTTTTACAACATTCCCTCATCAAGAAAGAGAAACATTTACCTTTAAGTCCTTAGAGCTTGTTCTTATTTCTGGGGAACAAAACCCTTATGCATTATTAATATTTGTGTTGCAGTAGTGTAATGGTACCTCAGTAGAATAACTGGGTAGGATCCAACTCACTTGGCACTGGCTGAAGAAGAACTAGGATTCAAGCCTGAGTTAGTTGGTTATCCATTAAAACCTGCTGTTTACAGAGAAAGGCAACCTTCCACAGGTACCATCTATCTCAAAATGGTATCATAGGCTGAGATGACCTGCCTTTGGGACATAACTGTAACATTGGGAGAGCCCCCTTAGCTTGCTTAAATTTGAAACCTAGGGAATTAATCAAGTATCTAAATATACGTCGCTAATACATTTTGAGGTGCCCCAGGGTATCACAACTCTCGCAACTCCCAACAAAGGTGAGAGTCCTCCATCATTCCAGTGTCATATCTGTTAGTACCATGCATGTATCTTGAATTATGACAGAGCTCCTCAATTGGCATTAAATGCCTACGTCTAGGTACCTGAATTACTCTTCACATTTTTAGGGCACTGCAGTTGAAGGAATTGTTTGTTCTCCCAACATAGCATATAGTGATTCTTACATAGGCACAACGTTACAGTGCTTGGCAGAAGCACTGTAGATGCACAAGCACAAGAGATGTCTTGAGAGCATGCTTTCACATGCAAAAGCAATATTTCCTCAAAATTAAAAATACTGTTCTTTCATATGTTTATCCACTCTAATACGCTACCGGTATTTAGCTTGCCTTAGGTAACAAACTTAGTCACGGAATTAGGACTAAAGCAATAACTCTGTGGTTTACACTCTTAAAATAATTATTCTGGTCTGGTTTTATTTTCTTCCTTTTGTAAGAACGTGTTCTCTCTGCAAACACATGACTTGTTTTCTAAAAGAGTTCTTCTTTCTCTAAAAGAAAAGAAAACCAAATAATATTGATCTAATTGTGCACTTACTAACGAGTGTCTCAGGAAAGCAAATAATTCGGGAAAAGAAGGTGACGTGTTTGTAGTTTGGTCATATCTATTATCATCTTAATTTCATAAAACTATAGCCTGACCTTGAATTGACCAAGCATTTTATAAGCTCAGGTGAACAGTCACACAACCAGATCAGCTACCACTCCAGAGAGAAAAAATGGTCAGCTGACGACTCACTTAAATTCAAGAGCAGATAAATCATAAACCTACAGGTTTTGCATATCATTTTAAGATAAATCCCTACAGTGGTTTTGCTTTGCAGCTACATTGCAGGCACTCTGGTTTGGGCAACTTTTGTCATTTCCTTTGAAATTACATTTACCAATCTAACAAGTTTAGTTTTCGTATCCTTAGCAAAACATCATATTGGGAGACTCGTTCTCTTAGATGTCCTAATTCCACTCCCATTAAAGTCAATGAAATTAACTTGGCTTAAGTGAAAGCTGAGTTATGTACTACACACAGAACAGCTGTGCAGGATCAGCTCAAAAGTGCATTTACTGCACTACCCCATTTCTGACAAGAATAAATAAAGAGTGCTTATGGAAGAAGTTTAAGAAACAGGGCAAATAGAGAACGATACTTTAACTCATACCCTTACTATTCCTAGTAATTCGCATTTCAGAGACCTTGTGAGCTGTATGTTGTAATCACTTCACTGTGTTTAGTAGCTTCTGATGGATCTTTCATTGAAAGCCTTCAATCTGCCTTTGAATCCACTTATATTTTTGACATTCACAAATAGTTCCACAACTAAATTACGCCTTATTTGAAAAAGTACTTCCTTTTGTTTATTTTAAACCTCCTAATGATAATCTCATTTGGTTCTTCCTAGTTCTTACATCCTGAAAAATAATGGATAATCAGGCTCTTGTTCAGTATCTCCATGCAATTTGTAATTTTATAGAATGAAATCATATTTTCCCTCTACCAATATTCCTTTTCAACCCGAAGAGTTCCAGTTTATGAAATTACCCCTCACAGGGAGGTCATTGCCCAACGTTATTCTTCTTTGAAGAACTTGTAATTCTACTTTCTTCCTTTTGAAGTGGCATAACCTGAACTATCTGCAGAATTCAAGAGTAGACACACCAGGAATTCACACAGTGATATGATGATGTTTCGTCTCTTATTATCCCTTCCTTTTCTAATATTTCTTTGTAATTTCAACTTCTCTAAGCACTGAACTGACATTTTACACAGAACTATTTGCATCCATTTCTCCTGATGGGCAAGAGCTAATTTTCATGACTGAGCTTTAATGTGCATGCATACTTCAGGTTGTTCCTACCAACATACATTAGTTTACCTTTTTCAGCATTAAATTTTGTCTGCCATTTCATCTTCTTGTCATTTGGTATCATCAAATTCCTTCTGTAACTCTTATGAACCAGGTTTGGGGGTTTTTTGGACTAGCATGCAATTTTTTGTCATACCAACTGTTTCATTACTCAACCTCACCATTCAGCTCACTATTCAACTCAGTTTTCAAGTCTGTTTTGTCTGTGTAAAGAGGAATCACAATAGAGACTCCTTAGAGAGATGGTTATTGTTCATTAGTGATTAAATCTGTTCATTAAAACAAACCTGAATTTTGATGTAATCCTTGAGCTGAAGTTTTACAGTGCCCTGGCCTCCCACCTGTCTGTGTAAATGTATCCTCCAAGATGGGTGTCTATGTGAATCACAACTCCTCAAAGCTCTGTTTCTCTGATACATCTTCACCTATTCCCTCACCCAGGAAGGTGAATATGCCTTCACATGTTTAATTTGGGGTTAAACCGGTGTTTACTTCTTTCAGTGACAATTGTGAGCGTTCAGGGGTGATGCCCTTCAGCCAGTCCAACGACCCTTACGCCAAACCTTCCAGGTGGCCACAGTCCCACACTCCAGTGAAGCTGGACTCTGTTCTCTGAACTGACCATGCAGATTTTAGTGCCTCTGAGAGCCTTATTTGTACTGGAAACAGAGCATGTCTGAGCAAGGCAATTGACATGTTCTAGTCTGGGTGGCACATTTTGGGGTTTGTGCAAAACTGTTTCTGGGAACCTATTTGAACAAAAGCCTCTCCTGTGACACATCTGTAAGTGCTCATATGAGTTAGTATACAAGGGTATTAGCTTCAGATCAAAACTGGGATTATATAGGAATATTTTCCTTGTATAGGTACAGTCTAAAAGGCACATGCATAGCCAAGGTGCAGATTTTTTCTGCATCTATCTACAGAACCGTCCAAATAGTTCCTAATACAGGCCACAGGGAAGCCCATGCAGCGATATATGTGTGTAAAGGAAAATGGAATATGTCAGTACAGCAAGTAATAATCAGGAGATAAGGTGAGGCCAAATCTTGCTACATGTGAAGGATTTCTCCATGTTCCAGGAGGAACTGCGGAGCTGAATCTCTTGAGTTAAGGAGTTGTGGAATAAGCAGCAAGAAAACTCGGCTCTGGGGCTTCCAAAATATTTTAAGCTTTGGATAAAGCTTTAGATGTGAATTCCAAATCATCAAGGGATTTAAATAGAAAAAGATATATGAAAAGTAACAGCAAGAGAGCTAGCATACCGTCTATATTACTTGGTGAAAAAGCACAGATATATTAGGTGCATCCCTGCAGGGAGCCGTGACAACAACAAAACCCTTGAAGTTAAAATACGATCTAACATGCTTTAATCAAAAGCCATGTGGACCTTTTGGATGCTCTCTTCCATCATTGCTGTGATTAACATCATCTGTTCTTTCTGGCAAGCAAATAAATAGATAACTAAAACATGCTCAGATGCTCTTGCCTGAAATGTGACAAATATGCCTTGCCAGCAGATGAGAAACATCTCTTTCCTGGGGATGGACCAAAGTCAAAAAGTTGTGAGGCTTTTTTGAGTCTATGTATGTCTGTGAAATTTGGGAGTGGTACACTTCTTGAGTAAAAAAACATCATGTATGTGAGTGTGTCTCTTGAGAGAGAACTGATACCAAACATGTCAGGCTATGTGAACTACTTGATGAGATGAATGAAATAATCTGCTTTTTTTATCCTTTTTTTTCTGACGAAAATGTGATTTACTTAAATATCTGTCTGGCAGGCTCTTATGCCTTCTTAGTAATTTTTGAACCCGTTAACCAAACTTGACAGAAAGTCTCAGTGATAGCTGTAAAGAGAAAACTAATACTTGAATTAAGTTTTTGTTATAGTTATTATTTGGGTTACAGGTATTATTTGTTACAGTTATATAAAGTGGCTATTTTCATTATTTGAAAACAATGAGTATTTACTTCTACTATGTGGAAGGATTGTGTGCCTGGATTAAAATGGAAAGTGTTAGAAGACATAGTTATAATGAAAATATCAAGGTTTAATTGAATTTTGCTTTCTGCTTCATTATCTGCTTTAGAATGATATTTAGAGTTCTGTATTTTAAAAAACAAACAAACAAACAAACAATTATTTTTTTTTTCAAAACAAATCTCTTTGTACTTGGAAGTGAACACAGAAAGCACAGTGCAGGCTGCATGTTCTGTAGTGTCTCCATGAAATTTTTAAATCTAAAGAGCCGCTAGATGTCCTAGGTCTGTTGTAGCATTTCCTCTGGGTTAGTTTATCCTTATTTTCCAACAAATTACAAGATTGTACTGTGTACTCCACCTTGTAGATGCAAGCAGCAACAGCCACCAAAAAATTAGAAGAAAAATGTTTCAAATTGGTAAGACTTTAATGGAGCCTCCATTTAAGAACAACCTTTACTAAAGGCTTACACGTGTTTTCCGTGTTAATAATACTGAAATACTACTGAATACAACTGAATACTGTGCTCCTGGTAGATCAGGACATATTTTGAATTTCCTTTCACGTAAACTATGACACACAACTAGCATACTACCTGTCAGCGAAAAGAGCTGTCATTTTCTTGATAGTACATAGCATGATGCATTTGAGTTTGTTTTTAAAAAATAAAAACTTTATTTCAAGAGGCTAGAGATTGGCATATTTTAAAATGTGTACATTGTAATATCCCCCCAAAGGATACTGGTTGTTCAGATGTTGGTTGTCACTTCAAGAAAAGAGGTCACAATTCTCATGCTTCAATTTGTTTCACAAGCTATATCTCAGATTTCAACTTTCCACGGAGGAAAAGTTACCTAAAGGTTGCAGATTATCTGAAAGTAGTCATTTTCTTCTGGACGGTGAATTGCATAGACCTCTGATTTAATCTACTTTGGCAATTTCTATGCTTCTGTGTTTTCTTAATCTCATAAATGTAGCTTCATATCGATAGAAATCCTGAAAGTGTTGTCACTACATGCTTTACACAAGAAAAGCGAATTTATAATTGTAGGATGACTGACTAAGTAGCAACAATGAAGGGTGAAGGGAAACTAATTTCTTCTAATGATAGGTATGTATGTGTGCTGCCCACGACAATGGAGCACATTAACAGCGGAGTTAACAATAACCACTTAATTACGCCGCTTTCACAGATGTTTTTACAGATGCTTTCACAATAATCCTTTCAGATATCCTTTCAGATAACCTTCATTCTTTTCAAATGGTTTTCCTTGAAAGCAAATATTCGGATAATTTTCTCTCTCAGAAAGCCCACACTGAGGGAAATGACTTTGTTCAATGACATGAGGGATTAAAAAAGGCAGTTTGCTTCATGCTAAGAGATAGGACTTTGTGCTAAGGGATGAAGTCAGGAAAATACTCCAATGCAAGTAAAATATGATGGTAGAAAAACAAGGGGAATTCATTCTGTGTTGAGGGAAGGGACTTTTTTCATTTGTCGGTCACACATAAAATACAGTAGTAAGGGAAAATAAAAAAAAATGTGTTAAGAGAAAATACTCATCTAAAAACTGCTATTGAAAGTTGTCAAGATTACAATGTGGAGAAAAATTCCATAAGAGGTTTCAGGTGAAAAATTTTAGCTTAAAATTTGGGATAACTATAAATAATTCAAACATTAACAGAAGCATTTTCCAGTCAAAGAAAAAAAAAAAAAGAAAGATTTTTCTTCAACACTTTTTAAACAGAATATTTCAGTCTTTCATATGCTTGTTCCCTATTTTTCCAAACTTAATACCAGAAATTCAGTTCATGGTTTCAAGTTTGGGGGTGGTCTGCATATTTGGAGTTCTCTCCAAGATGTCTGAAGTCATGCTGAAACCAAATGAATGGTTTGCGTGCCTATAATGATTTTTATTTCTTCAACAGACTTGACTTTACTCACTTCAACAGACTTGATAAATTGAAAAGATTTAGAGCAGAGACGTGTTTCACTAGTAAAAGAAACAATTCTTTAATGTTCTCTCAAATGTAATCAGGAAGAGATGACAATGAGACAATGCTGCCTTATTGCCTACCCCTTTGTGGCTGTAAGTCACCTTGCACGAGTTTGATAAAAGGCTGCATGAAATAACTCCTAGACATAGACCACAGTCTGAAAATGGCAACACGATTAATTTTCATTTTATGAGCATCCTTGCACTCAATTCAGATCCCATCCTCTGCCTTGGTGCATACTTATTTCTTTGGTACTCACTCTTTCACTTCCTCTCCTTGCTGGCTTCTATACTTCTGCCTCTTTCTCTGCTCTCTTCATCATAACTTCCCTCTGCTTTTTTCAATTTATTTTTTTTTAAGAGGCATAGTTCAGTACTGGTTCTCTTCTTGTTCTCTGAAACAGCTGAATTATTTTGACTATGAAACTTCCATGCCCAAAATTCCACTTGAAAAACACACCAGAGGTAGAAAACTCAAGCCTGCTTCTTCAAAACCTGAGAAAGTTTGAAGCCGCAAAAAGCAGGCTATAGCACTAAGAAACATCAGCAATATCTACTTCACCTTTAAGTCCTTCCTTTCTAGTGGAGCAGAGGATGTGTCTAAAGAGGCGAGAGAAGAGAAGGGTCCTGTTCAGGTGGTAAAAATGTGCATCTGCTGGACGAAAGACCAAATAAGAGTCCATTCATTTCATTGCTTGACTAATGCCAGGATTTCACTCAAAATCATTTCAGGCTTGTGGTGCTGAATGGTTTGTATTCATACCGAGTTCAAAGGGAGCTAATGATTCTCAGCCCCTTCCACAAGTGAACATTAGCAAATAAATTGGCCAGGCAGAGATAGGACCTACAG